>NC_141465.1:93174927-94374927 GCF_009769465.1 Tauraco erythrolophus | reverse complement strand
GCCCAGGCTGGTGAGCGATATCTTTCAGCATAAACCCAATACAAGTAGCTGCAAGCATATTATGTGACATAAGTGATACAGGAAGTGGTGAAGATCTAGAAAAATATTTCCATATTAAACTAAAGATTGCTCTATAAGCAAAATGTTAAGATCCTCCCACAGTACAATTGGTTGTCCCACAGTACAATTTATTGTACACTATATATTAGAAGATAAACTTAAAATGGCATTTCTCACTATTTACTCTCAAATAGGATTACAACACAGGCCACACTACCTGATATTCTCCCTACGCAATAGCTTAAGGCAAACTGGGAAAGCAAAATATTCTTGATGCCGAAGACTATCTTAATACCCATTTTCCATATAACTGCTGTTATCCTAACAACATATTTCCAACTGTGAGAACACAGATAGCTTCCTGCAGAGCTTCTAATCTCAGGGCCATTTTGCAAAGCAGCCAGGAGGATGTGCTAGCGTAATGAGAAAGCTGGTAACTACTGCCTAGAGATACAACACTTCATGTCTGCTCACTTCTTCAAGCTCTGTTGGCTTGAAACAGGGATCCTAGGTTGGCTCCTAAATCTTTCCTTCCCTAGATAGCAACACATTATTCTCACACCAGATAGCTTAACTTACTGGCTGCCTACAGAACCCCTGAGATCCCTTTTAATTATACACAAAACTAACACACAATGTCCATAAAACACTTCCAAGTCAGTCAAGACTGCTAACTACTTGGATTTGAAATGAATGTGCTTATGTTTGGATTAAGTTAGCACATCTGTTTACACTACAAGTGAACAAAAAATATGCCAAAGATCAAAGTGGACTAGTATGTACAAGGTTGTACAACGAACTTCAAAGTTAGTGTCCCAGATTTGCTTCATTTAAAAGACAACATGGGGTTATTTTGGGGAAAAGATTCTAAAGTACAGAAAGAAAGGACCCTATTTCAGTATTTTTTTTCCCCACAAGAAGTTTAAAAAAAAAATCTTGTTTTTGCTTGACATAATTTCCCAGTGGCATTGTGCCACCTCCACATAGCCATCCATAACTCTTCTCCTGCTTGAAACAATCTTCCACTTGCCACTCTTGTTAATGACTGAGATACCCCCTGATGGTGCTTAACGTTTAATAGTGGTAGAGCTTCACGTTTGCCCAAACAACCTTTTCCATTTACCTTATCTCAAAGGCGTTCTAATTTTTCTTCAGAGACAGAAATCCTTTAAGCCCATTGTATCCTTAGGCTACAAATTTACTGAGATTTAGGTTTCCAATAAGAGTGCTGAGATGAATGCCACCTTCTCATTTATGAATCAATTTTTGCCCATCGGCTTTTCAGTGTTATTACTTTTTATTTTATTTTACACTCAAAGGGGAGAACCTCAGGAATACATACATACATACACACACACAATGTTGGAGGAAAAGAAAAAAAAAAAGAGTACAAACTTAAAATCAGAACCAAATAAAATACATGACACATCCTCCTAAACATGTCCTAACTACAGAAATCTCACGTAACATGTAGTCACAGATACAGTATTTTTCTCATCTTCAGGACTCTCGTTTTGATCATCAGCACTTACCACAAAGGCAAGCATGCTATTTCTTACCATCATGAGCTATGCTTCTATATAATGCTTGTGAGTGGCTAAAGAAGCACTTTTTTTTTCATGCACCGCAATTCAGCTGACACTGTCATCCATCTTCAGTTGGTTAGCATGTTTTTGGTCTCAATGCAGACAACAGTGTACTTTGCAAAATTCTGTAAAGAACGAGTAGCACATGAAAAAGTTTCATTTGCCTGAACTAACCAAAAATCCAGTGCCCTTCCTTTGTCGATAAATTGCAAACAGATGAAGCAATAAACTGAATGGTTTACAAAGTTTAGTTTCAAGAATCATGATTTTTGAATTACTGACTCTGAAATTCTGCTTTATTTTAATCATGTTTTGACTGAAATTAATAGTGAATTTCATGTAAAGCCCAGCAGGCTAAACAATTCTAATTAGGGACTTATGTGGTCATGGTCATGTATCAGGTCTAGATAAACTATAATCCATTTTTAATTGCTTGCTGGGAGTCAGATACTATTCTTGTTGCACGGTTCAGAATTCATCTCATTTGAGAAATATCATGAAGATCAAAAGATGGAATCAATCTTCTATTCGAAGTTAACCTGTCATGGCAGAACTCTCCTTGGCTACAGAAATATCCTGTGTAAAAACAGAATTGCCATACTAACCAGGCAACATGTTTCCCAAATCCTGATGGCATGAGCAAATGAGAATTTCAACTACATTTTCTGACAGCTGTAATATTGCCTTATTACATCATTATATCATAAAGAATTACTTAAAAACAGGAATAGGTTCAGCTTATGGGAAGGGAGGTATCTTGAGAGTTAATAAGCTACCTAGAAAGCTCAAACAACTGAGTAGAATCTTTCTGTAAGCATAGCATGCGGGAATTTACCTCTGAAGATTTTTCTTGAGAGACAGAAAATATCTTCCAGGTTAGCTAAACTATGATATTAATAAAAACAATGACATAGAGTTCCATATCACATATATTGCTTAAAGGATACTTCTGATCAATGGATGACTAGGTCCCAAGAGACTCTGCATAAAAATTGAGATGCTGACCCATAAGATGCACTATGTCTCTTATTCTCTGGTTGTTTTTTTTTTTTTCCACATCTTTTTTCTGCTCACTGTATTCCACATCTGGATTTCCAGTTGCACAGACAGAAGGTGGAAGTGATGTAAGCAGCTATGGGCTTACACTCCTGAACATGCCTTGTAGTCAGATTCGGAAAAAGAAAGAGTGGAAAAAAAAAATCAAAAAAAATCAAAATATAACAAACCAAAACCCTCTCAAGAGTGCTGTTGCTTGCATTTGGAGAACAGGTCTTGCATAGCAAACATCAGGAAAAGCCATTTTCAAAGGTTATCTGAACTCATGTTAAATAGTTGACTATTCAACCAAGCGAAAAATAGATCCAGAGGATGAAATAATAAAGCACCAGGGACAAAAGATCCACACACTATTTAGCAGAGAATGAGGCTCTCTATAATGGAAACATAAGCAGAGTCTCTTACAGTACTTTGAAAAAAAATGATTGCAAGCAAAGCCTTGTGAAACATCAACGTATTCTGTGACAGCTGTTTACAGTTTTTCCTTTTAAGCCGTTCGCAGTTGTATGTCAGGGCAGTAATTTAAGAAAAAAATAAAGATCTGAATGCTTTTCCAGATACAGGCATGCAATAAAAATATACTCACCTGGAAATAAATGATAATGGTATTGTTGGATTAAAAAAAGTTTTGTGCAATGTGAATTGAAAGACTCTAACCCTTGAGTTTTCTAAAATGCATTTTTCAGGTTTAGATATGCATTATTTAATATTCAGAATTCATTTTCATAATTTCTGGATAAGCCATTCAGAATGGCAATGCATTATAGTTGAGAGGGGAAGGAGGGAAAGTGAATATAGCACAAAGCATCTGCAATGTCTCCTGCTCTGTTTGCAGAAAAAAAACCACAAGTATGAAAACCCAACATTTTTTGTTCTGCTGAAGCAAGAAAGTGAGATTCTTACAGTAATATGTTTAAGATAAAGCTAGATAACAATACAAAAGTAGCAGTGCTACAAGTTTCAGATAGTTTTCAACATCCGTATCTTAATTTTGGTTTATGACAGTAATGCAGGACTTCTCTTTTTATTTATAGCTGTCATAGAATCATAGAATCATAGAATGGTTAGGGCTGGAAGGGACCTTCAAAGGCCATCTAGTCCAACTCCCCTGCAAGGAACAGGGATATCTCCAACTAGATCAGGTTGCTCAGGGCCTCGTCCAATCTGGCCTTGAACGTCTCCAGGGATGGAGCATCCACCACCTCTCTGGGCAACCTGTTCCAGTGTTCTACAACTCTCATGGTAAAAAATTTTTTCCTAATATCCAATCTGAATCTACCTCCCTCTATTTTAAAACCATTACCCCTTGTCCTATCACAACAGGCCCTCCTGAACAGCCTCTCCCCATCTTTCTTGTAGGCCCCCTTGAGGTACTGAAAGACCGCTATAAGGTCACCCTGGAGCCTCCTCTTCTCCAGGCTGAACAGCCCCAACTCTTTCAGCCTGTCCTCATAGCATTGCTGTTATAGTTTATCACTGTGTAAACCAGTCTTCAAAATCTCTGCGAAGCAGTGTAAATGAAGTGAGTGATAGCACAGCACAAGTCATTTGGAACCTCTAAGTGCCTGTGTCCCACTAAGTGGTTTGGCAAGTGTTATGGTTTCTTTCCCAGGCTCCCTTTTACTTATACGGAAAGCAAAACCTATGGAAGTGTTTCATTCATTCATTCAGAAGCTTAACAGGAGCCGGCAATGTGCGCTTGCAGCCCAGAAAGCCAACTATATTCCAAAGAAGCGTGGCCAGCAGGTCAAGGGAGGTGATTCTGCCCCTCTACTCTGCTCTCGTGAGACCCCACCTGGAATACTGCATTCAGCTCTAGTCCACAACACAAGAAGGACATGGAGCTGCTGGAGCAAGTCCAGAGGAGGGCCACGAAGATGATCAGAGGGCTGAAGAACCTCTGCTATGAAGACAGGCTGAGAGAGTCGGGGCTGTTCAGCCTGGAGAAGAGAAGGCTCCGGGATGATCTCATTGCAGCCTACCAGTACTTAAAGGGAGCCTATAGGAAAGCTGGAGAGGGACTTTTTACAAGGGTATGTAGTGATAGGACAAGGAGAAATGGCTTTAAACTGAAAAAGGGTAGATTTAGATTGGATATAAGAAAGAAATTTTTCACTCAGAGGGTGGTGAGGCACTGGAACAGGTTGCCCAGAGAAGTTGTAGATGCCCCATTCCTGGAGGTGTTCAAGGCCAGGTTGGATGAGGCTTTGGGCAACCTGGTGTAGTGGAGGGTGTCCCTGCCCATGGCAGGGGGGTTGGAACTAGATGATCTTTGAGGTCCCTTCCAACCCTATCCACTCTATGATTCTATTATTCTATTTGAATGGTATGGTTACAGTCCTTGTAAGGAGACGAAATGGCAGACTAACTTAGACTCTATAGTTTCCTCATGTAGGAAAACAGGAAAACGATCTGTGCTTAACAGGTCGTAGTTTCTTGCTGCTACCTCTTCCTGCTGATCCTAATATAGGTGAGACACGTCTTATTATCTTTGGCTTTATGACTCCAATAATATTCTCATATGTCACTAAGGAAGCTTGTCTCCCAGATGGGAAACACTTACAGAATAATATAGTTCTTTTAGGATAAAGCTTGCTGTTCCGCATGGAAAGATCTTGCTGAGGAAGCAAAGGCTTGAACAAAATCTTGGATGGAGGCAGGGGGAGAACAGCACTTCTTTCAGCATAGGTCCTATTCTGAAATTTTGTATTTATGAGAGTTGCCTCAGTGCCATGACAAGATCATTCTCTGAAAGGCAAATATATATGCATTCAAAACATTAGTTTCTCAAAACTTCGTTATGTATAATTTAGAAGAGTTATGACATCTTCTGCCAAAATTCCTTACACATATCTTTATGGTAATGTCACAAGTATCTGACAAATTTCTTTTACGTGCAAGTATGAACTAGAAAGACTAGAGCATCCTCTGGAAAATAAAATGGAAACTGAGACAGTGGAAATTTAGAAATTAAAATAATATAGGACAGATTAAAAACTGGCCATAACGTTTTAATGGGAATCTTCACTGGTGAGGATGAGTATTTATTGAACAATGTTTTTCTCTAAACTCTGAGGCTATTTCCTAGGCAACTAGTTTAAACTACCACTCATGGTGGGCTGACATTGGCAGTATGCCTACCCAGCTGCTCTCTCACTCCTCCTCAACCAGACAAGAGAGAAGCACTCATGGGTTGACATAAAGATGAGAAGACTGCTTAACAATTACTGCCATTGACAAAACAAGCTTGATTTTGGGAAAACTAAATTTATTGCCAACTACAATAAAGCTAGGCAGTGAGAAACAATGAAAAAAAAAAAAAGGCAACATCAACTGCTCACTCTCTCTTTTCTTCCAGGCTCAACTTCACTCCTTTGTTCCTGATGTGTGGATAAACCTGCTCTGGTGTGGTATTCTCCAGGGGCTGCAGGGAAATCTCCGCTCTGGTGCCAGGAGCACATCTTCCCCTCCTTCTCTCACCTTGGCTGTTTCTCTCACATTTTTCCTCACTTCTCATTGCCAGGCAACATTTTTTATCCTTTCTTAAATACACTTTCCCCGAGGCACCATCAACTTGGCTGAGGGGGCTCAACTATGGTGGGTCTGTTGGAAACAGCTGGAAACAGCTGTGTCTGGTATGGGGCAGCCCAGGCCTTTCCTCACAGAGGCTGCCCTGCAGCTCCCACTGCCAGTGCCTGGGCACCTACAACAAATACATCTCAATATAATCCTGGAAAACACATCCAATCGATATAGTTAAAAAAGAAGGCGGAAGGGGGGGTAAAAAAATATTAAGTGTATGAAGTTGAAAAATATAAGAGTATTTAGCAAAGTAAAAATGTACACGCTTGTTTCATAGCACAGAGCTAGGCTGAATAATGACACAAAGATTCTTTCTATGTAGCTGTAGATAATTCTTCATATATTGCTCTGATTTACAGTCAAGATTAAACAGGAAAAATGAAATACTTCTCTTTTTTAAATCTAGTCAAAACACTTGAGCCAGAAAAGTTAAAAAAAATTTCAGGGAGCAATCACACAAACAATTTAAGGCCATGATTTATTTACCAGGTTCAGGGTGATAATGAGCAAAAGTGCTAATCAGTGCCCACAGATATTAGACAATAAATTCAATAGGTTGAAATGGGTATTTGTAGTGCAGCAAGCGTTAGTCTAATGATTGAAATAATCTTAACACAAAGAAATTCTTGCATGGCAAATTTGTTTACTGCATGACATGCTAATGAAGATAAAACTGGTAGGTCTTCTTTACCCTTATGAATTAAAAGTGTTATTTGGTAAGAGTTGAAAGGGCATTAAGTGGTAAAATTTTGTAAGAGATACATGAAAAGATTTGAGCAAACAGGAGATTGCAATAGATACGGTACTCATTCTTTATTACACTTCATATGGCTGAATAGAAATGATTTGATTAGTACAGTGTATCAAAGAACCTACTATGCAAAACAGATATAGAAATAACCAAAGTGCTTCATAATTAGCTGATCGTTCTGGTGCTTCCTAAAATCACATTTGTTGAATAAGGAGGAAAATCCATGTATGTCTGTGCACACATGGCTGGAAGTTTAGATCTCTATGCTAATTAACTTTTTATTTCTGATCATCAAATAAATGTGCTTACAATGACAACTAACGACAGCTTTCCTCAAATGCCTTGCCTGAAAAGGCAGCACCTTGAAAAACAAAGAAAGAAAGAAAGAAACACCAACAATGAAAATCATTGCTTTTCTCTCCTTTAAGAATATCCAGTTTCTGTTAGGGGGCACAACCAACTTAAACATTAAAAAGCACTATTTTTCGCGCTGCTTGCAGTTTGACCCTTTAACACACAGATCAATGGCCTAGTCTGACAAACCTTTCAGAAGGCAAATCCGATCCTCAACTACAGAAGGAAGCTCAAGATTATTTTCAATTATTTTTTTGTGTGTTCTTTTTTTAACTGGTCATTCTTTAGCTATTTTAAACTGGGACTTTGCTGAAGTTTCATCCAGAAACATACAATTAGTTACAGCAATCCACTCTTTTTGGTTGTGACTGGTTGATTCAAATGATCAAAGCTGTGGAACAAACTCCATTGAAACAAAAACGCTGTTAATGACTCAGGTAGACAAAACCCTCAAGTTTATAGTCACTTATCTGTTCCAGTGGAAAAGAGATCTGAATTTTTTCATGCAATAAAAAGTTTATAAAAATAATTTAAATGATCCAATTATTTAATCTGGGCTAAGAAGCAATACATGGCAACTTTATTAAAAAACCAAAGCAAACCAACACAAAAACAACAAAAACCACCCAGTATTTTGTCATCTTTACTGCATTTTCCTTAAACTGAATACACCACTCTGTTGCCTGCCACGTTAGATTCATTTACACTTTAATTTCAGATGCACTGAATAGAATGTATAGAAATTACATACATTCGAAGAAGTAATACCATATATGATATAAAAAAGAAAAAAAGCTCCAAAACGTGTTCTTATACTAGTGCTAGTGTCAGCAGAGATGTGCAATATGCAAATATATCCTCAATACGTTTTGGAGGTCAGCGCTATCTGCTCTTAAGCATTACATCTGGCACCATGACAGTTTAACACCATTGGCTAGTCTAGACA
Source organism: Tauraco erythrolophus (assembly GCF_009769465.1). Lineage (NCBI taxonomy): Eukaryota > Metazoa > Chordata > Aves > Musophagiformes > Musophagidae > Tauraco > Tauraco erythrolophus. Next base: position 94,366,592 of record NC_141465.1, on the reverse strand, counting down.
TGCTGCTCAGTTCTCATAGCCTCAACTTAATTATACAGATTTTAATGGGCAGCCAGGGTAGAAAAGTAGAATACTGCTGTCAGTGAACTGCCAGATTTATGAGATGCCATATACCTTGTAGCAGAATACAACATTGAGTAGGCTGGCATCTTGTGATAGGCAAACATTTGACAAGACCAAAAAAGAAGGAGACTGAATTAAGCAATGTGACATTCATCTTTTCCCCCAGCTAAGCACTCTCTTTCTCAATTTGGGTTGTTTTCCAGTTTGCTCTGGAATTTCACAGCCTTCTGAGGACAAGTATTCTTCTCTTCAAGTTTGTTCAGTTGACAGAATGATTCATGGACATTTTTGAGCCATAAATAAAACAACTTTCTGACTTTAGAGCAGCACAGAGATGTTCTAAAATGTTTCAGCGTACATGGAAGAATTACCTATACCAATGTCAGTTCCCCAGCACCCCATTTTTCATATACCATGCCTACGTTGTTGTGCATAATCTACACTGCGGGCACTTTACCTGACACCTTGCAAGCCATTTCTTTCTCTACCTCTCGAGTAACACCAGGCTAATCTCTCTCCTTTTCTTGCCCTGCACTTATGCAACAGGGCAGGCATTACCAACAGTCACTTCTAGATCTGCCTCATTGGAAAATACACTCTGTCTTATCATCAACCCAGACATATTGACTTCTAAATTAAATACATGAGATATAGACAGATATCAACATACAGTGCTACCAGGATTTATTATTTCAGCGTGAAGACCCACAGCAGTTGAACTAAATCAGACTGAAGAGTAGAATATACTTTAAGTGAGACAAGCAAGAGAGAGATACTTATAAAAGGTTGTAGAAAATGTTCCTCCAAAAATGACACTGTGGCCCATGAGTCTTTTTTGTACTAAGATACCTTCCAAAGTTCCAAAGGATCAAATTGTTATTTCTTAAATGTTTAACTATTACTGTGCTTTTATAAAGATTTTTTTTTTTTTGCAGGCAAGATCTTGTGGAACCAGCTGATCACTCTTAAGCCCATAACTGAAAAAAGCATGCAAAGCAACTTACTGTTTGATCATTCTAGGATTTTTCATTATTTTTTGCTTAACCAGATTTCTTTAAAAGTTCTTTAACTCTTTCATAATAATGTTGCCATTGTTTGCAAAATAACACGGATAAACTCAGAAGTGTCTCTAAAGTTGTCTTTTTCATCCTATTCCCTTCTTTTGACATGGCCTCTTCTTTCACCATCTACACAGACAGTAGCACAAAAATGCTGTCTGACTTTCAGGTTAGAAAGTGAGTATTAACATATTTTTAATACCAAAGTACTTTGATCTGTTGAGAGGTATGGCTCATATTATAGGCTAGGAGGCTTAAATGTGCATAATGCATAATTAGGGTTAAAGAGACTATTTCTGTTAGGTAACCAAGAGATGAACTGGACAGGCACGCTATGCCTAATGCAGCAGTCTTTATATTCAGAAATAGAGCTCGTGAGCATGGGCTCCTAGCTAGAATTTCTTGAAAATGTGACCCTCAGAGTCTGATTAGACTGCACAGAGCATCAACAGAGCATAAACACTGATGCGCCAGGTTATTTTTTAACTATGTCCATCTTTAAGATCAGTCATCCTGCCTCTTTAAATGCTGAAAGGAAGTTGGGTAGCTAAAGGTCAGTGTCATTAGTTAAAATCTAGATAATCTGAACTTCTCTGTATCCTAGCTGAATGTGTTATATCTATGCATGTCGGTATGCATAGATATGCATATATTTATCTGTTACAGCTGCCACAGTGACCTATATTCATCTATAACATATGTTAGATATTTTCACTGTTCTGCAAAAAGTATCATTAATATGGCTCCAAACAGTGTAGTTGCTCATGCAAATAGATATTTATATTATTAACTTTCTGTTTACAACTGGCAAGATATGATTTCCATTCACAATGAAACAATAGTAAAGAACACGCATGTATAGTATTAAAAAAAAAAAAAAAAAAAATAGACCTAGACTAATGGCACAATTGCCTCACATTATTCCTTTCTTTTCTCATGAAAAGAAATACCTAAACTCTGAAGCTATCATCCAAACAACTAATTCACTGTGGTGTGGATGATTATTTTTGAGTCATTTGATTCCTCTTCTGAATGATCCAAGGAATCTGCAGTTAAATCAGCTGAAAAAAGGCAGCAGCGCAGGGAAATTTTTGATTACACTTTTAATTTTCAAGCTAACCTACAAATGACTTTAAAATTGCTGGTAACACTACAGTACTACTAACCACCTACACATTTTTATTGAAAGACTGTAGCTACAATTCATTAGTTAATGACTACGCTGCGCTTGCCAGATCACATTCACACTCACAACTAGTAAGTGGCTGGGTTTCAAGGGCCTTCCAATAACACTACCAATTAAAACCAGCCTCTTTTGTTACATTTTTGCAGAACAAATACACTTTAAAAAAAAAAAAAAAAACAAAAAGAAAATCCCAAAACCCAAATTGTATTGGCCTCTCTACTGAAAGTAAAATCTATTTTGTATGCCTTTGCTGTGTTACCGTATGTCTTTGGCAATATTGAAATATATGCTGGCATATTTTAACTACATTTTAAATCACAACAACTTATGTGTGTTGACTAATAAATTGCTTTCCTTTAAAATCCCTTAAAATCAGTAGTTGACCACTGCTCTTTAACAGAAAAAGATTTTTTTAATATTCGGTAAAAGCTAAACATCAAACCTGGTCACACTGTAATGTCCATCATGCATATATTTTACATAAGCAAAAAATGAAGGACATGTAAAGTGATAAACATGCACACCAGGATTTTTTTTGATTAAAGAATATGCAATGATTATAAAGTTGAGAAGCTTTTCATTTTTTTCCCAGTTATTTTAGATGGATGAATCATTTATAACTGATGCTTTTATTTAATATAATAGTACATCTTCAATAGCTATCTCTATGACATTTTTCCATAAATGCAGCCATGCAACAAAATACTTCAATACTGTTCAGTAAGAATAAAGTAAAAGAAAGAAGTTATTCAATCTTTCTCAATGAACTTAAACACTTTCTTTAGATCTCGAAGACAACACAGATCTCATCTAGAAGAATAATTGGCCATATCACCAAGAAAGTAAAAAAAATCCTTCTGCTAAATGGTAGGCGCATGGAATTTAATTTAAATTTTACCCTGAAAATGACATTTTTGTGGGGTTTTCAGGGTGAAGAGCTTTAAAAATGCCATAAATATACTGGGAGTGTTTAAACATGCAGTATTTGGACAATAGTTCAGTAATGTAAATTTCTTTAAAATTATTTCTGAGATGGCCCATGAGGAAAGAAATATGTATTCCTAAAGACCATGTCTACGTTAACTTTCAGGAGTCTACTTCTGACACGAATCTCCTAGTCATCTTCACTTGACACACTTGGGTTTGTGTTGTGAAGCCCTTTTGGAGCACAAGGATGGGATTCCTTTTGGACAAAAGGAAACAAATTATTCCCCGGTTAACTAATGGACATTCAGTCCACGGGATCACACAAGTACGGAGTAAACATCACAGAAGTGTACACAGTAAACGTTGTGGCCTTAGCACCAGCTGCTTCGCACTCACACCTGTTCCTACTGTGCTGTATATTACTTGCTAATGTAGCTATAACCACACTGATTAAGGTATAAAAATAATATGCAAGAATATTTTTTTCTACTTTCTCCCAAAGATGACCAGATGTTACTAAACAAAGAATTTTTTTTTTTTTTTAATTCTGTGTTAATGTAGCATGGGTTTTATAGTGAAAATCTGTTTGCTAAAACTGCAAGATTTTCTAAACTTCCTGAAAAGTTAAAGTATTATTTATGTATTTATTTATCTAGTTAATTGATTGCAGATGGTAAAAAACAAGATTTCATGATTTGGTAAATATTTTGTACATAGTTCCCTTTCTTTGACAAAGGTAAACACGTCCTAAATTTGGTTGCTTATGATGTTACCACGTCTGGATGACCCGTCTCCAGAAGACATGCCTTCACCTTGACACCAAGGAATAAACAAATGTCACATGCTGTGCACTGTGAACACAGCAAGCATTCTATTATTTTCTTCTCTTTATTTATCTTCTTTTAGTATGCATTTACCTTGATCAGTATGAACTGAGATAAAGCGTTAGAGTAAAAAAAGATTCAACTGTTATTCCTATTTCTAGAAGGTTTACTTTTATGTTTTAGATTCTAAATATTATTCCTTATTTGTTTTCAGCCTACTTAATTCATCTTTCCTTCTCCTCCTCCTCCTCTTGTTTAAGACAAACAGATCAAGTTTATGCATAGAAACATAATGCATTCCTTGGGAAGGCAAATATTTGAAAGAAAAGAGAATATTCATTACCTATGTAACAAATAACTTTCAGATCTTATTTAGCAAACCTCCCTTCATATGCACGGATTTTTCCTTAGTTTTACAACAAAGAAGCAAACACAAAATCTAAGAAAAACGAAAAGACAAAACCATAAAATAAACACAAAAAAGAAAATTAACACCTAGTCTCTGTACAAGACTGGATCAAATCTGAAGACACTCATATATAAGGGAATTTCTTAAGATGTCACACTTTTTCTACCAAAGGGCTAGATTTCCTTCTTGGAAACCAAAAGCTTACCAAGATATTTGTTTTAAGCGAGGAACTCAGTATCCTGTGACTGGATTCCACGAATGTCTCATACAGACATTTTAAAGAGATGGTCAAAATGCAAAATCTTCACTTTGAGACATGTTATTTTTCAAAACGACATGAAAGTCATACTACTCACCAGACAATATTTAGTGGTTGTTTGGAGGAAGCAAAACTGGTTAGAGAATGAGAACATTATGAGAAATCTTTCTTTAGAACTGTGCTTTAAAAGACAGGATGGTTTAACTTCAGTTATACCAAAAAAAGAGGAAGAGGAAGATACAAAAATTGGTATTTGTATTCAATTAGTACTGTAAAAATAGGAGAGGAAATTAAAAATTGCCCTTTTCCTTTGAAGAATGTTGTGTGCAGGTAGGTAAGAAAGACTGTTAAATCTCCCAGAAGATAAAAGTATTCCCTTAGCAACAACAACAGTTGGGATTCATCTCACACAAAAGCCTGGATTTGTTGGAATCAACGAAATTTGGGTGTTTAAGCTTCCCCTATACACAATGGCAATCCAGTCAACATAGCCAGAAAACCGTGCCTTTCACATTAGACACACACGTTTGGTAACTGAATGGGTCTCTAGACTCAATTATGCAAGAGCTAGGATACCTCAGGATATTTCAAGTCGAACCAGATGCCTGTGTATAACACATGGTTTGAGCCCTACACATCTACATTCTGGCGCTAAATTCCATCCCAAATATCTCTATGCACGTTTGGTGTTTGAGCTCCTATTACACTCAATAGAAATATGGTAAATGGACTCTAGAGTGAAATTTAGCCAACCTGTTTCAGGTATCTGCTTTAAGAGTAAATGAAAGCTCTAGTGCTCAACAAATCAAAAAAGGAGCTTAGACATTTAGTATAAAATTTTAGATCTCTATGTGCAAGCACCCATATATCCATGGAGCTGATTTCCATCATTACTGTCTGGAACTAACACATGTACCTCTTGGCTACTTAACACAGGCTTCATTCATAATCTGTGGTGCAGTATAGGCACTTTACTATGAAATTTACTTGACAAATTTCAGATATCAACTTTAGGAGCTAAAGTGCTTTTCATATATAGCTTCTTCCACTGCCCACACAAAGTACAGGGCTAGACAGACCGTCAGTCTTATTCCTTTGTTATGTTCTTATGAAGCCTACCATGCTCTGTATCATGCTATGTAAAGAGTGTTTAGGCAACCTACTGTAGATATGGAGTCTCAATATAGATGCCTTATAGTTGCTGGTGGTGCAATTTGAGGTATCTTTTCATTACCCTGTCTGGTTTCCCATAGAAAATATCTCCTGTGGCATATATGTTGGATGTGGTTGTGTTGCATACCCTATGGCATCATAAATGGCACTACATTGTCATGTTTAGGGAACTGGATTAGAAATTGGTAGCTTGGATTATACATATTTATAATTATTGTCAATTCTATACTGTGTATAGTACTACACAAGATATCCTACCATAAATTTACAAGTTTATAATTTATTTACCTTAGAGAATACAGATTTTTCTTTCCTTTCTTTCGCAACTCTATTGCACAGTCTATACAAGACAAATTTATTTCATTCATAGGATTGCAAACTCACAGAACGGTTGAGGTTAGAAGGGACCTCTGGAGATTGTTTAGTCCAATCTCCCTGCTCAAATCAGGGTCAACTAGAGACACGTCCAGTTCAATGTTCAAAATGTACAAGCATGAGGGCTCCACAATCTCTCTGGGAAACCTGTTGCAGAGTTCTATCATCATAACAGTAAGAAAGTGTGGGTTTTTTTTTCCTTATGTATTTCTGTTTGTTCCCATTGCCCCATCTTTCATTTGCTATACCACTGAGAAGAGTCTGTCTCTCTCTCTAATTTTTCCTGCCACCCCATCAGGTATTTGCACACATTAATAAGATTCTCTCTAAGCCTTCTCTTCTCCAAGATGAACAGTCCCAGCTCCTTCAGCACCTCCTCATATGACAGGGGCTCTAATACCTTAATCACCTTTGTGGCCCTTTGCTGGACTCACTCAATATTTCCATTTCCGTTCTGTATTGGGGAGCTCAGCACTGAACTCGACACTTCAAATGGGTATCACCAGTGCTAAGCAGAGGGGAAGGATCTTCACCATCAACCTGCTGGCAACACTCTTCCTAATGCAGTCCAGGGGGTGGTTCTCTTTTCTTCAATGGTGCATTTCTGGCTCATGGACAATTTGTTGTCCACCGCACTCCCCAGTTCTTTTACTGCACAGCTGTTTTCTAGCTGGTCAGGCCCAAGTCTATGCTTTTGCAACGGTATTATTCTTTCTGCATGGAGTTATTCCTCTCACTGAAGCCATCAACACTTCTAATTCCACTTACAATTTGTAACCACTTGAATGCTGAAATTAACAATTCCATGCTAAACTTGACACCTTTATTCTCAGAACTATAATCTTTCTTTTAAACAAGTATTTGCCATTGTGAATAGGAATTGCACCGCTAAGACTCTATTAGAAACAGTATGTGAAACATCTGAAAATGAATCTTAGTATCAATATAACAGTCATAGCTGACAATAATAACTTCCAAAAAATTTCAGAAAAAGCAACCTCAAAAAATCTCAAACAAATATTGCTGCCATAATCACACTATCACACTTTTAAAAGGTGCATTGTCTTGAATATGGTTATTTGATAGAGCACCTAGAATGCTAATAAAGCCCTTCTAATATAATTAACCACGATTAAAGACATATGTATTCAGTTGTGCCTTTTACTTCCCATGGAAAGTCTGTACAGACTAGAAAAATCTGTTGCTTTTCTACTGATAAAAAGTACTATTAAATAGCATGCTTATGCAGCTTGGAAAAGTATCCACTCTGGTCAAAACAATGAATGATAAAGAGAGAAACTGATTCTTAAAAAGTCTGAGTTTTAGAAAAGCTATGTTTTATTTTTCTTAATAATAAGAATATTTAACTCGAAGCTGTTGACTATGTCACTTATCTGTAAGAGTGTTAGAAAGGATTGAATGATTCACTGTTCTTTTGTGTTCTCGCCAGATAAAGGATGAATATTCAAAAAAAGAAAAAAAAAGTTCAAGAACAAAATATTGTAACATTCAAAATGCTTCAAAGAAGTAACAAATTTCTTACAGATTCAAGATGACTTGAGCCTCATGCTTAAACGATGGACACTGAACATCCAGTTTATCAAATAAAAGGTGAAAAGTTGATTCAGTTGAAGTCAGTATGCATTGGAATACTGTTTCTTCTGCCACTGAAGACCCTTAAATTAAGAAATCATTCTGAAACATATGGTGTAGATACAAGCAGAAGATAAACATTTTTTAAAAAGTTATTGGCTAAGATTTCTGACATGTATTACGCAGGAGGCTGCACTGATGAAAACCGTCCCTTGGGCCTCATATACCTGTATACTTGTGGAAGTCAAAGACTTTCCGTTGACAAAGGGTCTACAGTCTCACAGGTAAGAGCTAGATATTGAAGATAAATGCTTTCAGACTGGAATATAGTATCTACTTTAACACTCTGGTGGGTTAACCTTAGGTGGCTGCCAGATGCCCACCAAGCTGCTCTGCTTTTCCCCCTCCTCAGCAAGACAGGGGAATAACATAAAAAGCTTATGGGTTGAGATTTGCACAGGATGTTCACTCACCAGTAACCAGCACTGGCACTGACTCAACTTGGGGAAGACTAATTTAATTTATTGCCAATTAAAAATAGAGTAGGATTGTGAGAAACAAAAAAAAAATCAAAACTAAAATCAACTTCTCTCTACCTCTTCCTTCTCCCAGGATGAACTTCACTCCAACATTCCCTACTCTTATGCCTCCTCCTCTCCTCACCTCTCTGCTGAGCTGCACAGATGGATGGGGAATAGGAGTTGTATGCAGTTGATAACACTCTGTCTCTGCTGCTCCCTGCTCACCACAATGTTCCCCTGCTCCAACATAAAGTCCCTTCTAAGGGATACAGCCCTTCTCAAACTGCTCTAGCATGGGTCCTTTCCACAGGATACAGTCGTTTAGGAACGGACAGCTCCAACATGGATCCCCCACAGGTTGCAGCTCCTGCCAGAAAACCTACTCCTGCATGGGCTCCTCTCCATGGGCCAAAGTTCCTTCCAGGAGCCTGCTCCTGCATGGGCTATTGATGGGATGCAGACTTGTGCTGGGTTTATGTGATGGGGTTTTGGTAGCAGGGCAGCGGCTGCAGAGATGGCCTCTGTAACTTCCCAAACTCCAAAACCAGTCGGAGCGGTCTCTGGACAGGTCGGACCCCCAATCCCTCTCAGGCTGGGGCTGAGCCACTCAGCACCTCTGTGAATGCCTTATTTAAGACAGGGACAAAGGAGGCCAAACAGGGCTCGGACCCACAGTGAAGAGAGGAGGGATGCGGGGGCTGCCCCCCCTCCCCCCTTCTGGGCAGGGGCTGTCCATGTTGGGCCGGTGCCACCGGCTGGAGACGGCCATGGCGGTGCCGCTGGGAGAGCTCGGAAGCACCCCATGCCAGGGTACCACTGGGCCGAGTTTGTCCTGCTAGGACTGCCAAGGTTCATCGGGCTGGTTGGGCCAGTGAGGCTGCAGCGGGGAGAGGACTGAGAGCTGAGAGAAATGGCCACACAGACACCAGGTCAGAGAAGATGGAGCGGGAGGTGTGCCAGAGCGGGGATTCCCCCGCAGCCCATGGTGAGACAGCAAGCATCGTCCCTGCAGCCCGTGGAGATTAATGGTGGGGCACAGACCCACCCACAGCCCGTGGAGAAGCCCACACTGGAGCAGAGATGCCTGAGCCTGAAGAAGGTCATAGAGAATGGTCTCCGTTTGCTACTGGAGACTGGTGATGAAGTAGAGATGCTTCTGAAGTCCATGGAAAACTCCACGCCGGAGTGAGTGGCAGCTCCCTAAGAAGCTGTGACTTTGTGGAAAAAGCCCATGCTGGAGCAATCTGATAGGTAAGGAGGCCGCACCTGGAATATTGTGTCCAGTTTTGGGCCCCTCGCTTTAAGAGAGATATTGAGCTCCTGGAGTGAGTCCAAAGAAGGGCGACTAAACTGGTCAAGGGGCTGGAAAATAAAACATGAGGAGCGGCTGAGGGAGTTGGGGCTGTTTAGCCTGGAGAAGAGGAGGCTGAGGGGAGACCTGATTACAGACTACAAATACTTGAGAAAAGATGGTGGGCAGGTGGGGGAAGGGCTCTTTACATTAGTGTTGGGTGATAGAACAAGAGGAAATGGGTATAAGCTTAGTCAGGGGAGATTCAGGTTGGATGTTAGGAAGTATTTCTTCTCTGAAAGGGTTGTCAGCCACTGGAATAGGCTGCCCAGGGAGCTGGTTGAGTCCCCATCCCTGGATGTGTTTAAGAATAGGGTGGATGATCTACTTAGCGATATGGTTTAATGGGGACTAGGGACGGTTGGACTTGATGATCTCTAAGGTCTTTTCCAACCTAGAAATCTATGAATCTATGAATCTATGAATCTATGATTGCATCTTGCTGGAAGGAGAAGTCTGTGGACTGTTCCGTGAAGAGGGGATCCATTGGAGCAGGGAAAAGAGTGTGAGGAGTCCTCATCCTTTAAAAAGGAGTGGCAGAAACAACATGTGATGAACTGACCTGCAGCCCCCCATTCCCCGTCCCCTTGCGCCATTGGGGAGGAGGTAGAGCCAGGAAGAAAGAAGGGTGGGGAAAAGTGTTGTTTTTAAGATCCGGCTTTGTTTCTTGTTATCCTCTCAAGTAACTGTTAATGAATTGAATTGATTTGTCCCCAAGCCAAGTCTGTTTTGCCCGGGGCCATGGTCGGTGGGTGATCCCTCCCTGTTCTCACTCATCTTGAGCCTATGCCTTTTGTTACATTTTTCTCCTCTCCACTGCACTGAGCAGGAGGAGTGAGTGAGCCACTGCGTGCTAGCTTGGCTTCCAGTTGGGCTAAACCATGACAAGTCACCTTCAGAGCATATCCACCTGTTGCAGTGTGGGGTCCTCCATGGGCTGCAGAGGACACTATGGTCTTCTTCACAGGCTGCAGGGCAATCTCTGCTTCAGTGCCTGGAGCACCTCCTCCTCCCTCCTTCTTCACTGACCTTGGTGTCTGCAGGCTTGTTTGTCTCACATTTTTCTTACTCCTCTCTCCCAGCTGTCGCGTAGATTTGGGCAGCAGTGGGTCTGTTTTGGAATCAGTGGGAACTTGCTATTTCAAACACAGGGGCAGCCGCTGGTCTCTTCTCACAAAAGCCACTTCTGCAGCCACCCCCCTGCCCCTCTCACCCTTTGCCATATAAACCTAATACAAACACCAAGAGAAATAAATCACTGAACTATTTTAAAATACAGGCTTGATTTAAGAAATCTTGAGTGAAAGTCTACGCACCGTGCTATGACAGAGATTTGACTAGATAATGATAATGCTTTAAAACGGAAAAAATCTGTGAATCTCTGCAGTAGATTTGGGCTTACTGTGATAAGAAGAAAAGCCTTGCGAGAAAATAACTCTTACTGATAGGATAAAATAACTCTTAGCAATTCCTTAAATCAGTCTTTTGTTTTAGCCTGCACTACTGGCTAAGGCATCTGTGGTTTTAAATTGTGATAGGTATCAGCAGCGATGGCAGTCACAGGCACCGGCTTTCACCTAATGTGCAATCTTCCCCTTCTTTTAATCCTCTAGCCCTTCTAAATTTTTCTTACAAGTCTGAATAGTCCCCATGCCCAATCGAGCCTTTTCAGCTCGCTGCTGAGGACCTGCAATTTCTCCTCTTGGATGGCAGCAGCAGCTAGAAGACTCAGACACATTAGGTATTCATCTCAGAGAAGTAACAGGACAAGTTCCCCTCTCACTGCCCATTCAATGGCTATGCGATCCTGATTTACACTCCAATTAGCTTTGGTGTATGGAGGAAAAGAGAGTAGAACAGGAACAGATGCAGCACAGTGGCTTTTCTAAACCAAGACAATTTTAAAACCCTCACTATAATGAGGCAGCAAAGAGATGTAAATAGATAGCAATACCTCTTATGCCTCTCAGATTTTATTTATCTTTTTAAAGGAATAAGTGCATGGGCTAAGATTGAATTCAGACTTCAGACTATTTTATAGCTCTTCAGTAGGCTAATTCACCAACTTGACTCCAGTTTTTCTTTCTCCTTCTTGCCTGTAGCTAAATGTGACAGTGTTAGATTCTGTGTGAGGTATGAACTTGTGTTTAATGAAATGGAGGAAATGACTCAAAGGCAAATGTTCCTATTTGAGTTCACACAGAGTCTCATATTACAAAAACACAACAATAACTGTGGACAGTGATTTATCTAGAGCTAAGCATTAACGGAGTAACATTTCTTCCTGCACCTTAGGAAGTTCGGCTATGGACTCCAATATCGCCAAGTATGACAAGAATGTTTTAAGGCAGCAAAATGAAAGGCAGGATTAAGCAGAGGGTATGCCCGCGAGGTTAAACCATCATCACCCACTGGGTGTAATGATAGTGACACTGTAAAACCAAAGCTCTTTGCATGAAAGGCTTAGCTTCTCCACATGGGACCCTATCATATGACCAAGTGTAATACAAGACAGTCTTGCCATTACTCTGAACTTTAATCATAATTAAACCACTGCCACAGAGATATTCCTACTTATTATTGGAATTGTAGTATAATTTAATACCCCTGACATCACTTGACAAAACCACCATAGTATTAGGTTTATTAAAATGTGGGAACTCAGGTATTTATCGGCCCCATTTATCCATACAATTTTTAATGTACTGGAAATAAAAAAGCTATCCACAAACAGTATTATTCGCAGATAACATTATAACATTGCTTCCAAGAATATGAAACTGCTTTGTAATTAATAACTTAGAACATAATAGAATATTCTACTTAATTTGAAGGTCATCCTTTTTACTTAGTAAAAAGTAAAATAAAAAAAGTAAAAAAAGTAAAAAAAGGTCATCCTTTTACTTAGCAAAAAGGATGAACTTCAAACTATTTTTGTTACAATTTTTCCTACAGCTCTCTCTTTTTATAAAGATATTACTTTGTGTTATGTAACATATATTGATACCACTTATTAATGAGGTGTAGAAATTAGGCAAGCATTTACTTAGCTTCATAAACATATATCAGAAGACATAAATATTACATTTCTGTCTGGTTTTAAACTATCGGAATCATTGCATAGATTCATCCACAGTGTATAGTAGGCTTTCTCCCCAGAGCAGTTATAACACTCCGCTAAATATATGCTATTCCTCTTTATCTCTTTGAAGAAAAATGAATCACATCCACAGCTTGCAGCTATCAAAACGTGATTTATCAAGCATTTTCATGAAAGTGCATTTTTCCCTTTCTTTACACTAGGAGGCACATTTTTCCTTCATACAGTTCTATCGCACAGCTATGCCACATGAAACCCTTAGATATATTAACATTTCCAATCTAAATTTAAGTCCCTGACAATCTTCACTAAAGAAGAATTCTTCACTAATAAGGTTGTGAGGGTTTTTTAGCCAATAAAAAACACACTTCCAGTAGTGAAAAATAACATTCTGCCCCTGACTGCTGGCAAACAAAAACATAGTTTTCTTTTGACTGATTACTGGAGAAATAATTCATATTAAAATACACCAGACAACTGTACACTTTCAATATAACTGATGATAAAGATGTTTATGTTGAAAGTGCACTTCCTGATACACACATTAAAAATCATTAAAAAGCAGAATTTTTGATAATAACATAGACTATAAAGTCATACCAGTAAATGTAATTTTACAATGATTTTTTTTTAGATCCTAAAGAAACTTTATGTTTTCTAAATTCTTATCTGATATACTAAAAGGTAAAGAACTTTAATCAGCTGATCGATCTTTGGAATATCTTCCTTTAGTTTTTATAGGAATTGTAATATATACACCCTTCAAATGCAAAAGATAGTGTTCATTTGCAGAACATACGTTAGTTTCCAAGAAACTATAGAATCTCCTTTTTGGCATGTGCTTTGTTTTGTTTTGTTGAATGTTTTTATAGATTCTCAACACTATAGTATTTACAATCTTTCTGTTTGTTTTTTTTTTTATCATCATGGTGACAAGCCATGTAGCCAGGTTATATCAAGGTTTCTCTTGGCCCATGCTTCTGGCAAAGTTATGGTCAGCAAGGCAAGGCTAAGACTGTTAATCATAGCATTTAAATGCAATAAAATGTTGTAACACACACAAGACTTGCCTTACAAATCAATATTGTATGCAAAATTAAATCACCATAAGCATGACTCTTGAATAATGAGATTTCCTGTAGTAAATTTAAATTACTTGTTGTTATTATTATTTAATAATGCATAACAAAACCACAGTGCTGGTGTCATTCTGTAGCATTATCTTGTCTTCAAACATGCTGAATTGTTGCTCACTGATGGAAGAATTCTTACGAAGTATATCAGGGTGCAAATGAGACAAAGGTGAAATATAAGGAAGTTGCAACTAAAAAGTTTAAAGTCATAGTCCTCTGACAATCAATTATCTGATAAATTAACAATGGTGAAATGGAAAAGATATCTTAGTGCACTGAATGAAACCCTCAGGCATTAAAAATAAGAAAGACTCTATACATAGAAGGTAAGTTTGAGTGATGCAAGCCAAACTTGGACTACACACATGACTATGAAAGTTCTTAAATTTTTATTTTTCACTTCATCTTTTTTTCTTGTTGCCGTTTCTTCATAACCACAGTGACAGTGTGTGGCTAACAATGCTAGTGTTTGGCATCTCTCTTCATTCCAGAGTCCCTCAGTGAGAGAGATTGCTGTTTTGAGATTAGCTAGATGAATGTACTCTCACTGTGTATGTTTCTTTCATTAAATCATATAATTGTAGCTCTTGTGTCTCTGTAGAAGCTAATGATTGCAAAAAAATATGACAATAAGGTTTCTCGTACCTTTGTGTAATAAGTTATCAAGACTTTGAGCTCATTTTTTTTCCATGTTTCAGGTTTTGAAGACCTGGGCCTTGGTCACTGTTCAAATATAATTAAAATAGCAACATACTAATATTGAGAAACAATGGCTGCATTTTTATTCACAAAACTTTACAATGTACAACAATATACCACACAATTCACTGAGCATTAGAGCCATTAACCAAAATTGCTCTCACCATGAGGTAAGGACTTTAGTATCAAGATTAATATCAAGTCCCATGAGCTGAAGCAAACCTGTACTTAAAATGAACCTTCATAAAAATACAGTGAGACAAATCTGTATTTTTTGTGCAAGTTTTATTCTTGGAGATCATTAGAAAATATTCCCATAAGCACTTCTCTTTCTCTTCAATTGAAGCATTTAAAATAAAAATAAAATATTGTTCTGCAACATTTATCATCCAAGACTGGCAGCAGTACATGTACGTGGTATTACTACTAGTCTCCACTAAGACTTTTTCTTTACTTTATAACTGTACCTTTTACCTCAGCATGCCCCAAGTATTTTCATAAACAGCGATCCCTTAAATAGGCACTGAAATGAAACTACCTCTAATGTTAAATACAACCACTCAAAATTTCACTGCAATAGAACTAGAAATTCAACTCAGAATTCTGAGTCAAAGAATACAATGTTGAAACGATACTACATCACTTATTTTAACCACGAACATATATAAACACCCACAAAGTAATTTTGTCCAATCACCAGACAGCGTTTTTCTCTTCTGGAAATTGCCACAGGACCTTCAATAACCATAAACTGCTTTAAACTCCATTTCACGTCTCATCCAAAAACTTGTGCCTCCAGTAGCAAAATGACTTTTGACACAACGCCTAGGCAATGACTTGATACCGAATAAGATACAGAAGTCAAATCCACCTAATGGGCAGCATCACTCCCTTCCTGCCTTGAGTTTTTCTAGGATGATTTCTGTCACAGTAACGACCATATCATTCCCTTCCTAGTTTGTGAGATCTGATGAGATGTGAAATGCACAATTTCAATGTCTGTCCTAATTTAGTCTGATAAAAGCTGAAAAACCTATACTTCAATACTTCACTAATCATCAGTACAACTTGATGATTAGATTTTCATAAATTTGCCATGAGTTTAGCATCCCCAAGGCTAAACCAGGTGTAACCACAGACATATTAAAACTTTTCAAATAACTTTTAAGAACATTTATTCACTTTGACTAATCTTATATTAGTCTCTGTATTAGAGATGAATAGATCATCATGATTAATGTACTACGTTTGCACAATGTGCTTGACACAAAATTGCTAAAAAAACATTTTTAATTACTTGGTATAAACTTTATTAAGCACATTTTTCCAAACTCCTGAAGGATTTTTATGTCACATTTTGAAGAGATGTGCAATTCAGTCAGTGAAGCCAATGTGACAGTGCCAACACGCAATGCTGCCTTAAAACTCCTCTCTGATCTCGTTAAATCTTTCACACGTCTCATACGTGGTTAGAGAATTAACAGGATAATTCCACTTAAGCTCCTCGCTCGTTTAAGCGGACATACATTCTTGCTCCAGAGTCAATCCATTCACAGTTGCTATTCTTTTAAAGTTCTTTGTATTTTGACAGATTTAGGGTTTAAGGTCATAGTTCCAGCAACATTTACATTATGATAAAGAAAAGAGAATACAGGTGTCACATCAAGGGAAAAAAAAAAAAAAAAAGGAAAGGAAAAGGAGAAAGGGGAAAAGGGAAACCAGAACACAACTCTTGAGACAGTAAGCATTTCAAATTGTTTCTTTGTAGAGTCTCAACCAAGACACCCCCTCTGTCCTCCCATAAAAAGTATGAGAAGAATTTTTCTAAGGACAATATTCCACAGTTCGCATTCTCATCTACCATTATTTAAAAGTCATCATTCAGATCCAGCTCTGCCCAAAATGAGAACACGGACCTTAATATTGTGCATCCGATCCCAGGGCCACCTTCTCTCCTGGTTTGTATGAGCCTAGTGACAATATAATCATCTACACAAAAGGGAAAAATGCCAGAGGGAGAAACTAATTCTTATTTCTATACTCCTGGGATGCAAGAGAACTCAAGTTCAATTACCTTCCAAGAGCACAGATAAGATTTTTAACCTTTGTCTCCACATTCCAGAAAGAAAACAAGAGGCTTTAGGGCAGTGTTACTGCCCCTCCCAGTTTTCAGTATGTCCCAAGTCTCCACATTTTAATTCCAAAATACGAGTCACAATATTGGTTAAGATTTAACTTCATTTTTTAGCACTGACTGTCACTAACACTGCAATAATGTAAATCTATAATAGGGAAAGAAAGAAGAAAGAAATTCCCAAATCAGACATATTCCCAAATGCACATACTTAATATTTGTCTAAAAATGCATATCCAACAGTTGCAAAACGCAGATCGTGCCATTCCAGCCTAACAAAGAAACCCTGTTGTTCTGTTAGAAGGAGGAATTGTAGGTTTGGTTGTTATAGAAATTCGGATTCTTTAAATTTCTCAGTGCTTCATTGATTTACTCTTTTCTAGGTTAGTCTAATAGACAGTGCAACCTCCTTATCTTTGTTCTTTAAATGTGTATTTAGAATGACTTTCCTAAAACGAAGTCCAATGCTAACTAGCAACAGCTCTGCAAACATCGAGAAAAGCTTGCTACCTTGTAGGACCTCCTTCTTCCCAGCTGTTCTCAATTGCTGTGCAATTTGTCTGGAGCTGTTTTTTCTCACTGGATATATTTTTGTTTCTTCAGTCAAATTACAGGGGGCACTTCAGGCAAACCACATTATTTCCCACCAAGCGTTAGGAGCTATCACGATCCAGTATTCATGCACATGCTTACAAACGTATCTACCATCACAGAGCTCAAAGGGATGAAAAACAAAGTAATGGAGTTGCCAAAGCAACTCAGATAGGCAGAGCGCCGATGGTGACTCACCCGAGTTGGGGTCGGAGTTGCCATCAGCTTCAGTCCTCTTGTCCGGTGAAGCCTGGTCGTAGAATTCGTCCTGCGGCTGAACCAGAGGGAGAGGGTGTGAGATCAGGGTTCCACCACCCACCGGCTCGTGGTCTCCCAGACCACTGTCACTGCAGCTTTCCTGGGAGCCATCAGGGAGGTGAAAAGTAACACGGCGCTGGGACTACAAAGAAGAGCACAGGACAGGCTGATTAGTGCTCTTCTTTTCTGTTCTCCTGACTCTTTTTTTTTTTTTTTTTTCAACTTTTGACATACAAATAGATTCCTGGCAATGCTTATGAGGCAATTCTTATTATCGTGTTTGCTTGTCATGTTTTGTTTTTGTTTGTTTGTTTGTTTTTTCTTTTTACTTGCTTTTAAAGCAACCCAGGAAAGATGGAAAGCGGGAGAGCTAAATTTCAAAGGTCTGCACATGCTCAACTGTGAAGTAAGCTTCCCATAAGAAAGAGAACAGTAGACAGGTATATTTCTCATAATTTTAAAAGCATGATCTATAAAAACTCTCTCTGAGAAGCAGAAACCATTGCAAACTATGTTATGAAAAGCAAATGACTTAAGTATATATTTCTGAGGTTAAAACCTGTATTATAACTGTTCATACTGGAAAAAAAGAAGTCCATTAAGTTAAACAAGCCAGTAAAAATGTTCACCATCTTCCAGGAATAGAAGGATATATAAATACATAACTATAAGGATATTTAACTGATACCAATTATCTAACTGATATGAATATTTAGGATTGATAATACATCTGTGAAATCACAGTGGTCAGCAAAGAATCAAAGAATGCAATGACAGAATAAGCAATTATCACTCTGGTAAGAGAAATAAAAATAAATAGCACATACTTTGTTCAAAACAACACAGTGAAAAAAAGTCAGAATCACAGATATTCCAGAACTTCTTAAAAAAAAAACAACTTACAGTCATCTCAAAAGAAAAAAAAAATAAAAACCTGCAGTGTACACTTGGTTTAGTTAACCATTATTGATTTTGAACCTCTCTCATCTGGAGAAAAAAACGACTTTGTGAATTGTGGCCACAGAATGATACAGTGATTACCCACGGGCTCCAGAGCCGATAGTACTACTGCAAATTGTTTAGCAACCACGACTGTGGGATTCATGAAAGGAATATTACGGGTCTTCATGCATCAAAATACTGCATCTTTCAAGCATCAGAAACAACGACTTCAAGAGCATCTCAAGAGAGTGGTTAAACTAAGTTAAAGCACATCTTCCCATAAAAATAATTTTCAGCAGCAGGGAACCTGAGTGATCTGGTTAGCTTGATTGGTTTAGAATAAAGAAGAGATTCACACAGTTTGCCTTAAGCTTAAAAACTGTTTAGTTTAGTGGTTGCTTTCTTATTATTAGCCATCTGGAAGTTATGGGTTTTATCTAAGCTAATAATTCAAGGTTTCTACAGAGTCAGTGGAGAAAGGAACATCAGGAAGATACTACAACAGGTATCTTCCAGTAGTTACTAATTTTTAAGTAGCTAAAATCAGGTGTCCTGTGTCCATCTCAAATCCAAGTAAGTTTTCCTGAAGTTAATGGGACAAACATCAGGCCTTGACTCTTCCTTTTTTGCCTTGACTCTCTTTTGTTCACTCTTTTTTTTTTAATAATGAGGAAAACCTCAAGTTAATAGTACTAACCGTATGTTTGCTTATTAAAAACTATTTGTTAATGGTAATTGCTACCATTTTACATGATGATCAATGCCCTTTACCAGGTTTCTTTTCATTCGTCTCCCTTGGGTGGACATAGATAGTTGATTAAGTCAATTTTGGATTACTGTGTAATTCAGTATAGAAATAAATGTAATAGTATTTGCTCTTGGCTGTGATTTTATAATTAGCATTTTGCTTTTAAGTTTCTTTTCTAGCTTTAGGATTAGAATCTAGCTGTAGAAAAACCAGATAGATCCTCTGAGTCATTGAGTTGTATTCATTTACAGCAATAGAGGACCTAACTCTATATACTATCGCTAATAAAGTTTTACCTCACACTTTGTTATTTTTTCTTACAACCTTTTCATTCTGGAAAATTCTGAATTTTTTTTAATCGCTAGCAGCCTCTTTCTCCTTCAATATGAACAAAATAGAAATATAGCTAACTACACAGCTTAAAATCTTCTCTTCCTGCATTTATTTCCAGTAACCGAAATTTAGAGATCTGTTGTTCCAAAGTAAGAATTTCTGTCACTAGTAAAATCAGTAAGAGGCACAGGAAAAGGAGATTTTTTTAATCTAAATGACTCTATGAAAAAATACGAATGACTGAGAAAACAAATCTTAAAAGGGAGATTAAAATATCTATTTAAGATTCTGCAAAATAATTCAACCTCTGTAATTAATTAACCACTCAAATAAACAGAAAAATACATAATCACAAGAAAGTCTAGTTTCATGAGTTATGTAGTAAAAATACTGATCTTGGGTAACAGAAGCTCCTCATACTAGTCAAAATCTGCTCTGACTCTGTACTGACGGGCGACCAGTCAGCCAGTAAAATGGCACAGGCCTAACACTAATACTGGCAACTTCTTAGCTGATAGTGCTAAAAATTTTTAAATCCATACTTTAAACAATAAGAAAAAAATATGTCAGCTTGGCTTTCTGAGCCTCTCATCACTGAGGACCCCACAAATCATAAAGGATTATAAAAAAAACCTAAAGGTCATATAAACAGTGATCCAGTTCCAGAGATGATGAAGAGACAGCATGCAGTCCATCAAGAAACTTTAGACTAAGCTGTGCCATCAAAACAATGAGTGGAAAAAGCCTTCTACAAAGAGACTGAAAGCAAATGCTTAAGCTTAGGGCATATCATATTAATTGCAAGAGAAGACTGTCACTCAACCTACTGGGAGCTTATCAGGGTGTTAAGTGATGTGGTATGTGGCCACCATCTCCAGCTGCCTGGTGTAGGACCCTCCTGCCCAGCTGCTGGAGCCCAGCTCGGGGACTGGGGTGTCTGCCCAGGCTGAGGGATGCATCTGCCACTTTCCTCTTTGCACTAGGAAAACTGCTGCAGTACTGACACTGAGCATGTATCCCAGACACACGGACACACAGACAGAGGACACTGACACAGCCACAGCTGTGGCTACACGGACAGCCGCAGACAAGGCGCTGCCTCCAGCAGCACCCACGTTCAGGACTCACAGCAGACACAGACGGCCACGTCCCCTCCTCCCCTTGGGTGGCAGAGGCAGGAGGTCACTGGTGCAGCACATACACCACACTCCAGGCTCACAGGCACACGCACGTTCATGGGTACCCCGAGCACCGGCACAGCGCCTCTACCTGCCCAGCACCCCTGCCCAGATCCCGGCCCCCCTTACCCGCCCCACGGGTCCCCGACTTGCCAGCTGGCCCAGCTGGGTGCTCGCTGCACACACGCAGCACTTCACACTTGTCCTACGGGCAAGTCGTGAGTCCCCTCCAACACCCGCACGGACACTTCACCCACCTGATACCCCTGCCCGGACCTGGGGCCTTCTACTTGTTGGCTGGTCCAGCTTGGAGCTTGCCAGAGAATCCACACTCACATCTCATGCACACTCGGTTTGGGGAAGTGTGCTGGGTTTATGTGAAAGGATTTTGGTAGCAGGAAAGGGGATTCACACCCTGTAACTTCCTGAGCTCCAAAACCAGTCAGCTTGGTCTCTGGCCGGGTCGGACCACCACCCCCCTCCGCATCCTCCTCAGGCCCTCAGGCCAGGGTCGAGACAATCGGCACCTCTGCCAATGCCCTATTTAAGTCAGGGACAAAGGAGATTAAAAGGTGATTTCGGGCCTGCAGTGAGGAGAGGGGGATGTGGAGGCTGCACCCCCCCTACCCCGTTCCGGGCGGGGGCTGCCCGCACCGGGCCGGCGCCACCGGCTGGAGATGGCCGTGACTACGCTGCTGGGAGAGTTCGGAAGCACCTCATGCTGGGGTGCCGCTGGGCCGAGTGTGTCCGGAGAGGGTTGAGATCTGGGAAAGACAGACACACTGACACCGGGTCAGTACAGATGGAGCAGGAGGAGCTGTGCCGGAGCACGGATTGCCCTCAGCCCATGGTGAGACGGCAGCGGCCCCTCTGCAGCCATGAGAGACTCGGTGGGGCAGAGACCCACCCACAGCCCGTGGAGAAGCCCACGCTGGAGCAGAGATGCTGAGCCTGAGGGAGATCATGGAGAATGGGACTCACAATGAAGTAGAGACAGATCAAAGTCCATGGAATGACCCATGCCAGAGCGGGTGGCAGCTCCCTAAGAATCCATGACTGTGGTAAAAGCCTGCGCTGGAGCAATCCCATAGGTAAGGATTGCATCCTGCGGGTAGGACTCACGCCGGAAAAGTCTGTGGACTGTCCCATGAGGAGGGGATCCACTGGAGCGGTGGAAAAGATTGTGAGTTCTCATCTTCTAAGAAAGGAGCGGCAGAAACAATGTGTGACCTGCAGCCCCCATTCCCCGTCCCCCTGAGCCACTGGGGAGGAGGTAGAGCCGGGAAGAAAGGAACGGCAGGGGGAAGGTGTTGTTTTTAAGATCCGACTTTGTTTCTTGTTACCCTCTCAAGTAACTGGTAACAAATTAAATTGATGTGTCCCCAATCCGAGTCTGTTTTGCCTGGGGCCATGGTCGGTGGGTGATCCCTCCCTGTTCTTGTCTCACCCTCAGGCCTTTTGTTACATTTTTCTCCTCTCCACCCCACTGAGGGCAGGAGCGAGCGAGCGGCTGAGCGGTGGCTGAGCTGCCGCTGGGATAAACCCTGACAGTACGGACGCTCGCCCCCAACAACTGGCACCGGGCGTACAGGCCAGTGAACCACCATCCCGATCCAGCCACCGGCTCTGAGCATCTCACTCATACTTTGAATTTCTTCTTTCTACAATGGTATCAGAGACTCTTCTTTCAGAAGAAAATCCTACAACATGCTGAGACTACGTTTGTATTTATTTACTCCCTTGTGCAACCCAATACGGCTTTGACTTCTTTTTACCTAAAGACAGAATCAAGTTATTCTGAGTAATGAGGTTTCTAGTTGGTACAACACTGGCACTAATGATAACAAGTAATTACAATTTTAATTATGCTACAACATATGCAGGATTATATACAGCATGAGGTAGGGTTATGGTTCAGGTCCACAACACTTGGCCAAAATTCAAATCTAAAATCTGTGACATATTCAATCATAAACCGTCATGGGGCAGGGAGGAAATATTGGTTTTCTTCAGGTCCTGAAAAACCTTCAGTCTTTATTTTTAATCAGGAAACAGCCCATCATTGTTAAATGAAACACAAAACTGAAAGGAAAATTCAGTCGAAACAGTAAGATTTTAACTGGTGTCAAAGTAATTTCAATATATAATTCTGAGCAATTTGACTTGATAGGTTTTTGAATCTGGGCTGAGTTTAAAAATCAGGAAAACAATTGGTATCAGCTACATGGAATCATTCTTCTTTTAATCACCTATTGCAGCAGATTCTATAAAGCTCATCCAGGTGAAGTATGACTTTACACCCAGAAGAGATACAGAGAATAATTAATTCTGTATCTTAGATGGAGATAAAAGATAGCAGTCTCTGGTGCTGATAAAAGGACAGTTCAAGTATAATAGGAACATACTTTTTTTTTCATTTCCAGACCAGGTTGTCAGCCAGTCAATACTTTTTTTAAGCATAGCAACAACCAAAATTATATCAAATCAACCACATATGAAACTGGTCTAGATGCTTCTTTCCTGCTACAATCAAACCAAATACATACCTAGCACTTTCTGACAATTGTGATTTGTGAAGTTACTTGACATAATTAATAGCTGTGGTACTCGAAAATGCCAACAAAAATATCAACAAGATTTCTTGGGTGGAGGGGAGGTATGGATGTTAGAGGGTGTTGATATTCCTAATTTTATTTATCAAGCACAGTAAAGTAGAACCTGTGCTTGACATGGCATGTTACATTTTTCTTCATTACGATATTTTACCTGGAGATACTGAAAACATTTTAAAAATATATCCTAGCTGTATAAAATGTATTCTGATACCAGAATTTGTAATTTCATTCCATAAAAATCTATTGCTTCGGAAAGTGGCGTAGAGCATTAAAGATGCAATCCTGAAGTCCTTACTTAAGCAAAAGAATTGGTAGGAATTGTACCTCAGCATGGATTTCTACAAAAGTTGGGCCAATACCAGTGAGTTTTGGGCACTGCTTGTGAGACTTAAGCTTTTTGCTGTTGCCTTATTTTCCTGGAAATCCTCACACACAGGCAGAAAATGGGCTGTAAATAGTGTAAGTTATTTTGTTGACCTGGGTACTGAAAGTCTGAAGTAGGGGAAAGATGATGCCACGTGATATCGAGTGTCTGAAATCTCCTATGGCAGATGAGTTACGAGCTGTACTGGAAATAGAACTTTAATGTAGGAAATATAAACACTAGTTTTCAAAACTCTTCAGTGCTTTCCATTGTATACTGGCTTCTAAAATGAATTTTACCTCCAATTATGTGCTTGAATCAAATAGCTAGTTACAGAAACCAGCATTAAGAGGAGCTTTTGCATGTCGAGATTGTTTTATTCTGAAAACCAGACTTTCAAGCTTTGTACAACTATTGTATTGTTTTTGCTAATCAGGGATCCAAGGAATAATTATACTATTGTTCCATTGCTGAATGTCTCACAGGGATGGATTTGGCTACAGATCCTATCCATTGTTATAAAACAAGCTATAATTAAAAAAACATTTCTACACGGGGTTGTTGCAAATAGAACCGGCTGAATTTTAAGCAACCCAGCTGGCTTCTGAGTTTACAAATCAGGTACTTAAAACAAAATGGCCTCTTCTCCCCTCAGTGTAGTTGGAAGGTAAGAGTCTTGATTTCTGTCCTTGATTTTCCAGACAGGCAGAACTCACCAAAACATCCAATTCACAGCAATTAAGCTTTACAGAATGGGAATATCAGAATATATACTCAAGCATGACACACCTTCAATTGTCTGAGATCTTCTATTTCAAATGTGGAGATTTTTCATCAGTAAAAATTCTTTTCCTTTCTGAACTATTTCCTCTGTGGAACATGTCCGTTTGATAGTTTGTTCCTCTCCGGATCAAAACCAAAACTCCTGGTTCATGTTCTAAAACATGGATATATATTTTTTTTTTATGAGATCAAGCCTGTAAATAGAAGTAGTCAAGTCACAAAAACCAGACTAATAACAATGTCAGAGGGGAAGAGAAAAGATGTGCTGGGCACCACCAAGCTTTAAAATATAGTTTTAACTAACTATAGTTTAAATTCTTGCTTTCTTGTAAGACAAACCACATTTTTCTCTTAAATTCCTACACTGGAAGCACAAACAGTGCACCTTTTAATGCAGCAAGAGTGTGATCTGTGATAAGGAGATTCTTTTTGAATTAAAATACAACTGGAAACTTACACAAAAAATATGTATATATTTGCTCCACGGAAAGAATTGGCAAGGTCTTTGAATTAACATGTGGTTTCTGTATTAGTTTGTTTTATAAATAAAAAACAATTTGTCACACATTTTTTTCAGTTCCGACTGACTTAATGAAAGCCTTCTAAAATTTACAATCTACCTTCTCCTTTCCAAATTGGAAAGATGAATGAAAATACACTTCTAGACTGTGACCTTGTTTGAAATTGTGTAGTGGTAGTGTTTCTTGCAGGAAGGCCACAAAGCGCCTCAAAGAGGGCTTCGTATAATTCAGCTCGGTGATCACCTACACCCACCTTCTTCCTTCATGTTTCACTCAGGCTTACAAAAGAATATAAATCTGAGATAAAATCATTCTGTTTTCTTAGTAAAAGCCACCCTTGCTTCTCCCAGATCATCTCGGCTCAACTCCGTGTTACGTATAAATTGTGAAGTAGGTCCCTGCAATTTGCTAAGAGAAATAGGGTTGGTTTGTTGTTTTGGGTTTTTTTTTCCTGGCTATATCTAAGCTAAACTCGCTCGTACAGTCCCTATGGCTGTCCTTATTCAAGAATCCTGCTCGCATCACCGGATAGCCCATTCTCCATGCCCATCTTGATATCTTACCCACGCAACCAAGACAATGGAGATAGATCAGGTTTCAATCAATCTCTCAGGCTAAACTAAGAATGAAAAAAAAGTAAAAGCAATTCATACTGCATCTTCATGCTATGTGTTCATACTACGCTACCCATATAGACAGCTGGAGTGGTTAGGTATTTACGTGTTTTTCCCCTCAAAGGTAACAATGTTGGTATTGATTTCAGAATGTAAATTGTTGTTACACCAGATAGTCATTTGATTTCTTCTGCTCAATTTCACAGCACTAAAATTCCATAGAAATCAGTAAATTGCACTGCAATATATTAAAAGGAAGCATAAATATAATTGCCTATTATATCCCTCTGCTACTTGAGCTGCAGAGAACTGGCCTTTTCTTCTGGGTGAAAAATATTATCAATTACAGCCTGGAGGAGGAAGTGGCTGCCTGATGGTCCCAAGTATATTTAAACGTGGGGAACAAACAGCCTCTGCTTGAAAGTTGTTTTAGTTTTGCAGAGACAGCAAATGCAGAAAGACTTGCAGTCAAATCCTATGGTTTCAGTCATCTTTTGAAGTAATAAAACTTTCTTCCTTCATTTATGCAGCGATGTTCCTTCATTTTGTTTCAAGAAATTATTGTCTTTGTGCCATGAATTCTTCCTGGGGTTTGCTGGAATTTTTTATTCATTTATTTTATTAATTGGACACTCTAAAGACTGACAAACCTTTAACTAAAGACACTAAACACAGGAATATCATATATTTTATTTTAAGTTTTGCCTTCCTAATATCCACTCATAAGGCAAATAATCCTTTTCCTAATAAGCATTGTTATCTATCTGTGATCACCTTGACTGTAAGTTAAATTTGACCTAACAGGAAAGCTGAGTGTTACAATTTAATCTCGTCTAAATCAGAGTATTACCTTGTTCAACTTGGGAATCTGGTGAAATACTAATAAATATTCAAGACTTTAAGTCTTAGTCTCCGTCCTCTTGAATTAATTGTCTGAGATTCAGGAAATCAGTTCTAAGTCTACAATTATGCAAATTAATATCTCAGATGCATGGAAAGGCAAGTGGGGGGAAGAGATGGAAAATGCTGTACACAACAAAACGTAAAAGAAAATAGCCAGGTGTGCTACCAGTAGACAACTAAGCTAATGTTCAGAAATATTATTCACCCAAATGGCTAGATGTTAGTACACCACAATTTGCTACATGTTTCTTACCATGAACTCTGTGGAAAACAACTCCGAGAAAGGATTAATTAAAAACTGTAACAATTTTTGTAGATACCTATTAAAAATCAGTATTGTATCTAGGATGGTTTTCTAAACACATTTGTAGTTAATGGAGAGAGAGAGGCAGCTCTAGTGAATATTCATGTCATCCTAAAAAATATGTGATTATAAAATAACATTAAAATGCCTTTTTGAGGTGACTGTACTCAGTTATTGACTATAGATGACTAGGTAAATTCAGGACCTGTATTAGAAGACTTAAGACAGAACAATTCTTTTGACAACTCTGTTGTTATACTCCTTGACAGTAGAGAGACATAAAATTCAGAGTTTTCAAATTTAAATGCCCAAAGTTAACCTACCAGTAAGAAAAGGTAGATCTTGAACTATGTTCGTAACTATTTAGACACTTGACTGTGGACATTCAACACTTGAAATTTCAGCTGTCATTAAGTATTTAGGTTACAAGAACATGAAGAAGTAGATCTCACTGTCAAAAAGATACTACACTGATTTATCTGCTGCTCTGGTACATTCCATAAGAAATAAGAACTTCTTTGTATCACAGCAAAGAAACTCACATACCAAAAAACAGTTGTAATGGAATTATATTTTATGTGATCTTTAGTAATTTAAAGACTTTAGTGATCTTCAATTTATTTGTTCAGTCTGATTTTGGTGATGAGCTCCTCCTAGTAAGACAGATAATGCACATTACAAGTGCACTCAATTGAAGCAGCATTGCAGAAGCACTGTACCAATGATAACAACAACCAGCGCAACTTCTCTACACTCTGAGAAGTTTTACATTAGTAAAAACATGTGTTGATCAATAATGTATATGAGCTATTAAAATGTAGAAACAGCTGTTGCCGAAATTTTACAAGTTTAATTATAATAATAAATTTGCCCTGATTTACATTCTGTAAAACTCATCTGGCTTCAGTAATGCGAACAGGGTAATAAAGTTTCTAGGACTTTCTTTTAACAATAAATTAGGTTTTTAAATGTGAAAAGAAACAATGGAGAATATTTCTAATCTGAGGAATGTACATTATCTGGAGGCTGCTTATAAAAATAATCTGTTATTGTCATATACAAAAATACTGACAGTTACACTTGCAATTATATTTATAATGTTAACATAACTTATGTTTGTAGTATTGAATGAGTCACAGGAGTATTTCATCAATTAAGTTTTATTAATTGTATTGAGTAAACCGATACATGTGGTATCACGTCAATAATCATTCTTGATCCTGCATCTTTTTGTTGAGGCTGATAATTACTGCGTTACAGAAGTGCTTTGTATTTATGCTTTCGTCACTGTTGGTCACTACAGCAGATATGCAGTTATGCAGTATCAGGAAGCAGGAAACTTTCCAGTGATCTTCAGGAAAAAGAAAGATGTGATAAAACCCCCTTTAGTATTCTGTTCTATTGGCATTGTTTAGTACAGCATATATATAACCTTGGAAATCAAGAAGGCCGTGTCTCTTGTGTAAAGGGAGCAATTTTTTGTCTGGAGTGATGCAGCCCTTGCTCTATGTTAGAACTAACCTCAAGATTTGAATGCTTTGTTTTTAATTGTGCATGTAAGAGGAAGGAAAACATACCTCAAAATCCACAGATGTAGCAGCAAATGACCAGCAGTTCACTCGGAAGTTTCATATCATAAGGCTTTAAAGGTAGATTAACACGGTTTTAAACGAAAAAAAAGAAAATTTGAAGCCCTTTAAATGATCACACTCTAAAATAACCACTGCTCATAGTGACATCATGATGTCAATCTTCTCTTTTATTTATGTGAGTTTAAGGAAATGCAATTAAGAAGATCATATTTCTCCTCAATAAATCAAGGATTAATATATGCAGAAAAAAACTGAATTCTCATAAAGATTCTACAGATATCCTGTAGAATATGAGGGCGGGAGAAGGGCAAGGAAGGAGGCTCTCAATTTAGGGATGCTGTAGGGAGAATAGTACATTAGAACATTGCCTCCTGAACTAGTATTAGCGTGTGTAATGGGTATCTGTCACTGACAGCTCACTGGGTTACAATTAATTCTGAGTCATCAGTCATGTCTTCTCCTACAAGCACGGAAAGCAGAAACAGCAGCAGCATTGCCCTTTGAGGATAAGACCTTTTACATGCTATGATTCTAGAAAGCAGCTGTACATCTATTAACACAATGGACACTATAGCTGTCACATTAGATAAATGGATCCACACTGGAAAAGCTGAAAGTGGACATGATTGTCAAGGATAATACGGTTAAGCTGGTGCATCCTGGGAAAGATGCAATTTCTATAATATTTTAATTTTGAAACTAATATTATTATCCCAATCGATTGCACACGCTATAAGTTAATTAAAACACCCCTGTTAAAACATATCTGCATCTCTACTGGAAAAGGAAATAGACAATAATGTATTTGCACCATAAAAAGCTGTTTCGATACTTGGGACAGAATGTCCTTAAGAACTGCTTTCCTAAGAGCAGATTTCTAAATTTATTTTTTGCTTTTTTTTCTTATTTGAACTCCCAGAGCTTTGGAGTTCTCAATTTGCATACGCAAATATGAAAAAGAAAAAAAATCCTCAGTTTTTCACTTAGGATTATTCGGAGAACAATACGTATTGCAAATACTGACTACAAATTCTTCTTCCACCGCATATAACACATACGTACATCTTCCTGGTAATATCTTACGATGTCAAAACTTGGAAAACTAAATCCTCAGAGAATGTCAGGACTTTGAGTGGTTGAATGGGCTTTTTTTTGTTTTGATAATGGGTCTTTCATTCCTGTGCTATGTTGACTACTAGGGCAAATCTCTGCTACATGAAATTATAGTCCCAAATAAGATGAAAAATGAAGAGTAAGCATATTAACATGTTTCCAAACAGAGATTTCTAGAAAAGATATAAAATATGCTTCAGCAGCTTAGCCAGTAAGAAAGCTATAACCTCATTTATTAACAAACAAGATGAAAAAAGAAAGAGGGAAAAATAAAGCCTTTTTGCATGGAAATCAGCTAGACAGAGAAGACGGCGGTACTACTATACTATCAAAACAGCAGATACTCTCATAGGTATCTTACTGTGAAAGTAACTAGTTAGAAATGTATTTTCTGCCGGACTCATGCAGAAGTCAAATGAGAGTTGACACGGATCACTGTTATTATTAGACTTAATCCAATTTTCAGTATTTTCCACAAATTACATATGGCATGCTCTTGACACGTTAAAAGTTATAGGGAAAACAAGAACTCTGACTATCATCCGGATAGTTTTAGAAAATGCTGCCAATACCACGCGTCTCATTGAAATAAGCCAAAAGATAAATTTGATAGTCTGTGTTGATGTTCTGGTGTTGATGATCTAGCCTCATTTGTGCCAGCTGAATTTAATGTTAGTCAAGTGAACTCACATGGGTGAATTTGTTTCTTTCTTTCAGTGGTCTAAAATCATAACTTTGCAGAAGTCTTTGAAGTTACATCACCTGGTGATCACCATCTAATTCTGCTTAACTTCTATTGGAAATAGATTCACTAAGTCACATGTTCAATTACTGACTTTAACACAATCTTGGCCTGTGACTTCTCCAACATTATCTGTCTAAAAAAATGGAGAACATGAACATTGGACAGTTACTTTGAACATAAACCATTTACTGCTTGGTGCATGTTTTTTTTGAATTTACATACTAGTGAGTTTCTCCTTTCACAGAATTTGTTGGGTGCCATCACCTTTGATCCCAATCTTTACAACTGGACTTATTTGTGCACTTTCCACCTAGAGCACAAGACCAGGGTTATTAATACAGATAGTCGAAGACTGCTGACTTTTGAACCCAACATTTGCTAACATTTGAAAGGTAATTTATATGCATTTTTAAAATGCTACTTTTTCATTAGGCAAACTGACAAGCCCAAACCTCCTATTTCACATTTTATTTTACGCAACAGTATTAATTTAAATAAAAGCATGAAAAACAGAGGCACAAAGAAATGAAATTACACTTCACAAAAATATTGTAAAGGTATATGCACATGCTCTGTGTGTCTGTTTTTCCAGAGAATATTAAAAAAAGAAGTCCAAAGAGGTTGTATCTAAACCTAAACAATGGCTTACAAGTTTTGCTGTTATGTCATGATACATTCTACGTTACATTACTAGCTATCTACAGAACAGAAAGCAAATATTTCTGAGTGAAAATTCAGCATTAGAACAATTATTAAATAAATTATATCTATTTATGGGAAAATGGAACTGAGTTGCATTGTTGTTTTGATATCAATTTCTCCCATAGTAGTAGATCAGGATCCTTTCTGATACGTACTGCTATGACAGATGGAAGAAAATGCATGGTGGTACTTTGAGATTTAAGGTGTTATCAAACTGCAGAATACATTACAGAGCTCAGTGCCTCTGGAAGCCACCTTATCTCAGTCTTCACAGGTTGACAAGGCACATAAAGAATCCATCCAAACCCCCTGGTTTGATCTCTATTGTTGACAGATAGCAGATATGGAAGCCTGAGATATTTCCACAGGAACTGAAAGTAGGGTGATAACTAGTCAAAAATGGCAGATAACCACACCTACATCAGCAAAAATCTGAAAATGGAAAGTTTTCTCTTTAGAGAGAATGAACGGAGGAAGAAGATGTCATTATTACATTAGAGCTACTAGAAAAAAAAACCAGTAAAAAGAGAAGGCGAAACAACAAGGCTGAGAAAATTCTCTGAAATGGAGACTTTAATACTTGTTCACGCAATTTTGAATTTCACTTATAGAACTAATAAACATGGGCCTAACCTAGAACCTAGTAAAGTTGCTGGAAAGTTTCCTGCCGATATCAATAGGATTAGGATTGACTTATCAGCATTTTCACTAGCACTAAAGCTAATAAAATCCCAAGTTTTTCTTGTTATATAACAGTCATTGTTCTGAATGTTTCTGACTTTAGCAATCTTTTACATCTAAATTATGTTACTCACAGATATTATCTTTTGCAGTGAAGACACTCATCATACATAATCTACTTTTTTGCCTTGTAGCGTTAGATTTTCTTTTCCAGTGTGTGCTAATAAGTATTCTTTGGATATAAAAATTTAAGTCTGATCATGGCTTCTTAAACTAGCTTTAAGTATATTAAATAATCACTTAGGTTTGACATTAAGTGTTTTGTATGTCAGTGTTTTTTGTATGTGTGCAGATTCCTGTGCTTGAACTTCCTAGAATCATTTAAATATATATTCTTTTAATAGCTTATGTCTCTGGTTTCTAAATGGAGATCAAATTCTTATGTGTCATTAATGAACTATATACGAAGAATGCCCTCAACTTCTGAATTACACAACGGCCAAAAAAGCTAGTCAAAAATTATGCGGCAGTCAAAGCGAGATTGAAATTTCACTACGGAATGACATGCATGTTTCATTAAAGGCCAAATCCTGCAGTTATTCTTCAGAAGGTAATGGAGGCCTTGCCCTGCAGTAAGGATTGCTGATTTCACCAACAGGTAATTATTCTATTAATACCTCCATTATGCAAAGACAGAATGGCTAAACTACTAAAGTGTCAAGCATGCTTCACATTTGGCCAGACCAGTCCTCATGCATATGCAGGTTAGAGGATAGTCATAGAAGTCCTACTTGACTCAGACGTATTTCCTTTGCTCCTTAAAAGAGCACACACATTGCACTGAGGCAGAGTGACAACAGCTGTAACAGTGTACCGGAGAAAACCAGCAGTTAGGCTAGTTATATCAGTGGTTTTGGTATTAGGCATTTCTCTGGAAGGTACCTTGGAATTGGGGAAAAAAGCAGACAAGACTGCATTTGGATAAGTGTTTATCACAAAATTGTCTTTTTCCATGGACATAGTCATAGATAATATTTACTGTAACTAGTTTTACTGAAAGGAACACAATCAAAATGATTAAATAATTTATTCTGCATCTAATGCAAACAAGAGCTTAAACCATGTCTATGTAACAGATTAGAGAAATGCCTTGTGTGCATTTTGGAAAAGACCAGAAGGTATGGGCTTTGCTCCATAAAGGCAAGGTTATTTATCATTATTTCTTAGGGAAATGCACAGTTCAAAATCTCTAGAATTGCAACTAGAAACCCTCTGAATAATATATTTTGAATAGTAGTCCTAATAACAACAGTACAAGTAACAAAAAATAATCCAACATCAAACAGTACATAGCTAACTTCATAATAAGGAAGCCAAATGTTTCCCACACTAGGAAAAACTTGATATGGAACATGCCTTGGGTTGACAGATGGAAGGAAAAGAAAGACAGATGTGCTCTAATTTCTTGATTTTTTTTTCCTTTCGTCTTGTCTTTTTTTTTTTCCCCCGCAAGATGACTATCAGGCGTAGATAAAACTGCTTACTCAATAACACTGGCGACAGATACTCACCAGAGCAATAATGCCAAATATCCTTTAGGATTTTGCCCACTAGTATCATCTCAAATGATATTCAGCAACAAGCAAAATGACTAACAGCTGGCACTTTCCTTAGAAATGGCAAAGCACCAACCAGGTCCAGTTTGCGCAGCCCTTGTAGAGGGGACCATCTGGAATGCTAGCCTGAATCTTAACAATTAAAATCAGGGGCCAGGTCAGACAAGTACCATCTTAAAGAATTCATGATAGTGAGTTTCTAAGCTAAACTGAAAATGACAGAGAAGCCAACATGTGAGAGGATATAAGTAGTCATTCTCACTCAGGGGATGGAGGGCGATCATGTGGTTTAAGTACAGGACACAGGGTTAGAAGACTGACTCTGTGACAGACTTCATGTGTAATGAAATGTAAGTCACTGTAATCAATAGAAAGTTTCCCATTAGACTCAGAATCAGGTACCTGGGGTCTATCTATCTATCTTCCAGGAACCTCCTGACAGCGGCCAGCTGCAGCCAGCTGCCAGTGATGTGAAGCACTCGATGTTTTTGCTTATTGATAACTGGAAAGATCATCGCCTTTTTTCAGCTCGACGTCATACTTACAAAAGCTAACGTGATATTCGCAAACGAATTTGAGACGCTCAGATGGCAAACGCTATCCAAAGAATAAATATTTTATTATCTTATAATTTCAGACAGAAGAAATGTGTTTATAATTTCCATTCACTTGAATGTAAAAGGCTTAACACTGAGCAGGGGAAGGATGGAAAAGAAAATAGAAGAGTGGCACTATGAGAGGTAATACCCAAATAACATAGGAAAGTGCTGTTCCCACACAAAATTTACAATCTGATTGAAGACTGGGTGAAGTAAAGACAACAAGAGGGCCATGGGGAAATAACAAAGGTAGCAGTAACAGCTCCATATGATTACTACAGTTAGCTATGTGTCCTGCTTGATGGATCTAAATCGTTATGCTTTGTGGTTGTTTCTAGGGATATATTCTACTTCTTAAAAAAAAAAAAAAAAGCAGATCTTTTTTTGCCTCTTTTCATAACTATTACTCTTTTCTTTAAACTCCTAATTTCACTTTTATGATGAAATTTACTTTAAAATATTCCTTTTCATGCTTTTATTTTTAAAACAGTAACAAACAGAAATTACATTTACTCCTTTCTGCTTTAGACGTTTCCTGGTAAAATCCAGTCATCATCTGACTGCAAACAGCTAGGGTATGTTTGAGAAAATAAACATAGGAAGACCCATTTTCAAGTAATGGTAAGAACAGGATATTCTGCATAAACGCTTCAATTAAATGGTGGTGAAAACACCTAAATGTAAGTTTTCCAGTAATGATAGGGGTTGTTTTAACCTCAGAAGATGTCCTTAGTCTGTGATACCACTCAGCTCACTGTGTTTTCAGGCTATCCTTTATTGCCACTTTAAAGATATTTTAACTAAGATTTCTTCAAATATACAAAAATAACTACTGAAGTGATATGATACGAGTAGTCCAAGTGAAACTACAGAACTCATTTCTGGAAAATGATGAATATTTATACATACTACATGATATGGACATTTATAGATGATAACATCCAAATATTTTTTATATAAGTAACAGTGTGAAACTCCTCCAAACCAGCAACTAAAAAACTGCTTTACTCAATCCTGCTTTCTGTCTAAACTCAAATATGACAAATGTGTGGGTTGTGCCAGCCTCCAGAATAAGTAAGTACTTCAAACACTACCAATGACAGTTTTCACTGGTATCTAGCACAAAGACCCTCTACGTTTACTTGTGCTTGTGTTTAATTTCATATTGAGATGATTAATCAGAGTAAATCTCTTTATTTTCTGCTGTTTTAACTTCAAGAAATGATCTCTTCTGTTTTTATCCTATTATAAGGATCGTTACAAAAATGGGAAACAATTAACACTGGGTTTAATGCGTGAATGCCATAGAGCTGAAGTAATTGCACTCAAGGTCTGCTAACTCTTTAATCAGGCATTTGGTTGCAAGCTGCTCACGATTGATTCTGAGAGAAGAACTAACACAATCTAGGCAGCAAAAGCAGGTGTGCCAAAAAAGCAGACATGTTGGCAAAACCAACGAAAGAGTCTAGTGGGTAAAAGAAGCAGAAACTAATAGAAAATTCTTCTTAAAAGACTTTTGCTTGGGATCCAGTCATAACTGAAGGAAATTAATTGAGGCAAATGAGCATAGAGAGAGGTTTTTGACCAAAATAATTAAGAAATATGAACAGCAAAACCACAAACGCTCAGCCTAGAGAAGACTTGCCAGTCAGAATCTTAGTGAGCAGAATTAATTAGATTGAGAGTTGAAATTTTCAGATGCATTTGCTAAATAAATAAATAATAAATACCGTGAGAGGTTTCTGGAATTACAATTAGAACACTTACTATTCTCAGCATTTATGCTTTGATTTGGAGAAAAGAACAGATCCATTTGTATTTCTATTCATTAAAAATATTTTTTTCCCTTTCTCTAATAAATCTATTCTCCATGATTAAGAGAGTCCTAAATTCAAAAGTGCTTACACAGCATAGTGCTGGATGCACTTATAAATTACATGTGTTGATGAAGGCTATGGCTACGCACACGCATGTCTACAGAATCACAATTCGGTCAAAGAAGCAAGTGTATCCACTTGCAAGAATATAATCTAAATGAAAATTGCATGCTTAGATCACTTTTTAAGTGAAAACACCCCTCCATGGTTCACATAAAGTACTAAATAGTAAACTCCTTCCAGGATTGCCCTCAAAGAAAAATTGATTAGGTTTATATGTTTGCATACCATCTTCAAGGTTTGTGGGTTGTTCGGGTTTTTTTATCACTATCTTTAAATA
Source organism: Tauraco erythrolophus (assembly GCF_009769465.1). NCBI lineage: Eukaryota > Metazoa > Chordata > Aves > Musophagiformes > Musophagidae > Tauraco > Tauraco erythrolophus. Next base: position 94,330,368 of record NC_141465.1, on the reverse strand, counting down.
AATCATCTATGTTTCAAGGATTTTGGCACACTTCTATACAAAATCAATAGTTTATATAATGTTATGTAGCAGTTCTGCATAATAATATGGATAATCTTGAACAAATTATCCAAAATTTCTAGAAATAGAAAACCATATTGATAAGAAGGTTCTGAGCCTTGTTAATGCAAATCAGAAAAAACCCTCACTTATGAACTAGTAAGCACTATCCATCTGGAAAAAAAAACCAAAACAAACCTATATAATAGGTAACGTAAGGGATTTGGGAGGTTTATTTCACAGATATCTCTCAAAAACTTGTACAAATAACACTTTTTAAAAGACTAACATGAAACACGACTTAGCTGAAATCCAGGCATTTCTAAAACAAAAATAAACAAAACCAGAAACAGGTTTCCTATCTTTTAGGCACACTTTGCTAAAGAAATGACTAATATGTCAGCTTCCATGCTGTGCCATTTCTAAGGCAAAGCCAGCAATGTTGATTTAGAACCAGACTAATATGTCATGTTAAAAGTAAGTGTATCTAAACATTTTTCTAAACCCTTGCTGTTTATTTTTTCTTTTTTTTTTCAGACAAGTGGATCCTACCAAGTATGAGATGTATTAATTAACTTAGAGAGTTGCAGTATACAGATGTCCACATCAAAACACATGGCGTCATTTCAAATTCTTTTAGAATTGGCTGAGTACAGAAATGGTAGGATATCAGAAGCTTTAATCATTGCCCTATTTGCTTTAATCAATAGTATCATCTATTCTCAAATTGTTTACCAACACTTGAAAACAGCAAGTTGCAGCAGCTTGAGCACCAGCAGAGCAAAACAGCAAGGATAGCTTCTAACTAAGGCAGATGACCTGAGATGGCTAAAAGATTTTCTCTCTTCCAGTGCTTAAATGGCAGCAATTATGTGAAGCAATACCCAGTTCAATGGCCACTGTCTGTCCTTGGGATAAGCACGGAAGGATAGTCACATATTTGTGTATCTGCCAACCCTCCAGTGACAGCTTTTTCTCTTTCACCTTCCTTCTAACAGCTATCACTCAGTTACTCCTGTCTGTCATCTACAGGTGAAGGGGTTTACAGAAATGAAAGGCAGTGGTCTGGCATAGGGCAACCCACACATTCTCATAAAAATGACCCTTAATCATAAGGGACTTCCACATCTCTCTGATCTGAGAGCAATTCAGGATACATGCCAGAAGGAAGAAGAACAAAGAAACCAGCATTTGAAAATTCCCTCAGTGGCTTAATAATACTGCTGAGATGGCTTTTGCCAGATTAAACAGACATGTTCCTTTAGACCCTAAATATTGCTCTGAAACTAATTCCCCAAGCATTGTCCAGAGTTTAACAGGGGTTGGGATACCGACAATCAAACTTTGAAGTAATTCTTCAAATTCCAGTGCAGTTGGCTGCAGAGACAGCTAGAATATTCAGGTCTTTCCAGGCCAAGGAGAGAGAGGGCAGTTTGATTTCTTTGCAATTGTTGTCTTTAAAGGACTTGGACAAAGCAATTCCAACACAACAGCTTATTTATAAAATGCTTTAAAGTAAAAGACAGGTGTGGGGAGTAGCGAACTGGCTGATATTTTTGAATGGTGCCTACATTCAGCACAGCATTCTGACAGTTTAGGAGAACGCTACAGGAGCTGCAATACATTAGTGAAGCCTGACAGGGTAAAGATCTTCTTTCACTTGCCATTTTGTTTTGAAGTGACAAGAAAGCTACAGGCAGTAGAGGATTTCAAGATGAGGATTCTATCTGATACTCACATGAAGCATCATTTTATGCAATCCTCTAAGTGATGTCAATAATACAAACCATAACTGTGTATAGGCAGAAAAAAATCTGTTAAAAATCTTAGAAGCATACTTTGAAAGTGGCTAATGCTTTAGCTTCCTACATGCCAGTACTCACCTATGTAATTCCTCTGAGACACACTCAAATGTTAAAAGAGCCTATTTGCCTATCTATGTTCATTCATTGAACACTCAGCAGGATCATTTTCTTGTGATGTTTCTAGTACTTGGGTTAATTTCATTACACTCTCTGAGATATTCATCATAAAGAAATATCAGGATATCAAAATGCAATGTAATACTTAATTCCAGTCCACTTATATGAGTGAATCAAATTAATGTCAGTCTAGAAATTTGCTCTGAGTTATTAGTGAATATATTCACTCCTTCCAGGCCCTTATCAGCTTCTTCAGAATCTAAGCTTTTTAAAAAATTCTGAAAAGAAGGTCTCAAAACTATAAACTGAATGAAGGCAACGCGGTGCTTGCTTTCTAAATCAGAGACAGACAGCTGGAGTGCCACTGCTGTAACCCAAAGATTTGACAGGCTGCAGCAGAGTTAAAACTGACAAGAGTCTTTTGTCATATTTTCCTGCTGCTATTCAAAACTCTCCAAGCAGTAGGAGACTGACGAGAAGGAGGTTAATTTTGCTCTGCGGCAGTTTAGACTATGGAAGACTGAAGAAAGTAAACACTATAGAACTGCTTCATTCCTGAAAATTGCAGCTCATGCGATTTGGGTGAGATGAGCTAGCAAGGCAGCTACTTTTCAACCAGACTTCATAATGTCTTTAAATGCGGGTGGTTTGGTTTGTTGTTTTGTTTGGGTTTTTTTTATTATTTATTCCTTGATTTCTCTCCTTGTAACAATAAAAATCCAGAAAAACAAGCCCAAATGCCATTTTTAATCCATTACATTGTTCCAGAATACAGGCATTTATGCAAAAGCAATACTTCCTTTTGTCTTTTGGAGCAAGATCTAAGAAGCCACAGTTAGACTGCCATGGGGGCAGGAGCTAGATCTCCATAGAGGATGCAAGGCATGTACACTGTGAACAGGGAAGCGGCAGGGAAGGTGAGTCTAGAAATAAAAGCATAACAGGAGAGATGACTGAAACTGAACAGAAAGGGGAGGACTGGAGTCAGGGAATAAGTCAGAAACTTGTAGGTAGGAAAGGAGAAAGAAATAAAAGGTAGCACAAAGATAGTGGACAAGATCAAGACTGTACGACAAGCCAAGGACAAAATAAGAATAGATATCAATTCTCATTTACCAGTGGGAGAAGAGGAAGGTGGTGAAAGGAAGCAGATGTTACAAGGAATTAGGAGAAAAGCCTCCAGCTGGCCTGCACTGTTAGGACTAGGAAATGGATGGAAGAGACAAGGAGAAATCCACTGAGAAAAGAAACTGTGTAAGAGAGATCACTCTCTGATTGAGTGCAATAGGACAGAACTCTCCTGGGAATCAACAAAAATTTAGTAGTGAACAGTATTGTAGTAGTCAGAAATGGATCATTTGCTTCAAATCTAGGTATTAAAAGATTTGGGTTAAAGGATTAAAAAAGTGCCCTGGAAAAGCTATATGATGAATCTCACTCCGAATTAGACTTTGTCCTTGCCTTCACCGTACAAAATGTGTATATGGTACTAGGGAATTTGTTACACTTCCTACAAATGACCAATTAGGGTGAAAAGAATAGGTTATTTTTCAAGTCAGTGGAGAGGAATGGGCGTTTGCCAAGGATGCCATGTTTAAGACATCATCCTTAAGACGGGATGAACTACTTCCTGTCAGTGCCATTTACTTTCCATTGACTAAAACCAATGTCTACATGATCTCTTCTAAGTACGATGAAATATTGCTGAAGTCAGGTAATTTCCCCTTTAGTTTCTGTTCTTTATTTCCTGAATGGTTAATTTAGGGTCTGAGAGTCGAGATCATGCATGCAACAGTGGCTTATGCTCCACTTCTTCAAAGCCGCAGAGTACTAATATCCTTTTGATTCTGCACCAGAGAATAAATGTGTTAATATTTGCAAAGCATTCAGATACAGTAGTGATAAATGTCATGGCAAATTCCATGAGAAAACTAATAGCTCTGTCTTCAAAACAGGATATGAACACTGCAACAAAGAACATCAACATATAGTGAACAACAAGGAGGAAGGCAAATACTGAGGTTTGCTCATTAAGTTGGACTGGATATTTTGTGCACTGAATAGGATCAAGATTTTCTGGAAATAATGACTGATACATGATTAGGTAATTAAAGACTGTACTGTCATTCCTACCCACAGGGGGGCTGAATTGAAATTCCAGTAGCAACATTAATACTGGCTTCTGGGTGCTAGATTCTGCAACATTAAAATGATGAGTAAATAGACTTTTTGTTCTTAGTGGATATACCACGGCAACATGTAAACAGGTACCAAGAGAGGATGTCTTGCCAAGACATCTACACAAGTATGAGATATAGTCCTGCTAGGGGGAAGAAGATCAAAGTAATTGGAAACAAAATCTATGCTTTCTATGCAACTTTTTTCAATCACCTTTGCCAAGTCTTTTTAAATCTTTTGGAAATGTGGTTCAGTTTTATCCTGTTTGTTTTATTTATATCCTCTTTGTCCTAGCCCAGGAGTTTTAATTGCTTCTCTTCTTTATGAATTAAAAGCAAACTGACATTACAAAAGACATTCAAGTTTCTGTTTTTCACTCTGCCTCTTAAAGCCATCACCGGAAAACACTATTTTTGACCATACTTCCATTAAACCAAATGCGTATTTGTTTGACATTCCCTCACATTTTTCAGCACTCACGGTTTAGTTTCTATTTATAAGTCTCATGGATTGCAGACTGAAATGCTTCCACAAAGGCATACTTGGCTCAATTTGTATGCTAGTCTAACTGGCAAGAAACAACAACAGTGTTCAGGACTGACTCTCTCTTCTCTTTGGAGAGGAAGCCGCTGTGAAAAGTGAACCTATGCAGGCAGTCATTGAGAAATCTGAAAGTGCTGTGATTGGAAGTGACAATATGGCTTGCTTAGTGAGGATTTGTTTTGAATGTGCAGCTTCAGAATTATTTACTAATTAAAAATGTTTTACCACGGAGAAACCCGTTGAGATTTGCCTCTTGTTTCCTAGGGTGCAGGAGCGTGAAATCATGGATGAATGAGCTATAGCACCATAATTTGCTTCTGTCAGTTTAAATGAAAAGGTCTGAAATGAACTGGTGAAATTAGTTCACAACATTTTTATCAACCAGTAAATGCAATTTAATTTTATGGTAAACTGTAAAAGCATATCCACCTTTCACACACTTCTAATCTTACACCAGACAGCAGAATTATTTGCCCTATATCCTATTCCATGCCCTCTTTAGACTGGGGAAATGAAGGTATCAACCAATTGACACTGAATTCTCAACATCCAGCATTGAGAAGAATATGTTGCTTGCATGTAAATAAGGCCAAAATTCACCTATGCACACAGAGAGCTCCTACTCTCCCCTCTGCCTCCTCTCCCACACATAGTAAGTGGAGGCTGTTTACTCTGATGCTTACTGTGCTGAAACAAATAACAGCTAGAAAGAAAGATCTTAACTATTGGGGTGGAAGAAAGAAAGGACACTTGCTGGCAGTAAGAGATACACATACGACTAAAGAGGACTAGTATTGCTCTTACTAATAGTAGAATAAAGTCAGTCAGCTGTGAAATGACTCATAATTAGAATGACCTCATTCAAAACCCAGTTACAGCAAGATACTAGATAAGCAAATCAAAATCATCACTTCAGTTCTTTAAAGACAGATAGCATGCAGTATCCATCTGTTAAGAGGTACCACCTGTTCTATCAACTCACTACATCGCCTCAAGTATTAAGCAGGAAAGTCAATTAAGTCGATCCATGCGCAAGAGGACCTTCATGGAGGGTGAACAATTGTTCTCTGCTAGCCGGTATTTCATCCCAGCAAGGAAGAAACAGGACAACTCCAGAACAACTTCATCTGTCCCCTGTCAGACTCCATCTTCACCTCTTGATTAATAATATAGGGGGCACTGAACAAATACAACACAGTCTATCTAGAAAGTGGGTTGTGTTTTGTTGTCAACACAAGGTCATAAGTTTCTATGTCATAGTCAGAAATAAATCTAATTAAGTTTTTTGTTGTGTTCCTCCGAGTGAAGGTCAAATTTTATGTGCCTAAATCCACCATCACCTCAAAATGCTCAGTTACCAGTGTGTGTTATTTTATCCAAAACCTAATAATAAGTTACACACATAACCTGTGATTGCAAATATATGCATGTTTACACAAAATACAAGTTTCACTGTATAAAGAAGCTCTGTGAATCAGACTCTACCTCTGTAGCTGGAAATTAGCATCTTCACGTTGGCTTAACTCTTTCCTTGCAATCAGCAATCATAAGAAGGAAATCTAGTATGTTACCTGGGCGGAAAATGGCAAAGGGCTATTAGTAAATGTAAAATCATGTTTACGGGGGCACAAGAGAATTTTTCAGGTAATTTAGGAGATATATATGACAACTGATTTACACTTATAGAATGTCTCAATGAGGTTTAAGTGTTACAAATCGTGGGATTCAATGTAAAAGCCACATACACCCTAAAACCTCTTCAGTGAAGACATACTTAAGCGACATAATGCTGATATTAGAAGTGAATCCCAACTACAGCTGAGAAGTGATTTTGTAGCCTGATGTCTGCTAAATATAAAGTTAGAAAAAACCTCTCATCACCAAAAGAGCTGACAGGGAAATCACTCTTCCTGGAATCTAAGAAGTAGTGTGCCAGGCTGAGTAACTTCTGCAAAATCATGGCAAGACTGACTTATTTTATTGATGGTGTTTGATTAGGGAAGGGATGTGGTTCCTTTAGTGTGACATTGCTAGGGAAACCCTTAAAACCCCAGATTAATATTCAGTAAAGCTAAAAAAGCAAAAGGAGCTTTAATGTGTCCTTCAATGATATTCATTCTCTTTAGCTGGATAAGATTTCTCTATACATAAGCATAAGATTTCTCTATCTGCACCCTGGTGCACTTATATAAATAGAATTTAACATTTAGTTTTAATGTATAGGTAAAAATCTGGTTTAGTCTTCTTCAATTTTTATGTGCAATTTTATGTAGATTTTTTTCTTTGCTTTTTGAATAGTGACAGATATGAATAATGCTGAATTGCCTGGGGGAAAAAAAAGACCAACCAAACAGAAAAAAAAAAAAAAAAAAAAGCCCCCAAACCACCCACCTTTCATAGTAAGATCATTCTTTTAATAAAGTATTTGTAACAGAATCATATGATTATGAGGAGAACGGCTTTGTACCACACAAGTCAATTTCATTTGATTGTTTCAATTATCTAATATAGCCAGAAGGTTCATTAGCACCTCCAACCAGGTTTTAACGGACGTGTAGAGTCACAATGAGATCATAAATGACACAGGTCTTCATCTACACTAAGACTGGAAAAGACGAAGTTGGACAACAACAGTCTAAAGATTTGGTTAAGCACAAACTCTGAGCAAGATGAAGAACAACATTCTATAGAATAATTTATGTCAGCCAACCATATGTTGTTGACACCCCATCGAAATCCCAGTTTTGCCAGTTGAGAATTTATTCCATGAAATTGCTTTGATATTTTTAGTTTCTTCTGAGACTAAGAGATTTATAGTCTCTCAGTCAATGTGAGTGTTCAGGGAAAGTTTTGTGTTCCTGAAAGATATTTACCTGTGTTTGATAATATAAAAGGTGTATTGGGTTTTTTTTCCTTAACCAATTTTATTTTGGCTAGGACAATATTCTTTTTTTTTTAATCTCTAGTTCTTAAGAATGTTATAATTTCCATCTGAAGAATTCCATGGATTTAGAATTCGGATCTGCCTGTAGGAACTGAACCATGGAGAAATGAATTTGCTAGTTGCTTGTTATTTTGCAATTTTTTGATTCCTTTCCTTACTTATATTGTGTCATTTAAAATGATATTTTAAGTAATATTTCTCTCTTGATTCCTTCCTCTAGGTTTGACATTTAGACACTACCAAAATTTTAAGGAGTCTTTCTCTTTGACAGATTTAAAAAGACATTTCTCAGCTATGTCTGCACAACTAAAATCCCTCTCCATCTTTTTCTCTCATACCTTGGTTACAGCAACATCTCTTCCTTACATTTTACAAAATGCAGTCCTGCTCCATTCATTTCCATTCAGAAGACTATCACAAAGATCATCTAACTGCATTACCCCTACCCGTTTTATTGACAGTATATAAGAATCTGAGTTAAAAAGAGGAGAAAAGAATAAAGCTTATCCACAAAATTCTTCTCCCCTAAATGTACATCTGTTGATCTTCATAAGGTATTAGGCCCTTCTTGCCACTGCACAAGGGCAGCAGAGCTAGCAGTGCAGCGTCCCACATCACAGGACCTACCTGCTGGGTAAACCTTCAAAGCAATAGCAAAAGCAGTCGTGCTGCTCAGTGAAGCAGAGGGCATGGGGAAAAGGATGACAACAGCTGGAGTGAAGTGCAATGCTGATGCCTCTGTACATATCTCAGGAGCTAGATCTGGTTTTCAATTATCTTTACTTTGCCGTACACATCTAAGAGTAGCAGTTCTTTTCCTGTCTGGAATCTGCATACAGAAAGAAGGCATATTTCCACACAAGCAAAATTATCCCACCTCTGAAACATTTTCTAATGAGCTTCTGTTCCACAGTAGTTTTTCAGCAAACTCCAAGGGAGCCTCCACTTCCAGCCTGCTGTGACTGAAACATGCTGTTCAACCTGTCATCGAGGGCATGCAACTCTTTTCTCAAGCAGCATTTTTCACTGGTATATATAGGGTGCACAATAACATGGAAATGGGTCTGGATGCTTTTGGAAACCCACTTACATTCTGGTTTCCAGAAATTCCTTAACTCAGTGGACATGAAGGACTCAGCCCCTTTAAAAATAACTTTTTTCAAGAGAACCTGTTCACCGTGCATGTAGCTAAACCGAAACCAAAAGACTCTGAAAAAGAATTAATGTTCTCTGTATATAACAGTTCTCATTCCTGAAATCAAAACCTGTGTGCTCTTCATTTAGATGAGCCGCACTCTCAAATGTACTGTTCAGCATACTCCTTTCAAGTATAGGTCTACTTTCCAACAGTTTGTTGATGATGTTTTATTTTATAAAACATGCCAGCTATAACATTAGGTGCAGCTATTTCAGATTCCTTTGCCGCTGCTCTTCCCTGGCATGCAACAGCAGGCTGAGTCTCCTCACAGCGCTGGAGTGCTCATAGTTAGTCTTGTTCTTAGGCTGCAGCCAAGCAGAAGGTTTAGTTCAGTATTTATCACCGTGATCTGTGACACTGGTACTCGCTTTATCATATTTCAGGAGTCTACATAGTTTCATATGGTTTAAGGTGAGAGGGGACTATTAGATCATCTGCTCTGACCTCCCATATATCATAAACCATTAAGCTTCACCCACAAGCTCTTAAATTAAGCCCAAAGACTTTAGTTAGCACTTCAGTTCTCAGAAGACTAAGCTTTTTGCCAAAGGCAGACAGAAAATGAGAAAAACAGATGCTACCCATCCAAACTCCTCTGCAATGGCAGACGATTGATTAAGTGAGATAAGTGATTTATACATACCTTCTCTGGTGTTAAGAAGGCATTTGCTGTAGTAGCTAAAAATTGCGAAACATGGATTTTATATCGTGCTCTGTTTGCTGACTTCAGACAAGACTCTTCCCCTTTGTTTGCCCCAGGTTCTAATTTCTGAAATAGTTGCAATTAAAATTTTCTTTTCTAAAAGCTTATTATTACACTATTAATGACACAAACTTCTTGTCTTTCTTTAAGCAATGCTTAGTTAGGAAAAGTCTCAGTAGCACAGTCAGTATAGCATTGCTGTTTGCTATTCTGTTTCTTAATTCAAATCCTCTTCTACCTTCCACGAGGCCATGAGGCAGTAAGTGCGTAGTCTTCTGGTTCTGTACCCTGCCTTTTTCTGCCTGCTAATGTCACAGTTCACTAATAACTGCCACCAAAAATGAGATGGTCCATTCATCCAATCTAAATTAAAATCCCTGTCATGGTTTGATGTGGGGGGGAGGTCTGGGTGGCAGAAGCTGCCCATCAGACCAGACTCCCATCCCCCTCGGGGCTTGAGCCAATTGGTGCCTCTGCGAATTGCCCTATTTACATCGGGACAAAGGAACCAGAAAGGTGTGTGCCTTTGCCCAGGAGCGAGGAGAAGGGAGTGGGCTGCCGCTCCCACTCCCTGGGCCCAGCCGGGCCAGCACTTCCCCTGCTGAGGATGGTGGCGACGGAGCCGCTTGGGGAACTCAGGGAAAGCCCCGCTCCCGGGGTGACCACTGGGCCGAGTTCACCCAGTAAGGACTGAGATCTGAAAGAAACAGCCACACAGATCATCCAGGTCAGTGAATATATGGAACGGGACAACGTGTGCCACAGCTGAGTCCCCTTGCAAGTGGCCCCTTTGCAACCAGTCCTCGGTGTAGCAAGCAGAGACCCACTCGCAGCCCGTGGAAGATCCACATCAAGAAGAGATGCCAGAGCCTGAGCACGGTACGCATCTAGAGTCCGTGGGACAACCCCCGCCGATGGGGAGGTGTTTTGTTCAGAGGAGATGCCTGAGCCTGAGACTGTTGTGAATTATGGGCACAGGTCGAGGCGCATTTACGCATTTATGCATTTACGCATCTAAGTCTAGGAGCGTTTACGCATTGGCGCATTTGAAGTCTGTACAGAGATGCATTTAAAGTCGATATGACGACCCACACCAGAGCACATTTAAAGTCTGTATGATGACCCACGCCAGAGCGAGTGGCTACAACTCTCTAAGAATCTGAGACTGTGGTAAAGCCCGCACTTGGACCAGTCCAATGGGGTAAGGATTGCCTCCTGCGGGTAGGATTCACGCTTTCGCTGTGAGTAGGGGATCCACTGGAGCAAGGGACAATGGTGTAAGTACTCCTTCTCCTTTAAGAGAAGTGGCAGTAACAACATGGAATGAACTGACCTGCACTCCCCCATTCCCTGCCCCCCTGCGCCGCTGGGGGGAGGAGGTAGAGCCGGGAAGAAGAGGCAAAGGAGGGGGAGTGAAGTTCTGGCCTTGTTTTCTTGTTATCCTCTCAAGTAACCGTTTTTGTTTGCTTTTCTCTTTGTAGGTAGCTGTTAATAAACTGTTTTGCTTTAAGGAACCGGAGCCTCTTTTGCCCGGGACCGTGGTTGGTGGGTGCTCCTCTGCTCCTGTCTTGACCCTCAGCTCTTTTATTACATTTTTCTCCTCTCCATTTTACTGGAGTGAGAGAGCTGCGTGGAGTTTAGTTGCCAGATCGGCCTAACCCACAACAACCCCATAGGAAAGGAAAGAAAAATACAGGTAGAAGATTGTTACAGGATTACTGAGTTATGATAAGAGCAATTCAAGGTTAGCAGCACAATTTCATCTACTAGTAATTCATGCTGAAGAAAAAAGGCAACACGAACTGAAAGTGCTGTTCTGCATACACCTTATGTACAAAATGGCAGTCTAAATACTTCTACAAGTAACTTTTTAAAGCGCATATTAAACATGCAGAGTATTTTGGAGAAAAAGAAAATGTTGGAAGCATTTTCTACTGGAACAGTGTAACAGCCCACAGAGTGTTGTAATTTTGCTGAAATTTTGTTTCAAAGAAGCAAAAAGCTGACGACATCGACTGTCTTTAATCCTTTCTTCTGAAATTACTATTCATAGAATTGAAAGAGATCTACTAGGTTTGCAAATCCAAAACCATGCTGTCACAGGCAGCCATGAAATGTCATCCTGTTCCATTTTCTATTTATATTATTCCATGTATTACAGTACAAAATAGAATTTAAATAAAAGCGATTAATCTGAAATTATTTTTTTAAAATCCCTTCATACAAATTTTCAGATTTAGTTCCAATTCAGAAGGAAGACACATTTCAAAAGCTTGAGACACTTCACAGAAAAAGAAAAAAAAAAGCCTTCAAAAAGCTCTAATAAAAAATGCTTCTTATAAATGGCAGCCTTCTTATAACATTTCTTTCACTGCTCCAAAAATTCTTTCAAATAAATCTGACAGGGCAGCAAACAGGAGAAAGAACTGGTAGAAAACAGTAAGTGCAGTTCTCACTGTTCATCTGAGAAGAGAAACCAGCGGAGAAACAGTATGTAAGTCTGGTATGAGCACTGCAATAAGAGCACAAAAGTCAACTCAGCAGGGTATGCTACTATCTCCATTCATGCCCAGGTTAGCTCCATGCAGAAATCCCGGCACACATACTCCGTTCCCTATCTCCACACTGTGCATCCGACAGGTTCTGCATTCCACACATTTTAGACTACAAGCCGTTCTTTTATGCTAAACTGCAGTTCCACCATACAGGCCTGTGAAAAAACCTCACTGAATTTAATGTCGACCAAAGTTCCTTTTAAGCCACAGGAGGCAGCGTGTTTAATGGATGCCAAAGCTTCTAAGAGGTGGCATTCGAAGTACTCACATCTGGAGGAAATATGCAACATTGTTCTTTTTTATTATTTATTTTCCTTTCTCCATTTTATACTTCTATTTTTATCTTCATGCAACACTGCTGAGAAAAGTATTGCAAAGCTAATGAGCAACGAATGAAGGAGAAAGTGAGCAGGTGTAAAATCTATTTTGCTTCTTGGTGCCTGACAATATTTTGTATGAATAAAATGTTTTATGCCTTTTTTCTTTGCAAAGAATTCAGAATTCTCGCATTTAGAAATGTAATTCTTGATCGAAAAAAGTGAAGCATAACCGGAATATATAGAAACAGCTTGGGCAATATTGCTTCTGGATTAGATTTGAACTCTATAACAAAACCAGCAGTAATGATCCAATTGTTTGATGCAGAAGTCAAACATAGAAATTACTGTATGCCCCTGCATTACAGAGTAAAACTCTTGTGGGTTTTACCAGTCTGCTTAAATTCTGAGGCTCCCGGGTATCAAAGATAAGAATTACACATCGTGAGATGTTTTTGTGTCAGTGTTAAACTAACAGATCTAAATCCATTTTGCTTCCTAAAGTAGTCTGCAATAAGTAACTTTGTCTTCAATTATATATTCAGATGGGAATCTCATTTTACATTTTATTCATCAACAGAAGAGATAAAAGCAGTTAGAAAATACTTGATAGCAGAGTTTTATTGCAATAGTAAATCATACCTCTGCTATAAAAGTTGAGGGAAGCATTATGTGAGGTTGTGTTACACTCCAGGATTTTACAGCCTTGAAAAAAATCAGCAATAAATTTGAATAAGGCTGAGGAGGAAGGTAGCTGGAGATGCAAAAGAGAAGTGACACCTTTATACTGTACTTCTATTTACCGTTTATCTGTCATTTTTACCTCCCAAGTCTTGAGATTAGAAATCTTTTTTGCATAGATAAAATGTCAGTGACAACTTTCTATTTTAACATCTTAGGCTGTCGATGACACTTTGTTTTAATAACTTCCAAAGAACTTCTAAGTATTCTGTTTCTTTCTTGGTGGAGAAATGAGAAATACAGAAGGGAAAAATGTTTTCAGATTAAATACTCTATCCTTGTTTCCTTTTTTAGGTAATTAAACCTAATGCAGATTTAAAAGAATAACCAACAGGTTGGAATTCTTTTTTATAAATAATAGAAATTAATATGGGTTACCTATGTTACAATATTCATGTATAAAAATAGAACTGATAGCTTCTATACAATCATGTTATAGCTAGAGCAAATTCCACTACTTAGTATTAGAAATAAAGATACTAAAATCTGAGGATAATACAAAGTTTGATATTGAATACTAGTTTCATTTTGCAGGGGGCGGGTTGCAACACCTTTCAGATAATGCTAGTAAATCACTTCAAAATCTAATCCTGAGCCAAACTATAGTCATAATCCTCTTCTCAACAGTTCCAGAGCCTACAATGCTAACAGTGAATTTAATAAAGGATTTAGATACCTTTGTAGCTAAGGGTCAGTAAGTGTTTCTTTTCTAAATCCTAATTTCACAGGTTTATAATTTACAAATCCTTCTGAGCTAAAGGTATTCTCATAAGTGCATCTGTGGTTATTTCTAGAGTACTGGAAAATTCATGGCATAACAGAAAGTCCTTCCTTTACATTTCACACTGTTTCAAGTTACTTTTGAAATGGAATTTCAAAAAAATATTGCAACAAATTTAATTGTTGTCTTTTTTAAGTGGTTAAAGTAAAATAAACTTAGAGTCATTAAAATCAGAATTTTTTGGGAAGAAAAGGTTTTCCATTCCTTATGCACAGATAAATCCTAATATTGCAAACTTTTTCTACAGCCATCTTTGTTGTATAACTGGGACTTCTATACAAATATATCCTGTTACTGTTTCTCTTGTAACAATTCTGAAATATAAAGAAAATTCTCTGTGGATAGTCCTTAGTGTAGTTTTCTAGTAGGTTTAACATTCAGAACTTTTTGTAGGCTATAGTTAGAGGCAATTTCACCTCCTATTTCATAAAGAAGGTTGTATTTTAAGATGTTGATTAGGAAAATAAACTAGAAACAGCCCAACCTGAAAGTGATGAAAAGTATCTTTTGCCCTTTACGAATTTGAAAATACTGAATGTTAACTGCATGTGAGTTATCCCAGGAAATTTTAAACTTGCATAAATAGTAAATGCTGTGCACATGAAATCTAAACATCTTCCATGCTTGGCCAACCGTCACTCTGTACCTGTTATCTTAATAGGTTTAACAAGTATGGCATTAATATAACTATGACACCAACATCAGCCATAATTCAGGTAAGTTGCTCATGGATAATACAGTCTTTCCCCAAAATCCATCAAACAAAACCCAAGTGTATCCTTCCAATCCTTCTTAACCATACATATGATAATTAGAAATTATTAAAGTTTACTTTTTATATTAAAAAAACTTTTCTTTTTCAAATTACATGTGGTTAGCTTTAATTTTCTAGTTAGCTAGTCAATTTCAGATAAAAATCTGGCCTAAAATTCACTTGACAAAATACTTCACAATTTCACAGCCAATGTATCTGTGTCTGCACAGCAGGTCCGTGAATTTACATGTCTTTGTAAACATGTGGATGGGGAGGTAGATAGATAGACCACGCTCCAGAAATGCACATAAAGATATTATAATATCCAAAATATTCATAAAGATCTGTATTTTTGTCTCATTATCCAGGGAAGGTATTGAAATTATAGTTTTGTATTCTGTAAAAAGGGTGGGGGTGGGTGTTTCTTTTCATTTTTCCACACATCCACAGAACACTGCCAAAATAAGAATCACAGAATCACAGAATCACAGAATCACAGAATCACAGAATGTTAGGGATTGGAAGGGACCTCAAAGGATCATCTAGTCCAGTCCCCCTGCCGGATCAGGAATATAATATACATAGAAAAAAGTATCAGTCTGTATTACTTAACCCTCAGCTAGGCAAATGTTTTCTGCTGAATATTTCTAATAACTTTGTTTTAAATTAGGCAAATTAACAACCTTTACCTTTTCCCAGCACAGCACAAACTGAGGGATTCAGTAAATTGAAGTGACAAACACAAAAATCCGTTCATGAAGCAAAGTAACATGACATGGCATTCAATCTGTTAGTCTAAAGCTTTACTCCCTGTCCCTCACTTCTGCATTATATAATTTCCTATTATAAAAATGGAACATCATCCTCATGTTTGGCAACTTATGAACTAAAATGGTGTGGCTGCATAGTGAAAGTTCCTAAAATAAATTTGAGAGGTATTATCAAGTTACTAAAAAAAATTTTTTCAAATCTTTGTTTTGTTTTGTTTTGTTTTCAGCCAAGTAGCAGCTGTTTGTCCAAGTCTGGTCAGAGAAGAATATTCAGAGCAGTCCTCAGTTAAGAATCCTTTAAGAATTTCAGGTTTCTTTTTGTTTCAGTGTAGAGATTGATGAATATTTTGTGGAGCTAATGAAATACTATAACCAAATGCTGCTGTCTTTAGGATGAATCCCATTGTATAGGGACTGCTTTCATTTCTTATACTTTGAATGAGAGATAAAATTTCACACGTTTTACCACCAGCAGCTAAACAACATGAAACTTTCGGAGCAGCATGCATCTCAGCTAACAATAGTTATTAAAATAACGATTCAGTATCAGCTAATGGCCTAAACCTATTTCAATGTAACTGATATATATTGTAAAAAAATGACAAAAAAAAACCCCAAAGTTTATGATGTATTTGTATTTAGATACAAATACACGTAAAACGAGTGAGATTAAGCAGCCTGTGGAGATGCCTATATCTTTTTATATCACCAGAAAATTGTACGGTGCCTAATTTTTCAGACAGTTGAATCTATTAAAGGCCAGCCCTCTGCCAACAGTGTTCTAAGTGCGCATCCATAGGATATAATTTTATTGATAACTGGATTGTTTCTGTGATGGATATTTTTGAAAAATCAAATTTAGTAATACAAAATAAAAAAGTGAAAATAGTCATTTTGTATTGAAAGTTACATTTACAAGTCTGACATCTCACTGAACCAGTGTTTCAAAAGACTATGAAATGTCAAGAATAAGTTTTTTTTTAAGCCTGGGGAAAAAAAAAAAGTTTGCAAGTTGTCAATCTTCTGTTTTTAATAGCAAATCCTGAATTTTCTAAATGAATTTATTCACTTTTACGACCACTTGTCTACTGTTACTGTCAAAACTGATTCAGAATCTCTGAGTGCTCAGAAATCTTATCTGAGACACTGTAAAGTTTTAACTCTTCCAGACGAGTGAGGAACACTTACATGTGTACCTCTTCTAATAAACTAGCCTCTTGATTAAAACGGAAAAAAAAAAAACCACCACCAAACGAACCCAAAGAACTGAAAGATGAGGGTAGCACAATTACACGGGTCTTCTTTCAGGGAACTCAGGGTGAGGTTTGACTAGAGAACTGCAATGGAAGGTACTGAAGTTAACTTTTCTTTCAGAGGAGCTCTTTGATGTTACTCAGACATAGCTGTCAAAGTTTAGAGAACGGTGTGATCAATGTATTTCAGCCTTGAAATCTAAGAATCAGATCTTTAAATTGAAATTAGACATCCTGGATAACTTACCTTTAAGTTTTCCTTCAGAGGGAAAAGTAGTTAGAGAGAGAAATAGGCATCTCGACAGAACAGTGCATCTATTTTATCTCCTCTAACTATAGAAATATGACTCTCTTAAGATGTGGGACTTAGATGTTTAAAGTAATGTAGAATAAATCTTTTTCCTAGGAAGAAAAATCACCTTGCTCACCTTTCCAAACCACTTGCTGGTTGAGGATTTGAAGCAGTGGTGTCAGCATTGAAAAACATATCTGCTTTACATGGCTTTACATTAAAAACCCCATCAGTTCAAATGTATATAATTCTACATTATGTTAACATTAATTTGAATTTAAATGACACTTTCAACATCTGGTGCTTATTTATGAAAACAGACACATAAAATTGCATGCAAAGCTATAGTATACATACAGTGCACTCACTCAGCTATGAGAATAACAATTCTGACATGTATACAAAAATAGATAATGCATACTTATCTCACAAAAATATTTGATGACCGATGTTTGCAAACTCCCCCCAAAAAGGTACAAATTATCATCTGAAAAAAAAACCCTCTTTGCTGGTATTCAGCATTCCTGAATTCATAGGACATTAATTCACATCCATTATGATCAATGAAAGGAGAGCATATTATGGAAGTTAGTTGACTACGGTAATTTTGGTTTTTAATACTGTCCTGTGAAGATTCCTCATCTGTCTTCTAACGTTACAGTGCTACAAGGCAATCACAGAAATGCATCAATCAATTATTTTAACCAGGTGATGCAATGCAATCATTACTTACTGGTAAATCTTCAACATAGTCCTGATATTCTGTGTAAAATTCAGTCCTGCTGAGTCATTTACTATGAGTGCCTTACAATTTTGATTCATTCTACCATGCAACTTGAACCACAGAAGCGAGACCTAAACTAGGAGTCTATTTAATCTAGGCTATCAACTTGGGTGCCTCAATTAACTGCTAGAAATGAAAGCATGCACCTTTCATTTTTTGCAATGGCAATCCAGATTTATCTTATTGCAGGGCTGGATTCATGCGGGAAGATATCATCCAGATATGATCGAGCATGCAACTACCTACGAATTTGATTCTTAGTGATGTTGCTAAGTGTCTGTGAGTAGTGTAAAATATCTTATTCCAAAATTTACCACATATTGTCTTTTAATATCTTCTATGAAAAAATAATTAATTACATTAAAGCATTATAAAAGAGATTTTGGGTGGGTTTGGATTATATAAATAATATACACAGCTACATAAATTTTTCAGTAGCCTTAGAGAACCAGTTTTAGACTCCTTTGGTAAAAATTAGGCTCAGTATGTACACCTACACACACACTTCTTCAGAAAACACTCAGATCATGGACATGTTTTCAGGTGCTGCAGCAGTGAGGAATTTTAGAATTAGAAGCTACAGTAGCTGTATCCAAGAAAATACTGATTTATTTTAAGTTTTGGTTTGTTGGTTTTTTTTTTTTCCCTAGGGATATAACTCATTCAGGACACATTTTATCTATGGGACATATCCATAAAATGATACTGTGCTATTAATTATAATTTCCTGTTCATTTTAATGACATTTGAAAAGCTTTTGTAGCTCACTAAATGAGCCGCTTGGACTCTTTTTCTGCCTGGTTAGCGGCTACCAGCAAGTAACAGTGTATAGCAGGGATAGTCTAATTACCGCCAAACCCAAAGGTCACCTAATTCCAAGCAATGCAAATAGACTAATTATATTGTTTCTTAAGGAGTCTTCCAGACATGTGTCAATCAGCAAAAACAGCAAATAGCACAATAAGAAGTCCTATGCCAGCATAAATTCTCCATATTTCCATTTAGAATAATGCAGCGAAATGACACCACATGAAACTGGTTGATAGGGAATTTAATTACTATGCTTCATAAAAAGGAAACCATGGGATATTAAAAAAAAAACAACTAATGGAAACTCTTTCTGTAACCTTTAAGTAATTAGTGTTTCATAATTATGTACATGCAGTCTGTAGTTACTTAAAAAAAAAAACAAACAAACAACCCAACACTCATCCCCCTAACAAGCCACATATTACAGTTATTTTCATTTTTATTCTAAATAAGGAAACTTCGTATTGGACCAATATTTTTCATTATTAATCTGAAAGGAAAGAAAACAGAAAAGCACCCACATAAAGTAAACATTACAGAATTCTGACCTCTGCTTTTATGATTGTTTGAGCTCTATGTACATTATCTTTAAATTTTCATTTAACACCTTTGGCAATATTGCACTAACTAACTACCAGTTACACACATACCTAAATCAGCAACGACTATTTCAATGTGTTCACTACATCACTTCAAACCAACCCGTTCACTAGAACAACAGTTTTAATTTCAAATGATCACCATTCCTGATTTGAAAATTCTCTCAGAAAAACCTACCCACAGCCAGCACACCACACTAACACTATGTGATTCTACCATGCAGGCAACACAGTCATTGAGAGCAAGAATTAAAAAATTAACAAATTATAATGCAGGACTCTGTTGAACAAGCAGTCAAGCCTCTGAACACTATACATGATGTGATATTCTGCTACTATCTGTCACTAACTAAACGTGCTGCCTATCCTGCTTTCATGCACCTGCCTGAGTAACAAACCATCCACTCGCTCCTGTGGATGATACTGAAAAATAGCGTCAGCTCTGAGCTGCTTCCTTAATTCTCCAGCATGAATTATATCTGAAAGAGCACTGAAATTTCCTAATGTACTACATGTGTTTTAATTCTACCTTTCAGAGTTACTTAGAAATGCCATCTTTACTTAGGCCTGAGGCTGACAAAGGCTTTGAAGCTGCTGAGAGGAGCACGTATGGGTCCACAGTACCAGCAAAGCCTGTTCCAGAGAGCTAGAAAAGTCAAACCCTGACATGCAGAGACGGAAGCACAGAGCACATGAGGGTGCAGTCTATCCTGTCTCAAGGGCTGCCAAAGGGACGTGTAAAAGAAACAAAACAAAACAACACAAAGCAACTCAACTCACTACTCCTGGTATTCTCTAATTTGTCTGTGTATAGGCTACTTAGAAACTAAATGACTCAAAAATGTTACCAACAAATTCCATAATACCTGTGAGAACTGCTAACTTGTTAGCTCAATTTGCAGCTGTCTTTTAAATTGGGGTTTAGGACGTGTTATAGTACAAGAGTGGGCTGTCTGCAAATCCCACAACTGAGAAAACTTCAATTTTGATGGCAAGCCTATGTGGCATTTCCAATTTGTATTTTTTGGCCCAACAGGCAGTCACAAACTATTGGCCTAGCACCAGTTAAGCCCAGACACACTTTCAATTAACACAGCTTAACTAGCAAGTCAGGCTCGTCGCCAGTTATTGTTCTCAAAGGAGTTACACAATACCCCATAGGACACAAGAACAAATAGATAACGGAATAAAAACTAAAAAAATCTGCAGCTGTGCATTCCGTATTGCTTTTCCTCATTCTCAGGATAGAACAGTTTAAAGATACACATGGTGTGATGTTACATCTTATAAACTGTCATCCCAAAGCAATGTAATCACAGTGTCACTAGTTAGCTGTGCCCGACTTCATTCTTCATTACTTAACTTACTGTGCTGAGTGTCAAATTAGCGTATTCACATTGTAATTGCGATTCTACCGATACGTGGTTTTCTGTGGATGTAAGTAATTGCATAGGTTCAAAGCAGTGAAAAATGTATTTGCTTTTATCCACCAGTTTTCTATCCTACTTAACCAAAATTTCAGAAGCAGAAGCAGGCTTTCATGTGGTGAAGTGTCCACTACAATGTTTAAATGAATAATTTACTATCCAAATTGACTGCACCGATCATCTAAATTTAGAGATATCAGACTTTTAGCAGATGGTGCACTACAGACAGTAACTCTTGGTCAAAAGTGCTTCTGGAATATACAATTTGCTATGGTAAACTGGTCCATCAAATCAATCTGGCATTCTGCCTCTGGGGAAGGGTAATACTTAATCCTCTACAGAAAGATGAACTTCTCCCATAATACACTTGGTCAATTGTGCAATGCTATACATTCTTGAGTGGAAGAAAAAAAAATCTGTATGCTTTCAGGTAAGTAGAATTTGTTATGGTATGAACTGGAAGATAGCCAATATCCAAATAAATTATAATTTATATTAAGGGTATGACCCTAATATCCCCTAATCTTACTGACTTAAATGGAAGCTCTCTACACACAGTACCTTCAGGAGTAGACAACAAATTGGCACATAGTTTAAGAGTTAGGATATAGAAAGGAAATTAAAAGAAACAGAAAGTGTGCATGCTTTCTCTTTTAAGTTAATGCACTTCTAAGGACAGGAAATACTATTGTGGTTATTTGACTTCCTGTATAATATATATACTACACTTTAATTATTTCTGCTTCAAATTCAATATTTAAGCTTGATTTAGACTATATCTTTAAAAGAAGAAAATGAATAAAGGTCACATTTTTATTTCCAATGACAGAAAATCTATCAATTGCATCAGAAAGTAGTTTCCAGGATTAGTAAAATATCCAGCTTATTTTTAGTTTGATTTGGTCTGTGTTCTGCTTTTAGCCATTACACTTCGACATTTTCCTGCCTACAGACTTAATAGACCAGCATTAACAAATTTTTCTTCTCTGTGTAGGTATTTATAGCTTCTAATCAAATATCTACTAAGGCCACATTTATTTTTTTTTTTAGACTAAACTCAGCTTTTCATTGCAAAGCATGTGCTCCAGTCCTTTCAATAATTTCTTTGTGCTTCTTTGACCTTTTGTGTTTTGTTTTTCAAACTGATGGCACCAGAATAGAACACAATATGCATGAAATAGTCATACTAATGCCAAGAGCCAGGGCAATCTAATCCATTGAGGCTTACACGATATTTACATAGCCACATCTCCTTTCACTTTTGTAAGCTCACATTCCATTGTTTATCTAGTATTTCTCTCCTCAAAGTTTTCACTTTTTGGAAGTGACTGCTTTCCTAAAGCAGTAGCTTCCCATTTGTAAGTATGGACCATCTTTCCAGGGTTTTACAGTGCTCACAGTGGAATTCCTATCAGTTTACCAAGTCTGATCAGAATTAGCCATTTATTTCTTTATTACTGACCACTTAGCAACTTATGTGGCACCAGAAAGCCATATCATTACCGAGTTTGTGATTTAATTCCTCAACACAAAAAGTAACAGAGAAACAAGAATCAATTTCCCTCATGCAGCACAAAAGCCCTCTTGGTTCATTTTCTTCACGTTTGAAAGTTTAGCTCTCACTTTATTTGTATAATCAAATATGAAGCTGTTTGGTCATGCTATTCACACTTGATGCTGGAAAACCTGCTATGTAGTCAGATAAATCAATAAAAGAAATTAAATAACCGGTATCACAAAATTTCGTTTTACCTTCAGTTCTTCAAGGACACATCAGTAATGCACTAATGTAACAAAGAGCTCAACGAGACCATCCAGAATGGTCAGTTCACAGGATATTAAGCCCAACTTGATGCCAAGCAAAAATACTGTAATTAAATAAGCCCTGATGCTTCTTCATAAGATGATTAGTGGATTTCCAACCTACCTATAAGCATTACTGATACTGTATGCACCATCAAATCAGAATAAAATACGTAACAGTTTGCAAACCTGAACTACATTGTTCCAAATTGTACTTTTAGTTGCAGTAATAGCAGGAATCTGCTATACCTGTTTAACTTGTCCTTTTCTGGATGATTTAGAAAAAGTGCATCCCACCTTGCTTGTTCAGTTTTGCAGTATTTTCCTAACAGGACAAAAATATAAAGAATTGTTGGGATAGTGCTAACTCTGATTTATGTTTCCAGCTTTGTAAGATTTCCACACCCCCCCCCCACCTTTTGCCCAGATTGAGTACCTATTGTTTTCCACTCCTGTAATAAATACCTGGCAGCAAGAGCTGATAACAAACCCTACTAGCACTGTATTTTGACAGTTGAAAACACTAGCAAAAGCTTTGCTATTCTGTGCTAGTTTGAAACAAAATCCATTTGATTACAATCCACAACAGGAAAAAAAATACACAGTTAACAAGCTGACCATAGGAAGAGATACCAGAAATATTGCAGACTGCATACTGCATTCTTTACTTCCTATTTTAAACTGTCATGTAATGTCAATGCACTTTCGTAAGAGCTGCCACTCTCTACTCGATAGATACCTGACTTTCATCATGATGCAAAATAGCCTCACAAAAAATACAAGGATGTGTTGATTCAGTGTATAAAACATACCAGGGCCTCTTAGGAAAGGTGTTATGAAAATTGTCCGTAGTTAGTATGTCCTGAGCCATCTAAGTAAATCAAGCATACTGTAGCAGTTTCCATAAATACCATGGATGTATAAAATTAAATTAAATATATTGGAACAATAAAGTGATACAAAGGTAAAAAAATAAATTTGCATCTAAAATGCAAGATTGATCTATAGAGCAGAATCTGAATATACTGATTAATACTGTTCATATAGCATACTATTAAGAGATCTTAAAATCTAATGTTTGAAATGGAGTACTTATTTTTGAGTTCTATATCTTTGAAAGCAAAGGGAATTGTTCCCAGAAAAAAATGGTTCTACTTACAACACACACAAACTCACAACTCTGCTAAGACTTGCAGAAGTCTTTTAGGATGAGAAGAATCTGTAGGATTGATTTTTTTTCTGCTTCTGACTTCCTCCAATCTTATTTGAGATCTCCAAGGAAGTACATTGCAATCCTTGTCCCCTTCCCAAAGAGACAATGGCAACAGCAATGCCAAGTGAGTGGGGGTTTGGATAGAGGTGGCTTCTTTCTAGGTGAAATTGAAGTATACTGAGCAGTACCGCTCCCTTCTGAATGCAACCTTACGTGACCTTGTAACACACAAAATAACAAAGATAAACTATTCTCTTATTTTAATGCATAATTATATTTCTGCGTTTTGACATGCTATCATAATTTATCATTTGCAAACATGTCTTTATCAAGTACCTGATCTAGCTACTGATCTGAGCTCTACATTGGGTTGCACCTTAAATCAACCTGGAAACAATGTGGTATAGGAAGGTGCCATTCTGCTTGATAGGCTTTGTATCCGTTTATGAGCATTTGACATCTGCTCTCCAAATCTGCTCTGGCTGCCTGTTGTTTTTCAAGTGGAGTTTGAAGTGCTATTTTTGACCTATAAAGCCCAAAATGACTTGAAGCTTCTTTTTTTTGAAAGACTGACTCACTCCCCATGCGTTAAGATTACTGACAGCACTGAAGCACCTTCGAATGAAAGATAGGGAACTAATGACAAGGTATGTGAGTGCTCTTTCACTGCAGAATTCACTTCCACACCTATCTGAAGTGATCTAAATTTGTTAATCTTTAGAATATACCAAAACCCCATCCATCTATAGAGACATGTAGGTAGGATTGCTGTCATGAGAAGTGAAAAGGAGAAGGGAAGGTTTCCTCTGTACTGTTTTCTGTGGCCAGGGAACAACTGTTGCCTGCTGACTAATGTTCCTGTCCATTGTGAATGGCATTTTAATTTGTCAAGGGCACCAATAGGTCAAAAAAGATATCTGAAGGTGTTCTGAAGACAACATACAGCGTTTTAACAGTATAAATACAGAGATGGGAGTGTTAGAAATCACCTTGTGTACAAAAGTGAACCTAACCCACTCCCCCAAAAAAGCAACCCCTCAAGCCCACGCTCACTTCCTATTAATTAAAGTATGAAGTAAAGTAAGGAAGAGACAAATGTTATTCTGAATGATTCTATAAAGTAATGACAACTACTACGTTGTTAAAAGTCAAGATATATAAAGATACAGTTATAATTGTGCTCACAACTAAATTCCTTGCATTCTGATAATTTAAAGACATTTAGAACTAATGCTGGTTTGAAACTTGTTTAGGATGTGCGTTTATAGCTCTGGCCCTGCACAAGAATTTCCATTAGCACCACCACTTTCTGCCTCTGAAATAAAATAAATAAATAAATAAAAGACAAACAAAAAACCTGTCACCTGTAGGTGACTAGAAAAGACTTCTACAGCCCTCTAGTGTTGCCAAACTACAGACCTTGGCTAAAAATAGACCAAAGCAGTGCTAACTTCTGCCCCACACCCTGAAGGAAACCCTGCTGACTTTGCCACTGTTGGGCATACAAGTTATTCAGACAACTAAAATCACAGCTCTGGCAGAAGGAGTTGCACTGCTCTCACTCTCACATCACAATGGAGATGGCACCGAGCGGCCAAAAGCTTACAAGTGGCCTTTGCAAATAAAAGCGTATTCACAGAAAGCAAAAGGGAAAAAAAAAAAAAAAACCAAAGATTAAGGTTAATTTGCTGTGTACATATCTAAACAGCTGACTGGAGAGTTTATTATGCCTGATTGCAGGCCTTCCACAACAGCCATAGCTCGTTTCTCCCTTCGCTCCCTCCCTGCTTCGTTCCCAGCGAGTTTCCATTGACAGAGCCTACGGCTATACTCTCAGAAATCATATAAAACCTGACAGTGCCAAAATTTCAACCGCAAAAAGGTGTTTTAAGGTGTTGCCTTTCAAATCTAATTTTAACAGACAACTGTGTTCAGCGAGCACATCCCAGGATGGCAGCGCGCGGCACTCGGCTGCCCACGGGCTGCAGATGGAGCTGTTGACAAAACAGTCCGACGCACCGGAGAGGAGCTGGGCTGGCACCGAGGGCTGCACAGACCCTGCTCGCTTCTACAGCTGCACTGCTGCTGTTGTTGCTGTTGTTGTTGTTGTTGTTATTATTATTAATAATAATAATAATATTAATATCATTGCTTTTATTATCATTAATATTGTTATTGTAGTTGTTGCTGTTGCTGTCGCTGCTGTTATTACCTTTAAATGTCTCTGCACAACTGAAAGAGTATGATCTCAAACCTCCTAACCTTAAAAAAGCCACAGCAAGACTCTCGGGCCAACCATCAAGATTATCTTATTTTATAAAAACATAAAAGTACATTAACAAATCTTGACAGGTGAATAAAAATTCAAATCGGAACTTATGTAATGAAGAGAGAGATATACAAAGTATCGACGTTTCTGTTACCAGTATTATCTCCTTTTTGAAAACAACTTTATGGAACAGAGTTGGTTTCTACAGTAGCAAAAAATTAAATGCCACACACTCCCATAAAAATTGTATCTATGAAGTAAATGTTTGTGCATCAGAACACCTGAAATGTGCAAGTGTTGCTGATGGGAGAGGTGTAACAGGATCAAGTTCACACTGTTTAACTGTATATTGCCACTTATTACAGCTGTACACATATCGCTGTGCAGACTGACTGCTGTAGCACAACAGTTTGTTTTGCACTTGAAATTTCTGATAAATATTGCCTGGAGATCTCTGCAGGGAACTAACAGAATCCCAGCTGTTATATTTACTAGCAAGGAAGTTAATTCAACCTTCCTTTGGACAATTCAAATTAAAGTACTGGGCCATAATTATGCATCAAGCAAGAATGATGACACAGATGATCTTGGTGTTCTCATGCTGTTGAAAAAAGCTACGTTGTAATTAGTGTTGCAGGCATGATAATGTGTTGCTGCAGCTTTGAAACTCCTCATACTTTAATTTGAGCAGATAAGTGAGCAAAAAAAAAAAGTAATTGCCTAATCTGATTCAAAGGTTTGTATTAAAATTCGTAAGTCTAGAGATTAAGCCGGATTTTCTTATTTAGGTAGTTAAAATGCTGAAAATAGGTAGTCGAATTCTATTCCCAGTTGCTGTAAAGTTTCTTCAGTATATGTGAGAAAGTGTGGTCTATTAAAATTCTTGACTACTGCTTCATTAAAAGCTTATGAAACCAAATTTCAAACTCATTCTGCTGCAAGATGCATATGTCAGAGTGGCACTGCCCCTTTATGATTGTTTTTTAAATTATACTAAAGTATGATACGCATCCTGCAAACACTGAGCATAAACGCCATCCCCAAAAGCTAAAATTATCTACATCACGGACCGCATATGACTTAGTGAGTCAGTAGAGAAAAAAGTAGCAAAAGAATAAGGTTACAGGTACCATTTCACTACAGAAGTTTAAGAGAGTTAATGTCCAATAGTACACATAGTAATGTTTTATTCATGGCTTTTTTGCATTTATCCCATATCCCCTAAATTATATTCCTGTTTCTGCTTGTTTGCTTCTTTATTGTCTTTTGTTTAAACTGGATGAAAAATGTTGACCTCCGTATACTGTTAGCATTTAAATAGCCCTTTAACTATTTGGTGTTCAGACCACATTAATCATCTTCAGTTTCCACCTTCCCAAAGTACATCAAAAGTCTCTAATATGTTTGTGCAAGATTTAATTACTTCATGTTATAAAAGTTTGGAACTCCTTTATGAAAGGCCTATAGCATAAAGGGAGCATTTTATAATGCTATGTGGCATTCCATAACTTTTATCCAGGACAACAAATGGGAACTTACAAGTAGCTCTGGAACATACCAAAACAAAGCTTAAAGAGAAACCCAAAATTCTGCACTTGCCTTGGAGGATTTTACAAGGAACATTCAAAACAGGCACCATTCTGTGCCTTATTTTTGAAAAAAACAAACTCATTGGATTGCCAAGAGAAATCTGCTTTAGAGAGGGGGATATACCCTTACACAGTTCAAATGTTGACTCAGCCTCTGGGAAATGATCACTCTCTGGCTCTCTTTTATTTAGCCATACAGAGTCTTAAATTCACCTGCCAGTTCTGGAATTCTTAGACCATACTTAGTGCACAGGCACAGGCTGAGAGTTGAAGACATAGCATTATCTAGTTGTGGGGAGATTTAAACCAATAAAATACTGTATAAACAGAAAAATAACTACAGATAACATAATTCATGTTAAGTCTTACAACAATATGCAAAGTTCTTACAGAAGATCCCAGCTAAAAAATTCAGTGTCCTCTGATTTGCAGTGATTGATGATTAAGGTTCATGGTTGTCCATTTAATTGTGCAAAGAGGTTGTGCTACACGTCTGGGTGAAATGGAATGTCACAGCCCAGAGGAGCATGGTGAGTAGAAGTGGATTAAGAAATCAGGTCAAAGATAACTAGTGAAATGTTTCAAATGCATAGACAAAGGGGAAGAACTCTTAGAGAAAAAGTTCCGTAAGAAAGTTACCTCATGATTTGGTAATGGTCTTGATGCAGGGGAAACAAATGGAAAAGTTGAAGAGGATGAAGTCACGATTTCTGAGTTCTTATATTCCTACTCATTGCTAATGCCTAGTTTCAACAAGTCTATACATGTTTATTAAGACTGCATTGTGTTTAACACAGGTGACTACAGTGAGTTCAGATATGAAAATATAATCTTACGGCTTTATTTTAATTGATAAAACACAAAATTTTTATTTGGGTACATTAAAATCAATTACTGGACTGCCAACAATATACAGGTATATTGTGTGACATCTTAGCCCTCTGGACATTTTATTACGGCAAGAGGTTGTATATTTTTAATGTAACTTTTGACATTTGTATCTGTATTTTCCATTTATTTTATTAAGATTAGAAGAATTGTGTTAATATAATACAAATACTATTTTTGCCCAGTACAATCCATATAATGATCCACAGTCAAGTATTATTAATGGGAATTGGATATATTTGTTCTATGAGCAATGACTATTGCAATAATTATATAATTTCCTGATATTGTGTTAACAGAATATCTGATGATCCATAGTTAGAAAACACAATTTAAAAAATTCTAAGGATCTAAGATAAGACAGAATATTGTAATAATTACTGATATAATTTCCTGATAATTACACTAAATACATTGCACACCTAATAGCTAAGAAGCGAACCCAACAATTTCAGTGTATTTCAGAATACATGCAGACATGATTCGAAAGGAACATTTCTCAAATTGAATGTGGAAAAGTCATCTGAGTTGTAAATGATACTTATTAACATTCAATGCTGGTTAAATGTAGGATGGGAATTGACAAGAGCTCATAATAAAGATCCAAGGGGAATGAGGTAGCTGAGCATGAGGCTGGTGTTCTGTGCGCGAAGAACTCAAATGCACAGGTGTTTCAGAAACGTCACACTATCTTCAGTGATCTCAAGAGCCTCACCTTTGTATGCCACTCAGAATAGAAAATTCCTACAATTTGCCCATTGCCCATTGCCCTTCCTTTCTTTTTTTAAGTACTAGCTTATGCAATATTATTCAGGAAAGGTTCTTACACTGGTTGTCCTCTGTGTTTTTATCCTTTAGCATGCAGAAAGTGGGAAAAAAAAAAAGTTTCTCTAGCGCACAAGGTAATACATCAAACGAGTGAGAAACTTGAAATAGGAAGTCAATGGGAAGTCTAGTATCTGATATGAATCTTGTTGAATTTGGCATTAATGTTGGTTCTTCATTTTAAAAATAATTAGTGCTAACTATAAAATTCCGTGTTTCTACTCAGTTATCGAAGCCTGTATTTACCTAGTCATTTTCAACTGCTAAAAAAATGCTATTTCCAAGTGAATCTTTAACCAACTATAAAGAACATCACTCTACAATCGCTTAATAATAAAACCATCTTAGCAAGTCAAGTCATGAAGTACAGGAGCAAAGAGAGCCTATAATGTTCAAACTATACCTTAATTTGTGAGAAGAACCATTCAATCATGGTGGAGGAAAGGATAAGGGAGAAACCTGATCTGAATTTTAAATACAACTCTACGATAGTAAACTGCCGGTTCACACTAATTTTATTTCCATTTCGCAACCACCCATCATTCTTGTGTTTACTAGAATAACAAAAGAAATCGTTAAACAAAACAAGATGGCAAATTTCGTAGCTGTTCTAACCCTATCAATTTTAAGCTCATATAAGCTACGGTAAAACCATGTATCAGCTCCTACTGTGCAATGGCTGTTTTATACGGTTTGACTAAGTGATGAAAGAAACTAGTTGACATGCACTTACCGTATTAAGCCCTGGCACCTGCATTGCAGACACTAATCAAAGTGCTCCTTCAGAGGGGTGAAAGAATCGCCATTTGTAACGCAATAATTAGGCTGGGTAGAAGGGCCTGAAAAGTAAATCAATCTCGTCTGCTCTCTAAATCTGACACCATTCTCTAGGCAGATTGTTAACATAATGAGACAGAAGCCCACAAGAGGTCCCATAAAAGACCTATGCCTTTTTTTTTTTTTTCCCCTTCTTTCTTTATACTTTCAATGTTACTAAGAGCATAATTACAGACAATCCTACCCTAAGTCACCGGCATAAAAGCAGCTATTTCTAAGAAGCTCATCAAAAATAAGTTGGCAGAACAGACGGGCTATGTAACACAGCAGCAGGCTGACTCTATTTGCCCAACTGGATGAAGATTATTTTAACCTATTCCCTACTAAAATTATCATGATAATGTCTGACAGGGAAAAGTAATAAGTTCCTATAACATGGCAAGAAAATAATTTTGGTGAATTAATCTGATTCTCTGCTCACACTGGGCAAATGAAGAATAATTCCACTGAAATCAAGATTATTATTATTACAATTGTATGAGAAAAGAATCACATCCAATGTGATGATGGTGACTTTTAAAAAGGAAACCAGTAACAGAACAGCAACATTAATGGTAAAGTTTTTAAACAGCGGATGTTTTCTTGTACAGCCTTTCAAATTGCAAAAATGTAATCCGATTTAATGGCCAAAAATAAGCAATTCCATTTTCCTTCGTATAACAGTTGCACCATAGTTGATGCTTTGTAATACCAAAAGCTTAGAACATGATCCCTGTGATCTATCTGACTGATCTTAAAATGAGATGAATTGTGATTGGTAGGCACCTACTTCTTTACATGGACTGGGTCATTTGACTCACATTTGGATGTATAAATTCAGGTAAGGAAACTCAGTAAGAAATTAAGAAAGGAACAATATAAAGGTGTCAGATTTTCTGCGAGCTTTTAACAGATTCACAACTTTTTTGGAAGTTTACTTGTACACAGGATGCATAAAACTTAAAATATGCAGTAGATGCAATAGAATAGTAGATGCAGTAGAAACCATCTACTGCTGAAGCAGCTGCACAGCACATGAAAACTATCTACAGCACACAGAAACTGTATACAGTCATTCAATATGACAGGAAAAACTGAATTGAAAACTGGTTTCAGTCTGAAACCTGGATAAACAGCGTTTGGCTAGGACAACACACATTCAGTGCTGTAGATCAACAGATCTGACTATGTTAGATCAAGTTTTTAGAGCTATACTTCACAGAAAAGACAACGAAATTTCTCTATTCCAACACCGTTATGAAGACTTGGCATCACTATATCTAGAAGAGCAACACATACAGAATTGTTTTTATACTCTTTATAAAATTTATCAGAATGCCTTGTTTTAATTACACTAAGTAATAGCAGATTTGACAGTCTGTGTTAGTTATTCTACTATGTCTTTACTGGTCAAAACGGACATTACGTAGGGGGGTTTTGGATGGAAGGGAAAGTTATCTTTTTTCTAAAAAAATTTGGTTTTGCAATGGACATTCTATATTTTAGAAGACAGTATCTGTATCATACAGTATTACACAGCACTTAAAATTATATTTTAAAATATTTAGCATATATTTTCAGTTTTTAATAATTTGTTCATGGCTTTTGTGTTGAAAAGAAAGGGGTTTTTTCTTACATGAATTAAATGAAAAAAATAACTTTTATTGACAGACTGATGTATAAACATGTTGCTGATTTTTGCATAAAAGGAATACATCAAAAAAATTGTCTTAATTTTTCTAGGTGGCTATAACCTTCACTGTAGCATACAGCTGTATTTTAGTAAGACAGAACCCAAGACTCAAATTGTATGTGTGACAAGCACAATGGTCAAGAAACCCGACTTTTTCTAGTGTTGTTCTTCTGTAAGCTTTTAAATATATACATACAAATTTGTACATATATGTATAAGTATATATATACACACAGAAAATTCATGTTTTATTAAATACTTCAAATGAATGCAAGTATGCAAGTTGTGCTGATCTCGTGTTTTCATAATATGCAGAAAAAAAGTGCAAAGGGATCACCATAAGCAACGTTTTGCCTTTTGTAAGAACCCTTAGCTAAATTATCAGGGAAAATAATATTTCAAGTTTATTTCTTAAAGAACGACATTAAAATAACTTCACTGAAAACAACACAAACATAAAAAGACTACAAAGAAAACAGCAACCATGACTTCTTGTATCCTAAAGGGGCACATGCCTCTCCTTTCTGAATGGCTGGCAGATAAAAATCTAAGCATGCCAAGAGGAGTCAAAATCCCTTTAGAATTTTAAAAAATGTAATTAAGGTATAAATCTCTTCCTCAATGCTGCTGCAAAGCTCTTATCTGCAGTGCTGATCTTTATCGCACTTTTTGCGCTCCTTTGCGTACTGCCTGAGAGCATTTTATGTAATATATGCATGATGCAAGAGAAGATCCCTGACTATTGCCTTGAGTTCACATGGACCCAGCACCACGCTGGCTGAGCACTGGGATCTAACATGAGTAACCTCTACATTTCAGGTGAAATTTAATTTTTACTACCTTTAGTATGACAGACAACCCTTTTGCTTATCCCTCAACAGGGGCAGGGGCAAACGTGTAAGAGAAAGTCAGAAGATAAAGAGCTCTGGCTTGCTGCCACCACGAAGACTGAGGGCAGTGGGCACTGCTGGTGGGTGAAGCCCGACACCCGGCACACACGCTGTCTGATGTGCACACAAGATCTCTTTCGGGAGCAGCTACGGCCAGGCTGCTTTCCCAAGTCTTACCTTTCCAAAAATAGTACAGCTACGGGCATTTTGCTGTTCCCTTCCTTTCACATCTGCAGGTTCAGAGAACGACAGGAGCAGGAGTGGTTTACAGTAAGAGGTTTTTTTTTTTTACTCTGATTTTCTCCCTAACTGCAATTTCAAGGAGGTTCAGGCAGAGATTTAAGAAAAGAAATCAACTGTATGTATTCTCACAGCTTAAAAGAGAAAGTTGCAGGTCTTTCTGACAATCCTGATTCAGTATCTTTGGGTTTTTTTTCCCAGACAAATCAAGATAGGACCAATGCTACAAAAGTTGACTAAAACCATTAATTAGATGTGTCCATTTTAATTGTTTCAGACTACTGATTTCCCCGGCTGCTTGAAGGTCTCTGAGAGTGAAAAAGAATCCAGTTAGAGGCCAAATTATGCCTCTTGACTGGAAACTGTTAATATAGAATAACTTCTCTGACAGTAGCCCAGCTATTTATGATTTACATTTATATAACTAACTGCAAATAGGATGTTGACAATTTCTTCCAATTAAGCTGGGGGGAAAAAATTTAAAAAAAAAAAAAGAAAAAGATTTCCTGTCTAACACTGTGCAGGGCTAAATCCAATTCAAAAAACGGAACTTGTTCTACACAGCCAAAGCTTTTGTACTGGGTTTTTTAGTTTTCCAATTGAAAATATGTCCCTAAAGAAATAAGAACCCTGGAAAACATGACCCTGAATACAGATGTGTCTTATTTGGAGGTCATGCTTTGAATAGTAGCTCTTGCTTATTCACAGGCCAAGTGGCTCTGCAGTTAGTTCAACAAACTATAAATAAACTGTTTTCAGTAGCATTTTGAGATTAGAAAGAACCACAAAAGTGCATTGGAGCCTACCAAAAATTGCAAGGCCTTCATAATAGTTCAACAACCTAAAACATTCTGAATCTATTAGGCTGAAGACTGTATTTACCTAAGTATTATACGCAGGCATTAGACACAATCTTCCCAAAAGTTTTGTGTGACAGCTTAAGATCCTGATTTAGACAAAATTTGCAATTTTTGTGGAGAGTCAACCTAATTTAAATGGGTGTGGCAATCTGAGAAATACTATCATCTCCTAAATTGTGTTAGCTAAAGGGTGGTAAACTTAGAGGAGCCAACAAAAAGGGTCTGCTACTCTCATTTACATTACATAGCTCAAAGCTCACCTCCAAAGAATAGGAGGGAAAGACAAAATACTAAGACAAGACCTGTGTGTGATTGAGGACATATTTTTGGTGGACAAAAAGCAGAGCCTCAGCTATGCATTCACTACATCTGCCAGTTAACATAAGAAAACAGTAACGTAGAGCTTAAAGGAGCAAGTGGCACCAAGGTCTCCAGAGTTTTATGTCGGCAGCCCCTGCGAGGCAGGAGGCCATGGGTGCTACTACAGCTCCCACGCATCACTTGCCTAACCAGCATGGGCCCAATTATCCCTGACTTTTGTTGAAGCTACAGGACTTCATGAAATTTGTCACCTTGGAGATGAATCCCTCACTTTTACATGCTAATATGCTCCCTTAAGTTTTCCCTGCGCTCTGTTCTGGGTTTCAGCAAAATCTTTTATCAGAGCCATTGTTTTTAACAGATAAAATAAAGAGACCATCAAGGCAAAAACTGACCTTCGACAGAAATTTAATTAAGGGAGAAGCAGCTAATAAATTTGAAAACCTTCTAATTGCAAATTAACCCCTGACTCACCCTCCTGATTATCAGCTTAGCTTTGATACTACTTAATTCTCTCCACGCTTGTAAAGAAGAAATACCCATCACTCTTCCTAGCCAGCATTTGTTTCAATCTGATAATACAACAGGAAGACTATGGGTCCAGTTACTAAACAGTGATAATAAACCCACCTTAATTGCTTCAATTAGATCATCCACAGGGAATCACTTTACACAACCTATAGGGATTAACAGGCCCTTCATGAAACACTACAGACAATTACACAGGGATGAGCAACCATCAAAAGTTGGC
The DNA here is from genome assembly GCF_009769465.1 of Tauraco erythrolophus. Taxonomy (NCBI): domain Eukaryota; kingdom Metazoa; phylum Chordata; class Aves; order Musophagiformes; family Musophagidae; genus Tauraco; species Tauraco erythrolophus. The sequence continues at coordinate 94,295,600 of NC_141465.1, read as the reverse complement.
AGAGGAACAGAAGTTGCTATCTATAGACAGTTTTCTCGGTTACTCTCTGTGCTTATCTGTGGGGAGGAATTATTCTTCACCCAAATACAAATACGTAGCCAGGACAAGTCTGAGGCAGATTTCTGTAAAGACTATGTATTGGACATCTCTGAGGATCACACTAATATTAAGCCCAAAAGAAAATGTAGCCTCATTATACTGGATGTGTCACAAGAGCAGGTGTTTAGTATTTTGACACCAGCTTTGCTCAGCCTACGTGCCTTGCCCTTTTCAAATTGTATTCTCATCTTTTTCGAGAGGTGTTTGTTTGGCATAGCAAGAGAGTCAAACGGAGTACGTACAGAAAATCAAAGAGATTAATGTTCATTGAAAACAAATACAGCAAAAGTGTTTCTTTTAATAGACAAATATTTAAACTGTTTTAAACTTTATTTGATCATTTTTGTGAACGTGATATTTTTAAGTCACTTCCATTGCCAGTGAAACTTCAGAAGATGAGAAAGAAACAAGCAAACGGTGCTCCTTATGTGACAATTTATATATGTGGGTAGACACATGCACATGAACTTAAGATAGACACACATTGCATGTATCGAAGAATACACACATACACAGGAGGATGGTATGGAAAAATGCGTGTTAAAATTACAAATACCCTAGGGATAACGATCTAATTCTAGAATTATGCTCTGGGCACCACATCCAAGTGGGAAGGATGCAATCTCCTGAGTACAGAAAGCTCTGCCTTACAGCTAACACTGGCATCTGCCTGCTCTAGTGAGACCATGTAGGACTCCGCATGCTTCAGTGAAACTAAGCTTGTAGACTGAAACTTGCCCCCCAACTAAATTTATGGTGGCTGGGTTGAGAAGTCGATTATAATTCCACAAAATGACAAAGTAAAAGCAGTCTTGTCACAACTTAAGAGGTCACAGTACATTCTGGGATGTGATCAAAAGTGAGACAGAATATTTTAGCCGTAAGAAAATCCTCAGGGCTTTCTAATTTTGCCATAAGCCTGGATGAGCTGGTTGATTATAGCATTTGACAACTTATATACCGTTTCAGGAAAAGGCGGCTTACTCTGAAGCAAGGGATTGGTGACAAAAACCTTCTAAGAAGTTCTGGTTGCAAACGATACAATTGCTCTTTAACTGCATCTCAGTCACAGCACTTAACTCAGCATATAAAACAGCTTTGGGATTCTTTTTCTTCCACCTTTTTGTGCTACATGAGACCCTTACTACATGTCTCTGTACTTCCCCGACAAGCTGGAGCTGCAAACAAACAAAATCCCCACTATCTTCCTTTCCTTTCCTAACCAATATTTAATGAAGTAGGAAAATACAACAAAATGTCTTTCTGTTAACATGCCCCTTCTATCAATCGGCTGGAAACAAAAACGCCTAAGACATTAAATAACATTTAACCTGAAATGTCTTATATGGCCACTTGACAAAGACATTTTCCCAAAGGGTAAACACCATCTTTTCATTTATTAGTAAAAAAGGAAATGGGCCAAATGAATGAACAGCTGCACTGAGTCCTTGAATCGGTATACCTGAATAACCCAAATTATCTGCTAGCTCTCCAGAGGCATAGAGGAAAGTTCTGAAAGTGTTAGGCTCGCTTGGGCTGGCAGCAAGGAACGTTTCTGATCATTTCCAAATGATGAGTGACATTCTAAAGAAAGACGTATAGAAAGTAGAAAATGATTGCCTGAGAAAAGTAGAATAAAACCAGCATCTGCTTTACAGTCAGACAGACGTTACAAAGGACAGATAATGCTTCTAAGACTAATAACATTACTAGCGCTCAAATTGGGAAGAAGAGTTTTATCTACTATATGAGCAGTCTTACTAGTATATATCTTTTGCTCTTCCAGACAAGCCTTCACTCCCTCTGTCACACCACACTACTTAATTTGCAGCTATTGCCAATTCAGTCTTTCATCTGAGTAAAGTTGGCAGAATTTCTACAGGAATGTAATGTTCACACTGAAAAAAAAAAAAAAAAAGAAAAAGATAATTCATGTTATTCCACAGTGCAATTGAGACTGAATTTGATGCCCTTTTCGGAATCCTTGTTCTCTGGAGGTTGATATGGAGAAGTAGGAAGCATTTTGAACTTAAGAACTACTCCTTTCAATGGCATCGACTTTCTGTGTAGCCTACATTTTGTAAATTCAGGGTTGATTAAGATACCATGTTGCTTTATTTCAGATTTTTATTCTCCAGATTTCTTTCTAATGCCAAGAGCTTTTGGAAAGGAACTTTTCAATACTTCAGAGGAAATACACTACAATAAATAGAAGGCATGCATCAGACTCACAGCAAATCAGCTAGAAAGTCCAATCTAAGACCCAAGAAAATATTCCATATTATTTAATGTATTTTATTAAACAAATAAAACTTCTTTCTTGTACAGCAGCATTCAGTTTTTCTCAGTAGTGTTTTCCAATTATGGTGGGCTTTGGGGTTTGGGATTTTTTTTTTTGTTCATTATTGTTAAACAATAGTTCTGATTTTATATTTTTTATTTATTTATTTTTGGGTATATAATGAAATCAGATTCACTGCATTAGCTTGACCCACTGAAGAATACTTGATCTTGCTTCAATTTAAACAAAAAAAAAAAAAAAAAAAGAAAAGAAAAAAAAACCATGAGCCAACATGACAAGAATGTATTCTTTGCCATGTACACAATTACTCTCTCAGTGTGAAACAGACACATGTTCTTCATCTGCAAAGACAAGTGCCTTTACCATACTCTTCACTAGCTACACAAAGGTTTTACAAAGATACATCCGCTGCTTGTTTATATCCTCTTCAACAGCATGCCAGATTCAGTAAATATAATAATAAATAAAAAAAAAATTGAATATTTAAGGATTAACATGTACTATCATCAAAGAGAAAATGTTGCTAAGGAAATGGGAAAACCTTTCCAGAAAAAATGCTGAAGATATAGAAGGAATAGTAGTTTAAGTAATTAATTTAGTTAGGGATGCTTAAAGCTACAAGTATGACTGAATGAATTAATATTCCAAAACTACAGGAGAGAGAGACATATCCATTCTCCTCCAAGAAAAAAAAAAAAGTCTAACTTTTTATTGAAAATATACAAAAGAAGTTGTAGAGATTTTTTTCATAGAAAAGACTTTGGCAACTGTTCAGAAATGTTTTGTGGGGTATCAAAATTTTTTTGTTAAAAGCTAACACCGAGGTGGTTATGTACAGCCCTACAGCAGCATGTGGTGCCTGCCACAAACTGCTTACGGCGTACGGACAGGATTGTGACATTTGCTGAGCATTTACACAGAGGAATAATGGAGCATAAGGTTAGGTTGCTCTCATGCTGAGACCACTGCCCATCATGCTGACCAAGACTGTCTTATGGCTCCTCTCTGATCCCACATGGCCTAGACGTATTCATTATCTCTCATCTTAGACTGTCCAGAGACATTTTAAATGAGTCACAGTAGCAGGTGGCCCTTATGAATACCTCTTAGGATGTGAGAGCTGCTAGAATGCTTAACCAGAGAGTAGAAAACAGAAGGTGGGACAGGAAAGGTCCTGTGAGGAAACACACGAAAACAATTAATTTTAGAAGATAAGTATGTTTGGTGTCATTTGAGTTAACAACAAAAGTGTAGTCCAAGAAAAGGACAACTTTGGGCAATAATAGCTTGATATATCCTCTGTTCAGAACGGGGTGTGAGGGGGGAGGATTTATAATATTTTGTACTATCCTTGTAAATAGGTAATAAAAATCACAGATGACCTTACTGTAACAGGAGATGAAATTATTATAAAGAAAGTTAAAACCATAGACAACAAGAAGTTCCGTTTGGTCACTACAGCTGGAGTAAAAGAATTCTAAACATTCATATTTAATGAAAGTTAAAAATATTATTAGCACTGTTGTTGAAAAATACTTTCCAACGAAGGCAAATTGGCTATGTGTTTTCCAATGCAAGTTTAGACTCCAGTAACAAAAGCACCATGGAATAAAAAAGAAAATATTCTCTTTTCTATCCTAGCTTACTGCAATTGTAGCTCAGTTATATGGTTATCATACTTTCCTTGAAAGGAAGGTCAGAGAAGAGCAACAGACATGCCAGTAGTAGAGGTGCATACAGTCTACACAGAATTTAAAACCACCGAAGCAAAAGGAGTAGAGAAACTATTATGGAAATGCAACATGTTGTAGTAGGTAGAAACAATAGGTAAATACTACAGAAGAAAAATAATACCAATATACTAATCACTGGCATAAATTGGTTTCTGGAACAATCTTTCAAGATTAGTATAGGAACATAACTGCTTTTAGTAAAGCATCAGAACATGCACAATAAGTGGCAGCAGGAGCTGGTGTGAGTGATGCACATAGTTCTTCCATTTGCAAACGTTTGATTGGCCATATGCTATCCAGTATTAAACACATACCAAAAGAAAAAAATAATGAAAAAAGCGCCCCTACTGCTTAAACAAGGGCACTCTCAGAGTGCTCAAATTAACCAGTTCACTGAATGAGTTTCATTTTTAAGAAAACATACCAATTTGGGTTTGAATGTTCTACAAATGATCTTTAGAGAATGTCTATTTTTTCCCACTAACTGACTCACAAATCAACTGATACACAAAAATATAAATACAAATATCTAAAAATATGAATGCACACACATGTACTTTCATATACCCAGGAAAGTGGAATGTCTCACCATCAGAGGGAAATGTGTTTTGGATGTCATTTTCAGAGGATAGAACACCATAACTCACTTAAAAAAAAAAAAAAAGTATCATCAAATTCACTGAGTGCTACAGTGAGTAGCACAAAATGTGTTTTGGATGTCATTTTCAGAGGATAGAACACCATAGCTCACTTAAAAAAAAAAAAAAAAAAGTATCTTCAAATTCACAGAGTGCTACAGTGAATCATTGATTTTAGGTGATCCAATTAAAATTAACTTATTTTAGTCACTGGAGTGGTCACTTACACCATCCAGTTTTAAGAACAGCTTAAGGACAGTTTTACTGTACAAAAATAATGGTTGAGTGCCAATTGCTGTTGCTGTGAGATATACAGAGGTATGCAAAGAATTACTTTTTATGTATTTATAAAGTATATAAATATATATAGGGAAAGAATGACATATAACATTTGGCTTTACTTACCAGAAGTAGTTACTAAAAAGACTTCTGGAGTGTTTTCACATTTCTTTTTACATTAATAGGTACATTACGTTTATATGTGAAAAGCAATGTTGCTGCGTAAGAGAGGATAAAGTTCTAGGCCCACAGAAACCAATTACAGTTCCTCTATAACAACAAGGAAATGAAAAAAAATTGAATGCACAGCTAATTCTCATCTTTGAAGGAATTCAGCAGCAAAATACTTGTCATACACTGACACTTTAATGCTCCTCACTCCTCAAGCTGAGCCACCAGACCTCCTCCGTCCTTAACTCTTACACTGTTCTATACAGTTCTTTAAAAAGTTCTCAAAAAAAAAAAAAAAAAAAAAAAAAAAAGAAATCACACTCAAGTCTTCAATTAGAGTTCTACTGTGTACCAGTTCGGGTTATTGTGCATTAAAATAGGGATGCCAGACAATATTTGATACACCGTTATTTTCTAGAGAGGAAGTAGGCCTTCACATGCTTTCAGCTCTAAAACATTGTTTAAACAAGAAGTAAAAATGTGAGGTTAAACATCTAAAATCAGAAAGGAATCCAAAGTCCTCAAGACAGCATACCTGGTGAACGAATTCAAATGAGACCAATCATAAACATACAATAAGGGTTTATGGGAGTTCCCTAAAAGCTAAATAAGATTCATGGGGAAATCTTCAACTTCTTGTGGTTTTCAAGAGAGAAGGCATCCAGAGACCTCAACTATTAATCCAAACCTAATACAGTGATATTCAAAAATATTATTTCAAATAAATGTACTATTCAAATGAAGCTTACAAGTCCCTCCAACTGTCCGCAGTTATGGAAACCTGGACACACGAATAAGCAAAACCACAATTTTGCATCAACATAATACTATTTTACTTGCAACGTGCTTAAAAATCTTCAGAGTTCTCATGTGTGCTTCTGATTTGAAATGTCTGAAGTTATTACAGAAAGTTGACTGCAATATTTGTTGTTATTGATTATTTCAGCAGTTGCAATAGGCACTTAACCTCTGCTTGTCAACAGGTAGATATGTGTGAGATTTGATCCAAACTACCAAAGCAACAGCTTTATTTTATCTTTATACCTGTTTCTTAGCTCCTACTTTTCATGATCCCTTTCCAGCTTGTGAAACAACTGGTTTTTTTCACTATAATTTCCTCCACGGGTTACAGAACAGGAGCCATGACAAAAAAAAAAAAACAAACTCTAACTTATGAATTGGAATTTTGTTATTTAACCAATTTTAGTTTTGAAGTATTAAAACAGGAATAAAACTTGAGGTGTCCTAAATGGAAATCCAGAACTAATTTAAACTTTAAAATGAAATTTTTCACTCTGAGGGTGATGAAGCACTGGAACAGGTTTCCCAGAGAAGCTGTAGATGCCCCATCCCTGGAAGTGTTCCAGGCCAGGCTGGATGAGGCTTTGGGCAACCTGGTGTAGTGGAGGGTGTCCCTGCCCATGGCAGGGGGGTTGGAACTAAATGATCTTTAAGGTGCCTTCCAACCCTAACCATTCTATGATTCTATGATTGTATGATTCAAACTGATCTAGTCCTTCTTATTTATCAGTCTTACTTATTTTTCATTCCTGTTCCATGTTCATCCTCCAAAAGCGATTGCTGTGTTTTTAGATTATTAGTAAAATACTTCAAGAAAATGTTATCATGCTGATTAGCTAGAGCAAATGCTGGTTGGTTTCAGTCTGAAAGTTATTTTTGATCTGGGGTTCAGATCCCAATAACTCTCTAGAGAAAAGGCTGGCATGCAGATTAGAGAAAGAGTTGGCCTCTGCTCACTCTTAGTTTAAATTAATATTTCTTTTAGTGAAGAGAATATTTCCTTTCCTCTTCATGAGGTTAGTTCCTGTCTTGCTTTAAATCAATGCTGGAGCAGACCTGCCAAATAGCCTGCACTTGGCAAGTCAGTTGTGCATTCCTACAGAACCGAGAAAATGTTCCATGCGCTGTCTCTTCGCCCCCCTCTGAACCTACCACCCTCTCGCAGGGTACTGTGAGCTAACCTATGCATTTCCTGACCCTTATCCACCCGAGTCTCGTATTTTGATCTTAAGCAATGAAATCCAGCACTCGTTTATTATACAATTTAAGGAACGGAAATGTTGCATATGAGACTGCAAGAAGAAATGGGAATAAAACTCCACTTGTAATATATCAAATGCAAGCATTATCCACTTTCCCAAAGTCTGTTGTTTTTATTTTTATAAACGCAATGCATCATGTTTTATTGTAATGCTCACTAGTGCACTACTAGCTCTTATTCTGTCATTTAGTTTAAAGTAAGAGGTTTATCAGAGTGCTGTTGACTCCACACTAATGAACATTAACCTTTAACTAAAGTGGTTTTAGAGACACAGCTCTCAGGCTCACTTCTTTGAGATAACTCATACACAGTTACTGTTACTTTTGTTGTTATGTCAACAATATCAGATGGTTAGGGGAAAAGAAAAATCATAGTTCGTTCTATTCCTGTCATTGTTAGCAGAAGTCAAAAACCACTGGAATATAAAACATCCACGCAGAGTCTTTAAAAAAGCCCAGGTTTGTCCTCCTAAGCTTCCTGGATAGTCAGTAATGACAAGTAGGTACCTCCATAAGTCAATTCAGATCTTAGTCACACTCTGACCACTGAAACTCAGAGCACCTGTGCTCGTGTTTTAGCTGTCTCAGTTAAGTGCCTCATATTAAGTGACATGAATTTGGGCCCCAAGTGTCCTCTTTCTGTTCTGTGAGTGGACTAGCTCACACCTTCTTAAAACGCTGTGCATGTATATGGATTACTTACTTAGCCATTACACTTATTTAGGAGATAATATACTAGCTACTTGCAAGAAGAAATAAAAGCTTCCCACAGAGAATTCTTCTGTACACAATGTTACTTAAATCTATCACTATTTCTTGTATACCAAGGGAAATATTTTCTCAATATTAATGGAAGAGAACACTTTCCATTTTGTTTCTGAAGATCAAGCACGATTTCAGAAAGGTTAGCTAGGAAAGGGAAAATACCTTGATTGTTTTCCATGTCTCACTTTATTGTTTTTTCAATTCATCTGGCTGTCCATCTGAAATAACTTGCACAAATAATGAAGAAAAAACACTCCACAAAAGCTGGAGAATAATCTGCATTTAAATATAATTTACACTTTGCAAGGACTATGTTTGGTCACTGCATTAATTACATAGTTTTGCAACATGGAGATATTTTAAGATTTAGATGCAGGTTTCCTGCACCATCAACAATTAAACACTTTCTAAGATGTTATCACTAATGAAGTTAATACCAGGTCTAATCACATTATTACCTTCATCAAAATTTTGATCGAGTCAGTTTGGAAAATATTTATGCTTTTAAGATGTACCATGACAAATGCTTAGGCGAGCCTTGCTTACAGAGGGACAGGCAAGAGCAAGGAGATTTCATTCCTTTTGTCTTTGAGATGAATAACAGAGAGTGGCTTCTTCTTTGACTATTAGATTTACAAACAACCCTTTTTTAACATGAACTGGGAAAAAAAGAAAAAAATTACCCCACAGTACAATCTCATGAATTGTGCAAACTAAAAACTTCTTCCTGTAAAAGATAACAGTTAAGAGGGTTACAATTAATTGTCAAACCTCAGTCAGGTTAACGAATGTAAATTATGCCATTTCCCCCATTTATACAGTCATAGTACTACTGTTCTTTTTTTCTTTTTTTTTCTTTTTTGAGGGGAATATGTTAAACACAGCTATTTTTGCAGAGTCTTTAAATGAGACTGAGGGACTCAATAACTTCTTTAAAATAAGATCAGGCAAATATGGATGTTCTATGTATTGGTTAATATATGGTTCTATATAGCAGTCACAGTACTTGCAATTACAAATACTCATTGACTATTACTAAAACTGCAATTACTTCAACATTTCTTCTAGCAACAGGGTGAAAAATTACTTACAGGGATCAGAGACTTATTATTTGCATACACAGAGATAACTATATCAAACAAACAAAAACCAAAAACTAAAACCAAAACAACCCACATATGATTGCAAAATCTGAAAATCCTTTACAGTCTTCTCTCCCCTCTCAAATTCACATCTTTTTAATCAAATGGTAATTTGGTAGCCTGAGAATTCAACAGGACTGAATTCTAAATTTATACTGTGAATGCACTGGGAAATGTATACTGCCTTTGTTTCAACCTCACTCTCAAATCTGTTCATGCCAGGAAGGGTCCACTTGCTACTCCAACAAAATCTTCCTATGGATAGTTGTACTGGGTGTAAATGGCAAGGTTTTGGCAGTGGGGAGCTGCCTCATGCCAGACACAAGCAGTTCCAGCTGCCTCCAGGTGGATCCACCACAAGGTACAGCTGAGCCCATTAGCCAAGCTGGTGGTGCCTTGGGGAAAACATATTTAAGAAAGGGCAAAACAGTAGGACAGGGACAAGGGTTCTCTGAACATAAAGGTGAGAGAAGAAGGAGGGGAGGAAATGCTCCAAGTACTGGAGCAGAGACTCCTCTGCAGCCAGTAAAAAAGCCCATGCTGGAGCAGGTTTATTCTAAAGGAACTGCAGCCCATGAGGAGGACCGGTGCTGGAGGAGAGGAAAAGTGTGAGAAGGAAGGAGCAGCAGAGAGGAGCTGTTAGGGACTGACCACAACATCCTATTCTCCATCCTGTTGTTTGCTTGAGGGGGTGAGGAAAGGTAGAGGAGCCAAGAGAAAAGTTATGCATGGGTAAAGGGAGAAGTAAAGTGTTTAAATACTCGGTTTTGTTTCTCACTACCCAAATACATTTTAATTGGCAAGAAATTTAATCTTCCCCAAGCCAGTAACTGGTAAGTAACCTCCCTGTTTTTATCTAAACCTATCATCAGCTTTCTCAGATGACTTTCTCCCCCTGTCCCATAGAGAAGGAATACTGACTGAGTGGCTGGATGGGAGTTTGTCCACTAGCAGGGGCTAGCCCACCACAGCAGTGAAATTAAATGTAGGTGTATCACTCATATGACACTATAGCAATTATAAAACAAGACATGGCTTACCTACTTGGCAATGTCCTTAATTTTGTTGTTAGTCTCAGTTTTGCAGAATTAATTACGTCTGTAAATTTTTGCTTTTATTATTATTTTTTATTATTATTATTGTTTTATTTTTAACAATAAAACACACCTAAAGCTGCATGAGCTCAGGTAATTGAACACAAAATTAATCCCAGAGGGTATAAGTATTGTACTTTTCACAAATAGCTGCATTGGTACTGTTCATAAAAGGATCAAGAAGAGGCCTGTGTATCCAAAAGCTGTTTCTTTTGACCAACTTTAACAGGTAGCCTAATATCACAAACAAAATGCAACATAACCTTGTATTGCTCTTAATTATCAATTAGTATTTAACAGCATATTACCTCTATGAAGTTTGTGTCTCAAGCTCTCTTTCACCATCAAACCTGTGTTTTTCCAAGTTTTCCTTAGCAAAATCTAGGAATCTTTTCTACAGTGGTAAATATTTTTATCATGGCAATTATCAAATATCTATGTGGCAAAGGCACTCAAATCCAGTACTTATACTTTCTACTAAAGAAAACTAATATAAAGATCTGAAGACTTTTATGACCAAGTGAATTAGAAAACAGGAATTTCCAACGTAAGCATGTGATTTCCAAGAATACTAGGTACAGGGAAAAGAAAACAAACAAAAAAAAATCCACAAAAAACCAAAACCACACACCACCACCAAAATCCCCAGAACACAAGCTACACACACACACATTGATAAGGGAGGACAAAGCAGAATTTCCTTTGAAACTCAAAACATGAGATAAGGTGATAAACTTCTTACAGATACTTTAGGAAAGAAAGGAAAAAAGCTTGATGTCCCTTCCATGAGGTATTCTTAAATACTTCTGTGAATTAGTCCTGTAACCCAACTGCAAAATGATACTGAGTTCTAACAGCAAGTACTTGATAAATATCTTAAGTATGAGATACTGTATATGCAGCAAGGGACATATTAAGGCTAATTGCCAACAAAGCATTTCAGCCTTACTCATCTAAAATTAGTCATCTGAGTCTCATCTATGTATACAGGCTCCCTTTTTATGCAGTCCAAAGACTTCTTCCAGACAACTCCCACCATTCTCAGACACTGATTTTTGAAGGGTATTAATCACTTGGTGTCAATTTCTTTCCACTGACCATAGCAGGAACTGGATGTCCAATTTACAATTTGGCAACAATTCTTTGACAACTGAGTTGAGTGAGATAATTCCTCCTCAGGCTAATCAGAGGCAACCGATTTCTAGAGAAATAATATCTCCTCTTTGCCAGCGGGAAGCTAATGCAAGGTCAACTTTGTAATGTATAGAGTTGGTCAGATGTCTTTTTTTCTTTGCTTTTGTTTTCTTTACTTCGCTTTTACAATGTCCTCTTTATCTTTAATAACTTTTGATTTAAACCACATCACAAAACTAGTTCCACAGCCCTCCAAGAGAAAAAACACAGACTAAGAATCAACACAGAGTTTGGAAGGTTTACTAGGCTTTTAAAAGCCAATCTTCGTAGAAAATTGTTAGCCTGTAGGCAGTGGTGCAAACTCTAAAACAAACTACTTTGTAGTTCACCTTATTGGACTTTTATTTTTTTGTTTGATTTGGACCTTCAGAGGGGATCCTCTGGTTAATGGGTACATTCTGAGGCCGCAGGTTAAACTCATTCATTACTTCAACCAGGTCAACACCAGAGGGAAACGCACTTCAACCAGCGCGGCATAGGTGGTGAAATGATGACATGGATTCATTTCTTTTGTTGCAGAGTAGAAATAAGACTATTTTTAAATGTAAACAGCATAAACACTGAACTTTGAAATTGGAACTCAGAAAAAAGATCTCCCATTTAACAGACTACAGTATATTACCTCATTTCATAGGAGTAAAGAATAATTTCACAGTCCACCAAAGCAACGAGGAACTGCAGTGAAAATGTGAAAATTAGCAATAAAACACCAGGGCGTTTAGCTCTAGTGTAAAATATCCTAACGAAATCTTCACCTTCTATCTTTGACCACCCAGGAAGTAACTTTAATTAATACAAATTGAAGCCTCATGTAATGAGGAAAAAGTATGTGTTTTGGAAAACATACTGCACTGCGAAAACTTTCCTCCTGTTTGTTTCAGATTTTTATCATGTGTGACCACGAGAAAAGTTGTTTATAAAACAGTAACTCTGAAAAACCCTAATTAGAAAGCATGTATAATGAAAGGACATTTGTTTATATACTAAATTCCACCATATACGTCGAAAAAGTCTAGCTCTCCAACGTAGCCTTCTCAAGAAGTAAGACTTGATCTTCTGTGGTGTCTTACCCTGAGTAATCATCCATACTCCTGCAAAGACAATGTAAATCACTGCTAAATCAGATTTTCCACTCAAATAAGACAGCAACCAAATAAGGCAGTGACTGTTACCAAAACTCCTGTCAAGTCAATAGCACTGTGACAATTTGTGAGAGCAAATCTGCTCCTCAGACTACTTCAGCCACTTTGCACAGGTGTGCCTAACTTCACAGAGCAAAGAAGAGTCCGATGGTTAATCAAATAGATTGAGACTGGCAAGTGCCAGAACCTCATAGAAAGGCTGCTCAGACAGAGCACTTCAGCACATTTGACTATAGGGTGGTTTTGCAAAAGGTGGAACGGGTATTTGTTCATGAAAGGCCCAATACTGTGTCAAATGCTAGCACCAACATCTGCCCACCATGATACACTGTATCTCCAGGATCTACAGCTTTATACTGCCTTCAAGAGAGTTATGACAAGAGTGATTGGGAAGAGATTAGTCCTGAATGATTTTTTAACATTTTTTAAAGATAAAACTGGATTGTTCCAATGAAACAATGCATAACTGGTTACTTATTTTCCTTCATAGAATCATAGAACAGCTTGGGTTGGAAGGGACCTTAAAGATCATCTAGTTCCAAGCCCCCTGCCATGGGAACAGACACCTTCCACTAGATCGGGTTGCTCAAAGCCCCGTTGAACCTGGCCTTGAACACTTCCAGGGATGGAGCATCCACAACTACTCTGGGAAACCTGTTCCAGTGCTTCGCCACTCTCAGAGGGAAGAATTTCTTCCTTAGATCTAATCAACATCTACTCTCTTTCCATTTAAAGCCATTGCCCCTTGTCTTCTCCTACCACTACGTGCTCTTGCAAAAAGTCTCTCTCCAGCTTTCTTGTAGGTCCCCTTCAGATACTGGAAAGCTGCTCTAAGGTGTCTCCAGAGCTGCCTCTCCTTCAGGCCGAACAACCTCAGCTCTCTCAGCCTATCTTCATAGAAAAGGTGCTCCAACCCTCGGATAATCTTCATCGCCCTACTCTGTACACACTCCAACAGCTCCATGTCCTTCTTGTGTTGGGGACCTCTGAGCTGAATGCAGTATTCCAGGTGGGGTCTCACAAGAGCAGAGTAGAGGGGCAGAATCACCTCCCTCGACCTGCTGGCCACGCTTCTTTGGATGCGGTCCAGGATACAGTTGGCTTTCTGGGCTGCAAGCGCACATTGCCGGCTCATGTTGAGCTTCTCATCAACCAGCACCCTCAAGTCCTTCTCCTCTGTGCTGCTCCCAATCCATTCTCTGCCCAGCCTGTACTTGTGCTTGAGATTGCCCCGATCCATGTGCAGGACCTTGCACTTGGCCTTGTTGAACTGCATTAGGTTCTTACAGGCCACTTCTCAAACCTGTCAAGGTCCCTCTGGATGGCATCTCTTCCTTCCAGCATGTCAACCACATCACACAGCATGATGTCGTCATCAAACTTGCTGAGGGTGCACTCAATCCCATTGTCCGTGTTGCCCAGAAAGATGTTAAACAGTGCCCAACCCAATACCAACCCCATGAGAAATTCCACTTGTCACTGACCTCTACTTGAACATTGAGCTGTTGACCGCAATTCTCTGAGTGCAACTATCCCACCAATTCCTTGTCCACTGGGTAATCTATCTGTCAAACTCACATCTCTCCAATTTAGAGAGAATGATGTCATGCAGGACAGTGTCAAATACTTTGCCTAAGTCCAAGTAGATGGTGGGTCTCCAGATTGTGTGTAAAACGTATTAAGCAATTTAATTTAAAACAAATCAGGCTGAAATCTAGTTCATAAATGATACAGAGCTTTCGACAGCAAGAGATTATATTTGTTTTTTCAGAAGAAAGAAAAAAGTATGAGGTCCTTAACATTTATTTACTTTTCAAACTGAAGTATAAATAATTTAGTTTTGATAATACTTCATTTTTACCACATGGAATTTTATGATCTGTTCCTAAGTAAACCGACTGTTAACTGTGTAATATGCTAAGGCAGGTCTTTTACATACTATTATTGTCATATCTGCTCTTTCTACCCCTTTGTGGTGGGTTGACCCAGGCTGGATACCAGGTACCCACCAAAGCCCCTCTATTACTCCCCCTCCTAAGCTGGATGGGGGAGAGAAAATATAATGAAGGGCTCATGGGTCACGATAAGAAGAGGGAGATCACTCAGCAAAATAGACTTGATTTGGGGAAATTATTTTAACTGTATTACCAATCAAAATCAGAGTAGGATAATGAGAAATAAAACCAAAATCTTAAAACACCCTCCCTCTACTCCTGCCTTCTTCCTGGGCTCAACTTCACTCCCAATTTTCTCTACTTCCTCCCTCCACAGCAGTGCAGGGGGATGGGAAACTGGGGGTGTGGTCGGTTCATCACAGATTGTCTCTGCCGCTCCTTCCTCCTCAGGGAGAGAGGACTCCTCACACTCCTTTCTGCTCCAGTGTGGGCTTCTCTCTCCATGCGTCCACAGATCTTGCCAAGAGCCTGCTCCATGAGGGCTTCCCATTATGGTCATAGCCTCCTTCAGGAGCATCTGATTTGGCATGGAGTCCTCCACAGGCAGAAGGTGGATGTCTTCTCCACCGCTAATCCCCATGGGCTGCAGGGGGGCAGCCTGCCTCACCATGGTCTTCACCACGGGCTGCAAGAGAATCTCTGCTCTGACGTCTCCAGCACCTCCTCCCCCTCCTTCTTCCCTGACCTTAGTGTCTGCAGAGTTGTTCCTCTCACATATTCTCACTTCTTTCTGTGGCCACAGTATACATAACTTAAACATCACAGAGATGCTCCCACTGTCACTGATTGACTCGGCCTTGGTCAGCAGTGGGTCTATCTTGGAGCCGGCTGGCATTGGCTCTATCGGACATAGGGGAAGCTTCTAGCAGCTTCTCACAGAAGCCACTCCTGTAGGACCCCCACTACCAAAACCTTGCCACACAAATCCAACACATCCTTTGAGTTACCTCTTATACTATTAAAGCTTTTAACAACTAAAATAAGTTTTTGGGTTGGATTTATGTGGGTTTCTTTTAATAACCAGAAAATCTCTTTTTGGTCTTCCTGAGACTCTATCAAGTAATTTAGTCATCAATAAATTATTGCAAAATAAGCAAACGTAATAAAGACAGCTACAGATAGTGTCCAGATCAATATGAACATTACAGTTTGCTTTCACAGTCTTTTTAACTCAAAGAAAACTCATGCCACTCACACAGAAAATCATTGAGCTTCCACTCCACCGACATCTTCTCATTAAGAAATTGTCACACAATGTGATGAGAAGAATTTTTTCACAACTTCAAAGGAAAATTTTACAGCATCGTTCTGTCATGCTCATACATCTTAAGACAAAGTTTTTCACTTTAAAAACATAATGAGGCTTTAAATGTCATTATGATGAAGATGCAAGGGGGAAAATACAATAGAAGAGAAGCTTTTTATGCACTACTTAATCAGGAAATTTTAATATTTTTTTTTTAAAATCAAACTGTCCTTAAAACACTATTTGTCACTCTGTCTCAAATCACTTACTCGCTTTTAAGATATTTTTAGTCCAAGGTAGTGCCTGCTCCTAAAATTGTTGTGAAAGACCCTCTCCAATATCTAGAAATAGTGGCCTCCACATTATCCAGTTGTTTTTTCCTTACCTCTGCAGTAAGTTAATTTTTATCTCTATGTCCTCAATAATGTATCTCCTCTCAGCTTTTAAAATTATATATTTCTTTTTTCCATACATCTTTGATCTTAAAAGGATGTGGAAGCTCACTAGCCCGCCAAAGGAGATCAGCACGTTTAGAACTAACTATCTATTTAAATTACATACAATCTGAGAGGCCTACACAATATGCTTATATCAAATACAAAAGATGAAAACTTTCTAGTATTCCCCAGGCTTAGGATAATTATTTGTGTCTACTGGTAATTCTACAATCGCTTTGCACAAATAACAGTTCTAAACACAATTTTGAGCTTTTTAGATTCCACAGAGGAGCCAAAGCCAACAGACAACATACAGGTAAATACCTAGACAAACTAAAAAAGCAACCAAATAATAAGATAAAATTAAATAGAGGTAGACAGATCTTTTCCATAAACAAAAGTTTTCCAAATTACAAGCTGGTAAAAGACAACACTTAATGTATACGGAATATGTAGTAGAGATTTTATTTTCCATGCTTTTGAAACGTCAGAATAACTCAGAAATGTAATCTACCAGGAATATACGGGAATAGGTGAGAGGAGAAGAAAAAATCCCTTTTAGAAGTCAGCCACCTCATCCTGATCTGTCAACAGCTGATAGACTCATGCCAACTTCCATGAATTTCCAGGACTTAATTTTGTTTATTTTGCCATGATCTATATGAAACAGTCAAGCCATTTCAAGGTATGCTTTAGGATGGAAAAGCCTTGAATCTCACAGTTGTACTGATAGTTGGAGGCTGAGACGGACAAATAATGTTCATTCAAAAAAAAAAAAAAGGAGATTAACATTCAAAGTCTCAAGTGAGAAAAGTGTGAGAAAATATTTGTTACTGTGTTTTCCTCATGCTTCCAGAGTTATATTAATTTATCTGGAATGTTCCTAAAGTTGTAAAGTAAAAGAAATGTTGAAAGCAGAGCAAAAGTAAAGTTAAGAAAAACGACTGCCACGTAAAATTAAAAAATCTACTTGTTTTCTATACAAAAAGACATAATCCCTACTACAGAGCACCCTTGATGAAAGTACTTTGTTGATTAATATGAATCAATTCCTCATTCACATCACCGAAATGTGATACTTCGCTCATCTCAACAACTGAAAAGAGTAAGATACTTTAATTGCATTAGATGCATTGGAGTCTTAAAGAAGTAAAAGTTGATTTTATTTCATTGACTGTTTGCAGCCTGAATCACCAATGATTTTGATATTCATACGTATAACTGTTTTTCCTTTTTGTTTTGTGCTTCTCTGGGTTCTTCAGTAGACTCTTATAATCCTGACAGTTTGCGTCCAAGAGCCCAGCAGGCGTGTAAGAAAAAAATTTCTAATATTTTTAGTACAGACAAGAAATCACATTTGCAATTTTTAAGTGCAGTGCTATAGAGGACAAAAAGGGCTCAGTAAATAGCTTTAGCTTCTAAGGAACAAAAACATTTTCCAGCATGGCCTAGCAAAGATACTGAATGGCTTTAAAATGCAACAGAACAGGGTTTCAATTTGTAAGGTGGTGTATTAGGGGTACAAGAGAAGCTCACTAAAATCACTGGTAGCTCTTCCTTTTCCTTTAGTTCATTTGGGATTAAGAGTTTTGGAGGATTTTTCAGTATCTGCAAGTGCATTGCCAAATACTAATGATACATTTATTATAAATGACTCTTGATTCCTGTAATCATGAATTCATATCCTACCTCCATTGTGAACAGTATTTTAAAGTATTTTGATGGAGTAAGATTACTTCTCATCTTCAGGAAGAAACTAAAGCAAGTTCCACAGAGATTTTAATCACAAGGACAGTATTTGTTTAAATTGCAAAAATCACACCTTGAGTTTTTCTACGTTTTTTACTTTCCAAAAGCATAGGTCAAGACTGTCTTACCTCAAAAAAAAACCCCACATTATTTACACTTTTGAGTCTCACACACATCAGAAACCACAATGCTTATAACCTTGCATTAAGATTAGCCAGTAGAAGGGTGAATACTGCAGTGTGGTAAAGCTACTGCTAATCTTGTATTGGTGAACTTGTCATAACAATACTGTATCAGAGGAATGACTTTTCTTTTGATTCCCTCAACTTTTACTAGGCACACTAGGTTGATCAATTTTAGCTATTCATAACTCCAGTTAAACTTTATTAAATCTCTACACCAGAATGAGAATGTTAAAAGTTTACTTCAGTTAGTCTTCCTGCTGTGGACAGCACCTCCCTTGGTAGAAAAATATGAAGATATTTCTATCTGGCAAATCGAATTATAAGAAATGGCATTATAATGTCATCCATTAAAACTTAAAGGTTCTTTTGTGGGTTTTCTTTTCCCAGCAAAACTCTTAACGTTCCCAAATTCTTCCAACACTGAACTTTTATTTGGGCTCATCAATTCGTTTCTTTAAAAATGACAGAAGACTCT
Source organism: Tauraco erythrolophus (assembly GCF_009769465.1). Classification (NCBI taxonomy): domain Eukaryota; kingdom Metazoa; phylum Chordata; class Aves; order Musophagiformes; family Musophagidae; genus Tauraco; species Tauraco erythrolophus. The sequence goes on along the minus strand of NC_141465.1, from coordinate 94,276,933 downwards.
AAGATTATTTTCTCCCATTGTCTCAAACATTTTAAGTCCTCTGCCTTAGTTCCTGATCGTCTGCAGAAAAGTTTTTGGATGCTATTCACAAGGGGGAAAAAAAAAAATTATATCTAGACTCTTCTATTTCCCCATGTACAAGTACATTAATTGATTTGTATTTATTTTTTATCCCATAACATATTGGACAGACACTACCATATATGCTTTAATTATCTCAATATTAATTTATCAGCATTTGCTTGTGTAGACTATAAGATCATTTCTTCCATCAATGTGCTTACGCAGTTTATATAAATATTCAACAGAATTAGACAAGAATTAGCCAAAGGCCTTTAACTTTGCGGTTTATTGGCCTAACTGTCAATACTGGCAAGGTGGGGATGATGCAGAAACAGGATGAGTGATTTTGAGGAAGCATAATCTCCTTGATGTTGTAAAAATACCACTAGCTCAAGAGAGAAGGAAGAGTATTTCTACTTTCATTTAAATGAAGCCAGGTAAATGTAAAAATCATGGATTGCAAGTTGTTTAGAGACACTTTCCGTCCTTCCTATGATAGAATCTGAGAGGACGTGGAGGACTTCTGCAAAACAACCACAAACAGTCGAACAGAAGCTGCACATCTTTCCGCTTCTTAAAAACAGCAAAAACGGATGCATGTAAAAATCCAATTCTGTGATATAAAAAATGAATATTCAGAGCCTGCTCAGTGCAAAAATAAATCACTCAATAAGGTTAAAAGAACATTGAATTCTGGGAAACTGATAGAATATAATCTACAGCATAGATAATCATTAGGCAATGAGAAAGATCTGGCAAGATTTCTGTAACAAAATTAATGCTGATAACTCTGCATCATCAGTTTAGAAGCACAAGTGGGATTCAGGATAAAAAAAGAACCATGTCCTGTTTAAGTACTGACAGAATATAATACCATATGTTGAAAAGGACACTATTAATAGGACAATCTTTTCTGTGAGATGGTGAAATACAGTTTAACTTACATAAGCTGCAAGACTGTTAAATTCAGAGGTTAAAGCTTTGCACATTATAAAATCATTAGAGGAATCAGTCTTAATTACTTGTAAGGAAGAAAGGCTTAAGCTAAAATACAATTCCTTACAAACAATCAACAAATAAAAACTCCATGACTTGGTCCAAATTATATTTTCTGATTATCTATGATCTTTTCAGCAACGGAGGTGAATCTCCATCTTTTCACACTCAAAAATCTCATTATTTTTGTAGAGAGTTTGTTTTCTGTGATCATTCAGCCACTTGGGACAGTTTTCCCTCTGTGCCTTGACAAGTCTCCTCTATCTACTTTCTTGATGTTCAGTCATAACCTACCTCTCTGGAAAAATAATTATCTGCTACATTTGAATTGCTTGAGGTTTTTTTTCTGTCTCTGCAATTGTACAACTTCATACCTGCGTTGATTAACTGAATGAAATAGGTATTTATATTATTTACTAATCACTTACAAACTTGCATGCAGAGCAGGAGCAATTTCACTTCTTGCTTTAAATCCTAAGAATAGCTCCCTTAAAACCAAATCAAAACAGACATGTCACATTAATGCAGAATATTATTTGACTAGGAAAAAATGCAGACATCAGTAAAAGGATGTCTGCATAACATAAAATCCAGTTAAAAAATCAGTAAGTTTTTAGTTCCAAAACTGGTAACCTGCAGACCACGGTCAATCCGTTTTCAAACCAGTATTTACACTCTTTCCATTTCTAGTCCTTTAACCTCCCAATATCCAACTCAGGTCTTAAGAACTCCCTTCTAGCCTCCCTGTTTAACTTAATTCTTTCTGATTCAGCTGTAGGCTCGTCCTGATATCCACTACATATAAATCATATTTCTTATATGGAAACCATAAACCCACAGCATTTTGGCTGGGAATCATTTTAAGGACGAGAAAGAGAAAAGCAGCTATCCTGCTGCTAGTTCATGTTTCTCATTCTAGATGTACCATATCATTCAACAGTTCAGATCCAACCGAACTGTCCACACTGTCAAGTCAGGTCTGTACATGAGGAATTTCTAGGGAATTTTGCTGCAAAACACCATTTTTTTTATTTTTTTTTTCAAAATAACAATAACATTTCAGTCACATCTTCAAATTTTTTTTCACAGCTAATCACTTAAAATGCCCAAACACTTATTTTCCTGTACACTTCATTATCATGTGCCCAGAGGAAAAAATAAATATAAAAGAAATCAGATCAAAACATTTCTCTTCTATCTATAAGAAAAAGCAGCAAGGAGCGGATAATAGAAGGCAGAACACAGCTACCTGCTTATGGGATTTTTTTTTAAATGCAAATTTCATTAAGACAGAAAACAACTTATTTTACATACTTCTCCAAAATTATTTTTAAGAGTAACAATTTTGACCAGTCTCCCATTTGCAGATGACATGAGATCATAATAGACACATATATATAGAAAATCTATTTCTTTGTAAAAACACCAAATAAAACATTTCTGTCCTGCTAACAAAGAAATCCCTATATATTTTATTTAATTCAGAAGACTGAAAGCAATCCTGAGGACACCCAGAGTATGCAATTATGGAAGAAAAAGGCTATTACAGAGTTTAAAAGATTGCATTTTCTATCCCTTTTTCTCTTTATAGAAACAAGTACAGTTGTTTCTATCCTAGCTGATGTCAGTCTAATTTCAAAAACTCTCATCAGTGAAGTTTTCAAAACCTTACTCCAATCTCTAACCCAGTGCTTGGGCATCCTTACTGTTACAAGATATTTCCTAATGTCTAATCTAAATCTCCCTTGCTGATTTTAGTCTTTACTTGTTATGCCCACACAAGTTTGGTATTGTCTAGATTGAACAACTGCCATTCTTTACAACTTTCCTCACAGATTACATTTTCTTTAGACATCTGATCATTCTCATAGCTCACCTGTAGTGAACTCTTTTCAACTCTCTACTCTGGATTGTCACCAATTGAGCCTCATCCTTTCAATTATCTAATATCAGAAATCAAATGTGTGCTCTGTCAACCCCATCTTTGTACAGAAAATCTATAATGGCCAGCATTTCCCTCAAAGGTTAGATTAGAAAAAGAAAATGCACTTCTGTGTGTACCACAATCTGGGTTATTATTGCAGATTGTTACAAAGGAGAACCTAAAAGGACTCAGGTCTTGATCACAGTATGTATGGTAGAGCAGTAACACTTTTAGTTACTGAAGTATGCCAATCAGTAAGAAGCTCCAATATATGAACTTTTTCACAAACAAGAGAATATTTTATGTTTTTTGAAATTAACTGATAAAGAATCCTGGAACACAGATACTTTTATATATACATATATCTAATTTTAGTCATGTTTGTCAGATAGGCTAATTTAAGATTATGAATCCATTTCACAAGAAGGAAAGGGCAGAATACACAGGGGAAAAAAAAAAAGCAAAAAATCTATAATGCTTTGTGTCATCATCTTAATGTATATATGTTTATATGTATTACATACATGCACTTTTGGGGGTATACATATGTGTATTCTCCAACCAAAGGTGTTATTGCAGCTTGCAGGTGCTGTATGTGTGGCATTGCGTATGCACTGCAGCTTGCACAGCTCTACTTGCCTAATTGCATCTCGCAGACTCGCACACTGTGGGAATGAGGAATCCAGCATAAACGAGTATTTTGCAGGATTACGTAGGTCTTATCACACACCCAGTACTGAGAGAAAGACTTGAAAGTTCAGTTGAGTACGTCTGCAGGAGTCATCCCTTTGACTTCAGCGCTGACACACCTGTGAAAGGATGAATAACTCTAGGGACGAGTTATCGGCGCTGGGAGGTGCATCTTCAGACATAGAATCATAGAACCATAGAATGGTTAGGGCTGGAAGGGACCTTCAAAGGTCATCTAGTCCAACCCCCCTGCAAGGAACAGGGGTATCTCCAACTAGATCAGGTTGCTCAGGGCCTCGTCCAACCTGGCCTTGAACGTCTCCAGGGATGGAGCATCCACCACCTCTCTGGGCAACCTGTTCCAGTGTTCTACAACTACATGGAAAGGACTCATTGAAATATGTTAATCAGTTCTCCCCAAGAGTTAAATTAGCGACAATAAAATGGATTTCTCACTGTGTCAGTAAATGCAGTAAATTCAGAAGCACAGGTACTTTGGAGATTCCATCATGTTAACAGTTTCCTTCGGTCCAGCTAAACAATGAAATGTTGACGTTGTTGCTCATTCCAAACTTGTTTCTGTGTCTTATTTTAGAAGAAATCTTTGCAGTTTACCCAGTCTCCAGAACCACAGCAAACTGCCAACATTTTTGCAGATATATTTCCCAATCTCCACAATCAGCCCACTGGACTGGAAATACGCACTTTATTTATACGATTTGCAGTTGTTAATGCTCCACTATTTTCCTATACTTTAAATATAGTGGACAATTCTACATATATCTCAGTTTTACAACTATGAAACTTCTTAAATGTAAACCCCTTCATTTACATAACAAAAAAGGTAAAGCAGGCCCTTGATATATTTTCTGCATATTATATATAATTCTCTTGCCTTCAGGATACTAAGTTACTTAACAAGTCTCTCACTGGTTTAATAAAAAGTTAGAAGATTGTTGTTACAAAGTTATAATGTTTCCTTTTTAAGTGACTTATTTTTCTTTTCTGGACTACCTGATAATTCTGATGTGTCATTTTACATTAAGCACAGTTAAATGAAAGTTGGGGGGAAAACAGCAAGAAAAAAAATAGAATTATATGTACATAAACACACATGCACATCATTCGTTCTATGATTCTATGATAACGTGTGTGTGTGTGTGTACGCTCATATGAATAATCAAGGACTCAATGATTTTTTATTCTTATTATTCCCCCCATCATCCCCCTGAACATTACAGTATTTCACAGAGATCACAACCTTCAAATGGATACAAACTTTGAATATCATTATGGACAGAGGTACCTCAGGAGTTAAAAGAATTATTGGTCAAAGAGTTTTATTCTCTTTTTTCCCCCTACCCCCACAGCTGGAAGAAAACTGCAGAGCCATCATCTTGGTTAAAATGCAGAAAACATAAGTACCTATCTTATTTTCTTATTTCAGTTTTCTCCACAGCTATAGGTTATTTACAGCACATTTTTGTCATTCTCATTATCTCTAGCTGTATACTGTGACAGTAAGAATCCTGCTCACAGTCCCCATGATGCCCTTCTATTGTACCTATATATACCTCACTTGGCCTTTCAATTTAATCCTGTACTAATGTTTCCTTTCCAACCCTTCTAGTTTTAAATGAGCTTGGGAAAACTTGTTTCTGAAACAGTGATTTAGCTCATTTTCTGGGCCTAGAGGAATATAGTTAACTGATTTATTGCCCTGCGGATGTTGTAATTGTTGCAAAACATGATGTATTCCCAGAACAGTGATATCAGTATGTCATTTTCAAATTGTGCCTCCCAGCATTCCGCTGAAATTAATGAAGCATCATTAAATAGTTGCAGTTAAGTATGTTGTACATTCCAGCATGCAAAGAGTTATTGACAAACTTCAAGAGGTAATATTTGTTAAATCAGAGCTAAATTCAGAGAATAAGAAACGGTTTGGTTGACTTCAAGCATGCAAATAGTTTGAGAGCCACCATATAGTTATCACGAATTATCAGGAAGACTCGCCTCCCTAAAATTAGGCAAACTCACACAACTAAGGTTACTGCTTTCAAAAGACTTCCTTGATAACAAACAAGCAAAGAAAGAAAAAGAAATAATCCTTCTCTAATAGCTGTTTATATGACATTTTCAGAATATATATACTCAAGTAGAAACAAGTTGTTCTTATTATGATTTCTAATTTGCCAAATAAAACTAAGATAGGACAATATTTTCAGAATCAGGTAGCAAGCATTTACAGTAGTTTCTAAAATTCAGATTTAGATGATTATATGAAACACATGGTATAAAAGATATTAAATAGCTCCTATTTGAGTATAATTATGAAAATTAAGCCACAAGAAACTCATTTTCAAAAGCTGGTAAAATTAAACGAGTTGAAAACTACACTCAAATTTAGAAATCCATTTTTTACCATATGTTAATTGTTGTTCTTGTGATATAATCTTTTATGAGGACTCAATTCATATTTCAGCCAGAGCTCATCAGCTGTCCAAAGTGCCATATACTGTTCTGTAATGATCTGTTCTTGACTATGATCAAGTCAGCAGCGTCTTCAAAGAAAATCAGGAAAAGGGTGATTCATCGAATTGTGAACAAAATCACACACTCTGACAGAATTAAGAAGGAGACCAAGGCTCCCAGCTTACCTTTAGAAATGAAATCTAACATCCTAATCATGAGAATGCTATCCAGGACATGTAACTTTGGCTTAGCCATCTAAATAAAGTTCCTCTTCTAAGCAGAGTTACAATATACATCTAATGGGATGAATGTTTATGAAAACAGCTGGGTAATCTCATCTCTTACCTCTGTGCCTGGCAAGATCATGGAGCAGATCCTCCTAGATATTATGTTAAGGCACATAAAAAAAAAAAAAAAAGAAAAAAAGATTGGTGACAGCCAACATGGCTTCACTAAGGGAAAACTGTGCCTGAAAAATTTAGTGGCCTTCTAAGACAAAGTTACAGCGTTGGTGGATAAGGGAAGAGCAACTGACATCATCTACCTGGACTTGTCCAAAGCATTTGACACTGTCCTCCTGCATGACATCCTTGTCTTTAAATTGGAGAGATGTGGGTTTGATGAGGAGTGTGGCCAGCAGGTCGAGGGAGGTGATTCTCCCCCTCTACTCTGCCCTCGTGAGACCTCACTTGGAGTACTGCGTCCAGTTCTGGAGCCCCCAACATAAGAAGGACATGGACCAGTTGGAGAGGGTCCAGAGGAGGGCCACGAAGATGATAAGAGGGCTGGAGCACCTTTCCTATGAGGACAGGCTGAAAGAGTTGGGGCTGTTCAGCCTGGAGAACAGGAGGCTCCGGGGTGACCTTATAGCGGTCTTCCAGTACCTCAAGGGGGCCTACAGGAAAGATGGGGAGAGGCTGTTCAGGAGGGCCAGTTATGATAGGACAAGGGGTAATGGTTTTAAAATAGAGGGAGGTAGGTTCAGGTTGGATATTAGGAAAAAATTTTTTACTATGAGAGTGGTAGAACACTGGAACAGGTTGCCCAGAGAGGTGGTGGATGCTCCATCCCTGGAGACGTTCAAGGCCAGGTTGGACAAGGCCCTGAGCAACCTGATCTAGTTGGAGATATCCCTGTTCCTTGCAGGGGGGTTGGACTAGATGACCTTTGAAGGTCCCTTCCAGCCCTAACCGTTCTATGATTCTATGATTCTATGGATAAAGAATTGGCTGGATGATCACATTTAAAGACTTGTGGTTAACAGCTTGATGTCCATGTGGAGACCAGTGACAAGTGGCATTCCTCAGGGGTTGGTATTGGGACCAGTGCTATTTAACATCCTTGTTGCTGACATGCACAGTTGGACTGAATACACCCTTAGCAAGTTTGCTGATGCCAAGGTCGACACACTGGAGGGAAGAGATGCCATCCAGAGGGACCTTGACAGGCTGAAGAGGTGGACCTGTAAGAACCTCATGAAGTTCAACAAGGCCAAGTGCAAGATCCCGTATGTGGGTTGGGGAAATCCCAAGCACAAGTACAGGCTGGGCAGAGAATGGATTGAGAGCAGCCCTGAGGAAAAGGACTTGAGGGTGCTGGTTCATGAGAAGCTCAACATGAGCCAGCAAGGTGCACTGGCAGCCCAGAAAGCAAATCGTATCCTGGGCTGTATCAAAAGAAGTGTGGCCAGCAGGTCAAGGGAGGTGATTCTACCCCTCTACTCTGCTCTCTTGAGACCCCACCTGGAATACTGCATTCATATCTGGGGTCCCCAACAAGAAGGACATGGAGCTGTTGGAGCGAGTCCAGAGGAGGGCCACAAAGATGATCCGAGGGCTGGAGCACCTCTCCTCTGAAGACAGGCTGAGAGATTTGGAGCTGTTCAGCCTGGAGAAGAGGAGGCTCTGGGGACACCTTAGAGCAGCCTTCTAGTACTTGAAGGGGGCTGACAAGAAAGCTGGAGAGGGACTTTTGACAAGGTTATGCAGTGATAGGGCAAGGGGTAACGGCTTTAAATGGAAAGAGGGTAAATTTTGATTAGATCTGAAGAAGGGACTTTTCGCAAGAGCATGTGGTGACAGGACAAGACAAGGAGTAATGGCTTTAAACGGAAAGAGAGTAGATGTTGATTAGACCTAAGGAAGAAAATCTTCCCTCTGAAAGTGGTGAGGCACCGGAACAAGTTTCCCAGAGTAGTTGTGGATGCCCCGTCCCTGGAAGTGTTCAAGGCCAGGCTGGATGAGTCTTTGAGCTAGATAATCTAGTGGAAGGTGTCTGTTCCCATGGCAGGGGGTTTGGAACTAGATGATCTTTAAGGTCCCTTCCAACTCAAACCATTCTACGATTCTATGAAACAGATTATTTGCCCTTTAAAATGAAAAACTTTCTTTTAATGGTCCATTCTTGGTATTGGTTGTTGATGCTCTGGATACTACCAATACTCCCAAAAATAATTACTATTTATTATCTTTATTTTCTGAATCAATTTATTGCAGCAGTGCAGAAATGGAGAATGATCAAGTTTTCATGCCAACAGGCCAGTGTTCCATTATATGTCATATTTTTGTTTACAAAGTACTTACTATTCTCTATTTGGCTGGTATTCTAGGAAATATTGGAAGCATTAATAATCTGTCTTTACTTATCCTAGACAAATGGCTGGGAATTTATTGATTGAGACTCTTTCTTATTTCATATAATGATCTGTCAATCAAAGTACAAGCAAGTATTCTATTATGGTTACTAAGTATGGTTCCATACTTCATTAACATTTCATATTACTTACTGTTCTTAAACTACCAGAGCAGTAAACAAAACACCTTAAATGGTGACAAAGTAGAAAATGAACATGGGATATGTGAGAAAGTATAGCAATGAGTAAGTGTTGCAGGCAAGTAAATATTGGAGGTAAAACATTCATACATAAAACTTCAGATACACATAGGTAAATATTTATATCCACTTTTCCGTTAACAGTAATCATGATAGCTAGGCTTCTTAACTTTCTCTTGTAAGACAGTAAAAAAATATTTAAATTTCTGTAATGTTTTCTATACTGTACTTTTCTGTATAGATTTCTCACTATCAATATTTAATGAAGAAGAGGGGGAAAAAAATAATAAAAAAAACCCTTTTCAATCAGTCTACAGGTAACTGGTTAAATAGACACCATCCATGTGAAATGGTCAAAATTTTGTGAATTCTGTATTGATCAGATCACTAATACCACATTGTGAAAAAATAACATAAACTGGGGGGAGAATGGGAGAATATTATCCCCCAAAGTTCAGCTTACGTTAGTAAGTTCGGCGTAACATTTAGTATTATCACTGATCAGTTCTAGTTTTATATTATTTGACATCAAATCTGTTTTTGCAGTCAGTCCCCATCACCGGCTATCTTCGAATCTGTATCCTGTCACGAGCATATGTAATAAAATATATCATATACATATATACATAAAAATATAAGTTTCCGGAAACTCCATAACTGATATAGAGAATATAAAGGATTTGGCTCATTGCACTACCTGTGAGGTCCCTGAACAGGTTAGGCCAACACCCTCCGACTTAGCGGGATGCCCAGGGGGGCAGCCTGACCAGCTACAAGGGTGTCATCTTTCTTGGGAAGCCGGTAGACTGGTCAAATTGCTCCCTGATCTCTGTTGACCTGACCTTGTGTCATAACGTGACACACATGAAAGTCTAAATACAAGAATTCAAAAGTTCATTAATGGAAATGATAAATAAAACCCAGAAATACCTGCATAAACCTAATATTCCTATTTGCTGCTTACGTCAAAAGCAGAAGGCAGAATAATTTTTTGCATGTAGCCTGATGATATGCAAACAAAACAGTCACCTTAACAATATTCTCAGTCAGAATGCCATCTATATGTTAATTTAAATTAACAGCATGTAATTTAAAGAAGGAAAACAATATTAACAACAATAATAGTAGTAGTAATAATAATAGCAATCACCTTATATCTTCTAGCTATTCAGAAACCAAAGCATAAGCTTCCAAGCTATACAAAATCATGTCAAAATAGCAATAAAAAAGTTAGCAATTTAGAGAACTATCCCTCTTGATCAAATGTAATATTTGCATAAATTATCATAAAAATTCTATTATTTTATTTTAATTCATTGTTTCACGGCAACAGGAAAAAAAAACAAAATAAACCAAACCCACATAATGTCATCATAATTCCTTCCTTGCACAACATACACTCAGATTATAATGGCAGGTATGAGCCCAAATACCAAATGGAAAATGCCTGGCTATGAAACAGATTCTCAGAACAACTCAGAAATATAAGGCTTGAGGATCTTTATTTCATAAAATTCTACAAATTCTACAAAATAAAGTTCTACAAAATTATTACCCAAAGAAAGTCTTTCACTATACAAATGGAACTAAATACTGTAAATCTGTATCTTAATAATCTGGGTGAAGAGAGGAAAGTAAATGATCCCACAAACCATAAAAACCTTTGGTAAATATGGTGGGGGTTTTAATTGTCTCGAACAAGGAGAGTGCTACTTTTCAGCTATGGAGTGTGTTGCCATTTATTTCATTTAGAAGGCACTCATATACCAAGGTGATGGAAAGCAGCCTACAGCGTATAGATTAGGGTAGATTTAACGCTTGCCTTCCCAGCTAAAAGTCTAAGGCTTTGTGAAAAGGAAATGGGCCTGGCCCTGCATTATCCTGCTCTCAACTGGTTCTTCACTGATCCACTGACAGCAAAAGTAAGTAACCAGCCATCATCTTCAATGGGGAGGTGAAGCAAGAAAAAAATCTTAATAATGTTCTGACAAAAACAGCAGGGAAAAGGCAGTGTAATTTTGAGATGTAAGAATGATACGCCAATCCTTGATTTTTGTCATACAGAATATCAGCACAGACAGCTATTCACATCTGATACAAAGGACAACTACGCACTTTTTAATTTACTCAAGTCTTACTAGTTCCAATACCTCCTGCATCATTTTGCAAGGCAAAACATCATCACTAAACTCTGACCAGGGAAAAAACCATTTACCTACTAAAAGTTTAGTTGACTGGGACCATACAAGCCATCTTAATTTGACTTCGGAATTCAGACAGGAAAGAATGACAGCTGTCCAGCACCTCAGCACAGCGATAACGATTTCTTGCGTTGAATTAATGGCAATGAAACATGCCTGATTTCAGCAGCTGTTGGAAGCAGCGGGGTTGCTCCGGTCAGAATAGAGACTTCCACCTCCCCAGATAAATGCATTCAAATCAAACAGGGCATACCAACAGTCGGCAGTACCCTGCTCTTCGGTTAACAGTGATTAATCACGTTGCTGATTGGTTCTCAACTACCTTCCCTTCTGTCCTCGCTGCGGACAACATCACTGAGCTGCTCATTAAAAGAGCTGCACATGAGCTGCAGGAGGGAAGGACGGTGATCCCTGAAGAATTATTATAATCAGTATGAGGCCTCTTCAACACTTTATATAAGCTTAACTGAGGTCAGGTGTCAGTGATTCCCCGCACCTCTCCTGAGGCCAATATCACTTTGCACCCCACTACTGACAGTACTGTCCAAGTAGCACAAATCAGTTTTAGTGGTGGAACGTTTGTAGGAACTACAGCATGGGAAAAAAAGACGGTTGACTCCACGTATTTAATAAGTGGTCTGAAAGTACTGGAATATGTGAATACAGAAAAATGGACAGGATATGGGCAGACAGTTACACACTCATTCTAACTGGGTAATTTGTCACGGGCACATTATTATTTAACTCTTATTTTATAATTTTTTTAATTATTTTAGCCTTCCACAAGTTAGGCATCCAATCTAAATTACATATCCAGTCCACTTCTATAGACAAAAGAGAAAGAATCTCCAGAGAATAATTCAAACATCAGAAATTAGAAGCCCCGGGCAGCATGATTCACTCCTTCGAGATGCTTGTTTTTCTACATCAACCATAGATAGACCTGGGATGACTAGTTTTGACCTAGCACTTAACTTTTAGAAAGCTAACTTCTGTGAGAGAAAACAAATTTGCCTGAAATCAAATTATTATTTCAGTCACTAGATTCTTTCAAGTTGTTGACCAATCTATTTCTATTGCAATTGTTGATTCTAGGTGTACAGGCTTTGGTCAGATTGTCAGAAGTATTTGCTATATGACTGGACATTAGACCAACATGACCACATTTGTCCAGCGTAGTGTTTGCCTTAAAGAGACTTTCAAGGATCATTGGTGTTTGCTTTCAGCTCAGACATTGAAAAGGCCCTGCATTGATTGAATTAATTTACTATTCAGCATTCTTCCAAATCACCTTCTTCCCCTGTTTCTGCTCTCTGATCTGACACACGTATTGGTAGCTCTTAAAATCAGATCTGAGCACATCCACTGCTGTAAGAAACTTGGCTTCTGAAAACTGAAAAAAAAAACCCTCATCTACATACAAAATGCTGTGGAGGTCACCTCATTAAAGTTTTCCTGTAACTTACTGAACAGTAACAAAATAGACAGTTTTAAAGGCATCTGTTACTTAGCCACACATCCTTGTGGATTTTGGTCTCTGTAACTCTTGACAGCTGCTTAAGTCATTACCATATCCTCATCAATGTAATCAGTACCCTAAGGCTGCCCTACCTCTCAAATCCACAATCTGCAATGCTGCTCACTTCAGTGCTTTGGGGCATATTAGCAACTGAAGCTTTTTCTGCTTTGATGTGCATGTTCTGTACCACTGACCCCAAAATATGCAGGTCTAATGAATTGGCTTTAATAGTTTTCTTACCCACTTAAATGTTTTTGTTTTAATTGGCTATACTACCATGTGTCCTGAACTACACTGAAAAGTTCAGAGCATAGATGCTAATGGTGCCTTTCTAATTACTGCATAATGAACAAAGGTCTGTCAGAGCAATTTCAGAGTATAGACTTCACAATTAGGAACCCCATTTTAATAAAAATCAACCTAAAAATTTCACACACTTAATAGAAATAATCTACACCACAAAATAATATTTTTAAAATATCTGGATTTTTTTAAATATTTGTATAAATTCTTCTAGTTACACAAAATTACTATTTTCTTCATTCCCTTTTAATCTACCTGCCAGCAGCCACCACCTCGGCTTTATCACATTGTCCCTGAAGTGTACTTAACTTTCATGGATCACTGCTCTAGGGCTGAATCTTGATTTCTCTTTTCATTTACTTTAGGGAGCACTGATAACTGAGGGGCTGGGTCATGCCATCTACTGGCAAGTTTTACATCCAGACTTGTATGGAGCAGAATCCAATGACTTGTCTTACAAAACTCCAGTACTTTTTGAAAGTAAATTCTATTTTTTCCAGTATCTCCAATTGCATAGGTATGAATAAAGATATTATTTCTAATGAAGACAGAAAGTGTAGCAGCTAGTCCTATTTCATGCCCTATGCCACCTGCTTTGCACACCAATGGCACTAGCTAAAATACTTTTGCATCATTGCTAGCCTGAAGACTTGAGATCATAACACGGTGAAAGTTTTCAAGATTAGGGTAGAAGACAAGGATGGAAGGCCTCCCTATAGCATCAAAAGACTGTGAGCAAGGTCCAGTATCAGCAATCTCCATTGTAACACCAGCTTTCTGCTCCCTGCGTTCTCCTTGTTACATTAGGTTTGTCAGTCGAGGAGTTTAGCAGAGTATTTATACACGCATGTTGCACACGTTAGCTATAATTAAACCAACACCTGATGTTAGGATAGTTAGTATGGTTATACATTTAAATGTTCAGCCACCAGAATATGTGATGTTCAACAAGAAAAAATGTTGGGGCATTTCACCGCCACTTCCACACTTAGATACAATTTCACAGCAATGCAGTGTGGTATCACACTTATTCCTAAAAATGTAGCTACAACAATGTTCAATTTCCTTCCACAGTTCGACCTGCACGTAAACATTTTTTGTTGTTTTTTTGTTTTAATATTTGTTTAAAAAATTCCCCTTAGAATCTAAAAAGTTACTTTAATTGCAGAGTGTGCAACTAACCATGCATTAGTAGGAAAATCAGATAACATACAGCTTTCAATAAAATTAACAATGTGGTATCAATAATTCAACCATACTAAATGTTTTTGGACTGTCAGAAATCCACATTATATTCAGATTAGTTAAAAACTGCATGTATCTAGGGGTTCACCTCCATTAGCATTTTGGTTTGAAGCGGGAGCGAGTTTTAGAAATGAACTTACAGCTTGTGTTCACTGACTGAGTTTGGGTGTACAGTATGGAGAGGTTTGGAATTTCATAAACTAGCTTTTTTGGTGAATTCAGCTTTTCGGCAACAATTAAGATGTCAAGGGTTAATTCAGCTCATCAACGGTTAAGACGAGCTCCGAAATTCCAGGGCATCCAGCACAGGACCAGACAAGAGCCAGACCCAGCAAAATTCTAAAAATTCGTAGGGTATAGATGTCAAGACCTCAGCATCAGTTGCTTCACTCTAAGGTGGTCAATTGTGTCACTCTACTTGATAATATTAGATGTAGTTTACATACTTGGGGAAAGAGTAGAATAGCAAACTTGAACTCCTTACTTCTAGGAAAAAATAATAATATGTAGAAGGTGAGTAGGACTTGGGTTTTACTGGCTTTTTTTTGCTTTGTTTTGTTTTTGAGGGGAGGGTGTTTGTTTTTGTTTGGTTGGTTTATTTTTAAGAATCAAGCAATGTTTTGCACAGAGCAGAAAGACACATCACATCACCAGAAAATTACCTATGCTAAGTGTATACCGGACTTTATTTTTTTTTTTTTATCATACTTTATGGTGATTGTTCAAAGCCATATTAAAGTCACTTTCTCCTTTACAGACTTAGCTAGACATTGCTAGAATGATTGCCATTTCTATGGAAGTCACAGAATTACAAGCTGTTACAGTATCATGGAGGTAAGAGAATAGAGATATTTGCAAAAGAAAGAAAAAATCATTGAGCTAAGTTCTTAGACTCTGAATTCCAAGCTTTTTCTGCCCATGTTCTCTAGTAAAAGAGTTGAAGGGTACCAGTATGGAAAACCTTGGTCATAGCCCTACTCAAAACCTAAAGGGCAGAAACAATCCTTCGGACTTTGACTCTATAACTAATATCCAGAGGTCAGGAAAAGGACAATGTACATTTCTTGGCTCTTCCTTGCTGTTCTCTTTAATCACTTAAATATCACCACTTTCTCTCTATGGACACCACCTGACAAAGCGTGTCTCCAAAGTTTGAGGTGTACAGGGATACAATGAAATCTCAGGGAGTTATACATGATTTTCACAGTTCTTAATTACTGATAGAAGAAAAAGATGTCTTAACAGCCAGGCACAAGATAAGCTAGTATTTTTATATACTTTTCCTCCTAAAAACACAAAATGATGACACCAATTACTGTCAAAAATACATCAGAGCCTGTTCTCTCTGTAACAATTATTTCCCATTCTTGTATGTATAACCTATGTAATTTTATTAAAATGCATGTTTGTGGAGCTGAGTATAATCTATGAACAATATTTATGATTCTATTTTGTTTATTATTTTCATTCCTAACTGAATGAATATTGCTTTCATCCATGAACTTTACTATTTATGCATAAATAATACTAATGGATTATTAAGTAATCCTTAAATGGTATAAGGAATTCTGAATGAACAGTTATTTCACTATCTGTAAAACTAATACAAAAATAAACAGATACCAAACTGATGCAGGTTTGAAACCAGAACTTGCGCATCACGGGAAAAAAAGATTTTGGTCAGTGAAACTATCTAACACATACATCAAATAGAGTTTCATTGGCTCGCTAAATTCCACAGTTAAGAAGACCACAGATGATCGCTTTTTTCCTAGAAGTGAGTCACAGTTCCAGTAGGTAAACTGTTCGATTTTTTGATGGAATAGAGCAAGGGAATATCACTGAGACACAACAGAGGAAAGGACTGTTGTGGATTAGGCTGCTCCAGCAACTAAACCGCCCCCCCCCCCCCCCAGTCATTGACTCACCCTCCCCCAGCCCCAGGAATGAGGGAGAGAATTAAAGGATAAATGGGATACCCATGGGTTGAGATAAGAACGATTTAATACAGATGATTTAATACACAGTGTAGATGCTCACCACCCCCTCGTATGCGCAGCCCATCTCGTCCCGAAGCTGCAATCCTGGATGAACGCAAGGCCCCGACATAGAGAGGGGCAGAGAGAGATAGTACTCCGAGAGTGGGAGTACTGGGAGAGAGAGGAAAAAAAAAAAAAGAAAAAAAAAAAGCAATAGAGCAAAAGCACAGCAAACGCAAAAGAGCAAAAGCGGCGAAAGAGCCAAAGTGCAAAAGCCCTTCTGTCCGGCTGACCCTCACTTTTATACTGGGCATGACGCTGCATGATATGGAATACTAATTGGCCAGCTTGGCCCTCAATCTTAAGTTCCACCACAAATCACAAGGGGAATCGTGTCCCCCTTGTCCCAGCTATGCTCCCCCCTTATCCCACCGTGCTTCTGCACTCTGGCACACTGAAAAGTCCTTGGAGTTTCACGTCCAACCACAAACATCAACTTGCTATCAGCATTCTTCTCAGAGCGAGCCTCTGAGTAAAACCAAAACATGGAGCTCTTTTAGCTGCTAAAAAGAAGAGCTAACACTGTCCCAGCTAAAACCAGGACAAGGACACAGATAAACCAGTAAAGCTTTCCATCATGCAGAGCTGACACAGGAGTGGAGGGGTAAATGAAATTCCCAACAGTCTTCAGATAATATTCCACTAACTGGATGTTTTTGTAACTACTTGATGAAGCTTCTATTCCTGCCTGCAGATCCCTGTTATATAAAAAAAAATTTCACAGGTAAAAGTGAGAAGGAAAATATGACTTTATATCCAGCTTCCTCATGTATGCATACTCTTAAATATATGCATTAATGAAATACAAAAAACAAACAAACAAACAAACAAAAAACCCAAAACACAAAAGACTAGTAAAGTGTTAATTCACAGTGTGTTTAGAATTACCTCAATTTCAATTTTGTAAGATAGGACCAAAGATAACTGTGTCTTACGCAGGAAAAAAAACACTTTAAATAATGGCTTTAGAACAAAGAAAATGTTCACTTTCTCACTTGGTACGTATTTACATTTAATTTTCATGCTTAAAGGACTTGCATTCCAATCTCCAAACTGAACTTTAATGCAAGCTGTGGGTAAAGAACATCATCTTCATTAAACATCAACCAGCAATCAAATAAATAAGAACATTTCAAAGTAGAATTCCCACCCTGCAGGGTTCCAGTGAAGGAAATAATAAAGTGAAATATGAAAAATAAAACTGTTCTTCAAGAAGAACAGATCTAATTAAAAGGAAGACCTAACAACTTCATGGATTAATTGGGAACCAACTGAGATAATTAGACCTCTGGGAGTAAGATTACACCCATCATAAACTGCTTTTTTCACAACTACAGGTTAAGTGCTTAAAGCTTTAATTGGGGGCAGCACTAAGAGGAAAGTGGAACTTGCACACAAGAATTAATATTTGGTGAAGCAATATCCTGAAGTACTTTGGCATCGTTAAAAACCACATTATTATTTTTCCCCAAGTGTGTGGGATTCTTGGAGCCAAGATGACAACCGTGGTTACAATTTGTACCAATCAAAAAATGCTCACACTCTTATACTTTGACCTATAAACCACATGTAGCTACTCTGTACATTAGTAGTTCAAATACAGTTTTATCCTCTGTGATTATCGTTTAAATGAGCTGTTATTTTAACACATATGTACACCATGATACTTTCTGCAGTCAAATTATGTCTTTCAAGAGAAATCTACTCTGAGAATACTACACTAAATTTCAAAAAAAAAAAAAAAAGAAAAAGAAAGAAAAAATAAAAGGAAAAATAAAAATAAAAAAGAAGAGTCTAAAGACCTAGTAAACTGCTGCAAAGAATAACTGCTTCTCAGAATCGCTGCAAGGACTAATTTTAGTTAAACCATTTGAAACAGAAACAATTTAATAGCATAATACAAGTGTCATGGAAACTTTGGCATTGAGCTGATGAATTGTGTCCATTAGACTACTTGGAAAGCACAGTAGGAAAGCTTTACTAATACAACACAAAAGGTGGTCAGAGTTTCTGCTTTAATCCCCCTTTATTGGTAGGAAAACACAGAAGAAAGAAATTACATATTTTCTAAAAGCACCGTATATTCTTTCCTAAATGGTGACATTCAAGATAATCACAGAATCATAGAATGGTTCGGGTTGGAAGGGACCTCAAAGATCATCTAGTTCCAACCCCGCTGCCATGGGCAGGGACACCCTCCACTACATCAGGTTGCTCAAAGCCTCATCCAACCTGGCCTTGAACACTTCCTCGGATGGGGCATCCACAATTTCTCTGGGAAACCTGTTCCAGTGCCTCACCACCCTCTGAGTGAAAAATTTCTTCCTTATATCTAATCTAAATCTGCCCTCTTTCAGTTTAAATCCATTGCCCCTTGTCCTGTCACTACACGCCCTTGTAAAAAGTCCCTCTCCAGCTTTCCTGTAGGCCCCCTTTAGGTACTGGAACACTTCTATAAGATCACCCCGGAGCCTTCTCTTCTCCAAGCGGAAAAACCTCAACTCTCAGCCTGTCTTCACAGGAGAGGTGCTCCAGCCCTCGGATCATCTTCGTGGCCCTCCTCTGAACTCTGCTCTGTCTTTCTTATGTTGGGGACCCAGAGCTGAATGAAGTACTACAGGTGGGGTCTCATGAGAGCAATAGAAGAAAGAAAGCAATAAAAAAAAAATCTTTTCAATTATAAATTTTATTTGCATGCAAAAAAACCCTATTTCAATACTAACTCACTATCTTTGGTTTTGAGATTGTATACAACAAATGAGAAGGTTGAGATCTGTAAATGTCTTAAAATACCATGGCATATACATGTCATTGGATTTACTGTGGTATAATTTTACTGTAAAACATGTTATGTGGTCCACAGGAATCCAGAGAGTTATGGGTGTAATCAATCACCCAAAAAATCTAATCTAGAAAAGCTTGAAGAATGTTTTTGAGATGTGTTATTTCAGCGGGTTGTAAACTTGTTACAAGGTACTTCTCTGAACACGCATAGTATGGCCCATGGCTATTTGTTCAATTTACTAAAATACTTTCAGGAGGTCTCAAGCCATTCTTGAATTAAAATAGGGGAAAAAAAAGTGTCTAAGATTCCTTTCTTGTAATTGCTTCACATTCACTTCATCTTGTCCCAGTCTTTGTCAAGCTGTCAAGCTCCAGTTGTCAGGCTCTACCTGCATAATTAATCTGCGTAGTTATCCATTTAGGCAAGATAGGTTTCTTGAAGACTAGGAACTAACCTACAAGACTGGTACAGTTAAGTCATCTAACAGGTATCTTTAGAGAATTTCACCCACTGCTCTTTGAGATGCTGCTTGGATGTGCCTTGGTTCTTGTCTATTTTACCCCACCTTTTCTCTCCTGCTGCTACAGCTCAGGATACTCCCTTTTCTGCATTTTAAATTTTATCTAGTAACATGATTACAGGATGAAGATGAAGCAGAAGAGGAAGAAATTCTTCAGACCGATGACATCCCACCATCATGTCCTACCGACTGGCAGATTTCTTGGTTCCCCCAATTTTCTGATGACTGTACTGGCCTCTGACCATGTTTACACTTTGCTCTTTCGTACACTTTGCAATTTTTCTTGTTCATGATTTTTTCTAGCTCCAAAAAAGTCTCTAGCTTCATCTTATTACAACTATACCATGGAGTGATAAAGTAATTGATGTAACTACAGATGTCAGTTTTAGTGAATGAAATTGTGTGATAAATTTGGTATAACACCATGTCTTAGTAAGATGACAATAAACACACCGTTATTAAGTGGCATCTAATTTGTAACTTGGTGTGAGAAATAAATATACAATAATAAAGTAGATATACACCGTACAATCTTGATCTCCCAAAGCATAGACAAAAATCTCAAAAAACATTGTTCAACTATTGCACTTGCAGCCAAGATTGTCAGTTGATTCTATTTCTATATGCCTTCTGGATTCAAGCACTAATGAACCAATAGCTATCAGCATGACTTTTGCTGAAATACTGTCACATTAATGAGTTTGGATCAGCTGCTCAAACAGTTCGGCTGAAAAAGATGTCTGCTCAGGAAATATACTTGGGGAGGAGAACATAAATGTTAAGTTTTAGCCCCTTAAATTTAGTTGATTGCAAACATGATGCCCGAAACCTTTTTTTACATTCAGCTTGATTTGACACTGCACTGCATAAATGAGGCTGTATATAAAACTGCCTTGTTTATCTTTAATGCGAAACCACTGAAACAAGTTCTTCTCTTTATTATACAATTCATAACCCAAATGGCATCCTATGTTACACTAGTGTAAACCACTGGTGAATTTGTCAGTATCATATTGAAGTCAGCATTATTCAAGCCTAAAAGTTATTCCCTCAGTTGTGCTATACCTCTATATCATCCTGTCTGAGGCTGACACAAACTCCAGTGGGGTCACATATCCCTAGAATTAACATTTTGGTGTGAAAAGACAACAGGGATTTACATATGACATTGCTTAAATTAATTCTTTCTATTGTCTTCAGTACAGTACTTCCCTGGAGCACCTTTAGTTGTTCAATCCACATGGAATGAGAAAGCTTTCTGTATATTAGTCTATTAAAGGAATCAGAATATGAGTCATCAGTCATGTACCCTGAATTTAAGGAAAAGCTCCTAAAATAATAATACTGATTAGATTATACCTGAATGAATCATCCTCTGCACCTGTGAGAAGGTAAAGATGATACACTGGAAGCTGATGGCTCAGCACTGTGTAGACCAAACAATGTGTTTGAAAAGAGAGGGGAAAACCATGTCTATCATCTTTTCACCTAGGTATTACTAAACTGTGCAATTGAGATAAAATAAAATAAAATAAAATAAAATAAAATAAAATAAAATAAAATAAAATAAAATTTAAAGTGCATTCAAGCCAATTTAACCGGACAACCTGAAACTGAAATTCGAAACGCAGTCTTTTAAAAATATTTTAGTGACACTTGTCCTATATAGCAAGCAGCTGCATTTATCTCATTTAAGTCAGACACCAGCACTTGGGATTTGTTCAGCTCCAGGGTTGTATCATATATTCCTTGAGGGAATTCACAATTCACCAAATGACGTATTGTTATTACCACCAAAAGTGAACCATATTCAACAAAACAGTACTCTGTGGGCAGCAATTCTGCAGTGTATAATTATAGTTGCCGTTTCCCATCCCAGGATTAAATGTGTTTTCACTTTTTGACTTCAACAAAAGCAAACACCAAAATCACCCTTCTCCACCCCTTGAAACACCTAAGAAGATTAGTTTTAATATTTAAACAATTCTTCATCTTGATTCTTGATAAACCCCAACTATACTATTCTTTCATTGCAACATTTGGATTTTTCCTCCTTTCTAGCATTACTCTGAGTTCTGAGATTTCAGGTTTCCTTTGTTTTGGTTTTTGAACATATGAGACTGCCACCAAATATAATTATCAGCTGCATCTACATTATAATTAAGGTCTTTTTTCACTTTTTATTACTGTAAATGCCTTGAAAAAAAGAAAACAAACAAACAAACAAACAAAACACAACCTATTCACCTGTTTTTTTTAGCAGTATAAAAGACTGTATTGCTCCAGTTTATGATTTATGACATCCATACAGTACTGTTGGCATCTTTAGCTAGCTAAAATCCTCCATATTTCTCACCTAAAAACCTAAGGCTGTATTCCATTTTCAGTTGCACTTGTGTAACTTCAGAAAAATTCTCTCAGTCTATAGACTTTGGAAGTCCTCACAGATAGCGAGAAAGGATACAAGTCCTATACTTACGTTGGGATAAAGGCCATAGACCTAACTCATAGCTCAGGAAGTTACAGATGTCATTTCATATATGAGATCACATGATACTCTTTATTGATGTAATAAGATTAAAAGGTCTTGCAGTACATTAAGCATTCATTGATGAATACTATTTTATCACTACATTATACCTTCTGTCATTTAGAAAGCATCGATGAGCATGCACATACAACACAACTGAACACATGACATATATCCTTGAGCAAGTATTGTCCAAAATACCTTTGGAATAATCAGCAACATAGACAGATTTATTCAATGCTGAGAAAATAGGTCTTTGACATTGCATCAAGAAAATGTGACCTAGTACCTTTGCATGGAGATATGTCATCTGATGCAGATTTGCCTGCAGTAACAGTAACGTTAGCTCACAGATCCATATATCACAATCATGTCATTATCTTACTTCTACCCTAGTTCAGTGTGGTATGAATTCTTTTAGTTGTATCTCTTCTGACATCCAAAAGTAGGTGTGTAAGTCTATGCTAGAGGAGAAAGCTGTATGATAACAATTGTCCTGAGGATACTAAAAAGCCACAAGACAAAGATTCTTGTCCTGTCTCTTAAACTCCTCTTCTCTTTCTCTTCCTTTTTCTTTTCCATATGCCTACATGAATTGTGAGAGGGTAATTCACACCCTATCCATGTCTTCTCATCTGAAATTTTTAGTAACCTACTTGACTGGGTGGGTTTTTGTTGTCTCTTTTTGTTTTCCTAAAGATGAGATGTTCCTTACAACCTTTTGAAGATACAGCTTTGCATCCATAAAACTTTTAGCAGTGGCAGTGAGATTATGAATAGAAATTTGAGAGACGGTATCTTCGACTACCAAATATGGATGCAAATCAAGTAGTCAGATGCAGTTATTCTACTGATCTAGTTTGTAGGTCAGGAATTGTGCATCTGTTCCTCCACCTTTCTGAAAAGCATACCACTGAAAACTGCATACCATACTGTAGTGGTTTAACCCAGACAGCAACAAAACACCACACAGCTGCTCACTCACTCTCCCCCACAACCTGGGGAACAGGGAAGAGAATTAAATGGGAAAAAGGAAGGAGACTCGTGGGTTAAGATAAGAACAATTTACTACTAATAATAATAATAAAAATTATAAGTAATAATGATAATAATAATATATTATTATATATATAATGATAATAATACACAAACAAGTGATGCACAGTATAACTGCTCATCACTCGGTGACCAATAGTTGTCCTGTCCCAGCAAGTGATCCCGAAAAGAGTTAAGTCCCAACTCTGCAATCCCAGATGAGTGAGAGGCCCGAAAAGAGGAGGAGAGTGAGGCAGCACTTTGAGAGTCTGAGAGGGAGCATGCCCGGAAGAGCAAAAGCCCTTCTTTCCAGTCGACTCTCATCTGTATACTGGGCATGACATTGCATGATATGTCATATTCCGTTGGCCAATTTAGCCCTCAATCCTAAATTTAAATTCAAATCCTAAGGGGAGTTGTGGACCCTTTGTCTCGGATGTGCTCCCTCCCAGCCTGTTGTGCTCCTGCACACTGGCAAGAACACGGGAAGCTGGAAAGTCTTTGATGTCTCAGTGTCAGCTATCAACATCAGTGCGCTATCAGTATTTTTTTCGTAACAAATTCCATACTAAATCCAAAACAATAGCTACTAAAAAGAAAAACTAACTCGGTCCCAGCCAAAACCAGGACACACACCAACGAAAAACATACATGAAACAAATGCTCTCAGAATAAATTTTGGCATGTTTGTAGCAGAGTAAGAGAGTACATGAAGTTGCTATCTGCTTGGATTCACCTTGCTGTTTAACACATACTTGAAATGACAGTAATTCTAGAGTTGCTTCCTGCATCTAACTGCAGACTTGAACTCTGCAGCCTTTCTAATTGGTCTTGCTTGTCACACTTAATTTGTTCTGATTTTATTTTAAACAATTATTAAATACAAATGAAAACACTAAAAGCTATTTTGCTCCATTAGCCTCGTGCATTCCACTCTGCATTCAAGCCCTACATCAACAACCGCTGCAGCAATACTGTTTCTTTCAGGATAAAGACAAAACATGGACTACATCCAACTTTTAATCAGCTGTACAGATGGGTTTATTTCACAAATGCACTAGGCTGCACAGATGGAAATTCCTGAATGCCTGACAAGGTGTTAGAATGGTTACTGAGATTACAAAAGAAATAAAAAAGCGGCACTGGAAATCATAATTAGTAGGGACTCTATCTCTTAAGGGCTTATTAGTTCAGAACTTAAATTTTGTCCTTGGTGTGTGGAAAACAGTTTGCAGAGGGGAAAAAAGTAAATACATATCAGATTAGCTATGATAACTGTTTTCCGTCCCTTAAGAATACACCAAATGTTACAAATATCTAACTCAATGGTTATACCTGATACAATACCCACTGAAACCACCCAAAAGCATGACACAATATTTTTGACCATCCAAAGGCAGAACAGAGCAGCAGTTTGTGCTCAGTGGCATACTAAGCAGCAGATAAAAAAATCCTGCAGATGTCAGTGGAGAAAAATAGCTTTTATACATGCTTGCGTTGAGATTGTGTGGTGGGGTTTTGGTAGCCAGGGAGGAGCTACAGGGGCAGCTCCTGTGAGAAGCAGCTAGAAGCTTCCCTAGCTCCAAGTCGGGTCCACCTCTGGCTAGGGCCAAGCCAACCAGTGCCTCTGTGAGTAACATATTTAAGAAGGGACAAAGAAACGTGAGCCACAGGGGACCTGCAGCTGAGAGAGGGAGAGGATGCAGGCAGCTGTCTGCGCTAGGCTGTCCCCCCCCAAACCCTCACTTGGCCTTGCAGCTTGGAGAGCTCTGAAGTTTCGTGCTCTCGGGGCATCCGCTGTGCAGAACTCATCCCACCAGTGCTGCCAAGGTTCTTCAGACCGATGGAGCCCAGCATGGCTGCAGCAGAGAGGAGCAGGATGTGAGAGAAACAACTATGTAGACACCAAGGTCAGTGAAGATGGAACAGGAGGAGGTGTGCCAGAGCTGAGATTCCCCTGCAGCTCGTGGAGACTGATGGCGGTGCAGTCTGAGAAGACTTGCACCCCGTAGAGGACCCCACACTAGAGCAAGTGGCTGCACCCGAGGAAGGCAGTAACTCTGTGGGAAAGTCTATGCTGGAGCAGTCTGTTGGTGGAGGACTGCACTCTGCAGGAGGTACCCACGCTGGAGAAGTTTGTGAAGAACTGCAGCCTGTGAGAAGGACTCAAGTCAGAGCATTTCATAGAGAACTGTCTCCCGTGGGAAGGGACCCCACGCTTGGAGCAGGGGAAGTGTGAGCAGTCCTCTCCCTTTAAGGAAGGAGCAGCAGAAACAACACATGATGAACTGACTGCGACCCACATTCCCCATCCCCCTGCGCTGCTGAGGGGAGGACAGGGAAATCGAGAGCAAAGTTGAGTCTGGGAAGAGGGAGGGGTGGAGGGAAGGTGTTTTTAAGATCTGGCTTTGTTTCTCATTATCCTCTCTGATGTGATTGGTAACAAATTAAATTATTTTTTCCCCAAGCTGAGTCTGTTTTGCCTGTAACCATAATTGGTGAGTGATCCCTCCCTGTCCTTGTCTTGACCCTCAAGCCTTTTGTCTTATTTCCTCCTCTCTGTTCCACTGGGGCAGAATGAGTGAGCGAGTAGCTGCATGGTGCTTAGTTGCCGGCTGGGCTAAACCACGACAACGCTTAATGGTATTATGCTTTTGAGCAGTTCTATTATAAACTCACAGATTTTATGCCCAAAAAAGTTAACTGAATTATCATACTTGACTGAACAGGTTACAGCATTCATCACCTCATGGAATACTATGCCAATTTACTATCATGATGCCAAATGTTCTAAACTGTGTTTTGGAAATAACACAGTAATAAAAGAGGTCATGAATAACTGCGATCATTATAGATTTCTGTGCTCTTGTTTGCAAGAGTAGAGGGCTGCAGAGACAATGCTATCTTTATGCTAAGAGCACTAACCTTTTCTCCATTTTTAACGTGACACGTTTTGGGTCGTTCAGGGAAGAAATAAGGTATCACAAGTGCCTCTGCAACCTCTTCATATATATACTGAGTTGGGGACATTGTATGGGTTAATCAGGACAATCCTGTCCCAAAGCACTGGAAGCTGCACTGCAATTTTAAGCAGAGCTTTGTGCTGAATATTTTATTCATAATATGCTCTTGTGAAGATCTCTCATCTTTCAGCACGGTGAATAAGATATGTTTACTGTCTAAAACTCTAGGTTGTCTTCCATGCTAAAGACTCAGTTCTGCGATAAGCATAGTACATAAATGTGCATACACGACACTATATAGACAGTAGGTACCTTTAAATGGATCAGATTCAGATGAAGGAAAAAATGTTCTGCTAGATCCCAAAAGATACAATGATCAAGAAAGACAGCAGTACTCATTTTAAAATGTAACTTAGAACAGAAGGGAAAGCATCTTTAAGAAGTGGACATTAAACTCGAAAGAATCATGGTGTGACTGGCATGGTGGCATAGTCAAAGATGACACAAAGACAAAAATATTCCATAAATAGTATGGATTTTCTCACAGAAAAAAGCAAGACGATATAAAAGGTTGTAGAAGTCTACTTCATTGTGATTCTAAGCAAAGTAATATATATATGCAGGGATTTAGATACAAAAAATAAGGTGGACATGAGTAGGAAATAACGTAAAATAGGTTCATGAAAAATTCAGTCAAACTAATACAATTCTTCTTGACAAGGTTAATTTCTGTATGACAAAAATAATATTAGTTACTGACATCAGTTTCTATTTAAAAAAGAAAGAAGTATCTCTCCACAACATTTTACTAGTCAAATTAGACACTAAACCCAAGTCTTTACACATTAAATGAGCAAATAAAAAATACCTAATTAGTAAGTTTCAAAATGTAAAGGTAAACATAGAATCATTATCAACCAGGTTTGCTTCTACTGGTATCCTTCAGGTCCAAAATCCTGGAACTGTGATTTAAGATTTTCATGAATGGATGAAAGAAAGAAATTAGGGATGAAGTTTATGGATGACAAAAGGATTAGAGGAAAGTGAATAAATACCACAAGTGACTGATTAGGAGGAATTTTGGATCACATTGGAATCTGGTCCCAAGTAAGCTAGGTATTTTGACGTGACCAGATGGAAAAAAAGACAAATGTGGATGGGAGTGGTAGTGGGCATTTAACTAACAGAAAACTTTGCACACCATGCTTACACAGCTGGGGAAGTAATTACATCCAAGAGGATTTGTTGGCTGTTATGGATAATCGGCTGAACATGAGCTCCAAATAGAAGACAGCGAACAAGAAGACTAACATGGTTCTTACATACATTATATTCAAAAGACTCATATAGTTATTGCAGATTTTCATGTTAAGATATGACCAATACATTGGCTTTTTTTATTTCATGGAGGGGCGACCATTACTAGAATACGGTGTTTGTCTTTAGAGTGAGGGAGTTTAGAGAACTATAGAAGACAGTTTCAAGGCTCAAGAACTGCACCTGTGAAAATCTCAACAAACCAAATAATAACCTTTCATTTTATTAAGAATTTGCTGATGGGAGATTCTTTAGTCTGGCAGACACAAGTGCAGCAAGATTAAATGACTAAAACTTAAAATTCAACATACTCAGAATAAAGGTAATTTACATTAATTTACAATAAGTTTAATTATTTTAAAAAAATATCAAAAGTTCTGGAAGATTCACTGTTATTTAATATTTTTAAAGTGAAACTATTTTCTTCTGAGAGAGAGATTCAAATTAAAGGAACAACCAACAAGAGGAAACCCTGTAGCCCTCGTAATGGAGAAATACATGTTAGACTACTGCACGGCCCTTCCTGTCTTTATAAACAAGAAACAGTATGAAATAATATCACTGATATGTTAGTAAATTTATTTGTTGAAATATTGAACTAGATAAAGCCTTTAGACTGTCTATGCACATGGCAGGATCTAGATTCCTTAAGAGGTAATATTGACACATGGGTGTCATTCCATTGTTTAAATAAATTAAAGTTAACATTTTAGTCAATATACGTAATGGCTTCATACTACTCTACAGAGTAATCTAATGAAATGCAATTAGAGTTTTTACTTTCTGAGGTTGCTTTCAGCATAAACTTATTTGTAAATAAATTATAGTGTGTAAAGATTATTAAATTATTACATAAATTTATAAAAATACACGACTTCCTGATTAAGGACTACAAATGGTAGATTAACAGTCTTATCACTAACAGATTCGCAATACAGCATATAAAGAGAATCTATTTTATTCACATAGGGAACCAGATGTTAAATTATACACCATGCAGATCAGCAAATACTAGGCTGGAAGACTGTCAATGGAAATATCAGCAATCCAAGAGGGTATGTTATATTTCATCAGTATCTACCTCATTGTTTAAAAGAAAATTGCAAGGTGATGATGTGCTTGGTAAGGAATGGTGATAGACAGTGGAGTGTAACGCTAATGTGCCATCTCTCAAATAAGAAATAAAATCAAGATCCAGATCACTGAGGATTGCTCAAAATCTCATGAAATATTTCCCCATATGAAAAATACTATCAGCGTTAGACTTGGTGACCTTTGCAAACTTCATTTTGAGTAATTAAATTTTGCCCAAATCAGACATTCTCAAACTTACATTAATCTGACAGCACGATCAATTACTCTATAGAGTGTCCATTGCCATAGCAGCTGGAAATTAATTTTAAAAATTAATATTAATAATAATTTCTATAAACTTCCCACCCTTAACGAAGCATTGCTGCTTTCTGCAGAAACATTATAAAATGCACTTTAATGTCTTTAGAATATAGAAGGACAGAAGTCAGTGAAATGAAATACACTTCAAACACAGTCTTTTTTTCGTCTAATTGTAGATGTCACGACTTAAGTGTCGTGGTTTCGACCTTTCCAGCAACTAAACGCCACACAGCCGATCACTCGTCCCTCCCCACTCCCCAGGGATGCAGAAGAGAATTAAAGGAGAAAAGGGAGAGAGACCCGTGGGTTGAGATAAGAACAATTTAATACTACTAATAATAATATATGAATATATACATATATGTACAATGAAAAATATATACAAACAAGTGATGTACGGTGTAATTGCTCATCACCACTTGACCGAGGACCGTCTCGTCCCAAAACAGATAAGTCCCGACACTGCAATCCCGGATGAGCGAGAGGCCCGAAAATAGTGAGACAGAGAGAGCACTCTGAGAGTCCAAAAGTGAGAGCCCTGGAAGAGCAAAGGCCCTTCTTTCCTGCTGTCCCTCATTTTATACTGGGCATGATGCTGCACGATATGGAATACTAATTGGCCAGTTTGGCCCTCAGTCCTAAGTCTAAGTACAAATCATAAGGAGAGTCGTCGACCTTCTGTCCTGGTCATGCTCCTCGCTATCCTGTTGTGCTCCTGCAGGCTGGCAAGAACACGGCAGCTGAAAAGTCCTTGAGCCCTCAGTGCCAACTACAAACATCAGTGCGCTGTCAGCATTCTTCTCAGAGTAAGTCTCAGACTAAAACCAAAACACGAAGCTCTTCTGGCTGTTAAAAAGAAGAGCTAACTCTGTCCCAGCTGAAACCAGGACATTAAGTCACCTCGTGTAAGCTACTTAGATAATCTCCTTAGCTAGACTTTGGCGAAAAACACACAGTTCCAGAAGTAAATCACTACCTAACATGTTAGAATTTATCCTCAGATCCACGTGCACCACTACCATAACCACAGAGGAAGCTTCAATGACTGCATGTGAAGGAATCCAAGCCTTTGTTCTCCAAATTTACAATAAATATAATTCAGGCTGAATTTTAGACCAAAAGTGTATGCCTTTCTTTTCTAGACAAAGAGAATTACATATGAATTACCTTCTTTTTTTTTTTTATTTTTAACAGTAGTAAATTTAAAAAATCCCATGTAAATTTAAGAGCATAGGAGTCAACTGTAGTATCAAGTTTAACATACATATCTTTTGAAGAAACACGAATCCTCTGTAAGTTTATGTAGTCCCCTCATGATGGAGTTCTTGATGACTAAAACCAGGCATAACTCCTGCCCATTTTCAAGGAGAAGGAAAAGGATCATCAGAGGGACTGCAGGCCAGTCAGCCTAGCCTCACTACTTGGGCAAATCCTCCAGGAAGCCACATCCAGACACCTACGATAGGAGGAGAGTGGAAACAGCCTACATGCATTTATCAAAGGCCAAATGTGCTTGACCAACCTGACTGCTTTCTGCGACGACATGGCTACCTTGGTGAAAAAGGTGTACGGTGATGCTAGCAAGGTTTTGACACTACCACCCACAGTACCCTTACAGATAAATTGGAGAGATATGGTTTGGATGGGTGGACTATGAAGTGCCTGGAAAAACTGCTTGGACTGCCAGGTTCAAAGGGTTGTGATCGCAGGTGTACAGTCCAATGGACAGCTGGTGAATAGAGGTGGATAATGCAGCCAACACTGCCTTTGTATCTAATGTCTTGACTAATAAGCTGGATCATGAGGCAGAATGCATCCTCTGCAAGTGTGCAGATGACACCAAGCTGGGATTAAGTGCTCTGCATGTATCTATTCAGAGGGAGCTTGATGGGCTGGATAAATAGGCAACGGGTACCTCAAGACATGCAGCGAATGTAAACATGGAGTCCTGCCCAGGGAGAGAATAACCCCATGCAGCAATGCAGGCTGGGGACCAACTGGATAGAAACTGGCCTGGTAAAAAAAAGACTTATGGGAGCTCATGGAAAATATTCAATGTAGCTCAGCAGCATGGCCTGGCAACAGGGAAGGCCAACTACATACTGGGCCATATTAGCAAAACTGTAATCAGTCTGAGGAAGGTAGGGATTCTTTCCCTCTTTTCAGCGCCTGTGAGGCTGTATCTGAAATAATGTGTCCAGTTTTGGGCTCCCTGTTTTGAGCTGGGCTTTGGACCTCCAGAGATCCTTTCCAATCTAAAATATTTTATGATTTTACGATTGCTACTTATGCGTATCTCTGCCAGATTCATAAAGGACACAAGTCAGAGAGAATTTTACACTTCAAAGCTTGCACACTTGGCTGAAGTCTTAGAAACTGGTAGTCCTACAGACAATGTGACTTTTCACATAGTGAAGGACTTGATTTTACCCCAAGTCTTGACATACAGGTAACAAGAACATTCACTGAAAGCTGGGTCTACCAAGGCAAACTGGATGAAGAACAGAAGACAGATGAATAAGCATTCCCTTGTTTTTTCAGAGCAAAGTGAAAACCCACATTTTGAAAAGCTGGATTTCTCTCTAGTTAGTCTTGGAATAACATGAATGATATTATGGATAAAAGTCTGCAACTACTGAAAAAGAACTAGGATCACAGAATACTTCAAATTTGACATTAATCCAAAAGGCATCCATATGTACATCACAGTCTTACAAGAGATGATGGCTGAGAAACAAGTCTCTTGTTCCGTGTTGTTCTTAGCAAAAATTATAAGACACGAAATGGAAATTACTTTTTCATGAGCAATACTACATTTTTGACAGTTATTGACTGGGGAACTATTAGGAAATAAATAAACTATCTGAGGGTTAGAAGAAGGACAGCGATCTATCAAACATAGCAATATATTAGATGCTCCTTGAAGAGGCAAACAAAACAAGTCCAAACTAAAAGATACATTTTATGATGAACTTGATTAATATACAGTGCTTCAAAAGCACAACAGAAACATTATTGTGGGTAACATAAGTACATAAATAGCAAAGAAAAGGTGTAAAAAACTATCGGGAAGAAGATCTATTGGTATTAGCAATGGCAGTAAAAGCAGATTAGTTTCACCGTATCTAAACTTCTGTCTGTGAAAATAGAATTGTTTCTTGGAATACGCATTCACTTGAATTTTGGTAGGTGAGACACAGTAAATTACAGTCATCTCCAGCAAAATTCAACTTTTTTTTCATTTTAAATACAGCTTTCAGAAAATTGAGGCTGTTATGATGGCTAGCTTTAGCACAGTAATTATGTGGTTATGACAGTTACTCGAGAAACAGAAAACCTGGTTCTCCCAGTCTATACTGAAGCCCTGAAGGATCTCCTGATCACCAGGCTAGAATACAAGTATTCTCTACTCTTCCTACAGAAATGTCTTGTAAAATCAAGAATGCAGAATTTTTAGTCATAAAAGTAAAGCAAATGAGGCAGCCTAACAGTACAAGCACAGACTGAGGAGAGAGAAGTCCCTGGCTCCAGTTCTTACTCCTAAGGATTTTATCCAATTCTGCTCAAATGGGAAAAGAAAATAAAATAGAAAAAAAAAAAAAAAGAAAAGGAAAAAAAAAAGGAAAAACATCTTGAATGGATTTCTCCCTCCTGGGTTAGTAATCTCAATAGAAGACAACGCAGTCATGCTTTCTCTTCTGCTATCTTCTTTTGTGTTCAATGTCACTTTTCTATCATGTTGACATCAGATCAGAACATGAGAAACAATTAAAAAAAATTGTCTTATGATTTATTTTAATGTGCGAATGGTTACCAGCGTATCATTCACTGCATGTGTTGTTCTGCACCTACCACTGAAATCGCTATACTTTCTAATCACAACTTTGTTTAATTCTTTTAGCATAACACAATACATCGCTAAAGAGTCACTGCTATCAGTAACACATGGTGGCTGGACACATGGTTTTCACCAGAACTGTGATAATAAATTATCGAGCTGAAACAAATCTAAATGTGCAAGGAGACTATTTGCCAAGAAGACAACTATGCTGACTAAATGAAGGAAACAGACAAGAGGGAAGTAGAACAGGATACTCTGGCACTGACTGTTTTCGTGTACTCTAATGGATGTTGTACTTGTTGAAAACAAGAAGCAGACTCCTGGATATATAAAAGCTTTGTCGTATAAATGCAAAGAAAGTTTTTAACTAGTGGAAGTAATTCATTTCACTTCATGGCAAACAAACAGAAGGCACATTTCCCTACTTTTCATGTGTTTTTAATTTTTAAAAAAAAAAGTTGGTTCCACTGGATTTTGTTTTGGTGAATACCTGAGAAAGTTTTTGTTGCTTAACAGCTTCCTTTCATCCATAAATATAACTAGGTGTTTTAAAATCGAAAGCAGAAAAAAAGACGGAAAGCTAATTTATCTGAGAAAGAATTGCACTGGAGATTTTACCATCTGGTAGTGCTCGATTATTGAAACTTTATTGTCATTGGTTTTTGAAAAATACTACTACATTCAAGCAAGTAGATTAAATGCTATTAGCTTTAATACTTTTTTAAACAAAGTAATCCGTTGAAGTGATAATGGATTTTAAAGTAAGTATACTCATTACATCGTTTTTTACACCATTGTGGTTTCCCTGTTGGCCACATGAATCTCTAAACCTGACATTGTTAATTACAATTATAATATGTGGTATGTGAACATTTGATTAACTTCACACTATATTTAAGGCAGACGTAGAGGTAATTGAAAAATTCTACCACCAAACTTAAAGGGTGTTATCACAGAAGCCCAAAAATACTGCTTTCTATTTCATTCACTTGGAAATGAGCTGCACAAGATTTCCAGAGCAAAGCTACCATCTATTCAAGCCTTGAAAATTAAAGTTTTATTTGAAAGGCAATCGGCTAATTCTACAGGCATGAGACAGGCACTAGAACTCGTCAAAATTTTATCGATGGGAAAGGTCTGAAGCTGTCGTGCTTTTACATGTATACCCCAATTTAGATTTTTAGTTACTTTTACTTGAAAAATTGGCTCCGACTTTCCACATGGCTTGAGGCATAGTTTCAATACTACTTTTTTGTGTCAAAAACACCTGTCTTTTTACTTTAGTGCCAGAAGGGCTTAGCATCTTGTCAGTGAAGTAACACAGCCTGCACAGTTATAGGTGTCACTCATTTTACCATCTGTTTTTTAGGATAACAGTCACCACTATCACCCAGCCCCTCCAGAGGCTCTAACAATCTTTATGGATTAAGGTTTAGATCTACACTGAAGAACAGCTAGGGGTATCCCACCACTTCAGCACATTCTATGTGTCCTCTAACCTTAACTCTGTGAATACCTGGTCCTACGTGAATTCAGTAACTATCGCTCATACAAATTTTTTGTTTCATTAGCATCCTATCACTTCTTTAACGTTACAGCAAACAATTGTCAAACAAATGTCTGCATGTTGTACACTGAGAGAAAACTGCATGCACATAAATATCAGCCCTTGCATCATGTCCAAAACTACACCACAGGCAGCTTACTTTTAATCTCAAGTGATAGGAGTAGTATCATCACTAATCCTAAATTACATTTCAATGACAAAGTATTTCATCAGATAATTTGGCAAATGGATTAATAATAAATATGTATACTATGAAAATACAGGCTTAATTTACCTCTTAGTGAACAAAAAGGTGTTTTACTTTAAAGAGGTTTTTAACTATTTTTTTCCCCATAAAGTACAATTTATTAACCCTTACATCTCATGAAAGTAAGTAAGTATATAAATAAATACTGTCATGGACCACATTACAGACTTTTTATGTACCAGTGCAGCTAAGAATTTTCTACAGACAGGACATATAGGATCGAATTCAGAAGACATGTAGTTTTTGATGTATGGGGGACATCGCTATGCTGCTGTGAGAAAATGTGTAAGATAGTTGCCTTTAAACTGGAGTAGTGGGGAGACAAAAGTTTTCTTTAGAATAGCATTTAAAGCATGTTCAAATGTTTGCCTCAGTGGAGGACCTATGTAATCCTAAAATATGAGACAGGTTCAAGTCTTGCAGTAGGACCAAATGGAAATAGTACTATCAAGCAAGTACCGTTGTGTGATCTGATATCTATATTCTTCCAGAAACAATATGACCTTGATGATTCTTTGGCACATAAATATTGTTTTATACTTTCTCTGATGTTAAGGTATTGATTAAGAAGCATTTATGTCAGCTATGACTTGTCCTTGGCCTGGAAGTAGCACTTTATCAGTTCTATAACCAGAAAGGGCCAAATGAATGTTACAAATACATTTCTATGTTAAAATCCCAGCGAGGGCTTTTTAATGGTAATGTTTTGGTTATCAAAAGATTAATGTCTTCAGGTCTGAAGGAATACAATGAGAACAGATTGCAAAGGTAAATTTTCTGCTAGCTGAATATCTTCCTGATAGATATCTAAATGTATAACCCTGTCCAAATTACCTGGAATAACACAACCTCCTCTTTTTTCCTAGCTCATGCATCATAATATACCATTCACACCTTATTATCCTCTTCATTGCTTTCCTTAGAATAGGACATGTGTAAGGGTGGACAATGATCTGTGAGACTGCCCTGAGCGGCTATAAAGTTTCAGATGAAGTCTCCTCCTTTCCTTTTATAAAGCAGGCAGACAGATGCAGCTGCTGTCCCACATTTCTCCGTAGCTGAGCTGCCTTTCTGCCAAGCCAGTTAGTTAGAGAGTTTGAAAGCAACGGTAAACACATTCATGTTGACAAAATGAATTTCTAAGCCAGAGTATACTGTAAAATTGAGAAAAAATATTTTATACTAAATCTGAGTGTAGACTGGAGCTACTAAACAGCACCTTTTGGAGAGTCTAAACAGATAATTCTGCTCTCTCCCTCCTCTATCCTACAGTGATTCATTTCAGCATCCTGAATGAAACCTGTTCATTTCTCCGACGGGAAATGGTGGATGCTGTCCAGCCTTTCCCTTGTACACTGAACCCATGGGGCCAGGTTCTTCCTCTTTTCCTCTTCACACTAAATTTGATACATTAGTTATTTATTGGTGAAACAATATCTCTGTCACCAATGTAGCATACCTTCAAAAGTAAGTTGAGCAATCATGTTAAGGTGGACTTTGTAATTGTGGTCTGCATGGGCACATTTTTTCGGTTGTCCTTGGATGTTGGTTAAGCAGTGCTCCTGGCATTCAGCTGTAGCTGG
The DNA here is from genome assembly GCF_009769465.1 of Tauraco erythrolophus. Taxonomy (NCBI): domain Eukaryota; kingdom Metazoa; phylum Chordata; class Aves; order Musophagiformes; family Musophagidae; genus Tauraco; species Tauraco erythrolophus. Next base: position 94,240,863 of record NC_141465.1, on the reverse strand, counting down.
CCAGTGTTTTTCCACTAGGCCTAATTTTCTTCATATTTTGAATTGGAAAAGAAGCAGCCTGAAATTCCTCAGCCAAGTCAGCTCGTTCACTACATCGTGACATTTAGGCTGCGTGGGTGGAGGGGGTTGAGAGTGGTACTGCCTTGCCATCCCTGTAAAACATTTTAGTCTCTCACAGAGCAACACAGCAGTGTCAGTGCGGTGCTCTCATTACTGCGGAAGTATTACATGTACCCATTAGTCTTCTCCCTTCAATTAGCGACAGCCAGTTAAGCTGTGCCCCCAGCCTGCTTTAGCTGTCGGCAGCATTGCCAAGTCAAACTTGTCTCCCATTTGGAAAGCAAACTGGGGAAACCTACTGTTCACCACTCACACTCTTCGGCTGTGAAAAGGAAAGGAGGACAAGGGCATAGATTTGTTTGAAAATACTGCGCAATTAATTTACAGGTAAGCAAATGACACTGGAAAAGAGTAAGGACAAGATCTTCATGATACACAGATGACATAATGTTAACATGACACAACTTCTGGAGTGCCACTTCACACAGTTCCTCTTGTTTTACCTTATTCCTTTTTTTTTTTTTTTTGTTAGTTTGTTTTCAGGGGTGTGAGAGGAGTTATATACGAGACAGGTTTGAATTAGGGAATATTGCAATGAGAGCGACTTTTTTTCAACTGGACATATCAGAACAGATTTGAAAGGTCAGCTGTAAAAAGCAAAAGCAGTTGTGTCTTCTGCAGGTGAAATCCAGTTCAAACTGGCAGAAAAGAGGATCCTCTAGCTGGATTGATAAAGGAAATGTAAATTTAAGTTCCTCTGATAAATCTGACACAGCAAATAGTGTAAATGGGCACAGCCTGATGTTCAATGGAATCTCATTTATTGATGGAAAAAGAGATTTGGGTGCTATATCTGTACAAGAGATCCCCTAAACAGCTGGTGCTGAGATATGATCAGACAAGATCAAAGTTTCCCTATGTGTTAAATCAACATGAGATTTTAGATTTAAAAAACACTATAAACTTTACAGTGTTCAAAATAATGGCTCAGAACTGATTTCTACCATCTTGAATACAAAATCAAAAAGCTTGAAGCCAGATAACAGTGAAAGCTTAATGTAATCTGTATACTTTGGCTCTGAAAACACGATTTTTATCTGTATTTCTGCTGTAATTATTTTGCTGTTTTGTTTTTCCACATGCTCACGGCTGTTACACACCTGAGTGTACACCAACTCCATCACTGCTTCCATTGTTCATTCTATCAGAAAATCATACATTCTTTTGATCAGTTCTCTCTAAATGAGCTACTGCTAATCACAACTGGAGTGCTGAAATTTATACAAGCTATTAAGGAACTACATTTTGTAACAGCTGAATGAAGGGAATTACCTTTGCAAGATATTTTTACATAACAAAAATAAACTTTGAACCTATCATTACACTTCTGTATGGCTTGAAGAACAATAATTCTAGTTTGCCAAGTCTGGCAATCTAGTTAACTGCTCTAACGTGAAACATCATTTTCAAACAAGATTTCTTTAGCTTATCCTTTCATGTGAAAATACTGTATGCAGTTTTTACTACTAAAGGTCAGATAAGAGAGCACTTGGATTGAATAACAAGCAGGGATCCACGTACTGCAAGTAGTCTGCTATCAAAAGATTTCGGCTAAATGACAGTTGGCTGGCAAGCTGTAAGGACCCCACTATTACGACACTTAAAAAAAAAAAAAAAAAAAATCCCTAAACCCCTAACAAACAGAAAGAAAATGTATGAGCAACACCCATGTATTAACATATCCATATTGGTCAGTCACCTGTGGGCATTTGACCTACTTCCATGATGTCCTCCTACAGTGATACAAGCTTTTCTTCTTCTCAGCAGGTAGTAATCTTCCAGGAAGAACTGCTGAGAACCGCAGGTATCCCTACTTGCTGATCTCCCAAATTGTTTTTGGTGATATGGGCATTTCTGCAGTGTATGTACCTTTTGCTCTCTCTTAATTTCCCATTTTCTCCTGACAATCCAGAAACAATATAGCACAAGAAGATTATAAGGGCTGAGAGAAAGGTCAATACTAGCTGCAGTGGCAAAGTTCTATGCACCCTCAATATGCAACATGTTCAGCACCATTTTTGCACATTTCATAATCATATAATACAGGTCATTACTAGCTTGTTAGATGAATGCTTTGGGGTATCATGTTTGATTTATGCGAGCTTACTGTTCCTTCACATTGTATACTTCCCACTGAACTCCTACCTATGAAAAGTCAAGAAATCCGCATTATCACAAGGCTCAGGGACTCATCTACTTCCACTTACAAGGTGCGTTAAGTCTAATATAAGTAGGTGTTCCCAGCTGCCGATGATTTTCAGTTGTATAGGTACATACAAAATAATTATCCTATCTGTTTAAAACCAAAATAAATAAGTTTTAAATTCACAGTTCAATAAAGACCCCAAAAAATCAGAGTAAGCAAATGTTGCTCTAAAAATATCTCTCTCAAAAGTACCTTCTTTATGCCCTTCTCCCTCTCCCTTTTCCCAAATTTCTAACAGAAAGTAAAAGGAAAATTCTTCTGAATTCATAACTCAGGTTACAAATAACAAAGATAACAAAATCTTCATAAAATCATAAAATAACCCAGTTGCTTTTAACTGTATTTGTACAGCAGAATCTTAAGAACATACGAAAACCCATTCTCTGTCATGATAACTACTTCATATTGCACGATTGTAGGTTAAAAAAAAAAAAAAGAGCACTATGTTTCAACCTCAAATACTCTTTGGGACTGATTAATACAATTATACACAGTTATATTTGCACTGCAACAAATTTCCATCTAAAGGCAAAATGAAGTTTACAATCGCTCTAGGCTCTGCACAAATTAACACTTCATTGAATATTAATGAATTACTCTGTGACCAATTGCTATGCAAATAATACTTGTGTCAGAATTTATAATTATATTCATTTCAAGATAAAATACATGAATATTAACATTGAAAAGAGACTTCCACAATAAAGTGAGTAAATCAATTAAGACACATACCACAATATTATTAAACTAATGGTTTTGTCGCTGATTTTGCACAACTAGGTAACACTATTTTTTCATACTAATTTCTAGTGATTATGAAAACTCAGTAGCATCCTAAAATTTTATCTCTATAAACTGCATTTGGACTTGGTTTGGAATCAACTACAATTCATATCAGTTACATCACACACCATTCTAACTTGTCAGTTAAAAGCAAACTAATACCGACCATTTTTGTTGACTTCAACACACATTTTACATCACCAAGCCTAAGATCATTTAATAGTAGGTGGAAGCTACATCATTGCTTGCATGTTTTTTCCCTCAGTGATGAGGTTTTTTTAATTGGTTATGTCATGTTTATAGAAGTAGCTTGCAGGACCAAAAGCTGAATGTCTTTGTCCTAATGCAGCCTTGGGAGAAAAGAAACTGCTATAAAATCGTCTCAGTACTGAATAACCAGTATTGGTTCTACAAAAGTCATATCAGTTCTTTTTGCTTGAATTGCAAGATTGTTTCAACATGCTCCTACCTAAACCACAGTCAGTCAAATAACAGAGACATAATTTTTTATAATAATACTTTAAACATACTTTATGAGATGTGGGGGGAAATATGTCTCAAATTTCTCTGCTTCTCTGTGAGGAAATCTGGATTAAATACTTGTGTTTTGCCAACCCCATGTGAGGTAAAGAGAGAAAAATCTTGGTTTTTTTGCAAGAATAAGCCATACTAGAGGCAATGATAAGAAAAAGTAAATAGCTAGTAAGTCATAGAAGTAACTAAAATATTAGCAGCAATAATACAAATTCCATAGCTGTTTTGTTTTTTTTTTTTTTTTTCATTCACCCTGTATTGTGGAGACTACGCAGACAGCTCTTTAATTTAACAAGATAGTCAGTCATAAAGCATAGAAGCTTTTACTAATCTTATGGCATACTGATGATGGTGTTGAGGTCATTAAAGTGAATTATATAGTTTTACAAATGGGATCAATTCAGAGTACACTGTAAAGTCAGGAGTGAATTTCACTACTATGAAACAAATGGATATAATTAATTATGGTGTCAACCACTCTAGGAGAGGGCATCATGCCAGAAGAAGACCAAACAAGGACGTGTTGTTTCTCACCTTTTACCATAATGACCATTGTTTCCTTGTGCTCTGTTTCTCCTCTCACTTTCAAACAGATGTGTGATCCCCAGCACAAGAAATAATTTTAAAAGCCAGCAAATTCAGAAAATGTAATACATATTTCTGTCGCTTTGCACTGTTGCTGCTGCAGTGGTGATGTACTGTGAAAGACCTACCACACAAAACTGCATTCATGAGCTATGTTAACCAAGTATTCTTGTCTGAAACAAATTTACAGCAACTATCACTCTAATTTCACATCACTGCAATTTCGTAACATCCTGAAACAGGAGAGCTTCATCTCCCGACTCGACAGAGTTAATGCTGAGCTATTAGCCATGCATTAGAGGAGGGACTGGAAGTCCCACCAGCAACTTAATGCAAGCACTGTAGCCAGAGCCATGCACTCAGTGAAGCAATACTTTTCCTTTTGCTGTCAATCTTCAGTACCAGAGCAGCAGGGTTTTATTTTATCTTTCCTTTTTTTCCCATTTCACAAGGGTATTTAAAATTTGATCACAACAATGGTTCAGTTCATATGCATATTACAAACTGCTTTGGGGACTGCTCAGTGCAAAATGGGCGGATAATGTTACAGATTAACTTGACTCTGGAGTGTGAACTGTCAGCTATATCCTTTAGCTGGGGAAAAGATTTTAAACACTACCTGGAAAATTGTGAGGCCTAATCTTTCTGCTGCGCTTGCATGCAGTATAATCCGAATAATGCGAATGTGCTTTCCATCTGACTGAAGCAGGCATGCTGTTAAGTGATTTGAGCGATTTGCCTGGTATAATAACCAGTTTTCTCTGTCTCACTGGATGCCAGGAACTTCCTGAAAAATCTTTGCCTATGGCTTGACACAGACTGCTGAGTAGCCACAAAACTGTTTGATAAAAGCACCAGTTTTGTCCAGTATAAATCAATAGAATCCCGCTGCAATAGCTGTATTTGACTACGGCACTCAGCCGTTATCAAGTAGGGGACCTGTTCTGACTATTTTAACTTCAGAGTACGTATCTTTTTCCCAGCTGGTCTTCAACACAGCAGGAATGGTTGTGGTGTGTGCTCAGTGTTTTAGCCAAGGAACGTTCAACATTCACAGCACTCCATTGGCCTCCAGACAAAGATTAACCAAAAATGCATTTCAAAGCAGATATCAAATTGTTTTATAAAAACAGAGTACACAAAGCGTGATTCCTCAAATGTGAGTTTTTAAATCTGAACTGGAAAGATTTTCCAGTAGTTTTATCTGTTCTTCCTACTGAACATGACCTTATTTTTCTAAGAAAACTTACCACAAAAAGTCACATCTCACACAAGTAATTATATACATTCTTGAAATTAGTTGAAAGAATTTATTGCCAGTGAAAGGAAGTTGGAAAACATCTCCTAACATGAATATTCAAAACATTATTGTCCTCACCTCCTCTGTTCTTTTTACATGTTACTTTTTAAGTAACAAAACAAAATATGCTTTCCAGATAGACCCATGGCACAGTAAGAATAATCAACTTTATTTTCCCTAAAACTGAAATTACTTCTGGAGAAAAATAATGTGTCTCTTCTAAAGTTCTATGCCACTAAAGCTAGAAAAATGCCACAAGTTAAATGTTTCTTATTCTGTTATTATTATTTCTCATGTCTTTCCATTTATCACTTTATACCCTGCAGAGCATGAAGATTTGCCCAAAGCATATATGATCCCAATATGTTGGTCTATGAAAAGGACAAAGCATCTGGTGATAGCAAGAACTTATTTTTCCTTGAAATTTCACTTACAACAAGAGACTGATAATCTTTCATAAATTCTTGGTTCCACTGAAGTTGATAGAACTTTTGACCTTTACTTTGATGAAGCCAGTTCTCCAATACGTGACATGCCTCTATAATACAAGGATATTTATATTTCCCTATGGTGTAAATGTGCTACAAGTACAATAATTATAAATATTTTTGAGCTTACTCAGCTATGAAACCATAAGTCTCATATAGTTTGTTGGTTCAAGGAGATAGTTCTTTCATGTTCCCCATGTCACTTGGCATATTGGGAAGGCCAATATTCCTTTCCTTTCTAATTTGCCTTGGGAATGTTATGAAAAAACATATATGATGTCAAGCCCTGACTGACACACTTATTTTCCAAAATTTTCCAATACTCTTCCGTATGGGCATCTCAGTGTTACAATGAAATTAGTTATGATTCTAAACTTTTATTTTACCTATCTGCAAACTGAGCTTCAAAGATGATAAATTATTTGTAGCCTGAAATAATGAAAAAGAACAGCAGGAAAATCCTCCAAGGGTTTCTGTCACTTAGTCGGGTGTAAAAACCACCTCTAAGAACGTGACTAGATTGGATTGGGCTGCCCCTAACAAGTAACATCATGAGTAAAGAAAGTTCTCTTACAATAAGCAGCAGAGTGGCACAAATCAGGAGGTGACTGGCTATTTAAGCATTCATTGTATATTGAACAGGGTCCACTTTGGACACAAAATATGCAGAGAAAGTGTGAATACTTTTCTAAAATATCTCTGTCTTTTCTAACCTGATTTGCAGCTGACTTCCAAATTTCAGTTTGCATCATTTGAAACCAATAATTTAATTTTCTGTTCTGAATCAGGGTGTACAGCACTGTTAGCTGTGCACTTTGACCTGAGTTCCTGTGAGAGCCCTAACAAGTTATCCACACTATCTTAATAAAAAAGTGGAAAGATAAAACTCTCCATATCTGTCATATTAAAAGAAAGAAAAAAGAGAGGAAGGAAAGGAGACAAGAGGAAGGGAAATGAGAAAGCAACCCTGCAAACGCCTAATGCTAAATTGCTAATAAATAAATAAATAAATAAATAAATAAATAAGCTTGAATATGTGTGCAGATACTACATGCTTATAGCCAAACACAGTACCAAGGGGATCTGCTGCTCAGCTGCCTTGAATGATTTTAAGTTTTCTCCTAAGCACACACAGTTAACTTATGAATACTATTTCTGTTAAGGTTTTCCAAAATATTACAGGAGATTCAGCTTGTTCAATACCACAAGGTACTTCCTGTTAGCAATAGTTTCTCCATTTCTTCCAATGACAACATTTTTCCAAATCTCTCCCTCAGTTTTTCAAGTAAATTATCTGTGGAAAATTGAAATTTACTCCTTTAGATGAATAGATATTAAGAAAAAATACAGAAAAAAAGAGCACAGTTTTCATAGACATATTCAGACTAGCTTTGTGATTGTCAAAATTTACTACTTTGCATTTGTGATTAAGGCAGACTGTCATGATTTTGAATTGTTGCTCAGGGAAAGGGAGTCCTGTTTAAATTCAGTGATTACCATCTAGACTTCATGCTCTAGCATGGTGAAGAAAGGTCATACTTGCCTAAGTTTTCAGAACATTAATATCTGAATATTCTCCTGTAGGAGCAGTTCAGTCTGCTCAATACATCACCCAGGTCCTATTTAAATTTGAGTAGGTTATAATGAGATACTCCTTTTTAATATAAATTTAGTTTAATTAGAACTTTGCTAGAGACAACCTTTATTTGATGCATGTATGGTACTGTTTCAACTTATATTAAAATATTCTTGCCTGCAAACCATGATTTGGTTTTACTGTATCCGAAAAGGAGGCCTGTTGCACGCAGTAATTAAATGTCTACTAAGCAAGAAAATTAGTATTAACTTGCCTGGAACACAGATATAAGCACACTAAAATAGCATAACCAGGTACAGTATATAAACCTATTTTAACATTGTAAAAACACTAATAATATCTTGCAGCTCAGCTTTAATATATAAATAATAGCCTTAACTGCAAAGGAGCAGATGGAGTTGTGATATAGTGGCACAAACAGGGTGCATAAAAAATGTGCAAATATTAAACTGCAAGATAAGAACTGAGGATGCAGAGTAGGCAAGAAGGATGTCTGGTAAAACCAAAATAACCCTGTAGAGCAGGCAGGGAGGGTGTCTGATGGAACCGGAATAATCCTGCAGAATATGCAAAACCAGAACAAGTCCTCATCCCAAAAATAAATGTCAAGAGAAGCTGAGATCACCCAGTTTTCTTTTGGGGAGGAGGCAGAAGAGCACAGAACATCAATGGTATTTTATGGGGAACGATGGGGACTCTGTTCTGGCTTTCCCTCTCAAATCCTTCTTTGTAAGAATGGATTACAGCTATTAATATGAACTAAAACAGCATCACTTCGGTGGCATTGTACACTTGCAACTAATTTAAGATAAGCTTGTTATGGATGATTGATAGTGATTAAGTGCTAACTACTGGCAATGCGCATTGTTAATGAATCCAGTCAATCCAGTCAATCAAGAGTAATTTGGAAGCTTCAAGCTGGCTGGTTTTGGAGCATTCTCCCATCACATTCCCGTCACACTGTTCTCTTAACTTCCTAGTGTATAGAGATCTACCTATGTTAGAATCATAGAATGGTCAGGGTTGGAAGGGACCTCAAAGATCATCTGGGGTTCCAACCCCCCTGCCACTACACCAGGTGGCTCAAAGCCTCATCCAACCTGGCCTTGAACACTTCCAGGGGTGGGTTATCCACAACTTCTCTGGGCAACCTGTTCCAGTGCCTGTACCAATGCCATGTTCAGTTGCAATGTTATGCTTACATTCTAAATTTTCAAGGGACTTTTACAAAATTTTCTAAATGCTTAAAGATTTATCACAGTAAAGCAAGAAGCAACATGAAATGTAAACAGCTTTTCCACCTGACTTTGCTTCTTCCAGTGCCATGTAGCCTTTCGGAAGTTCCATGGTTTTGTAGTGTTTTTCTCTCGTTTCTATACAAAATGATTCTAAAGTAATCACCTTGGAGAGACATGAAAAGCAAAGATAATATTGTCTATTGTTGTGATCTGTATGAGTATCCTACAAACGTGTACACATATGTACATAAATACATCAGGAACAGGGAATACTAGGATTCATTTCTTCATATCATTCATTTCTTTCATACCATTCATCTAGGTCTGAGATCATTTCTCAGTGTATGAACAATCACTTGTGGCATCTTGAAGTCACTGCATGTGTCTACACACATACACACAAAGAAAGACTATGGTTCTCGCATCCCTCTCACATGCTAAAATAAAATCCTTATTAGGTGATTGCTTTACAGAATAGATTGATTTATATATACATAGTTAGAGCTCCTCTCTCCCCAATTGTCTCTTCTTTCTGGCCACCTCTGATATCATACAGTAGCACTTCTATCAGACAGACCTGCAATTACTTCCATACAGAATAAATGCTTTAGCATACAGAAAAGCATAGAAGAAAAAAGGAACCAAGCCAAAACCCCCATATTTAATGATTTTTACAATCTATACTTCACTTGCTGCAGCTGCAGACTTTTCAGTGTATTAAAAGAAAGAAAAAAATAATAGAGATAATGACTATATTTTCTCCTTATTCAGTGAAATAGTGTCTGGTATTTAATTCTACATGATCGAAATAGTTTATGGAAATAGTGATGCTAATGGTGAGGCTATCAGTGGGCTCGTTACTTTGTAGTGGCTATTTCTCCTGACCTAATTTCCTTTCCCGCTTGAAAACTGTTTGAAATTTCATCTGACTACAATCAGATTTATTGGAAATATTAATGTCTGTGCTCTCCCCATAAGCCACCAGCAGGGTAATTGACTTGAAAGATGAATTACAACATCTGCATTAACAGAACATAGAGTTGTAGTGTGGAGTCTGGTTCTTTGTCCTTTACTGCCCTCCCTTCCTTCACTCTGAATGTGATTCTGACAATTGATAATTTTAATTTTTTTCGAGAGACACAGCCCTACAAGAGCACCATTAATAATACACACTACACACTGTGGTTTATAATAGAAGGTTGTTTATTCAAAGGTTGGGGAATGACTCCTGAAACTCAGTCTCTGAAACAAATTGGAATTGCTATGAACTACAGAACCCTTTACGGTATTCATGGGTGTATGATACAAGCACTTATTAACATTATTTGAATTAAAACTAAAACAGAGAAAGGAAGGAAATATTCGCTCTTATAGATAAATAATATTCCCAAACTGCCCAGTGAACATTCCTCTAGTGTGAAATTATTATGAGGTGTGAAAAAAAATCATTAAAACCTTGCATGTAAGCCCACACTGAGGTCTGTCCTACATCCAATTGTTTAAGTACGCAAAAATCAAGCACATAGAGAGACACTGAATGCAACCTGGAAGAAAGAATGTGGCAAGAATCCGTGACTCTTCCAATGCAATGCCTTGGTATCTGTGCTCCGTACCTTTAGCTCGACACTGCTATATGTAAATGTAACTTCCTACGATAACACGAAATTTTCTTTAAAAAATTCAATACAGAAATGCAATGCTTATGACATTTCATCATTTTGTATTGTTCTGTAAAGAAGAACAATTTCATACAAAAACTAAAAGGAAAATCAAGAGAGAGGCATTTTGGTTTTGAAGATGTACATCTGTAAATGAAGCAGCTTCTTTCTCTAAAATCATTTTGTAATAATTTCTTACCAGTATTTCAGTATTTGCCTTCTTCATTATTCATGCTTTCAGGATAGCACATGGACAACAGGATTTGGGGGAAAGAGGCAGTGTGAAAGGTAATTTATTATTTGTAACAGAACTGCTTCAAATATATCTCCCACCATGTCCATCTTCATAGAAGAACAGAGGATCAAAGGATAATAAGAGTGTTTCATGATACAAGGCTTAGATCTCAAAAGGAAAAAAATACGAAAGCTACTGTGCTGGCACTGAGTGAAGGAACCAAACAATTGATTAGCCAGATAAATGAACTAAATTAGTCTGAAGGCTATTTAGTTTTTCAGACACAAAACCCAGACAACTGACTAGAAAGTCAGATCAGCACTGACATTATCATCCATACTATCAATAAAAATGAAACAGTATTTGAAGGCTTCTGTGTTGGATTTCTTCAATCCAGCTCCTTCTATGACCTCCAAAGCTTCGTCATCCCATAGACTATTCCTAAATCTTTTGGATCATTTTCCGATAGTTGTATCCTACTGTTCTGAAAAGAGATCAAGCGTTCTTTCTGCCTGTCATTTCTAACTCCCGAAGTACTAATTTATCTCTTGCTTAGAGTATCTTTTCCTACTTCTATCTCTGACTTGTCTTGCTTAAAATGATTAAAATCATCAAAGTTTAATAGTAACAGAAGCACTTCCTCTTGTTCCTCCCATGCTTTAAAACTGAATTTTCCGTTCTTAATGCTTTGTTAATAAAATACAGTTGATATACAGCTGAAACTATGCATAGGCCTTTCCATCTTTTTTTTTTAACATATCAGTTCTGCCTTTATACTTTTTGAGAGATCCTCAGTCATTATTAAGTAGTTAGAAACTTACAGAAGTGTTTTCATGACAGAGTGTTGCTACTTATATAGCAGTTCTAAAACTATGTAGTAGATTGGTTAAGAAGTCCACAATTCATAAATTAAATTTGTATGAATTCCTATCAGTTAGCAAAGGTGTTTTGTCCCGTTAAATTAGGCACACAATCACATCTCAATTACAGCAGTTGTTCTGGAAGCTATGTTTACCGCTCTAGACATCAGTTTTATAATGGCTTCTCTCAGCCCCCTCAAACCTGCAAAACATGAGGAAATCGTTACCACAGTACTGTTTCCCCTCCCCAAAAAAGATATTTCTGCCGGGCACAAATAAAACCATTCAGAATATCTGCACTTGGACTTGGACGTTCATGTAACATAAAGATTTATTGTACTTCTGTTGATATTAATTTCACCTCAGTCAGTATAACCTCTCGGGTTAACTCCTGATGCTCCTCTCCACAGAAGGCAGTATCACAAAAAGTATGTGATCACATCAACTTCAGTTCAAGTTGAAAAATAGTTTCCATTGTAGCTAGCTGTTTTCACACTCCCTGCTCATTGTTGCCGCAGTAGCACTCTGGATAACCAGAAGCACTCAAACAAACCTCTGCACTATCCAAGTTACTACTCCATAAAACAATTTTGTTTCCTTGGCCAAAGATGGAGAGATCAAAGGTAAAGTAGCCATGTTATAGGCGGTACCTAAAAAGTCTATGTTTTGTTATAATTCCAATAGCAACTTTTATCAATGAACAGCTTCACCCTTCCTCTTCAACTGTCAGCCTTAGCAAGAACCATATACACTGAACATCCATTTTGCTGATGGCATGCAGTCAGAATTTCATTTTCACATTTTTTAAGGATGCCTTTGCTTAATAGTAATGACACAACTTCTGTGCTATAACAGGTTTTTGACCCTTATATCCAAAAATCACAGTTCATAAACTTACTGAAAGGTTTTCCAGTTTCTAAGACTTAAAGAACAATCACATGGTTTCAGTTTACTTTCACATGTTTAGTTACGGCAACACTTAACAATTCATTCCAGAAGGAATAATGACATGGCATGAGAGCTTTGTAACTTCTAAATAGCATTTTCAGACATTAGAAGACAGGTAAAACTGGATTAAACACACACACACAAATGTTGAGTAGACAGATATTTGACATCTAGCCTCTGTTTTCTCAATTATCAAAAGGCTGTGCTAAAACCAAAACAAGGTTCAATTTATCTAGACTAAATTTTCACAGAGATTCAGCTCTTTTTCTCTGTGATATTTTTCTCTTTCAGAGAGAAACGCTTCAAAGTTTTTTTTCAGACTTCATCAGTTACTCATATAGTAAGATGGGATTCTTCCTTTTACCATTTAGGATGTAGATGTGTCAGTCCTTCAAAACTAGAAAGTCATCCAAAACTAGAGAGTTCTAGGACATGAACAGAGAGTAAAAGACATCTTCAAGGGAGCTCCAAACTTTCTAAATAGTATTTTCTTTTTTTGTTTTGCTTTCTAAGAAATTCCTATTTTCCAAGAGCAAAAGGGGTGAGATATTTTTGAATACTTGCTACAGCAAGTGATTATTACTCCATCACCATGATATATACTCAATGGTGGGAAGAAAGGAGTTTCAGGAGTTTCAGGAATCTCTTTTTCTTTTTTTTTTTTTTATGTTATCTGCATGATGGACCATTACAGAAGGACACCCCTTCTTGAACAAAACTGAGATTTTTTCCCACTTTAAAATATTGTTACAATACTTTGTTTTGGTCTTATACTATTTTTTGAGCTATGGAGATCTTGCAGTGTCTCTCAAGGTGACAAACTGCAAGCAGCAAATGGTACTTATAATTATTTTTGTAAGAGAAATAGAGGAATGTTGAAGGAAAAGGAATTACATGCAAGAGAGAGCCCATTTAAACTTTCAAGTGCAATGTAAATGGCACATCTCCTTGAAATCTGCCCCTCCCTTTATCAACTGCAGTTAGTGATGTTCAACATAAATGGACAACTGTACTTCTGTTCAGCAAGATGGAAATGTTATTCAAAATAGTAGAATAAAATGTGTGTTAATGCTGACTTCAACACAACTTTACATTTAAGTTTAAATGCCCCCAAACTTATTATGGGGAAAAAGGAAATTTTCCACTGGCACAAACATACCCTACAGACACAGCATGCATCCATGGCAATGATAATTCTGATTTCAATTAGAACTTACTAGCTCTCTTGTGCCTCATTTTTACAAAGAAAATAAAATTGAGAAAGGCATCGCTGTGATTAGCTCCTACAGCCACCTTTTCTGAGTAGTCTGAAGTGACAGCCACAGGGGTAAAAATGATTGTACTAAAATGTCTGCTAATGAGGCCCCCGTAGTACTGCTCCAAGAAGGACCATTATATGCTACATTTGTCAATTTCATCTCTTTGGCTTTCTTTTTATCATCTGGAAAAATACTGATTAAAAGAGGGTTTCTTTTTAAGGCTTTATTCTTGTTTAACCTTCATAATAATGCTCATTTCCTTCCTGTACAGATAAAATGTTCCAAACTAAAACATTAAAATGTTCCATACTTCCTACTGACTTTTCTCAGTTTCTTGAGACTAATATATACTTTATGACAACAATCCACAAACTTTATTGCAGGTTATAGAAAGAGAAGCATGAAAAATACCTGCAAATATTCCTATGAGTGCAAAGCAATGAGTCGAACGGAAAAGAGTAAAACCTTTTCTATTCTTGTGGAAGATACATTCATGACACAAGTTTTAATATATCTGAGATGAACAAACAGAAAAAGGAAATGGGAATTAAAAATAATAAAAATAATTTAAAGTAAAATAGAATAAAAATGTAAGTAAGAAAGAAAAAATACAAGGAAAAGAAAAAGGAGGAGTCATAGTAATAGGCAGGAGCCATTTGGGTGACTAGAAAGAAAACTGATTTTCAAACATGAATGATGACAGAAACTGATAGTGGAATCTTCTACCGCCATCATTCTGTACAGTATACTTGAAAAACAGATATAATCAAAATAAAATTACAGTATATATGGCTCTCAGGAAGAAGCATGATTAGTACTTGTACGCAAACTAAGAGTTACATTTGAGGAAAGAGACAAGGTTCTTCAGGACCACACACCTTATTTTTTTATGTCCCTAAAACTGCAATATTAAGGAGCAACTTCTTTTCCTGTGTTGAAATCTAAGATGGTGGTAAAGAGAAAACTGGAACTGAGTAAGAGACTAAATAAGGAACATGGACATGGATTTCAAAAAAGAACTGCAACACTCAAAACTGAAGTTTGTTTTGTTCATGTCATAAACAATAAATATAAAGGACCACTACTTTCTAATAACTTTAAATAAATATAATAGATAAATAAAATTATAATGGATTTAATAAAATTACCAAAAGTATCATAAAGTCTCCAAAAAGTGGATTTTTTTTTATGTGTGTGGGAGCTTGAGCCTATATATACATATATATGCATAATTTTTTAAACTTTGGGAGTTCAAGCACATGGTCATTATAAATTGTAACTTTTTAGAATTCTCTTTAGGCTAACTCAATCTTTACAGAAATATTTTTGATGGATTACAAGGAACTAGCTGAAATGAGGGCAAATAAGTCTTGATTAATTCTGTTGTTCTGTCAACTTTTGAAAGATGCGTGCATTTTATAAACATGCAGCTTGGAATGAGAAGTCTGGAGTTTTGATAAAAGTGAGAGAAAATGAATGTTCACTTTCATCTTCCAAGAAGAACCTGAAATTATAGTTAGTCTGTTTATATTTCTACTTTAAAGATCTTAAAAATTTCTTAGCATGTTAAGTTAGTAATGCCAATTAGAGAGTAAATCTCTTGGCTTTGTTTTCCTTTGGTTCTCTCACCCATTCTCTATGCAATAGCTTATTTCTTTTCCTAACAAAATAACTTTGTATACCTGATTAGCCACCGTCTTTTGCAGACTCATCAAGTGATGATTAGACTTTACGTTTCACACAAGAGGGTTTTCAGATATTTTTTGTTCTGGTTACAGAAATCCAGTCATTATGCATGCCAAGTGTAAGCTTCCATGGCAAGGAAGATTAACCTGCCACTAATACCACTTGGCTTTGTCTCACAATATGAATGTCTTTGATTTATGTATATCACTTGTATTTGAGAGATCATCAAACATTGAGCCTACCTTAGCAAAGATTACTTTAAATATATATATATATTTGTAGACTATATTGAGGACCACTGTCCTGAAAATGGAAATTAAATTCCATTATCGAACCATCAGACTGCTTTATCAAAACATCTTAATGTAGAATTATTCCATGTTCTAAAATTTTAACAGCACATTTATTCAAGGGTGTGTGTTATGTTTTCATGAAGGCGGGAATAAGCATGAAATACCGTCTCCAGTACTCATGCAACCCAATTTAAAAGAATCTAACGAGTTGAGGCTTTTAATGTCTGTTAAATATTTTGGACTCTATGGTTATACGATACGGGTCTTCTTTATGAGGTGAAGCCTGCAACAGTTCTTTTCATCTGCCAGTTTCCGATTACAAAAATTGCAGTGATCTATTTCACCCTTAATGTTAATCTATTGCTTACGAAAGTTTAGCCCTTCCACTAAAGTCAAAGTCCCATTTGTTCTGGATGAAATAAAGATCCAAATCCTTAAATCAGCCTCTTTCTCTGTCAGTCTTCTCTGGCTGTGAAAATGTAAAAGCAGTCACTACAGATACAGGGTAATCCTTTTCACATATTACATATTTAGTTAAAACATTACTTCTTTTTTATCATGCGTCATCCAAACTTTCAGAATCCTGTTTGGCTCTTTGCCAAGAGAGACACAGCCAAGACTTTACTCATTTTGTTCTTTTGGTCTTAATGAGAAAAAGTAGTCCTTTCATTCAGCCTCCTTTTTCAGAACAGTTTGCTGAGTCCAACAGTTCCCATGTTGGCAACTGTAAATCCCACAACTATCTGGTTCTAAAATAAACCAGAAACAAAGCTAAGGCTGGTCTATAACCTTTTAAACAATCCAGCATGCCTTGTAACGGATGTATCCTACAAAAGAGCTCTAATGTTTCAGTTCTGCCATTAAACAAGATTTTAATGGCTTTGGTTGATTCTACCATTATGCTAATATTTTGACTTCTCTGTATAAATTGTAGCAGTGCATACCAACCAATTTAGCCTAGTCTTACCTACAATTAATTAGCTCTACTTTATATCTTATCATAGCACACAGTCCCAGGACTGAGGACTAACTTCATTTTTGTTTGCAGTATTATATCTCCGCAGGCACACGTTAAGAAGCATTAAGTACCTCTCTCTAGATCTTTTTCACCTCTTTATAAAACAGAGACCTTCTGACCAGTAACTATTCCTCTGTCTCTACTTACACTAAATACAATCTCATTTCTTTGAGACTTGCTAGGTATTCTCTACCTTGTATAACTTTTCACACTGATGTCACAGTCTGACTTGTGTAGTTATTTAATGACGGTAAATTTCTTTGAATATGAAACTGCTTGTTAGATGATGCTATTAAGCCACTTCTGTCAGTTGGATTTAAAAAAACAAAACCAAACAAACAAAAAGATGCTGCTAACAGAGATATTAATTTATCAAAGGGAATGTAATTCAATAAGCTACGCTTTACTCCCTTCCATACAGCATGCTAAATACCTCAGTGCCCACCTCAAGAGTCAAACACAGTTCCTTTTTACTGAAATGTTTCCCCCTTTTTCTTCGTTTAGTTAAAAATGTAACTGTACAATTTCTTCCAATTTATGTAAATCATATTCAAATATATATGAGCTAGAACGCTTATACTGATAAGCTGTTGTCAAAAATGTTTAGGACACTATTTAAGTCATTTTGTTCTGAAGTATGATGGCAAAAATTGCAAGTCAGTACTGAACAGTACAAATACTGAGAAAATACTGGCTGATGAGTGAGAAGGGTAGAATAATGACAACACTGAAAGACAGATTATGATTTTATTTCTTTCCTTTTAGAATCTTCTGATAATTTTTCTTTATCCAAGTTTGAAATTTTTACTGTTTTTAACAAATTGTCCTGGCAATATTACATTCTCTCTGAATACAGTTGTGTGGGTTTTATTGCTTCACACTGCTGAGTGGAAAGAATTTGCCAGCTTGGGAAAATGCCAGAATTTGCATTTTAATAAAGATATGTCAAACAATAAACTTGCTTAACATCCTGTGACAGATCTGGTGAAACTGTGTCTTGTAAGTGTGTATTACTGTAGCCACTACACTTTTCTGCAGTTGTTGTTTTAAGAGAGACAGAGATAAAAACAAATTCATGCATTAACTTCTTTTTCAGCAATAATGAAAATCTATTACTGGGGTACCATAATTCAGTCAGAACTGAAGTGATATGCAGGAAATCTCTCCCAAATTCAACACCTAACCTAAAAAATACACAGTTTGGAGACGCGATGAGGGCCTGAATTTCACCTGCGCCATGAAGAGACAAAGATGTTCAGGAAGGCAGCTGCAATTAGAAAGTTGTTAGAAACCCAAAAATCTAGCAGTGGCCACAAGATGAGAGGGTGCAGTGTGCAGGGAACTGCTTACAGTTTATAGGACTTTTCCCTTTAGGTATTTCCTCTACTGTCTATGCACCTGTGAAAATATAGCACTACACCACAGTCACTCAAAAAAAAAACAGGCTTAAAAAGAAAAATCAACAACTAAAATCAAAGCCACTAATTATTTTTGAAAATATTATTATACCAACCCTACACATCAGTAACGATTTTACCACAACAGTGGAAATTGTCAGAAAATGACTGAGTCATATCATCAAGTGACATAACATAAACAGAACCAAGCGTCTCTTCAATTTCATATATGTAAACTGGAAAAACTAAGTCAATAGATGTGTTACTGACTCATTCCAGTCTTCTATCTGCCACATTTTATTCAGTTACATGTGGTAAAAAAAAAAAAAACAAAACCAAAAAAAAACACCAAACAAAAACACCCCCTATTATCCAGAAAAATATCAGGATTCCTGGATTTTGGGTATCTTATTTCAAAGAAAGTCTATGAGATTTAAAGCATTGCCTATAGGAGTTGCTAATGCCACATGAAGCAAATATCCAGCTAAAGAAGTGCTGGGGAGACCAACCAAAGCAAAAAGATATTTTATAGCTCATCAACTTTTCAAATGGAGCAGAGAGGTGATGAAGAATATTTCTTTGATCTCCACTTCCATAGACACAGAAAATATAACAAGCTTGCAAAATCTTGTGTTTCAATGAAGCGCAAAAGAGTAAGTCAGAAGCTCTTCCCTATGAAAAACCCCACCTGGTCTGGCAACTTGCGTCTGAGTACAGGAATTCACCAAAGCGGAGATCATCACATTTTTCATATGATTTCTTGTTTTTATTCACTGAAAACTTCCAAGCAAAGACAGATAAGATTATTGTTCTGATTACTACTTCTTTGCTTTCATTCTTTTGCTTGCTGGTCAATAATGAAGCCAGTCATGCAGGTATAGACATGCTGGAGCAAACTACTCCATAGTCTGTCTTTGCCAACTTTCAGTCATAACCGCAGCTTTAATTTGTGCCAGGTTTAAAGTACCAGCTTTCCTCACAAATTCCGAGTTCTGCTTTCCACCCTAAACAGCACTCCTTGCAAATGGCATGAAGAAAACTACAGTTACTTAGGGACAGTGTGCTCTATGATAAGACAGCAGTGTAGAGAAGGTCTGCTGTAACTCCTTATTCAAATCCAGTCATAATTCAGTACTGAAATGTCATCATCCTTAAAAGGGAACAGCATCTGGCAATGACAGATACCTAATTACCTTCATGTAATGATACATCTTTTATGCAAATAGTGGATGAAGTTTAGGTGCACCATAAGCTAAAATATAAAATCATCAAATATATTCTGCCTATAAAAATTGCCCCATTACATTTGATAGAGATGCCAAAAGGTTTTTTAATAGCTGGTAAATGCTCTTAAAAATAAAGACTAAATGTAAAATTATTTTATGGTTTTAAATAGAGAATAACAAAATTTCCTGACACCCATTATTGATCCATTGTCCTGGTTTAGCCCAGCAGCAGCTCAGCTACCCGCGGTCGCTCACCCACCCCTCCCCTCAGTGAGGTGCAGAGGAGAAAAATGTAACAAAAGGACTGAGGGTGAGACAAGAACAGGGAGGGATCACCCACTGACCATGGCCCTGGGCAAAACAGACTCAGCTCGAGGACACATCAATTTAGTTAGTTAACGGCTCATTCAGAGAGGATAACAAGAAACAAAACCAGATCTCAAAAACACCTCCCCCTACCTCTTCCTTCTTCCCTCCTCTACCTCCTCCCCAGCAGCACAAGGGACGGGGAATGGGGGCTGCAGGTCAGTTTGTCACACATTGTTTCTGCCACTCCTTTCTTAAAGGAGGAAGACTCCTCACACTCTTTCCCTGCTCCAACAGATCCCCTCCTGTCAACAAACCTCAGCAGTCCCGGCAAGACGAAGCGTTTCAGAGCTCTCCCTGACGCACCACTGCAGTCATCTCCAGTTCGGTAGCAGCGGCCAAGGGGCCAGGACCCACTCTCTGCTCTCTTCAGTGCAGGTCAGCCTATCTTCAGACTCCTTTGTCCCCCTCTTAAATAGGGCATTCGCAGAGGCACTGATCGGCTCGGCCCTGGCCCGGGGGTATGGGAGGGTCTCACCTGTCCAGAGACCCATCCAACGGATTTTGGAGCCGCGGAAGGTTTTCACAGCTACTTACAGGGGCCATTTCTGCAGCCCCTCCCGTGCTGCCATAACCCCATCACACAAACCCCTCACATTAAGCTTTTCACAGCTACTTACAGGAGAGGTTTCTGCAGCCCCTCCCGTAAACCCATGTTTTCTTTGTAAATGGTATAGTTTTTGAGGCATAGCCAACCATTCACTATGGGGAAGCTGATCTTGCTTAGACTTACAGACTCTTCTGTAATGTTATATAAGAGTATTAATTAATATGAAAATCTCTCTAACACCCACACAGCTGATTTTTTTGTGTGTGTGTGATGCTCATTATTTTAACTTTCAGATTTTATAATTCACTTTTGGACACTAAGGTGTTACTCTTACTTCAGACAATAACCAGTATTTATTTCCAGAGTCTTCATCCCGAAAAGAGTCTATTCCAAATTTCCTGTTGAGGACACAAATTCTTAGAATAAATCATGGTGAGAAGGAGAGAGAAGATAGAGTAGCAGCCTTGCAGCTGTCTTTTTCAGTATCAGCAAAATATATTCTATCAAGTTTCAAATACTTTAAAGGATTTTTTTAAAGGCTGGTTGCTTTTTGGTGGTGGGTTTTTTTTTTATTATTTTCTAGTTTGTAGCACTGCAAGCTTCCCCTCAAAGCCTCCAACAGAGATCAGTAAGAAGTAGAGTCAGAATATTTTATAGACAGATGCTATTGCAAACTTCAGCATGCCAGCTAAGCCATAGTTGGCTACAGTTTTAAAATCTCCTGGAACATGAAATTGTCCTTTCTCTAAATATACCGCCTTCCAAGAGCTCTGGGGAGATGCAAGGGTACTAAAAAGATACAGGAGGTAAAAGGTGGGGGAAAGTGGAAGGGAGTGGGTGGTAGCCATGTGAGCTGGCAAACTACTGGAAAACGACCAGCATGCCATTCGCCAACACATTAGGCCAGCACAAACTGCTTAGATAGGGAACTACAGTTTGCAGCTATAGTGAGGGAATCAGGCTGTCGTAGTTTAGCCCAGCTGGTGACTGAACACCAGTTGCACACCCTCCTCCACCCCCAGGGGATGGGGAAGAGAATTAAAGGGGAAAAGGGAAGGAGAACTGTGGGTTGAGATAAGTACAATTTAATAATAACAATACTATAAAGTTAAAAGTAATAATGATAATAGTAATTGCTCACCACCCAGTGACCAATGCATGTCCCATCCTAGTAAACAATTCTGAAACTCTGCAAGTTGGGACAAGTCCCAACTCTGCAATCCCAGATGAGTGAGAAGCCGAAAAGAGGAGGAGAGATAGCACTCCGAGAGTCTGAGAGGGAGCATGCCTGGATGAGCAAAAGCCCTTCTTTCCGGTCGACTCTCATCTGTATACTGGGCATGACATTGCATGATATGGAATACTCCATTGGCCAATTTAGCCCTTAATCCTAAATCTAAGTTCTAATCATAAGGGGAGTTGTGGACCCTCTGTCCTGGCCATGCTCTCCCCTATCCTGTTGTGCTCCTGTACCCTGGCAAGAACACGGCCGCTGAAAAGTCCTTGATGCCTCAGTACCAACTATAAACATCAGCGCTCTGTCAGCGTTCTTCTCATAGTAAATCTCACACTAAAACCAAAACACAGAGCTCTTCTAGCCACTAAAAAGAAAATCTAACTCCATCTCAGCCAAAACCAGGACACAGACAAATATATTTACATGATCTGGCTGGTAATTAGTGTGCTTGGAATGAGTTTTTTTTATAAGGTGCTGAGCACATTACTACATGAGACTCATCCCACTTCTAGCTTCTGCAAAAATTACTTTCTCTATATTGTCAAGAAAATGAGTTACAGTTCTCTGTGTAACAGAATGGTGTGGATTGTGAGAGAACACTCTGAGAGGGAATAAAACAAAACTACTAGTTTCTGTATTCAGTCTTTCTTACTTAAAGTAGAAGACTCGTTGCCTAAGTGTCCGCTTCAGTCAACAGCCAGGCATAAGTACCTCTGGAAAGCTGAACTTGTAAATGAAATTAAAGGTACATGGGCTGAGTACTATATTCATTATTCTTAGCCTATGTTCAATTTTGCAATTATTTATTAATTATTGAACTGTAGTTCAATATAGTTGTCACTATATTTATAACCATTATCACTAATTTATAACCATTTATCATGTTGCATAACGAGGTACTTGTATATCACTAGGTAAACTATTTTCTAAATAAAAGCACCTCCAGTACTAGACCCCTGATCATTCACCTTGCTATATTACCTTTTGGGCCTGTTCTAGACAGTTTCAACAATCTCTCTACAAGTCCTACTCTCTACAAGCCTTCCACAGAAGGCTTTAGGCGTAAGTGCTGTTGACATGAACCACTCAGTGTCAGAGCTGGATAGCTGACCATGGTATACTCTTTCAAATAACAGCTATGGTCAGTATGTTTATAAAGAACTTCTAAATGGAAAGAAAACTAGGTCCAATAATTTATTTTTATTTTTACTAAATAAAACTTTTTTTTCCCCCTGAAATTGTGCAATAATGTAGTGCACAAATTTGAGGAAAAAATTAGTCATACTGTTGTCTGGCTAGACTAAATTTGTATGATGGCTTCAGTCTCGGGCTACATTTAAGAATACTCAGAGCTTTCATGTGGTACAAAATGTGTGACTCACTTGTTAAGCGGAGGTGGTTACAAAGATCAAACTACACTGAACTCTGGACCAGTGTGAACAGTAATTGAAGTTGTTGATTTTAATCTTTGAGGACCTTTATAGTTTAGATCTTATCTTCCTTAGAAGGTACCTCTTTATCCGTGCCAGATGTAGTAATAGAGATGGCAAGAAATCTTGTTAACAGCTCTTGATTCACAGCCGAAAAAGCCAGAACGTATAAAGACTACAGAGGTAACTATCTGAAACTTCAGAAAGTTTGTTTTAGCATATAAAGAGTGTCGTCTTGACAACAGTTTCAAAAGTATATTTCTCTGAATCTCAGTCTAAATATTACTCAAAAAATCACAGTCAGTAAAAAAAAATTTAGACATAATGTAAAACATGGATTTGCCCTACAGACATGTGAATATATGTTATATTTAGCCTAACAGACCTGAAAGAAAAGGACATACATGATGACATTTCCAATGTGGAAGAATATGAGACATTCAACTAATTGCCATTCAATAAATTATGGAAATTCTGATTTTTTTTTCTATGCAGACATTTTATGTCTGAAAGATGTAATATGGAGTGCTTTGGTAAGTAACATATCAAAAGAACAATAAAAAATGAACTGAATAAATACCTTGAATTGCGATTTAAGGGAAGGCTAATATTCTCAGCTGGAATGAAATGTGATATTTTTAAATTCTTACAGCAGTTTTACTTCTTGGCTGAGATTCAACTATAAGATACAGATTTTGGATTTTAAGCATCACAGAATAATAAACAAACAAGTATAGTCATATAGCTTTTCTTCTTCTAGAGGAAATTGCTTCCCACAAGACATTCCTGAGACCTTTATCTAATCTAGTTTCAGATATTTGAAGAACTGGTACTTTCATTGTTTTTTTCCTGCAACATTTACATAAGCCAATTTAAAAATATCAACACTCATTGTACTGATATTTTCAGTGAAATTCATTTTAAAACCCTTCTACGTATAAATTATTCTTCTACGTATATATGTCTCTTTATAAAAAAGTTAAATAATTCTACCTTCCAAAGATAGCCTTTTTAGGGGCTAAATTTTGCATATCCATTTAGCACAAGCTATATATACTTATTTATATTGAACTTTCCTTTAATGTCAGGCCCCTTTTTTTCCCGCTTTCCTCAACACATCCAAATATCAATATCTTTCTCATATTGAAAAATCTACGTTGGGAGCAAACTTCACAAATCCTGTGGATAAATATATTTTAGAAGCATTAAGTCATGAACGCAAGAGCTCTCAATCCCCAGGTGTAAGAAATCAGGAAAGGAAGGCAATGGCTCAGTCAAGACCTGCTGGTCAAACTGAAGGGCAAGAGGGAAATGTACAGGCAGAGGAAGCAGGGATAGATATCCTGGGAAGAGTATAGGGATGTTGTCCAGTTGTGTAGGGATGGGGTCAGGAAGGCCAAGGCCCATTTTGGTACTGTTTAATATCTTCAACAATGACATGAACAGTGAGATGGAGTGCAACCTCAGCAGATTTGTAGACACCACCAAGCTGAGTAGTGCAGTTGGCACATCTGAGGGACACAATGCCATCCAGAGGGACCTGGATGAGCTTGAGAAGTGGGCTCATGTAAATCTCATGAGGTTCAACAAGGCCAAGTGCACATGGGTTGAGGCAACCCCCAGTATCAATACAGGTTGGTGGATGAAGGGACTGAGAGCAGCCCTGTGGAGCAGAACTTCAGGGTACTGGTGGATGAAAAACTGGACATGAGTCAGCAACGTGCACTGATAGCCCAGAAAGCCAACCATATCCTGGGTTGCATCAAAAGAAGCATGGCCAGCAGGTCAAGGGAGGTGATTCTTCCCCTCTACTCTACTCTGGTAAAACCTCACCTGGAGTACTGCCTTCAGCTCTGGGGTTCCCAGCATAAGAAAGACATGGATCTGTTGGAGCGGGTCCAGTGGAGGGCCACAAAAATGATCAGAGGGATGAAACACATCTCCTATGAGGAAAGGCTGAGAGAGTTGGTGTTATTTAGCCTGGAGAAGAGAAGGCTCTGGGGACACGTTATTGCAGCCTCTCAATACTTAAAAGAAGCTTGTAAGAAATATGGAGACAGACTGTTTAGTAGGGCTTGTAGTGATAGGAGAAGGAGTAATGGTTTCAAACTAGTAGATTCAGACTAGATGTAAGGAAGAAGTTTTTTACAATGAGGGTGGTGAAACACGGGAACAGACTGTTCACAGAGGCTATAGATGCCCTATCCCTGGAAACATTCAAGGTCAGGTTGGACAGGGCTTTGAGCAACCTGACCTAGTTGAAGATGTCCCTGCTCATTGCAGAGCGGTTGGACTAGATGACCTTTAAAGGTCCCTTCCAACCCAAACCATTCTATGATTCTATGACTGAAAAATTAGAAACTTCAATAAATAACATCTACAACACCAGAAACTCTATCGTATAATCTCTAGGAGTACATCTTGCCAAATTGTGTGTTTGTTTTATTTTCAAATAGGCTTAGAGGCTAGTATTTGTCTTGGTTCAGTTTTTCTGCTCCTTCCATACCTAGCTCTCACTCATTAGTGACAAAGACAGTAACTCTGCATTAAAATCAGCTACACTACATTTATCATTTATGGTTTTAAGTTCATTTTTCAGGCTGAGATTCAGCTGAACTTAGAGACATTCAAAAGCTGGACTGTGATGGAAATGAGTACACTCTTGGAGCACCTCACTTTAGTTATCTTCAAGAACTTAACCGAAGAAGAGAAACACTCTCTGAAATTTACACCTACTATAGAGAAAGCCTGCATAGCTTAGAATATACAAATACCTTTTAGTTAGACAAAGATAGGGAAGAGGAAGCCCCTTCTTAGTTTCCAAATGTAACGGATGACAAATTAGCCCCACAGAACAATACAGCACTGGAAATGACAAGCAATCTCCTTTCATGCTCAGACATCCGCCAATTGCAAAGCAATTCCTTTGACTGCTTTTGGTTTAAGGTCAGCTGATGGATCAAGTGGATTGAAAAGCTATCCTTGAATCTTACTCCTTATCCAGATCTTGTGCTGAGCCTCAACCAGATGGATCAAGCATCAGATTCAGCATTCCTGAAATGGAATCTGAAGGATGAAGGAATACTTGAAACCCTGAATTCATTCATTTGGCCTGGCAGAGGTTGCCAAAACAAACAAAGAGCAAGAAGAATATCTTATTTTCTGAGACCTAAATGGAGGTCAGCTCATTTTATCTAAGCTTCCAGAAGTATCAGATGGTGATTACTTAGTTCATTACCTATCCTTATATTAAGAGGTTAAACAGAATGTATTTTTTTTGCTGTGACACTCCCTATGCAGCACATATAACTTTTACAGATTTTGTTTTTCAAGAGAGAGCAGGTTGATAGAGCTCTTGTAAATTTATTCCGTACAACTGATATATGAGTTTAAATTTTGCACATGAAAACTTGCATAAAAATTGGTCATGAATTCCTTTCCTTCAAGATTACAGATGTTCACTGCTCCCAGAAGTTTTACTCTCCTAAGTCATCTTCATTGATATAGCCACAAAAAAATCTATACTTACAAATCATCAGAAAATAAAGAAAGACTTCTGAGAAGGCCCTTCCACTCTATGGACACTCATGAATAAGCTTGAAAACCTAATTTCATTACTTTTTAATCTTCAGGTGGAGTTAAAAAATGAAATAAAAATCAATCTTAGTGCTGTACTCCAGAACAAAATTTGACCTTGCAATTCATCTGTTCCTACTGTGCTTATGAGTTACAGCTGTCCAACTTTCTTCAGGCATAATTTGACATTCTACAAAAATCATAGTAAAGCTTCCATGGATTTCATGCTAGCATTCTGGGATTCAGTAACTTGTTTCAGAAAGCCCAGGCAGCGGTCCATCCTTCAACATATCCCGCCAGTGTTTGCAAACCTAACATCATTAATGTTTGCAATACAGAATGCATCTTGTGTGGGGTGCTGAGCTGTATTTTGTTTTTACAATAAGACTAATTTATATTTTCCTCACAGAAGCAAAGAGAAGAGAATCTTTATGGATTACACAGCATGACCTGTATAAATAGCATAAGGAAGCAGCTGGTTCCAAGGGAAAGAATCATGAAGTATCACATGATGACACAAGATAACAAAGTATATGCAAAATTGAAGCTGGGCACCCTAAGTCTCATTACACAAGATGCGAAAAATTGCCATTGACCCAACGGAAGTTGCAAATCACTGCAAACAGTGATTTCAGGCCCTCTGAATGCTGCAGTATTAGGATAAAGATTTGAGGCAGGATTGTGTACTTTGTAATTTTCAATCAGTTGTAAGTCTCAATCTAGTCACTGCAACAGAAGTGTAAAACTACTTAGAATGATTAGTTCTTTATTTCAACTTGTCAAATTTACTTCCAAATCATTATTACTAATTACATGACAATTAAATGCTTGCAGCGGGGTATGTTCATTGCAGAAATCTTAGGCTTTTTAAAAATACAGAAACAATACATGCATTCCTCTCTCATCTTTTTGTTTTGCTTTGTTCAAAAGCTTCCAAATGTCATGTTTCTGCATCTTTAAGTAGCATTACAAAACAAATTTGTACCCCGAAAAAGAATAAATTTATTTCTAAATATGCCATAGATCTCTGTAAAGGCCTGTAAAGGACATTAGGTGTCTAGGTACCTACCCTCAAGGCAGACCTCATGAAGAAGCTGCATACCTAAATTCTGTAATACACTGAGCTGCTTGGAATGGAATTTGCAACTCTTTGCAAATCTTTGGGAAAAAAAAAGTATTGGAATTGAACCCAGAAAATGAAGGGCACACATGTGCCAGAATAACTGAAAATATGCTACTAAGCCATGATTTATTTTGTCTGAGCTCTCTCTGTTTTTCTACACCACAGACCTTGGGTTCCTTGTCATGCAGAAACTGCACCAGCTTCAAGGAAAGGCACTAACTGTCTGTGATGGCAGATGCATTGCCTAATATGATTTCACTGAATAAATTCAAAAGGTTCAAAACTTTATTTCTGCACATGCGAAGTAAAAGAATGTGCACAATGTAAATTAAGTGATAGGTCATGACACATACTCCTCCCTGAACAGTGGTCTGTTCTGTCCCAACAGAATGCTGCACACCACTGTGCTGGAGTCCTGTATTGCAGGTTGGCTCTGCCTTTGTCCATCTCCAAGCAAAAATGGTGATGGCTGGTGCTGCATGCTGTACTTAATGCAGTCAGCACATGCTATGCATTCCTAAAATCCACTTGCTGGATGATATATCCTCTCACAGAGATCGTTCACAGGGGTGACCACTTTGTGCCTAAGCGTATTTGGAGTTCACAGGTCTGACAATAAAATATTTAGTTCAGCCAGTTTGGGTGTTGCCTCTGCACATGCATATTGGCAGATTTTTAGATATATAACCTTTACCTGAAAAACCTTAGGTACTTACAGGCTCTCCAGTATTGAAGCTATAAGGTAATTTGTTTTGTTTTTCTTTTGAACTACCTTCTAGAGCTTAGATGCTAACCTTTAAACATCAACTTCTTTCTGGGAATTTGTGCTCTCGGTGTTTCTATAGTCCTTCCAATTTTCAGTTGTACTTCCAACCTTAGATAAAATCCAAATTCTTATGCAAAGCTCTTATTGCATTGATAAACATAAACTCTTCTCACATGAATGCACATTTTAAAAATGGTGGAAGTTAACTTAAAATTACTAGGTGATTTTTTTTAAATTAATTATCCCAGCAAGCTGAAGAAGAAACCCCAAAGGAAATTAGGGAAGAAATCCCTTAGGTCAATTGGAGGTTTGCTAATTTTCATGAAAAAAAAAAAAAAGAAACAAAACAAAACCCAACCCCAAAACCCAAAGAAACACTTCATGCTGGTAACTTAATTTCAGTTGTTACCTCCTTTGACCACAATATGGAAAAGATATAGCCAGCTGTAATCACAGACAACAATGAGTAATATAATAAACCTGACCTCTTAAGGTTTTCTTAGTTATCCTTTGCACACTTATTTGAAACCATGGGTCACTAGCAGTTTGTAGGTCACTATTTGAAAACCACACTGTGGCCATATGTTTTAGGATTAATATTGAGGCAGTAGTTAAAGTACAGTAAGAAATACAGAAAGATGATCTAATTTACTGCTCCTGGCTTTTCATTCCATTAAACTCCAAACTTACAGTGAATAATAGCATGTCAAAGCAATCTCCAGTTGCTTAATGAATGCCTAGCAAAAAGGAAGTTTAGGTAAAAAAAAGTAAGCTTTCACTTTCTGAGTTCCCATTTCACACTGGAAATATTCTAAATGTGCTGGAAGGGCTTAAATGGTTTCTCTCTATAGACTGAACTCATGCCATTGAACTCAAAACCAATTTTGCACTGACTTTAATCAGCACAAGATCAAACACCTCCTCTTCTTTCAGACCTACTTCCAGCAGAAAAGATTCAGCCAACTGGAATAAAATAAAAGCATGACATAAGAGGTTCCCTGAAAGAGCCTTCAACGTTAGCCGTACCTGTAATGGAACAGTGTTATCAAAAGGTGTTTGCCTTCGACTCAGAGCTACATTTCATAACCCGTGGCTGCAATGAGTGTCGTGCAGGGCGTTTGTCAGGAGCCTTCACGTGAAGGATCTTTGCTGCAGGCAGGCACCCATTGCTCCCACCTTCTCCCAGCATCATGGTCTCTAATTTTTGTCCCTCTAGCCTTTGCTTTCTGCCACTGTACTACTGTCAAAAGCTGTTCTGTTATACACTGTTTACAGTGCCTGGTTTTCAGTACCATGGATTTGCACGGTAAAATGTACACAGAAACTGTAAGGCTCACAGAAAATCTTGGTTCTGTTATCAGGCCTGTTGGTGACTTCCCGTGATCCTTTCCTTGCGTTCTTAACAGATATCTGCATACCAGCTTTTACATGAGTACATAATACATATAATAATAACCTATACACATGGCTATACATACATAACATAGCTGAGAACTGTATTTATTGTGGGTTTTTTCCCCTACGCTTAAATTCATTAGCAAGATGGGAGTGGGAAATTTACATCATGTTACATTAACTGTCTCAATTTCATTGCTAACGCTCAGTTTAACTGCCGTATTAATTCATCAGGAACATTCATTTATTTCACACAAAAAAGGTAACAAAATTTTGTGGAAAACACGAACTGGCCCACATTAATTTTGTATGCAGGGAATGCGAATAGTGTATTTTTTCTTTTGTGTACCATTCTGTGTTGTATAAATTCATCTTCGGCCTTTTACCTTCCACCAATGATATGATTTAATCACTAGCTTGATTTAAATCAGCAGCAGTGAAGGGTGTCAGAGCAACAGGCATAGCAGCTGGAACCTTGTCAAGAATTCTGTGTTAAATATCTATTTTTGCTGTGTACATTGTTTCATTTATTATTTCCGACTTCGTAAAATTACAGTATAAGGTAACAAGTAATGCTCTGCTGAGCATACTAATTCTTCTGTCTCAGTATCAAAGCTTGATAGAATATCACATGATATGGCATAAGGCTGGAGAATGAGGAAGGGGCAAAACAGGAAAAACTAAACCTAGATGTCAGTTTGGCATGCAATCAAAGCTGTCGACTTCTAACCACTGCAGCTGCCTAGGCTTTGGTTAACCTCTCATTGATTTCCCCAAATAGGATTTCATCTAAAGCACTAAATTAAAAACTGAGACTGAGGGCCGGTTCTGTAAATTGAAAAGTGTACAAATGAATTGCTAGCAAATATACTTGGCAGCTTTCATCTTTGTAAAGCCTCTGGTTCTGAACCTAACAAAAGCTGGTAGAGGTCAGGTTGTTTTTTAGGAGGAGGGGAAACAGAAAGAGGATGTAATTTATATTACTCTACGTTAAGGAAGTATTTAGTGAGTGAAGGGTAGTTATGAATCAATTTTCTGTTTCTGACAATGGAATCTTATAATGAAAAAAAAGAAAAAGCACAGCGGAGAACAACTGGAAGAAAAAAAATCCAAACCTCTCACAAAAAAAAAAAAAAACCCTCTTGTAATAAATCCCTGTGATCTGCAGTACATTGTCATGCTGAAGAACATGCAGTAACAGCCATTTCACTTCGTGCTATTTCCTGATTGTTACATTCACGTACCCAAGCGTATATACCCAATCTTCTAAAGGAAGGTCCAGGCTGTGAGGGTTTACAGTACTGCAATATATAAAAAATACGACAGCTCAAAACAGCACTGTATTAAACCCAGAAAATTGATTTAAAAGAATCAGCACTTTCGAAACATTTCAGGATAAAGTATTCTCCATTCCTTTCCTACAAAGATCACTGACTGCTCATCCACTCTATCCCTATCCATGAAGCCCCATTAATCCTAAACTAGAAACAATCTGATACATCATGCATGCAAAAAAATTGAAACTTCTTTCTTATTCATATTTTGGATCCTCAGAGGCTGCTAAATTCACTACAAATTTTGATCCTACTCTGTTCAAATCAGGTGAATCATCACAAATGAGGAAAACTTTAAAGCTGTTAAGTAATGTCTACGTATCTCACCCTGATGAAGGGAATCGTAACACAGCTTTTATCCAGAACAGACTGAATTTCTACACCAAAAGATGAGAGGAGTCACCGGCACATACTTGGCCAACTTCCAGTTCAGTCAAATAGAGTGGGTAAAATCCAGAAGCATTATGAAGGTCAATGGCAGATGTCTGCTGACTTTAATCAGGATAAAGGTATCCTTATCTATTCTTCTTCAGTCATTGACAAAGATGGTGCTGAATTACATTTTATGTATCACTTCTGTTTATCCCCACAAGACGCTCTTGCTAGCCTATACTGACATTTCATGTCCTTATTCAATTCCTGCATTTGAAAGCTTATCAAATTCTGCCCTCAATGACAACCATGTGAGCTGGTTTTTACAGGTCTTGCTGAGGACATAATCTGATGTCACATGGCACAAAAAAACATGAACAAAAATGTTAGACATCCACACACCATTTCAATCTCTGTGAGCAGAGTTTTTTCCAAGTTTCTTCAACAAATTCACTGGATATGATCTGGAAACAACAACAATAAACACCTAAACAAACAAAAAACTCAAATCAAAGAAACAAACAAAAAAGTAGGATGAAC
The DNA here is from genome assembly GCF_009769465.1 of Tauraco erythrolophus. NCBI lineage: Eukaryota > Metazoa > Chordata > Aves > Musophagiformes > Musophagidae > Tauraco > Tauraco erythrolophus. Next base: position 94,208,743 of record NC_141465.1, on the reverse strand, counting down.
TTGAAGACTGTGTTTCAACTTTAGGCTCAGACACCAAAAGTTAGGCATCCAAATGTAGGTGCTTAAGTTCCAGCTGCAGGCAGTGAAGCACTAAGACTTCATTTAGTTGTCAAACATGGGGTCTGCAAACATTTGAGATACTCTAAAGTGTGCTGCATGTTCTCTAATATAGTCAACTACTCATTTAGAAGCATCTAAGACAGGACACCTAAGAAACATCTCAGGTAAACATCAACAGAAAAAAAAAAAAAAAATCTTTCTGTGACACTATAATCTTCAATCAAAGAAAATGCACAACTCCCCCCCCCCCAAAAGTAAAATTGACATTATTGTGAATCACACTTCTATCCTTTTTTTTATCCTACTCCACCTTTGCATTTAACACTAAATCACAAAAACTTTGAGCTATGGAACATAATGTTCTTTTTAATTCTCCCCTACTTCAAGGGAAACTGCAACTGAAAGCACTTCCTTTAGTATGGAAAGAAAATTTATTTGAATAGGAATAGGACAGATTAAGAAAACTGGTGAAGAACTGTTCTCATGCATAGTTCCTTCCCTCTCCCATCTACAATGATAATTATTGGTTTAAGAAAACAAAACAGCATAAACAATGGTATACAAACAGGAATGTTCAAGACAATTCTCAAATGAATATATTATCAAACAAAAACACTTGAATAGCCTCTGTGGCACCCTCCCTCCCAAAAAGACTGGCATCTTAGTAACATTAAATAATAGATATATCTTCCTTAAAATATTCAGATACATAAAAATTATTTCCCACACACACTCCCCAAAGAAAAACAGCTTTTAAACAAAATAAATCTGTGGGTGTATTTAAAGATGTCTTTTTAAATAGTACAATTCAGTACTGCGGTTCAAATGTGTTTCTAATACTATATGCTAATGATTTTTTTTAGTATATTTTATGTATGATTATAGTTCTGGAAGAAAAAAACATGGAAGTTGTATTTTTTTTTACTCCTGTGTTTTGAATCTCTGTGCAGGACCAGCCTTTCCAAAACATTTCAACACTTGCTTTACAAAGAAGAATAAACCATCACCATCGAATTGGCCAGGCATATGTATGACTGCTTTCTGTTTCACACTTCAATGATGTTCAAAAAAACTAAAACAAAACTACATTGTACCATTTGAAAAATCAGACTGAAAGATAAGAGTGCCAGTAAAGCATGTAGAAGATCAAAAGCTGAAGACAATACTCCCAAACAAAAATATAATTATTCAGTATTTTAAGAAGTTTTTCACATTCTTCTCTTTCTCTTGCTGTGCACCTCATAAACTTGCATACAGTATTTAAGCACGGGCACACACTAAATATGTGCATATATATTTTGCATGTACATGTTAAACATATATATCAACACATTTCTATGTCATGGTATATTTAATGAAGTGGGGCAAGACCCAGTCTTGCAGAGAGGCTTGGTAATCTAGTGGAAGGGGCTTTAAGCATCTGGAGATGGTGGACGAAAGATCTGAGACTTAGAAGAGGGATAGGAGAAAGTGAGAAAGCACTCAAGAGAAAGCATGACACATGAGGAACATCCTCTGTGAACATCGTGCAGCTGGGGGGCTCACCTCAAGTGCCTGTACACAAACACATGCAGAGTGGAAAACTGACCAGAGGAGACATTCCATTGGACTTATTATTCAAGAAAAAAAAAAAAAAAAAAAAAAAAAAAAAAAAAAAAAAAAGAAAAAGAATTACAAACCTAGACTTCAAAAAGGCAGATTTAAACTTATTCAGGGATCTGCTTGGTGGGGGCTAATGACAGACTCCTCCTGGAGGGTGAAGGAGCTCAGAAGAGCTGATTAATCATCAACAACAACTTCTTCAAAGGACAGGAAAAGTATAGTGTACTGAACAAGCACAGCATAAGGCCAGCGTGGATAACGGGGAAATCATGACTGAGCTAAGCTGAATTACAAAAGCCAATAGTCTCCTGGAGTTGATACTAGTGAGGACTGTGAAGCATGAAAAGAAAGTTAGGCTATCAGCAAAAGGAAGACAAAGGAAAACGTGAGGCCGCCACTCAAAGTGGTAGGGAACATAGCTGCAAAGGATGCAGAAAAAGCTGAGGTACTAGATGCCTTCTTTGCCTCAGTTTCTATTGGTAAAGACTGCCTCAAGCTTCCCAGGTCCTCTGAGCCTGTGTTGGGATCTGGGAGACTGAAGAATTACCCACAGTAGAAGATCAAGGTAGAAACCAGGTAAGTAAATTGGACATAGGACAAGATGGGATGCCTCCAACAGTGCTGAGGAAGCCAGACAAGGTCATTGCAAAGCCATTGTCTATAGTCTTAAAAAGATCTGGGTGTTCGGAATAGGTTTCTGATGCCTGGAAAAACCGCCCATTTTCCAAGAGAAGGAGGAATATCATTGAGGCAACTGCAGGCCAGCTAGTCTAGCTTTGCTACTTGGCAAATCCTCCAGGAAACCACACTCAGGCACATAAAGGAGGAAAGGGAGCCTGGAAACAGTCTATGTGCGTTTATCACTGGCAAAATGAGCTTCACAGCCTGATCGCCTTCTGTGATGAGATGGTTGCCTTGATGAAAAAGGTGTACAGTGATGATAACAAGGCACTTTTTTGTGCATACTAATAACTTGACGAAACATAGTTTGGATGAGTGGACTACCAGGTGGCTAGAAAAATTACTTGGACTGCCAGGTTCAAAGGGTTGTGATTGCAGGTGTGCAGTCCAATGGACATCTGGTGAATAGAGGTGGATAATGGGGCCAATGCTGCCTTTGCATCTGATGTCTTGACCAATAAGCTGGATTGTGAGGCAGAGTGCATCCTCTGCAAGTGTGCAGAGGACACAAAGCTGAGGATAAATGCTCTGCACGGTGCAAAGCCAGGCTCCTATTCATAGAGAACTTGACAGGCTTGATAAATGGGCAACAGGTACCTCAAGAAGTGCAGCAATGGTAAGCATGGAGTCCTGCCCCAAGAGAGAACCCCATGCAACAACGCAGGCTGGGGGTCAAGTAGATGGAAACCCGCTTTGCAGCAAAAGACCTCTTGGTCCTGGTGGATACCTATTTCAGCTTGAGTCAGCAGTGTATCCTTAAACAAAGGACAAACTGTATCCGTCAAAATGGAGCCAGAAAACTCAGGAAGGCAATTCTTCCTTTTTATTCAGCGTGTTGGTCTCTTTTCTCAAGTAACAAGTGATATGATGAGAGGAAATGGCCTCAAATAGCACCAGAGGAGGTTTAGATTGGCTATTAGGAAAAAAAAAATCACTAAAAGGGTTATCAAGCATTGGAACAGGCTGCCCAGGAAAGTGGTTGAGTCACTAACCCTGGAGGTATTTAAAAGATGTGTAGATGTGGTGCTTACGAACATGGCACTTAGGGACACTGCTGACTTGGCAGTGTCAGGTTTATGGTTGAACTTGATGGTCTTAAAGGTCTTTTCCCACCTAAATGATTCTATGATTCCCTGTATGAGACCGCATGTGAAATGGCATGTCCAGTTTTGAGCTCTCCAGTACAGGAAAAACACTGGAGTTAAGTCCAAGTTGGTCAGGAGGCTGGAGAGTATAAAGAAGGGCTCTGAGAGCAGACAAGTTGCAACAATGAAAATTCGAATTTGATATGAAGGATGATCAAACACTGGAATAGGCTGCCCAGTGAGGCTGTGGCAAGCCTTGGAGATAGCCTTGGAAATATTCAAAACTTGATTGGGCAAGACTCTGAACAACCTTATCTAAATTAGCCCTCTTTGAGTAGGACATTGTATCAAATGATCTCTGAAGGTCCCTTCCAACTTAAATAACTCTATGATAATAGAACACTACTTCATGTATATAGCAAGGCTATTAAGAATAATCACATGCCTAGCCTTAATACATTTAGTACTTTTAATTTTTATCTAATATTTCAATGGATAATAAATATTTTTTCCTGTGTAGTACACAGAAAAGCTTATCATATATCAAAGCTAATCTGGTTAAACATTACATATTTTAATATTAGAAATATTTTTAACTATCTAAAGTGTTGTGATGATGGTATTAGAAATAGTATCAGATAAATAATCTGTATTATTTAATAAGACAGAGATGATATGAAATGAGTTGATGTTGTAATAACATCAAAAAACTGCACTACTTTGTATATGAGCTTCATCTCCACAAAAACCAACCAAACAGGAAACGTTAAAAAAGCGCCAACAATAGCCACAACCAATCAAAAACTACTCCAAATTCTCCCTCTGCTGTCACTTGCATTGGTTTCATTAAGGTCACACAGAAACTACAGGTAGTGGCTTCAGATAATTCTTTCAGGGTAGAGGGTGTTCAAGTTGGTGGCAAGTCTATTTGCTGGAAACAACTGAGAATCCCAAACTGACGCAGTGTATTTTATAAAGGGATCGCTGAGTCACAGAAAGTTTATGGAATTTTGAGAAAGAGGATGAAGTTCAGGAAACTTGAGTCGAACCCATATTGTACTCTCCTCTCTTCCTAAAGAGTGGAAATCCTTGAGTTCAGGATATTTTCAGAACACACAGATTGGGAAGCCACAACAAAATTTGATTGCAAGGATGTTTTTTCTAATTGTAGTTATGACATTTAAATTAACACCAACTGTTTGATTACTCAACTCTTTTCCTCCTCCATGATGGATAAATATTTAATGAGAATAATCTCCACTGTGATTGTGAAGAGCGTAAGGAAGTTAATTTCTTCTCTATTTTCCCTCAGGTCCCTGAGAAACCAGGTATAATCTGAGGAGTTACAGAATAACTGTCTTTCCTCCAAATCTCTTTATAAGTGTTCATCAGAAAGCTAATATTTATTCAGATATACCTAAAGGAACTATGTTACCCCAGGAGAAATCCTGCTGAACTTTACACAGGGCAACCATATTTAGAGTCAGGAACAGTACAGAATAAGGGTGATTTTTGACTTAAGCTAGGTCTTCAGTCTCAGTTACAGACGCGATCGCTCAAAGCCTTAGTCTGCCTGACTCAGATATACTGATAACACCTCGTTATCAGTAGCACTGGAAGGAACACATGAGGCTCCTTTCAAAACCAGAGATGAAGAAATCCACACGGCAGACTATTACATTATTTCTGCTAAGAAAATATGTCTCAAAAATATCTCAAGAAATACAGCACCCCATGAAGTTATTATTAACCTACAACTTCTCTTTAGTTCTATATTTAATTACTGTATATTGTGTCGTGAAGAGAAACTAGAGATAAAAGAAGAATGCTATTAAAACTATATAACCCTTCTAGAGTAGGAACCAGAGTAGATCCCCAACAGACAGGGGGAGGGGGGCAAAACAACAACAAAAATCTCACGTTTTAAAATATTACTTAAATGTAAAAATTCATGACATGCTCTTTTCTCTTATATCCCATATACAGAGAGAGAGAGGGGTATAGGATAAAGGAATGTCTTATTATTTTATTCACTAAGAATGGAAGCATTACATGGTTTAAGAGAGAAAGAAAAACAGGAATATACTGAAGTACTGACAGACAGCAGCATCCTGCTTCCAATGACAAACTTCTAGCAAATGTCCTCACCCAGAGGCAAAAAGATGCACTCTTTATACAAGATTATAATTTGCGCTAGATGCCAAAACAAATGTGAGAGAGAACATCTAGATTTACATTCCCATATGAGCCATTAGACCTGTCATAACAATGCTCAGACACTAGAATACTTTTCCTTAACATACCAAGAGAAAAGAGCAGGTGAAGAGGATAGTATGTAAGAGCAGCCTGGAGGCACAGCTCTTCATGAAGACAGAGACTGGGCCTAACAATGTCAATTAATACATGGCATAGACTCCAAATTTTCTACACATATCACACTCAACTTACTAAACTGTATGTAGGTGAACTAGTTGATGAAAGTATTGTAATATTGTATGACAAAACAAGACTGGATCTATCTTCGCCCCAGTAGGGCACTTGGTTTTCCATATGCCGCTTCATGTGCTTCTGCTGTGCATCTGTCTCATAGAAAACATTAGATTCACTATCAATTACAGGCTGGAACAAGTTTGATTTCAATTACAGCAGGAGAGAAAAACAGCTGGGATCCCTAAGGGGAGGTGTAGGCACCAAGGGGATGAATGAAAAATCAGAATGGTACATTGCATGCTACTAATTAGAGAGAAAAATGAAGTCAAGATATATATGTAAACTCGTATGTAAATTGCTCAGTTTCACTGCCACCACATTTGAGACAGAAGAGCAGTACCTCATTGACCAGCATCTGTTTTGATTCATTTGAAAGAGCTGCTTCACAAGTAATTTTAATGACGGTTCTAAACTAAAAAGCTGCTTACTTTTGAAAACAAAGTCATAATAAAATCTAATTACAAAGAAGATCAGTGTTTGTCCAACATCCCTGAATTATATCCAAGCTAAGAGACTTCTTTTACCAGCTAATAGGCACCGAGAGTTATGATCAGACCAAAATACAAATTGTGAAAACTTCTGCCAGGGTTAATAACAATATCTGTGTATGTAGACTACAAAAAATAAAATGTTCAGAGCATTCCTCTTCTCAGAATCCTGACTCAAGCACTTATTATCATCTAGCTTGAAGAGCAGAGAGAAAGCTATGCCTTTTTTTTTTTCTTTTTACAGGAAAAAAAAATATTCCTGAATGATCTATCGACTGGAAGCCAAATCATTTATATGGAACATACTCAAATGAGATATTTGAACAGTCCCAGATTCTTTCCTTCACCCTTAGCCCATTTCCTACAGCTCTACTTCCCTTTCCTCTCTCGAAGAAAGATTCTGTTACTTTAAGACAAGCTCAGTCATAAGCTTCATGCTCGTAATATATCCTTCACAAATCTGCCTCCTGCTTTGGATTTCTCCAGGCAGTTTTTCTCCCTCTTATACATGCATATGCCCAGATTTGTGTGTTCATGCATTGGGGTGGGAGGGGGTGTCTCCACCTCAAAGGAACAGATGTTAAGGCTATCAATGCCAAAGTACCATTATATTCCTAGGCGGGATGATTTTGACCACACGTCACAAGATAGAGTCTATCCAAAAGCATTGCCTAGATAAATGGAACCATGACTACATCTGCCCATCTGCCAATATCAAAATTAACCTGGTATGCGATGGAAAACAAAGCTGCAGTAGCTGAACTCTATCATGTAATTGTTGCTGACTTCACACTTCTATAACAGTTGGGATTGGAAGACCAGAGTGATAGAAACCTCAGTGACAACTGCTAGCTGGCCTTCCATATGGATGATATCAAGGAGATTGGCCTGAGGCTACATGACTAGTGAGCCCACATGGCTCACTAGCTTGGATTATAGTGGATTATGCCAACAACGTGATTTATAAAGCAATAAACAGTTCAGACAATAACTCCTCATGAGTGGACACATCCATGGGCATCCAGCACCACATAGAAGGCTGAGCCTGAACCAAGACCCAAACACGTTGTACAGTTGGAGTGAGTGTCCTGTACCCCTGCACGCTGCTCTGAACTGGAAGAAATGCAGCTTTGACTGGTGCTATGTGCATGGGAATGCATGCATGTGTGCGCTGTACAATAGGTTTCTTAAAAGACAAATTTCTATCCGCAAGCTACCATCCTTCCCACATGCTAAATACATTTTAGATTATGCATCACTGAGTGTTGTGTTTCCATTCCTGCATCCATCCCACGCCAGACCAGTTCCCCCACAAAATCGTGCAGTCTGAACCGCTGCTTAATCAGGTACACCAGACACTTACCTAAGAGCTTCTGCATCTAATCTTTAGGTTTGGTTACTACCAACATTAGAGGCAATGACTAAAATTTAACTTCAAGAAATAGAAAATCCATTAGGTCTGAAACTTCTTTTAAGAGGATTTTTTAGATTCTGTTACATACAATGTTAATGGAAATTTGCTTTGCCAAGAAGCCTTTAGAAAGAGACTGTGTAATTGCTATTTAGATGAGCAAAGTACTCACAGGTAATTCAACTGTTTTTTAAAAAGCAAGAATACAATACATCTTTATTCATACTTAATAATGCATTGCAAAATGAGCAGTCTTCCTTCACTCTATAGACCACCAACGTTACTTAGTTATTGCTTAGACTGTGAAGATCTATCAATATTAAAATGGTAAAAATGAATTAAAATACTTAAAATGGTTTCCCTAAGTAAAGGGTTGGAGGATTTTTTCAAAGCCTAACATTCACATGGACAGAAAAGAAGTTTTAATTAAACTGATTAGCCAGGCTGCTGTTGTCAGCAGAAAAAAAAAGCCCAAAGTTTTCCATGCCTGATATCAGCTGGTAGAGAAAAGAGAATATTTTTTTTACATTTTTTAAAACCTAGAACAGGCATAGGAATATTTTAGCCATTTGTTTAACTCTCTTGAAGTATTCAACTTAGCTGAAAAACTTCTCTGACAAAAGCAACAATTTTTAGGGAAAGGCTGAGAGAGTTCCATAAAATCTTGCACAAATTAGCCTAAAAGCTTAGAACTTTCTTCCTGTTCAGTTACTTTAGAATTTTCTTTCTAGTAATTAACATCTAACTTCCATGAAAAAGATTTCCCTAACACCTGTAAATCTTGAAAGACCAGCTTTTACAATGTAATGTACAGAATAATACACTTTTCCTCCTAAAAGTGGACTCGATCATGAAGCATTACATACATATAGTTCTTAAAGCTTTAAATAAAATAGTACATCAGGACTCTTCTATTTTGTAATTAATATCAAATGAAACAAAATATTAGAAGTGACAGCTTCTGCTAAAACATTACACTGTAGTACTCATACACAAAAAGACATCTCAAACTGAGCTACGTTCTTAAATGTGTGCTTAGTCTCATATGGTAGTTCACTGCCTGAACCTACCTCTGTGTGGTCTAATCATTCTCCATTGCCTTAATATGAATTTATATATAGCTATAGGCACCTAAATTTCTAGTATCTGGAACAGAATAGAACAGAATAGAATAGAATAGGACATTTCAGTTGGAAGAGACCTACAATGATCATCTAGTCCAGCTGTGAATCTCACTTATTATTGTGTTCACTTTAAATTACTTTGTCCTAACCTTTTTTTTGTTCAAAATTCTTGTGTTACTGAATTAATATATAACCATAGTATTCTCTATCATTAAAAAGGAGATAGATAAGATAGATATCTAGATTTATGTATCTATATAAATTTCATAGAACACTAATAGAGATTCAACGAAGTTTATTCATAACGTTTTACACTAAAAAATGAAAGCAATTCCCTTATCTCTGAAATGCCTATATTGAGGCTAAAATAGCATACTATTAAGGCTGAAAAGCCTTAGGTAGCTAGAAAACATAGTCTGATACTTGAAACTCCAGTTTCCAGGAAATTTTCTGCTCCCGATGTACCTTAAAGCAAGTGCCATGGAGTGCCCAGCTTTGGGGAAAGAGGCTTATATTATAAAGGAAACAACTTTTTACTGTAATCTTGTAGTTTGGATAGGTAGACAAATGTAATTAAATGTATCATAAGATGCAACTAAATTTAAATTGTATTTATTACTTTTACCTTTAAAACAACTGGAAGTTCTGAACTTCTGTATGTAGTTTTCTGATATTAATTTTACAGATTCTCTTTACAAAGCACAGATAGTGGACAGATACTACAGTCCTTTATTTCACACAAAAAACCCAGCACGGAAACCGACGGACTAGACTGGAGTTCTGCACAGAGAAGAAACTGTGCGTCCAAAAAGACCACGGCTCCTCCTTACTGCAGAGCTTTAGAAATCAAAGCACTGAACCCTGGTTCTTCTCTGATTACTGCCTCTGAAAGTGGAGGACAGACAGCATCTGCCAGACTCATCTTCTAAGAAGTCCACATGGTGCTCATAAGGAGATTGTTATTTTCCTCGGCTTACTGGGTTGGAGACCAGAGCAAGCATTAAACAAGACTAACAAGAGGATGCCTGGAGAAAGGTACTATTCAGTAGGCCCAGCTGTGAATCATGAATTGCTCTGATGAGCGATAGCTAACTGCTCGCTTGTCTGAGTAAAGATAAGAGAAAAGGTCTTATTATAACCTTCAGTTGAGCAATTCTCTTCCCCTCTGTCAGATGCTACTGCACAGTTCTAGTTCACTACAGGCATTACTTCAACTTCACACCAGTGTGACAATACTGAAAAGAATGGAAACACACTTGCATAATTTTGCAGTAATGCACTTCTTACGAGCCCTGCAGGAGTTTTGCCCATTGAATTCAGCGACAGCAGGGCCCAAAACAACCTATCTTAAAATTAAATGTTTATTTTTTCAGTGGATCTGATATCTTACCACCCATGGTTTGTCAGGTACCCAAATCTCCCACAAGTACTTCGGCATATCTCCAAAATTCAGTGCCTAAAAAGCAATAATATTTAAATAAAAAAGATGTGTCATTCCTACTACAGATCTTCAGACAACCCACCTCCCCAACGGCCCAATATTGGTAATACAGAAAGCAAAATGTGATCAAATTTCTACTGAAGATAAATAAATAACTTTTTATGAGGGTTCACAAACTTCAGAGGCCATAGCCTCCTGTTACCAAACATATGTGTGGTAACATTTAAAATGTTAAAGCAAACATCAGTTTGGTTTCTGAAGGCTGACTGTATAACATTTTGCCGCAGCCGGGCAACAGATTTTCAGATGGGTTTTTATTGTTCTGTTTAGTGAACTACCAAGTGAAATCGCTGTCTCATAATAAGAAGAAACTTTTTTTTTTTAATTTAATGCACTATTAAGCTTTTTATTAAGATATTATTAATCAACCTTGAGACTCTAAAAAGCAAAACCAGCAGATCTTTAAAACTGCAATTAAAGCTGTGTTTAATGTGGGAGCATTAATGGATGTTCATGCTCTGTTACTAACTGCTGAATATAAATAGCGCTATGTACTTGAGGTTCCCTCCTGAGTGTAATGCTCAGATACCCCAAAATACCACGTCTCTGAGGACTCAAGTCATAAAGTCTCTGTGTGTATGTGACCGTACCAGAACTATGGAGAGAAAGTTCAGTAGGTCAACAAGTTTGCAGAACCTTCAAAACTGCCTGTTCTTAGAGGAATCGAATTAGTCATCCAACCTCACAGCAGAATAGTACCGCAATAATTCTAAACAATCTGAACATGTGTTTGGGAAGGACAGTCAGAAAACCAGGTATCAACCCAGCACCAAGTCTTTGTATTGTTCTATTTTATTTGAGAAAGGAAAGTTTCCCAAAGAGAGAATATTACATTAAGAGTAATGTTTCTGGAAAGTCGGACAATTTCAAATCCATTCTCTGTAGAGTAATATGCTGAAATTGCAAACAAGTACTTTGTGCACCATATTCAGAAAGGACATTAGTATTCTGCACAGAATGGTTATCTGATCCTTTACCATTGTATAGTGAGTAAAATCCTCAAAAAACTTTACATCAAATAGTAATTTTACTTGCAATGGAAAACACATGTCTCTCCCAAAGCACTCCCAACAGATACCTCAGATATCTCACACAAGTTCTGTGTTCTTGGAGAATTATCTCACAGTTCTGAAAGCTTTTTCAAGAAATCCCCTTGAAAGCAGATAGTCATCTTAAGTATTTTTATCTACCAAAAATATTCTCCTCTGATATCTGAAGTTACATTTCCATGTAACTTCAGGAAGTCCCTTCTTTGTCATCTGAAATTTCATTTGGAAAAAAAAAAAAAAACAAACCACAAAAAAACCCCAACCAAAATGCTTTACACAAGCAGAAGTGTTATTTTGTCTTACAATCTGAACGAAAACGCACTTACACAATCCATAGAGATTCGTAAGTATAGCTTAACAGAAAGGTAAAAGACACTGAGAATGCCTCATTTTAAAATCTTCCTGTATCTCCTCTGATATTTCACATATGATTGTTTTCCTCATTTACATGAGTACAAATGAAGAGCAATTCACCAAAAGGCAATAGAATTAAACTGGTAAAAAGCAAAGAAGGAGTCCCTGTGGATCAAGCTCTGCTTTCAGAATGTATATTGCAGTTTTATCCACTTTATCAAAGTGATGAGTTTTTTTAAGGCAGATTGCCATATTAGCAAATACCTTCTTACTTGTTAGAAAGTCACCTTTACAGAAATAAGTCACCTTTGCAGAAATAAGTATTGTTTCCTGAAAATAATTGGAAAGGAATCACAAGAGTAATTTCAACAACAAGAAATACATATTTCTACCATCCCCTTTGCCAGTTGAAAGCTTAGAGAGATCATCAAAATAAACCAGGAATGAGTAAGGATAAAATCTCATTCATATAACAATTACAGATTGAAAAGATAAACGCATGGCATCATTAAATATGATGCCTTTCTTCTACATAGCTACTTTCTCAAAAAGCAGACTACTGCTACATCAGAAGTGAAATAAGTCTTTCTCACTTCCCCTTGCTTTTGGGAATGGTTAAGATCATTATGTATTGCAGAGCCAGCAAAGAGAACCAGGGAAACAACAGCCTCAAAACAGCTTTTCTGGCTCCTCATCCTTCCACAGCTTCTCTGTGCCCACTGGCACACAGTAGAAAGCAGTAAAGAAAGTGGTGCCTGTCTCAGTCTTACAACCAGTGGCAATTCCAACTGAAATTAATCTTGGACCATACTCTTCACCCAAATAAATTACAGCCAGAGGCCGAGGAGAAGACGGTTTTGATATGAGGGTGGAAGAAAAAAAAAAAAAGGTAGCTGTAAGGAAAGAGTAACACGAAACATATTTTTAAATATTTCTAACAATGGTTTGAAGTTCTAACAAGAGATGAGTCCTTTGTCCCTGAGGTCAGTGTAGAAAGTATTCCCACCACTTGATGACCTAAATTCATAATTCTTGAAATGGCTCATGACTGCCATACATTTAAACTTCAGGGGTGGTTTCAAGAGGTTTTAAGTATATATAGCTTCTTCCCTAAAGGGTGTTCAAAAGTCAACATAATTTAAGGTATCATAAAACATACAAAATTTGCTTGTGTAAAACTTAGTACAATTTTATCTTTTTCTTTCCAACTGTTCCTCTACTTCATGAGCTGACATCGGCAAAATTCTTCAACCAAAATGCACACTGGCTTTTTATTTCATTTATCATCCAACATTTACAAACAAAAATGTTGTGGGAATATCTTGAGCTAAACAGTTTGGATGGAGGAGGGAAATGACAGTCCGCAACACAGATGAGATTGCAATCCAACAGCAAGGAAGATAACACAGAAAAAAATTGCCAATTGCTTTTTCCCAATAAAATGAACAGATAGAACCACAGACCTCTATGAGTAATGAAAACAACCTACTGTGTCATCATTTTATGCAAGAAAGGGAGAGAGAAGATTAGACTAAAACTCCTACAATAATATGGATTTTTTTCAGCTGACAAAAGCAATACTATATAAAATCTTTTCTGTACTTTATTTCTAATTACCTTCTATCCTTTAATGAACAAGAAAGCACTTGATCTTGAAAGTCCTTGTGCAGTCAAAACTCCCACTAAAATTAATGGGACGTTTTTTTCTGGCTTAAGAGCTCTGAGATCAGTCCTCAAACTTAGCTCTTTCTAAGCTTCTTCCATTAATCAAATTTTTTAGTTTTTTCCTCTCCTTTTCCACTAAGATCATATATTAAAAAATACAGACATCAGAAACCATAGCCTTGCCTGAGGAAGCAGGCCTGCTGTACTTTGTTATCCCCCAAAGTTTAGCTCCATTTCACAAGCAAAACCCCGATTCTGAAGAACCTTGGTGACCAGGACACTGAATATTTCATTTTGGCCTCTTCAAACAGTTCAAACAGACGTCACACAGTGCCTGGGAAAGTTATGCTGTCTGAATTACGCAACTGAAATATATGAACACAAACTTTCTGATCAGGCAAACCTCTGTGAAACTGGTAGACCAAAACTTAAGGACCTCTGAGCAGCCTCGTCTCTCACTCCCAGCAAATCAGGAGTCAAGAGACTGAGTTCAATGCCCATTTCTCCCACCTAGCCTCGCACAACCTGCAGCATATGTCTGACATTTCAGTGCCTAAAAGGAATAAAATTAAATCCTTATTTGTATGCCTCAATAAATCACTTCAATTTGCAGACTGCTGGTCACTCAATTCAGGAAAATTACAATTTTTATACAGTTTTTTTTAAAAAACACCACCACTACAAAACCCAGCAAGAAATTTCTATATTCAAAAGAATTTACTGTCTTTTTGGCTGTAATTCAGTAGCATCATTACCCCACCATATTTCTCAATTTTCTCCCACTGAAATAATATAGGAAGCTCTTGCATAAAAATAAAAATAAAGCACACTGTAACCTGTCAAATCAGATAGTACTGACAACAGTGTCCTAAGAAAAACTATGAGCCTTGTTTATGGCTGATCACTAATGGGCCTTAGCAAGGACAATTTCCTTTGTTCATTTTCACACTTCAACAGCACAGTAGCATATATATGAGAGAGAACTGACAGGAGAGCACAGCATTTAATTGCTCATTTAGAGAACCTGTGAGCGGCTGTGCTGCACCAGCATACAGTCTAGAAATGATATGGTTCTGCATGGATTCTTACACAGGATTATACCTTCCCGTGAAGATGCTGTAATATCTGTGAAGATTCTCTAACATTGCCTTCGTTTATGAAGAATTCAAGCATAATGAACTACTGATCTTTTAATTACAGTGAAGAAATAAAAGATCCAGCAGATGACACAAAGAAGGAGAAATAAGGATGATGGCTGATTTGCACTTTGACACATTAATACACACACACATAATATACCTCCACGATAAACATTCAACTGAATAAGCAGCACCAGGTAAGTCCTTGCCAACTCACTGGGTTCTCTTCCTTGCCACTTGGCACGGTTTAAATTGAATTTGGCATTCTTTTGCCTACAGCTTGCCTTTATTTTTAAATGCTGTTATTTAAAGGACTTGAAAACACACAGAAAAATATTAAATAAATAATACCTAATGGTGATGGTTGCTTATCATGGAAGAGGTAAAAAACACCAGAATGTAAAAGCAGCAATTACAACGGTTACAGAGAAAAGCAATTTTGATTGTTTTCAAAAACAAAACCAACAAAAAAACCCACATAGGCATAGTCACTTTCTAAAGGATTAAGAAAAATCTTAAAAGGCAAATCGTAATTTATTAAAAAGCAGGAAAGTGAGAATAAAATGTCAGTGTTAGAACTGAAAGGTTCACAAGACATGCAATTATTTTCCTGTGTGAGCAATTAAATATGTTTTTAGAAAGACAAATGAGCATTTTGTTAGATAATAGAAACCAAGTACATTTTTCGCTCCTTTTTTTTTTTCTTTAAACCTACTCTAGAATCTACCTGTATTGGTGTCAGTAGCGAATACACAGAAACTCCAGTAAAAGAAATGTCTTGGAGATCACAGAGAAATTTTACTTCATCAGAAGAAAGCAAAAAGAGACTTCATAATTTAATTCTCAAAGCATGTACATTCCCTTATACAACCTCTGTACATGCAACATAACACTCTCGCTGCCAAAATTGTACTGAGTCATGTCTCAGTCACCATTGCCTCATGGACATATACTCCCTGCCTTTGTCTCAGACTCCTTTCATAGAATCATAGAATCGTTTCAGTTGTAAAAGATCTTTAAGATCATCAAGTCCAACCACTAACCTAGCACTGCCAAGTCCACCACTAAACCATGTCCCTAAGCACTATGTCTACCTCCCTTTTAAATACCTCTACAGATGGAGACTCAACCACTTTCCTGGGCAGCCTATTCCAATGCTTGACAATGCCTTTGGTGAAGGAATTTTCCTAACGTCCAATCTAAACCTACCCTTGTGCAACTTGAGGTCTTTTCCCCTCGTCCTATTGCTTGTTACTTGGGAGAACAAACTGACACCCACTTCACTGCAACCTCCTTTCAGGTAGTCGTAGAGAGCGATAAGGTCCCCCCTGAGCCTCTTTTTCTCCAGGCTAAACAACCCCAGCTCCCTCAGCCACTCCTCGTAAGACTGGTGCTCTAGACTCTTCACCAGCTTTGTTGCCCTTCTTTGGACACTCTCCAGCACCTCAATATCTTTCTTGTAGTGAGGAACCCAAAACTGTACACAGTATTCAAGGTGCAGCCTCACCAGTGCCAAGTACAGGAGGACAATCACTTCTCTAGTCCTGCTGGCCACACTCTTTCTGATACAAGCCAGGTTGCTATTGGCCGCCTTAGCCACCTGGGCACACTGCTGGCTCATGTTCAGCTGACTGTTGACCAACATCCTCAGGTCCTTTTCCACCCAGCAGCTTTCCAGCCATTCCTCCCCAAGCCTGTAGCATTTCATGGGGTTGTTGTGACTCAAGTGCAGGACTTGATGCTTTGCCTTGTTGAACCTCATATAACTGGCCTGTCCAGATCTCTCTGTAGAGCCTTTCTACACTCAAGCAGTTTAACACTCCCGTCCAACTTGGTGTCGTCTGCAAACTCACTGAGGATGCCCTCAATCTCCTCATCCAGATCATTGATAAAGATCTTCAACAGAACTGGTCCCAGTACTGAGTTCTGGGGAACACCACTTGTGCACGGCCAACCAACTGGATTTAACTCCATTCACCACTACTCTTTGGGTCCAGCCATCCAGACAGTTTTTTACCCAGCAAAAAGTATGTCTGTCCAAGCCATGAGCAGCCAGTTTCTCCAGGAGAATGCTGTGGGAAATGGTGGCAAAAGCTTGACGAAAGTCTAGGTAGACAACATCCACAGCCTCTCCCTCATCCACTAAGCATGTCACCTTCTCATAAAAGAAGATCAGGTTAGTCAAGCAGGACCTGCCTTTCCTAAACCCATGCTGACTGGGCCTGATCATCTGGTTGTCCTGTATGTGTCATATGATGACACTCAACAAGATCTGCTCCACAACCTTCCCTGGCACCAAGGTCTGACTGGCAGGCCTGTAGTTCCCCAGATCCTCCTTCCTGCCCTTCTTGTAGGTATACATCACATTTGCAAACTTCCAGTTGATTGAGACCTCCCCAGTTAGCCAGGACTGCTGATAAATGATGGAAAGCGGTTTAGTGAGCACTTGACCAGCTCCCTCAGTACCTTTGGGTGGATCCGATTCAGCTCCACAGTTTAAGTGGTGTAGCAGGTCACTAACCATTTCCCCTTGGATTATGAGTGCTTCATTCTGCTCCCTGTCCCTGTCTTCCAGTTCAGGGGAGGCTGAGTACCCAGAGAACAACTGGTCTTATTATTAAAGACTGAGGCCAAGAAGGCATTAAGTGCTCGGCCCTTTCCTCATCCTTTGTCACTCTGCTTCCCCCCACAGCCAATAAAGGATGGAGATTCTCCTTAACTCCCCTTTTGTTGCGAATGCATTTATAGAATTTTTTGTTGTTGTCTTTTACAGCAGTAGCCAGATTAAGTTCTAGTTGGGCTTTGGCCCTTCTAATTTTCTCCCTGCATAACCTCATGACACGTAGTCCTCCTGAGTGGCCTGTCCCTTCTTCCAGAGATCAAAAACTCTCCTTATTTTCCTGAGTTCCACCCAAAAGTCTCTGTTCAGCCAAGCTGGTCTTCTTCCTTACTAGCTTGTCTTTCAGCACATGGGGACAGCCTGCTCCTGCGCGTATTAGATTTCCTTCCTGAAGAATGTCCAGATTTCCTGGACTCCTTTGCCCTTCAGGACTGCCTTCCAACTGACTCTGTCAACCAAGCTCCTAAACAGGGCAAAGTCTGCCCTCTGGAAGTCCAAGGTGGCAGTTCTGCTGACCCCTCTCCTTACTTCTCCAATAAGTTAAATAAATCTCTGGTACTTGTCTAGTAACTGTTAAAATTAGACGTAAAGAGAAACTAGTACTACAAAGACAGTAAAAACATAACAAAAAGTTCACTTTTCATTCTATAGTGCTTTCATTGCTCTCATCTATTTATTGGCTATTTTATGTCTACTTAACATCTCCTGATGTGATACCATTTGACAGGTATAAAACTTTATCACATGTAAGGTGCTGAATATATAATTTCAACAGAAGACTGCTTATTTTGAACATAGACATCTAGATGCACTCCACACATAAGGACAACACAATCCAATTATTAACTAAAACTCTCTTGATGCTTCTAGTACAGTGCAATTCTTTATGGCTGAAATGGATCTGGACTGACTGTTAATGATGACAGTTTATAACTGGTTTCAGTCATAAAAGATTACATTATCATCCCACAAATATCAAATTATTGTAGGTTTTTTCTTCTTCAGTGTTGCCTAAAATTACGATCTGTGAAGTCTTCCATCCTCATTCCAAGGGCAAAGGAAAGACATGGCCGTATAAGACAAAGAATAATGTGTGGTTCCTGAGAAACAGACAACCACTGTTTAGTCTTGTGTGGATTACTCCTACATGAAATAAATTGGTGGTTTCAATTTAGCTCAAAGTAGATGTGATTTATCTATGAAAAACCACAAGTAGACTACTTATTGGTAACTCTAAGGTCAAAAATGTCAAAAGATTCAAACCACTACCTGACCAGCAGTGACTGGCTCTTTGCACTGCTGTTCTTTGCACTGCACCTATTTCTGTGGATACATGGTGACAAAAGTGGATAATAAAGGTCTATATATCACCTTTCACAACTGTGAAACTCTCTTGAGGTGAATCTACAGAAAGATCAATTATATGAAAGCACAGCAACATCCAGAGGATAGATTGTTTCAGTACTCGCAGCATTAAGTTAGCAATGGGAGAAATATATATATATGCAATGGGAGAAATAAAAAAGAACACACTTTTGTATTCTCCAGATATTGCTAAATGCTAAGTGGCAGTATGCTAAAGAAAAAAAAAAAAAAAAAAGAAGGAAAAAAAAGTGAAATAGAATCTCTCTTTAAAAGCAATAAAATCTCTCTCTCATAAGGCAGCATATTATGCTGCAAAGGACAATCCTTTACACCTCAGAAGAGGACTCTAGTCTGGTGGGAAGACTCTTCGTCATGCAAAGCTACATTTTACTAAAATCCCAAAAGTACATGTGATTCAGCTTTGAAATTGGCACTATAGTTCGATGTACTAATTTTTTCCCATTTTAATGTTTTGAGTCCAATCCTGTGAATTCTGTAAGCTCAAATGCATGCTGGGAATAAACATATACACTGAGATTTTCTGGTAATAGCTTGCACAGGTAGCACAGCAATTCTCTCTTATGAAGTGAACAAATTATGAAGGCAGCAGCAGTCCTCTGGTTTAGGAGCAGGGTTACAGTTAATTATTGTTGCCATTCAAAGAAAGTAAGTGTGAATTTCTGACAACAGTCAGAAGAAAATCATGAGGAGTTTATGGTGATCAGTTTATTTTTCTAACTATAAAGAGTAGTGATAAAGTAATCCTAATGAAGACCATCAGGATATAAAAGAAACAGCAATGCTTGAAAAAACTTCAGAAGTTATCCTGATTACAATCCCTAGGATATGATTGACTGAGCTCACTGTTAGTAATTTTTCCCTTTCACAAACCGAAAAAAATATTTTGTCAAGATTTACATAAAGAGCCTACATTGTTACAGTCATTCCTATTAAATTATTCATACACCTTGTTTCTAGTAACTCTAATCTTATTTTCTCTTCTGTCTGAATGTCACAAATTTTATCCCAGTTCCTACACTGATGTTAATATTAGAAGGAGAGGAAGGGGTTGCACTGAAGTTTAACGCATTACAAACTTAGAGATACAATTAACACAGCTGCTTGCCTAATCAGTCAAAGGCTGATTCATAACCTTAAGGTATCTTAACTGTTTTGTATTGATCCCATTGTCATCCACTATCTCCATATTAAAAAAAAGAGAAATGACTCCTTCCCTATTGTACTTCTTCATAAGCATGACTACCTTTTTAAATAAACGATGTAGTCTTTAATCTCTTTATTTTTTTTCTAATTCTACAAAAGCCAAGCTTAAAGTGAAAACAGAAGTCAATAAATAAATTGCATTTTTGCAGTAATTTGGATAGCAAACATGTTCCACTCATGTTAAAGAACAAGATAAAAAAAAAAATTTTCAGCAAGATAATACCAAACTGAACTCAAAGGTCTAAAATCTTGGCTTGTTATACCATCCCATACTAATCCTGACATTGCCAGCAGTTGATATATATCAGTGAGTATTACAATATAATGTAATTAGTAATGGTAATATTACCACAAATAGTATAAACAACCCTGCTCTACTGCCTTTAAATTAGTTCTGTAAGCATGTTAATAACATACCATCAAGAGTCAATACAAATCCTTGACAGCTTCTTGAAAAAAGATTATGCATGTCTAAGCAATTTTCTCATACACAGATTTTCTTTGGAAAACATGTTGTCACTATTCCATTAGCTCAAAAGGGAGTGTATGCATAAAAGAATCTCTGCTAAAGAAGTCTGACTGCTAGCCAGGAAAGTGTGTGTTCAATGGTCTGTATTTACTGCTGGCTGGGATAGGCTTGTAGGTACCACAGCATCAAATGAATTTCTTCTTTAAAAGATGTCTAGCAGTGCCGTGAATGCTTTCCATTTTTAAAAGGGGAACACTTTAAATGGCACAAAACCTCGTTTTGACAGTATTTCAACAGGAATTGTTGGAAAGAAAACAGCGTAGATTAACAGATATGTAGGGCAGACACTTTAGGTGTGATTCAAAGTCTCTGAAGCCCACCAGAATTTGGATGGTTTCACCTTCCCAGTCACCTAGTCACACTAGTCACCTTCCTGAAACCACTAAAAAAGAATGCACGTCCCCCATCAAAACCAACCCCAACATGAAATTCCTGTATTTTTGCTGCATATTTTACCATAATTTGTTGGTGCCCAACTCCCTACAGTCAAACACTACATTACTGGCAAAGGTAGAAACATGGTCTGTAAATCAATATTCCAACTTGTATTATGCTGATGTGCCCTCTGGAAGTGCCACTCCTTTTACTATAGATGGAGCCCGGTGTAAGTGTTCAAACTTCAATGTCTAGCAAAGTTCAGCAGAGGAACTTTATGATCATTGTTCAAAGATATTTTCCATACTGTCAGACAGTTGGCTGATTTGATTCACTTTCCATCATTAGCTTAATAAGACATTCAGAATGCCAATAGGTATCCTTAACACTATGATATGATGCATACAAGGTTAGAGAAAAGTCTGTTTTGCAAGGTTAAACTATAGATAGAGATGGAAACTAGATTCTTCTATAATCTCTTTGTTTTAGAAATAGTGGAACCATTTTAACTCAGTGTTCTTCAAAAGTTTTTACGTCTGCAGTCAGTATCTTTCATGAAATATTTCAGTCTAAATTTTTACAGTTTGGTTACTGTAAGCAAAGATATAATGGAAGCATGAGTTCTATTTTTTGGGGGGAGTGTTGGTTAGTTGTTATTGTGGTTGTTTCTGGAGTTTTCTCTGAAAGCACACACAGTGTTAACTATGGCTACTCTTGATGGAAATTTCATTCACAGGCATACTCGCAGTTTCTCTGAAGGAAATTTCATGTTACTTACTGTAATATTTTCTACGTTTCCACTTATCAATACCTTCACAATCATTTTACTGAAATCATAATCTTGAGTAACAAAACTCACTACATCTGACTTAGGAATTTTTCCTCCTGCTTGGGAAACCAAGAAAACGGAAAAGATGGGCGAGCTGTCCTAAACAGAATCCTTCCCTTGACTCTCAAAATAAAGCTCTCTTGCCCTTGCAAAGATGATCAGTCATCTGTTTCCACTTCTGGGGCTGAGTTGCAATTTTACGTTGCAATTTTACTGCTGCTTGCCCTGTTTTCATTTCATTTAACATTTTTACATTTTAAGTGACTGACATTTAAGAATTAGTAATACTGTAGTGGTTTAACTCGACCGGCCATTAAACCTCACACAGCCACTCACTCTTCTTCGCTCAATCCCGGGGGATGGGGAAGAGAATTAAAGGGGAAAAGGGAAGAAGACTCATGGGTTGAGATAATTTAATAATTGAAATAAAACAAAATTAAAAGTAATAATGAAAATAATGTTAATCATAATATATGATAACATATAACAATTATGATAATATCTACAAACAAGGGATGCACAGTGTAATTGCTCATCCTTTGCTAACAGACACCTGGCCAGACCCCAGCTAGTGATCCTGAAGAAAAGTCTTGAAACTGCAATCCCTGAAGAGAGATACGAACAGAGAGATACAAAGAGAGAGGTATCTAAAGAGAAGGAACTTCCTGGCCAACCATCATCTATATACTGAGCATGACGTTGCATGATATGAAATACTCCATTGACAATTTGGGCCTCGATTCTAAGCCTAAAATCTAATCCTAAACTAGGAGTTGTTGGTCTGTTGCTCCAGCTATGCTCCCTCACAGCTTGTTGCGCACCTGCACATAGACAAAGCATGGGAAGTTAAAAATCCTTGATTTCTTAGCAAGAACTAAAAACATCAGTATGTTATCAACATTCTTCTCATATCAAATCCCATACTAAATCCAAAACACAGCGCTATTCCACCTACTGAGATGAAAACTAACTCTATCCCAGCCAAAACCAGGACAAATATTATGCTAAAATATGCAACAATTTTAATCCTTGAATTCAGGGTCATTCCATCCAGAAGAGGAAAAAATCCTTCACGATCCCTACCATCTAAAGACTGTTTAGGTTGTGAAAATTATATATCTATTTTATCTTTCATTTCTAGGGTAGCTGGCATGAAAACACAGAGAAACAAAATATGACTCTTCCTTTCCCTCCCTTTGCCTAAAACAATTATATAGAACTAGGACCAACCAGGATGACACCGTTTCGTTACTCAGTTTTGGTTTAAGTGGCCAAGATGAGCCTCTTCATCACTTTTAAGTTACTGACAAGATATAAAAATCATTCACTCGATTAGTCTATTATATTAACAACTTTAAAAAACATCAGTTGTGCAAGTTTTATATTACATTTAGTGTCCTATTGCAAATTCAATATTCCCTGCTGTGATACAGAATCCTCTGATGTAATATAGCAGCTGATAACACAGCAACTTATTTGAAGCTTTTATTAACTTTGAAAGCCAACATAACTTTTTCATTATTTTCATAAAATTCAATGTTATCTTAAGAAAATATTAGAGCATCAATGAATTTAGAATCCATTTTACCATGGTAATTTCTTATGTCAGATTTTGCAAAGGTAGACTGCAGTTAGTGCTAGAACACAGCTCCGATGCTTAATTACACAGCATCTTCTGAATTCTGAATTTAAGAAGATAAAATATTTTTTTAAATTCTCAACTTAAAATACAAATTAGCAATTTCATGTCAAAAGAAAATAATTTTATGAAGACTGAAAGAAACTGTGAAAATCATGTCAGAAGTTAAAGAAAAGGAAGGGAAATGTATAGATTAGCTTTTTTAATTGCATAACTTTTTTCAGTATGTTTTACTAAAAAGAATTTGCTGCAGTAGTATTGCACAAAGTTCTTCAAATTAATTATATGGATCATTCAACTAATTGTTTTTATTGCCCAAAAAATTCTAATCATCAAGTGTATCACAAATATTTTTTCCCACGTAGCTTTTATTCAAAGTTTTACATAAAGCAGGTCATAGAATGGTTTGAGTTGTAAGGGAGCTTAAGATCATTTAGTTTAAACCTCCCTGCCATGGGCAGGGACAACTTCCATTAGACCAGGTTGCCCAAAGACTCATCCAACCTGGCCTTGAACACTTCCAGGGATGGGGCATCCACAACTTCTCTGGGAAACCTGTTCCAGTGCTTCATCACCCTCATTGTAAAAATTTTCTTCCTTACATCGAATCGAAATCTACCCTCTTTCAGTTGAAAGCCATTGCCCCTTGTACTATCACAACCTGCCCTTGTCAAAAGTCCATCTCCAGCCTTCTTGCAGGCTCTCTTTTAGGTACTGGAAGGCTACTTTAAGATGTCTCTGGAGCCTTCTCTTCTCCAGACTGAATAGCCCAATTCTCTCAGCCTGTCTTGGTAGGAGAGGTGCTCCAGCCCTCAGATCATCTTCATGGACGTCCTCTGGATCCACTCCAACATGTCCTTCTTATGTTGGGGACTCCAGAGCTGAATGTAGTATTCTAGGTGGGGTCTCACAAGAGCAGAGTAGAGGGGCAGAATCCCCTTCCTCAAACTGCTGGCCACGCTTCTTTGGATGCAGCCCAGGATACAGTCGGCTTTCTGGGCTGCCAGCGCACATTGCCGGCTCATGTTGAGCTTCTCATCCACCAGCCCTCCAAAGTCCTTTTCCCCCGTGCTGCTTTCAATCCATTCTTCACTCAGTCTGTACTTGTGCTTGGGATTACCCAGATCCACATACAGGACCTTGCACTTGGCCTTGTTGAACTTCATTACGTTCTCACAGACCCACGTCTCAAGCCTATCAAGGTCCCTCTGGATGGCACCCAGAGGCATCGAGTGCTGAGGGTGCACTCGATCCCACTGTCCACGTCACCGACACAGATGGTAAACAACACCTGTCCCAATACCAACCTCTGAGGAATGCCACTTGTCACTGGTCTCTACTCGGACATTGAGCAGTTGACCGTAACTCTTTGAGTGCGACCATCCAGCCAATTCCTTATCCACTGAGTGGTCCATCCATCAAATCTGTGTCTCTCCAGTTTAGAGACAAGGATGTTGTGCGGGACAGTATCAAATGCTTTACACAAGTCCAGGTAGTAGATGTCAGTTGCTCTTCCATAATCCACCAATGCCGTAATCCTGTTGTAGAAGGTCACCAAATTTTTCAGGCATGATTTGCCCTTAGTGAAGCCATGCTGGCTGTCACCAATCACCTCCTTTTTTTTCCATGTGCCTTAGCATAATTTCCAGGAGTATCTGCTTCATGATTTTGCTGGACACAGCAGTGAGACTGACTGGCCTGTAATTCCCTGGGTCTTCATTTTTTCCCTTTTTAAAAATGGAGGCTACGTCTCCCTTTTCCAGTCAGTAGGAACTTCACGGGAGTGCCACTACTTCTCAATGTCACCCTATGTTCTCTGTCTTTTACATACAGATATTACTTATTTATTTGTATTTGGATAAGTAAGAGAAAAAAATAAAATTCTTGGAATCCATTTGATTGGAAGTTGGAGGGAAACCTTTATAGTTGAAAGCAAAAGACTTTAAAATTTGACGTAACAATCCACATTAAGCTGCCCGAGACTTTAAAATCCTCTACGAAGTTTAGGCATTAAAGGGGAAGACCTTCTCACCTTTGAAATTTCCTAGTGTGGTTTTCAAGTCAACATCCTTTATTAACTACTTCAGCATTAAATCAAATAATCTATAGTAAGTAATATGATCTTAGTTACAACTAAGTCAGCCAGACTTTTTCAGAATTGCAGAAATTAAGAGAATTGCCTAGCTTCCAGGTCTGGGTATGTACAACATATCTGAGTGCCATGACTATGACAACCCCGTCTCATCACCTTTCTTCCTGACAAACAGTAACCCCAACTAGAATAAGGAAAACAAAACAAAAACAACAAAAAAAAATCTCAAACAGCTACAAACATTTGAACACACCATGTGACAGGTAGTGGGTTATTGGATTAGATGACCTTCAGAGGTACAGCCATACTGGTTTAGGTCAAGGACCCGCCTGGCTCAGTATCTTGTCTCCAATCATCTAGACAACTTTTGTGAAATGACTCCAGTACAAACACAGGAACACTCCGTTATATGGATCTACAGTGGATTTATTTCTCCATAGGTCTAAAATAAATGTGTAATTTCTTGTGCACATACATTATGTAGGAGTGGTCATTCTTTTAGAGAAAAACAGAAGAGGCAGTTCTTTATTTTAGAAAACAAACCCCAAACCAAAATTTACAACAAAAGCTTCATGTCGGCCTTAGGAAAAGGAGTAGATAAGCAAATATCCCTCGAGCTTTTTCCCAGCTTCTGATTTTTTGAAAACCAGCCTGATAGCTATTTAGAAACTCACAACTTTTCTTAATATTTCATACTTATTTAGGATAATTTCTTCAACAACTGATAGAAGTGATCATATGAGTAGAAATAAATTTGCTAAAGCTGAACTGGCCTATACACGCAACTGTGAGGCTTTAGGGTGTGTTTTTGATTTGTCTCTTTCTAATTCTGTTTTTAATAATGCACGTATCTTGGACTCTTCAGTATTACTCTTTAAGCATCTAGTAACAGAAAAATATCAAATAAACTACAAGTCCAAGAAGTCCAGTTAATACAAACAGCAGCAACATATTAATTTAGTATTCTGTCCACTGCAGTGATATTCTCACTATTACAGAGTTCAACAGAAAGATGCTACAGAATGTCTTTAGTTCAAAACACGACATTTCCCACTGTGTTTCCCTTGACAACCGGGCTCCTCTGAAAACAAATTGTACCACCAGAAGGCATCAAGAGTAGTAGAAAGAAATTTCCATTCTTCCTTCTGTTGACTTCACCAGAAAAATTGAGCTTTCGCACTCTCAGAACTAAAGGGAAAACCCTAGTTTGCTCTTGCAAATTCCTACATACAAATGAATCAAGAATTTCAGCATACATTGATGAATACAAAGAAAACCAAACCTGAGTACCAAATCCACTTTTCTAATAGAAATCTTCAAATATCACTAAAATTGAAAATGCGAGTAACAGAACAGGATACAAGAGCAGATACCAACAGAATCAAGCAGTTGCCATTTGCTAAACTCTGGGTTTAGCAAACATTCACAAATCCCAGCAAAAGCTTCCTTAAGAGAATTTTTTCACTCTGTAAACTTTCATTGAGGTTCCTGTGATCTCAGATTGCACCGCCACCAGAAAGACAGCCCTCACTTTCTTCTCTTTTGCTGGGCACATCCTTTGCTATGTCAGTATTTAAATCACGTAGCTCACCAGTTATGTCAGTTCCTTGAACTGACTAAAAACTAGACCTGCCTCCCCAAATTATTATTTTTCCCAGAACAGCTGAACAATCACTAGTGCTGACACAAGAGAGGTGGCAGGAACAGACAGCTGGAGGCAGGGAAAAGAGCACAACTCGCCTTTTTGGCAGTAGCATGGTCAAAAATGATGCCGAGAGATCAAAGAGAAAGCTAGAATATTATATGACAGGAGCTGTATCTCATTCCGTATTCTCCTCCTGAACTGGAAGAGCATGAGATGAAGATGAATTCCCATTAGAACTAGCTTTATTATACAGCCAGCTAACACCAGTACTTTTCCACTATCTGGAACAATGATCTGATGATTTATAGTATTGGAAGCTAGGCTATCATTCCACCAGGGGCACATTGAGCAGAATCTTGACTTTTTAAAACTTAGGAAAACAAGTTCTTTAAAAGAACGAGTAGCCACAGAACCAGAAGATTTAGTCAGGAGCACCTGCCAAAGTATGTCACTTTGCTGTTCCCTTGGGAACTATTAAAGAAAAGGTTCATCAGACATCTACCACAATAAAGCCTATAAAAGGTACCTATATTGCATTTAGAGAAGGAAAGAGAGCCAAAACAAAGTGTTCATAGTAAACTATAACTGCTTGTTCTTCGGGTCCACCAGATGACTTCTAATTTCACATTCGTGGGAGAGAAATTATAAAAAATAAAACAGAAATATGTCTCTATGAAGAAAATGGATAAGCCATTTAATACTAATCCTGATTCAAACAAAACATAGCAAAGAACTTTCAAGACTAAAAGGTAATAATTTTTGCTATCAGTGGTCCACCCCGACAATTACTGGAAGTGTACTTCTAGAAAATGTACTTAACTGAAACACTGCAAATTTAAATTGTTTGCCTTGAATATTTACTGAACAATATCAGTAACCAATTCTTCAAATAAGTGCCTGGGCTTGGCGACATACTGTGGTCTTTCTTTCCAGAAAGAGCAATTTACAACAAAACAATCTTACAACTGAACTTTCAAGGTAAGTACATTTCTAAGAGTTTTATAAACCTTCAGATTGAACCTGAAAACAATAGTCAAAACTTCTGATTTAGACTTTCTTTTACAGTTGTGTGTGTGTGTGTGTGTGTGTGTGTTTGTTAGTGGGGTTTTTCATTTGTTTGGTTTTTGGGGTTTTTTGTGGGGGGTTTTTTATGAAAAACTCATATTGTATAATAGTAGGGATTATCTAGGTGAAGATCAAAAAACTGATACTTTTCCAGAAGTATTTCAATCTCCTTGTTAGTCATTCTCCCTAATTCAGTGTCAGCCTTATTATCTACACAGTTATTAAACTGTTGCTTTCATAAATGCCACAACGACGAACAATTAATATACCCTAGAAACATTAATGTATACTCAAATAATAAATATATCTGAAAAATACACCATTTAAAAAATGTTTTCACATTTCCAGAAATCCGCACAGATCTTTCTCCCTCTCAGCTAAAATAAGCTTTTGGCTTTTCTAAAAGCAGCTGTGAAAATAACTCATCAAAGGTAGGTCCTCAGAACAGGGATTATAAGAGGGGAGCCAGAACATCAGCAGCAGCCTGTGAAGTTAAATTCATTACCTACAAAACCCACACATCAGCAGTTATGCCTAAACATTGTGTACTATGTGTATGTTGCTATTCTAAAAGTAACTTTCCAACCACTGGAAAAGGCAGTATTTTCTACCACTGAAAAAGGAAATATGGATGTAAATAGAGTCTCTATTTTATTTTTAAATCCAGCATACCGCTTATCTTAACACATTTCACAGTGTTAAGGTCCTAAGGCATTCACTTCTTACTGAGGTTTGTTTTACTGTGTCAGAGCTGAGCTAAACTAAACTCCACCATTTGATGAGCTGCACCAATTTGATCTTAGAGTTTCTGCTGTACAGATGCCCAATTCCCTTGCTCTGATCCCTTCTCTTACTGAAACAGATTCAGTAATCTCTGTCATGCACTGAAACTAGCCTGAAAGGAGAAAGTATTTTCTATGGCAGTCCTAGGGAGACTGACACCATTCATTGTTCGACATTACTAAGCCCTCAGATATTCAATCTCTTCCAAGTCAGTGAATGTAAAAAAAGTTCCTGGTAGCACAGGGTTCACTGTTTGATATTTCGCACCTGGATGTGTGCCAACTCACCTTTCAGCCCCATTGGTTACTAAGGTAAAAACATTTGTACGGTATTTGTTCGTTTTCTGAAATGGGAAGGTTATTTCTCAGAGTCTAGCAGCTTTCCCACATTGATATGGCAGGAAGGTCTAGCATTCCTTTCAATTAAAATACTGTGGTTTTCAAACTGAGTGAGAAATTTGATAATGCAGACAGCACATGTAAAGTCTGTGGCTTGCAAATGACTGAGAACTTGCAATCCATCATCTAAAACAAAACCCATAAGAACTGTCCTAGCATGAAAGATATCTTTTCCAGAACTATTATCCATTGGCATCCTGCACCATTTCACACTGCTACACTGAGGAAATATGAAAGTATTCCTGAACCGTTCAGAGAATATAAATGCATTTGAGTTTTGATTAATTGCATTAAAACCACAAATGTGAAACCTCCACACAGAGAAATGGGTGAATAGGACACTTTTTTCCTCCTTTATTTTTGTCTCGTTACAAAAATGTCGCAGTTTTCACTTTTAGGAAAGATGCCAGCAACGTTGAAATACACTGAAAATGTCCAAGTGTTGGCCAGAATGAAAGTTTTGCCATGACTGTCAGGGTTCCTATAAACGATATTGGGGGTGGGGGGTGGGAGGGTTGGTAAAGAAAGGATGAAACTGAGATTTTCAGGATGATTTTGCATTGATAGTATTATGCACTGCATTTCTTCTACTAGTTTTGGGTTCTAATCTTTCCTATGCTCCCAGTATATCAATTCCCTTCTTGTCCCAGTGAAATTAACCTATTTTTCAGTTTCTTTTCATATTATGTTCTGTCTCTTCAAACATCTTGGAAACCTACTTATTGCACCTATGCCATACACATGAAATCTCACTGCCTTGTCTTGCAAATCAGTCAATTATATTTTGCTAGCAATGAGAACAAGAACCCAGAGTGAGTAACATCTAATCCAAAATCAGCACCTTGAGTGTGATCTGTGCACAGTGTATTATTGAAATAGAACAACTGACTAAGAGAATTTAAGAATATATTAACATCTGTGACCATTTAATTAAATTTGCATGGATGGCATTCTTCTGGTTTCTGGTCATACCTATATTGTGGGTCATTTGCAACCAGAGGAGTCTTTAATCTGTCTATATTCTCATTAAAGAGAGGCAAGTACCTATCATAGACAAGATGACTATGATTACCATCATAGTCCTGATGGTAAAAGTCCTTTTTTTTTTTCCAACTATAAATGCAGATATCTGTACTTCAACAGAAATGTGAGAGGCAAAAAAACCTAGCTTTGAGAATCTTTACAAAATAAAAAAAAACCAACAAAAACCAACTTTGCAAAGCCATTGAAACTATCCACTGTGTTAATCAAATTTTACATATGATAATGCAATGCTTTATAATCTACACTTTGGGCAAAATCACTGAAAGTGTTCAAAGTTCAGATGCGAAAGTGTCTTAAATGAGATTTTTCTGAGAAATGTTCAGAATTAGAAGTGTATTTTTTAAATGTACTGCCATATGTTTGCATATCTGTGTAGCAAAAATGTTATTTGTAGCATATGTGTCCTAGCAAATTATTAATTGTAATGGGGCAGGGGAAAGAGTACACTGCAGACTACTTCAGGCTAACCAACTCTGCCTGTCATTTGACTGACTCAGAAAATAACAAGAAAAAAATAGAAGAGTAGAAAAATTGAGTTTTCAGGAAATAGATACGATTTGAGAACAACGATCTAATAGTCCAACCACTTGAACTATTAACAGTGTTTGGGCTACTGCAGAACCTCGAGGTCTCAGCCTAAATTGAAGTTGCAATGCTACAAGCAGGGTGACAACAGACAACAGCCTTACAGGAGGAGGGGGAAAGGAAGAAAGACAAAAGAAAAGTAGCATAATGGAAGGAGAACCTAAGCATGAAGAAATCATATGAATTACACTATTTTTACATGCAAAACTACGTTGTAGAATCAGTTTCTTGAATTGAGAACATTAGCAAAAATATCATTCAAGATAACAGTTTTATAATTGCTAAGATCAATTTATCTAAATAAAGAAGAAATACCACTTGTATCAAATTCAAAAGAGGAGGAAGCTATGACATAATTAACAGGCAAGAAATGATGTATTGTTCACACCAAATAAAAACTTAAAAAGCTTTTGGACAATACTGAAATAAGTTGGATGTATTCAAATCCATAAGAGCTGACAGGATTCTCCTGAAAGTGCTGTAAGGGCTGGCTGATATGACTGTAGTCCGCTGTCTGTAACTCCCATAGCAATTAGTTAAGGTCTCTGATGGCTGTAAAAATGTTATCATTACAGTCATCCTTAAAAGGGTAAGAAAAATGACCCAGAGAATAATGATATGAACCTCAGCTAGGTCCCTGACTATAGAAATATCATGGGATATGTCTCCCTGGAATCCTTTTTCAAGCACATAAAGACAAGAAAGTAATCGGGAATGTTCAAGATGGATTTACCAATAGTAAGTCATGCTTGACCAACCCGATAGCTCTGACTGAAAGGTCTCGCTGCAAAGAGCAGTGGATGTAACCTGTCTTGACTTTAGTAAGCCTGTAGGTACTACATCCCGCACTTTCTTCCTATGAAAGCTGAAGAGGCATGGGCTAGTGTCGTGGTTTTTTTTTTTTTGTTTTGGACTGAGGGTCGAGACAAGAACCGAAAGGGAGCACCCACCAAACATGGTCTCGGGCAAAACATGACTCAGGCTTACTTCTTAAAACGAAATAATTTATTAACAGTTACAAGAGACACAAGGGAACAAGAAAACCGGTTACTTGAGAGGAGAAAAGAGAAAACAAGGCCCGATCTTAAAACACCACCTCCCCACCCCCTATTTTCCTTTCGTTCCTGGCTCTGCCTTCCCCCCAGCGGCGCAGGGAGACAGGGAATGGGGGAGTACAGGTCAGTTCATCCATGTTGTTCACTGCCGCTCCTTTCTTAAAGGAGGAGGAGTCTTTACACCATTTTTCCCTTGCTTCGGTGGATCCCCTACTCACAAAGAAAAAGTCCCCAAACTTTTCCAAAGTAAGTCCTGCCCGCAGGATTGCAATCCTCCCCATGGATCGCACCAGTTCGGGCTTTACCAGTCTCGGTCTCTTAGGGAGCTGCTGCCACTCGCGTCGGCGTGGGTCGTCCCACGGTCTCCAGATGCCTCCACGACCTCGTCGTGCATTCCATGCCCCATTATCAACAGTACCTGGTCGCGCATCCCCTGCTCCACGACCTCTCCTGGGCTCAGGCATCTCCTTCCCGACGTGGGTTTCTCCACGGGCCAAGAGTGGGTCGCTGCTCCGCCGAGTACACCCTGGCTGCAGGGGGGCCGCCTGCCATCTCACACCGATTTGCAAGGGAAGCCTCAGCTCCAGTACACCTCCTCCTGCTCCATCTTTGCTGACCCGGTCGTTGTGGTTGTCTTCTCTTAGATATTAATCCTCTCTGGGGGAGCTCGGCCCGGCGGGCACCCCGGGAGCGGGGCGCTTACCGAGTCCCCCATGCGGCTCCCCGGCGCCATCTTGAGCACATGGCGCCGGCCCGGGCCCGAGCGGCCGCTCGGCCGGGAGCCGGGAGCGAGGGCAGCGCCCTCCTGCTCTCTCCTCGCTCCTGAGCAAAAAAGCCCTTTTCCCGCCCCTTTGTCCCAACTTAAATAGGGCAATTCGCAGAGGCGCCGCCTTGGCTCAACCTCCCCCGGGGGGGATGGGACTCAGATCTGGTGGCACAGGGAGCAAATCCCCTCCCCTGCCACCAGAACACCCCCCCCCCACACATCAAACTATCACAGCTAGAAAAAAGGATTGTTAGGTGGGATGAAATCCAGTTGCATTGCCACAAAATCAAAGCCTGGGCATCTGGCTAACAGCTGGTAACAAGTAGACTATCCGAGTGGTCGATATGTGGTCACATATTGTCCAATAACTAAATTTACAGACCGGACTATGACACAGACCAAACCCTGAAAAAGTTTGAAAATGGAAGTAATGTTGGGCAAGTGCTTGACGCAACAAATGGAAGAGACTCGATCTAGAAGAACCTGGATAAACTTGAGGACAGGACCAACAGAAAACTTACAAGACTCAATAAAGGAGAATGCAAAGTCCTAAGAAATAACCCCATGCAGACTGGAAAGTGGTTGGCTGAATAACAGTCCTGCTAAAAAGGGTCTGAAGTTTACGGCTGATGTCAGGTGGAATGTGCATGTCATGGCAAATAAGACAAGCTGCATACATTAGGAGCTCTGCAGCTGCAAGTTGCTGTCTCCCTTTGCTCTCTATTTTTGAGATTGCATCAGAAAGGACGTTGAAAAACTCACAGGATTGCAGCAGGTAATGTCAAGACTTGTGTATTATTATTATTACTATGTTACTATTATTATTTCATTTAGATATTATTATTATCATTATACTTTTTTAAAAGGTAATTATTCAGAAAGGATAAAAACAGGTAACTGATCTTCAGTCACTGCTGTATGACAGACAGACAGCAACCATATTTTAAGTCATGTTCCATGGCCAAGAAAAATACTTGTGTCTATATGGCCTCTCTCAACATCTAACAACAGTATCAATATTTTGCACTACTATTTAAGAAACCCTAGGACATGGATGCATAAGAATAGATAAACGGCAACTGAAAATACCTCATAACCATACAGACAAGAGGCTTGTAGTTCATACATCATAATTTGCATCTCCACAGGTTTTTTTGGGCAGGTGGAGATTGAAGGCAAGGGAGTGCAGAAGGGGAGCAGAATTATTATTGAATCAATGAAGGCTGACAACAACTGTTTAAGGACTTATGACCTAAAAATAGTTATTTTAATCTAGAAATTAGTTTTGCATAGACAAAGAGAGAGAGAGAGGCCAACATTTTCCAAATTTTCAGATAAAATATGCATGGTTGACAGCCTGCAAGATGGTGATTTTGTTTGCCATCATTCATTATATTTTGTTTCTGTAACTTCATATTTCTTTTCCACGACTCAAAGCACCTTCATTGAACAAGAACAGCATTTGGAGAGTGGCAAAATAGCTTCATTTGTCTAATGCTGTATCATTCCATGAAATAATACTACCTTATAACTCATCAAAGGAGAGCATGATGACAGCAGCAATAAGAAGGACAAATTAGCAATGATATTTGCCAGGTAGCTTTAAATATTTAAAAATGGCATACGGAAAATTATATCACTACAAAGCAATGCAAACAGGAGAAACTAAAATTGTCCTCAAAAATCTAATTCTAGTTGTTTATCTAAAAATGTAAACTTATTAGAATGGTAACATCAGTAACACAGAACAAAACGTTGCTAAGAAAGCAGAAGGAAAAGTAAGATAATAATGAAAAATTCATGTAATTGCAGGTACATTCAGATGCCTTGATTTGAAGATCATTCAGTGCACATAAAACCAAAAAAGTTCTGAGACAAAAAGCACAACAGCAGAGGCATGTGGAAACTGAAAAGATGCTTTGGATTGCACATCAGGAGGTGTACAATCCATGATAGGCATGAGATGATTTCTCGGGGAGTTTTGGCATACCAGAACAGAATTCTTCCACCGCACTTGTTTGAAGAACTGAGAATGGGACAGCTAGCACAGTTGCCTATAAAAAGCTTTTGCTCTCTGAAAGTCACACAGAAGAGCATCACTTATGACAGCAATAGGCTTGGAATATTTGTAGGAATTGTGAAACTATTGAACTGTCGCATAATGCTGTCATGCAACAGATTTAATTTGCCTTTGTGAAAATTACAGAAATAACAGAAAGGAGAAATGAATGCTAGGCCAGTATATTAATAAAACAAAAAGAAAGAAATGGGGAAAGAAGAGCTCTAGGAAGAGGCTGAATGAATAATAAAGATCACGCTAGTGTAAGGAAAACTTCCCCTAGAACGTGAAACCATTTTCTCATGTAGTTTATTTTTAAAATATTCTTGAGACAAATAATTGGTTTTGGTTTCTCAAGAATTTTCTCATTAAAAATTAGTACTTATTTTTTAATTTGTTGTTTTCCATATTTCTAAGAGTAGCTTTATATACGTCAAGAGTTCAACACAAGATGGTGAACACAGAAGGCTTCATCTGTATCTTAATTGAAAAGAATCTCAGTAAAATCAAAGGACATACAGAATAAAGATCTTATCTGGCTCTGAAACAAAACTAACATATATTATTAGATAGGGTTACGTAATTTTTCATTTTGCCCTTGCCACTTTGTAAATTTAGTCACCTTCTATTTGCCTGGAACTTTCACCTACTTTTTCAGTTTTCTTGTCTTGAGTTCTACTGGAAGGAACTTTTCCTTGTTGATGCTTGAAAGAGTAGAAAAAAGACAGAGCTCAAGTGTTCATTAATATGCGATAGATGAAAGGAAAAAAAAAGAAAAACAAAACATTTATATGAAAGAAACAGGCTTTTAAACTTTGCTGCCTCTTCTTTTGAGATGGTTTGGCCATGAAGCTGATATCTGTTGTGAGCTAGGACAATGAGGCGTAGTTTTTTCTGAGTGACCTGATAGGTACTGCTCTCAAATTTATTGATTGAATAGATAGCAGCTGGGGGGAAGCTTTGAATTTGCAATACAGCTAGGAGGAAGTTAGAAGCCAGAGAGATTGTCATTTGCAGAAGTATGCAAACACCTATAACTGAAATTCTAAAGGCATATCTAAAGAAAGAAACACCGTTAAGTGTTTGCTTTGAGTCCTGAAACTAAAAGGCTAGAATGAATTGCAGGATGTCATCTCCTTGTTTCCTACTTCAGGACATGACAAACTCTGTTGATGGTTTTCTTAACTGATATTTATTGACTCTGCCCAGAGTCTTCTGTCTCTCCAGGTAATCTACTTTCAGATGATGATGCTTTAGTACTAGTGTGGGAAGAAAGTTTTAATCTGAGTTTTCAACTCTGCAGTTTAAACTAGTTACTTCTTGTGTCCACCATGGACATAACGCAGAGAACAGATTATTTCTTCCTTATTTACAGTAACCTTTTACATGATATGCTTCCTGCATAGAGACAAATGTGATGCGGTCACATAGGGCCTGATTCCAATCTCTGATAAACTCAGTGCATAGACACTGCTCTAATCATTTATTATATGTCGCGCCAGATGTCCCATAGAGCCATTGCTGTACTTTTCCCAGCAGGAAGGGAAGAAGGAGAAAAGTCTTTATTGTTGTCTTTACTTGTACAAAACACTCAAATACTGCAGTGATGAAAACCATATTAGAAGTCAGATAGGTTCCCTACTTTCTTTCAAGAAAAAGTTGCCCACTTTCAAGAATGGCAATGGCAGCTATTTCCTGAAGTCTTCCCAAAACAACCTATAGAAACGTCACCTACATCAGGCTTTGCAATACGCACAGAATGTGCTGTATGAATAAAATCTAGTCAAAAAGCTATACTATACAACAAAAATTAAAGCAAAATTAATAACAAAAATGTTACAGAAAAAGATGAATATCCTACATAACTATTGACACAGAAATGGTTTCCAGTGATTTTTCGTTTAACAATGCATCTTTTTTACTTTTGAATGTAGGCAATGATTACATTAATACAGTGCAAGTACCATCAGAAAAGCCTGTCCTAGCCATGTTTCCAGGCCTAATGTAACAACTAGCTTTTCTCAAACTGCAGGGTGTTTTTTCAAACAAAATCCAGGTATGTCCACTCATTTTCCAATTGTCACTGCTTATCAGTCCTTACTCCCTCACAGGCAAACAGGCTTTATTTTTAAACGAGTAGGAACCAGAAACAACAGATAGAGGAGTAGGATGAATTTCCTTACAAAGGATGAGAAGGAGAAAAAGGAGCAGCTGTGCACACTTGTTACAAACTTCTTTAGGATATTGAAGCATCCTCCCTGCTTACTCCTTGTATGGCTACAAGATCAATGAGTTGCTTCTGTAATTATCATCACTACCTGTTTCTCGCCCCCTAGATTCTTGCATTACAAGCTTCAAAAAGAGCTTTTGCAGCTTGGTGGAGGAGCAATGCGTTGAGTTTTCAGGTTTTCCCAAGTCACATCAGGATATGATGTGACTTGGGAAAAGTCACATCAGGCTGAAAGAGTTGGGGCTGTTCAGCCTGGAGAAGAGGAGGCTCCGGGGTGACCTTATAGCGGTCTTCCAGTACCTCAAGGGGGCCTACAAGAAAGATGGGGAGAGGCTGTTCAGGAGGGCCAGTTGTGATAGGACAAGGCGTAATGGTTTTAAAATAGAGGGAGGTAGATTCAGGTTGGATATTAGGAAAAAATTTTTTACCATGAGAGTTGTAGAACACTGGAACAGGTTGCCCAGAGAGGTGGTGGATGCTCCATCCCTGGAGACGTTCAAGGCCCGGTTGGATGAGGCCCTGAGCAACCTGATCTAGTTGGAGATATCCCTGTTCCTTGCAGGGGGGTTGGACTAGATAACCTTTGAAGGTCCCTTCCAGCCCTAACGATTCTATGATTCTATGATTCTATATTGGACATGTTGACCTTAGCAGTCCTCATATCTGTGAGTGTGGTCTTCTTTCCCAGCAGATCACCCAGTCAGTACTAACTATTAGGCAAAGCTTAAAGAAATATTTGTTTAAATCCACAGTTCCAATGATGACCGTACTATAGCACTATGTAAGAACAGAATTCATTGTTAATACAATTAGGATTTCCCTCAGCTACTCTAGAGTCTTCGCTATTGAAACTAATTAGCCTCCAACCAGCCCCAGGGTTGTCATGCCTTGAGAGTTCTCAAATGTGACCCTTTCTTTCTCTTACCATTAAAGACACTGTCACAGTTACTCAGCGTACGGCTCAGAAAGACCTGCCCTTTTCCAGACTAAACCAAAATGATCGCCTGCTCCTTCTCTTCCACAGTTCTGTGTTCCCTTTTTGTCTGTCATTGATTACTGGGATATCACCAGGGAACGCACAGGATTAAGTTTTATCCTGGTCCTGATCTTCAAGGAATTTGAATTAAAAATACTATTGTATACTCTGGCATACTTCTGGGTTTGGCCATTTACCCATTACAACCATCTGGAATTGATGAATTGTTATTGACTATATTATTAGAAATATCAAATATACCACATTTTATTTTAGATTTATACCTTTTATTTCTCTATCAGTATTCAGTAAAGACCAAATGTCTGGGAAGGAGGTCTTCAACTGAAAAAATATTCCCCTGGGATATGCTATTAGTTTGAGCAGGAAATCTTCAAGAGACTGTCACAAAACCTAATGAGGTTCGTCTATTGTTACTTTTGCTCATGCTGTAACTTTGTTTTCCCATTTTCAGTAAGTACAGAAGATAGTCTGAATTATAATTACTGGACTAGCTAAATTGTAGATGTATTTTTACTTATTGATTTCTTAAAATTTGTTTTCAGAACAGTGAAGTACAAGTTGTATTTGCAGAGCAAAAGAGAATGGGGTGGGGGAGTTGGTGAAGAAAGAAGTGGGGAAATGCTATCCAGCCACATAGATGCTGTTGATAAAATTTATAGCTAAAAATTTAATATGTTTAGGGCCATGATGAAATGCTTATCATCAGTTTGCATTGCCCACAGTTCTTGCTGATTCCAGCCTGCTCAGCGTATCGTGGTAATGAAATGAAATGGCATGGGCCCAGTGCCTGCAAAATAAAATTCATTTCATTACATTTCGAAAGGTTTTCTTTTTCTTTTCTTTCTTAAAGGCTGGACTCAGGAACATACAAATCACAAACCTTCAGGAGATTTTTTTTTATTTTTTAAAAAACAAACAAACAAACAAACTTTTTTTTTTTAATTGTTGCTAAAAGGATAACCAATATCTTAAATTTACTGGAAGTGACTCCAGTACATCCTTCCCTTAATCCCAGCTATAGTCTCATGACTTCTGAGAACCTATTTTAAGAAATTCTATTCAGAGTCAATGTCACCATTGATTTGGTAATATATTGGCTTCTTCTTCCTTGGTTTCTCCTTATTTACTCATTTACCCTTTCCCAGCCATCATGATTCTAACTTAATAATCATTTAAAGGTTACAAAACACCAACCAGGATTCATTGTCACTGACCCTCTTCACTGGGGAAAAAAAAGAAAGAAAAAAAAAATCTGACTTCTAATACCACAAAACAAGAATGGTTTTGTTTGCTTTGGTTATATGTTGCCCCATATAGCAGGTTTTCCACAGTTAAAAATCTACAGAGAAGCATAACAGACACACGAAATTAGACTATACCTGAAATAGCACATTCTAACAAACATTATATCACTATGATTCATAATGTTCTTATGAGCTACTACTTATTTTACTACAGCAAAGTTTATCTATGTGAACAGATCTGCACACAGTTTTGTTCCACAGCACTGAAAAAAGGATTAGTCTGTTAAGCTCCAGTTTCACTGTGTTCTCTCCTCAAAATTTTTATTTTATTCCTTCTCCCAAACAAAATTGTGTTTATTTTTGCATTAAAAGCATACTTAACACTTGCCAGCATGATTGTTAGTTTTAAAGCCAAATTCAGACCTTTCATTCACCCTACAAAACCATGTGTTTCCATTAAATAGACTGTATAGGTGTCTCAGAATTTGGCCTCTAATATTTCATGCCTTCAGCAGTAAATTGAACAAGCCAAACAAATCCGTGTTTCTGCCATATAAAGACAAATTTTACAGAGAGACATGTATTCTATTCTCAAATGCACTAACCTTTCTTTTTCAGGATAAACAAAAACGGGAGTCAGTCCGAAAGTTTTTGGCATTGATAACACAGAGAACCTCTTATTTAATTTGTATTAAATTCAGGCAGGAGCTGCAGAAACTCCCCACTGAGGTGTATTGCTATTTTACCAGAAAACTGACTTTTAAAAGCAGAAGATGAAAATGCTTGCATTAATAATCTTCTTCCAAAGGATGGATAGGTACAGTGATTAAAGTGTTATCTTAGGGCTTTAATGACCTGGGTTCAAGTCTCTGTTCTATTTTCCTTATCTCTTTGAGACACAAAGCTACATGACTTGTGTTCCCAAACTAATAAAAATACCCAGATGCTCATGTTTCCCTGTCCTTGAAGATACTTTCAAAAGTTTTTTTTAAGTTAACTACTTTTGGTAGACACAGACTTGATCCAACTAAAATAAATTAATTCCAAGTGGATAACATTTCAACATGCTATCCAGTGGAAAAAAAAAATATATATAAAAAAACCCAACAGCTTCCTTGGAAAAGCAGAAGCTCTTGAAAACCATTCAATGGCTTTCTGGTATTGTCAGGTAAAATATACTGAATTTGAAACATCTACTGGATAAAAAACTACAGTTTTTCTTTCTACATTTCTGAACAGTTAATCATATTAATAGAGCATAGAACCTAGTAAATACCATTCATGCTTAATGGCTTACAACCTAAACTGTTTTCTACATTTTTTTCCTTTTTTTTTTTTTTTTACCTCGGACTAATCTATAATCCTACCTGTCTGTCATTTTCCATTGTCAGAACCACTCTGAAGGCCCTCATTAGAGCAAATGAGGGGACAAGTGGGCAGCAAAGTTACACAATGCCAATTTGGCTTTACATGAATGAAAAGTGTAGCTAAATCTGTTGAGGGAAAAGAGCCTAACACTTTCAAAACAGAATTACATTCAGCAAGGTGCTGAAGAAATTAATTGTTCTACAGGACTGGGTTACTGACCTCATTAAAAACTCCAGGAACAATCAACTTTCTGAATTTTTTCCTGATACGTATCTGCTGCCCTCTGATAGCACATCCCTTGTTGGTAAATGTAACACAAGTCTTTTGAAATGGTAACAGATTGCTTTCTTCTGTCATTTTCTAGGGCTTTATAGTGATTGTCATTCACTCCTCCTTTAACTGGATTATATTTCTCTAAATTATTTCAACTCTCCACAAGGTAATGCTTTATTTTTTTCTGATTTGCAATTCTGGCATTCTGAAATATCAGACATATACCAGATTATGGCTGCTACAAGGGAGATCTGGGCATTTGACCAGTAAATCTGACCAGCTTCAATATCATTAGAAGGATGATGACACTTTATTGCCTGCTTCCCCAAACACACATCATCTCCCTTCATTTAGCCTTTGGTTTACTAGCACTGCTACCGAGCTTAATGAACCAAAACACCTCTTTCTGCATTGAAAGGTGTAGCCTGTCATTAAAAAAAACGTAGTCTCTAAATTTGTTTACAATAGACCTCTTTTGCCCAGAACAAGAAAGAAAGTAAGAACGGAAATAGTTTTCTATACAATGACAATTATGGAGAACAAGGATTACTGACCTCTGATGAGTATTTGGCAGTCTATATTTCAAAAAGAAGGTCACTACTTTTTTTATTGAGCTGCAAAGAGGAACCTAAGTATAGAACCAGAAGTATCAGTGGTTTGGCTGGCTGAAATACGTAATAGTGATCGCTGTTACCAGGGGCTTAACATGGGAAGAATACAGATAATCATGTTGATAAGGGTCAAAGGAACTAGAGAAAAACGGAATGGGTAGGAATTAGTAATGAAAATGCCAGTCTGCATTCTGAAGGAGACACAAAGAAATAATAATGTGGCAAAAGATATCTTTCTCCTAACAGACATTGTTTTCTGCTGAGACTAGGCACATATTAGTGAGTGCAAGAAAATGCGCCCTTTCTCCCATAGTGCACTAGACATATAGATACATAATAGATAAAGATTGCTGATTCCAGCTGCTTGACTAAAAAATAATAATAATAAAAAAGTAGTATATAATCTATGTAAAAATAATTATAAAAGTATCTGTTCAAAGTGTACAGTCTGCTGGACTGTAAATTGCTGCACTTATTAATGTATCAAACATTTGTGGTTAATAATAACCTTCTCATGACTGAGTTAACGTGCTGCAGATTACACAATGAGTCAAGTCAATGCAGGTTAAGTGATTCACTCTGCTGATTATTTTCCCTCAACATAAATTTGATGAGATATGTTGCCCCTGGAATCTGTTATCAATAACTGCTACAACCTCCAGCCACAGTTGAGGACTCAGAGCCATAAAGTACTGCAGTACTGCACAAAAAAGTACTGTAAACACTGCAGTGAGGTTTATTGAAGAAGTCTTGATTACCATGACAGTAAACTCCTCTAACCACAGCCGGTACAGCGAAAGGCAGTTACAGAATTTATCGAGTCTTGTTCAAACCAAATATATATCTACTCTCACTCTTCATTTTTATTTTTCTTCATCACCAAGAAGAACATAATTTTTTGGTTTATCACAAACCTTCTGTCTGTTCTGTCCTCTAAGTCATTTGTCAGACTCCTCAAGGTCACAGGGGAGTCTCAGGGGGAAAGCATGTGTGTTGATTGATTGGTACTGTGATGCCTATGTCTACTAGGACTGCTAAATGAGCTTCTCTCCCTTCTCCCCATACTCTCTTGCCTCCAAGCAACGATGTGATTGAAGGGGGGAGGAGGACACCTTAAAGGAAAAAACCCAAAACATCGCCTGTGAAGCCAGTTAAGAAGGTTCATACAGCATTATTATCCCTGGTGATCA
Source organism: Tauraco erythrolophus (assembly GCF_009769465.1). Taxonomy (NCBI): domain Eukaryota; kingdom Metazoa; phylum Chordata; class Aves; order Musophagiformes; family Musophagidae; genus Tauraco; species Tauraco erythrolophus. The sequence goes on along the minus strand of NC_141465.1, from coordinate 94,166,108 downwards.
AACTATCTCGTATCATTAATCCCTGACCACTTGCAGGGTAACAAAAAGGACATATTTTCCCTAGCGAAAATAAGATATAGTAAGTTCGAGAGGAGTGAGAAGAGACAGAGGGAGAGGCAGAGACAGACAGCACATAGGAGTGAGAACGAGAGTGCAAGGGTGTGAGTGAAAAAAGGGGTGAGCATAAGAGAAAGAGTGCACACTAGAGAAAGTGAGAGCGTGAGAGAGTGTGCGAAAGAGCACATGTGAGAGAGTGGGAGAAAGCGAGAGAAGGCACGTGAGCAAGAAAGTGAGCATGCAAGAATGAGCAAGCAAGACACTGAGTGAGAGCACGTGCAAGAGAGCACCTGAAAGAGGCAGATCACGCTTGAGAAAGAGCATGAGAGCGAGCTAGCATGCATGTGGGAGCGCAACATTGTGCGCAACAGGCATGACAGGAATAGTGCAGAGGAACATGTGAAAGAAAGCGAGAGTGAGAGCAAGGAGGGGTGCAAGGAAGACAAAGGAAAGCAAACAATGAGAAACCAAACATGGAAACTCCCTTCCTGAAAAACAGATTTCGAAATTTCCCTCTATGGCTTATTACTAAATGCAACATTACTTATGAAAAAAAAAGCATTTTAATGCTTCTGGTAACTGCATTCCTAACATAGATCTATTAAATACATTGAAAATACATATACTTATGATTTTGAAATGGACACTGACTATATCTGATATATTAGATGAAAAGCTGTGCTTCTCTGAACAACTCCTTCCTGTTCATCTCTTAGAAACTCATAAACACATAGACATGTCATCAAACAGATTGTATCTGCAGCATCCAGAGGCACCATTTTAATTTCAGAGAGAGAAGAAATTTGAAAGATTATGACTGCAGTAGGCATCAGTGGCTTGTGGATTATCATAATATCTCCAATAAAAAGATTCCAGATTAAAACAAAACTTACTACCATAAAAATGCTAAATAAAAAATCAGATTTCTTACTGATGTATTTGTTCTTCATAAGCATGTCTAATAGCAAGTACTAGAGGGATGTTCTTCTGCCCTTCAGGCACATCAGCAGTAAAGAAACAACAGATATTGCTGGGGAAAACAGAATGAAAGAAACTGTCGTTCTCCTTTCAACTCACTAATTTGTCACTTATATGGTGTAACAAGGTTAAAAATTCCCACCCTCCCCTTTTTGCCACCCAGGTCACACTTCCATGCAGCAGGACTATTGAATGTATTAACCTTAAAGGCCTTTCTAAGTTGTCTCTTCATGATTGGCAGGTTGTGTCCATCTTATGGGCACAATTCTGCCTAATGTTGTGGGGTTTTTTTAAGTTAGTTAACATTCCCAGCTTCTGAGTTTGGTCAATATCAAAAACATTGGCAGTTCACCAGGTACGCGAAGGTACACCTCTTAGGAACCTACCAATATTGTCTTGACTTCTGTATAACCTAAATAAAAGTGACAGATATCATTATCTCCTCCATAAGAATTACCTATTAGTAACAGTAAGTCTAATATTATTTTGTTAATACAGTGTAGTGTGAAAAAGTCTAGCCGTGGCTATCCACAGACAAGCCACGTAAAATTGCATTTTATCACCAATTGAAAAATAGATGTCTATAGAATAATTTTCCCACTGACAAAAATATAGTCATATCAAAAATAATTAGATGTAAAATTAATCCACTCAGTGAACTAGACCAATAATATAAAGTTAAAAAAATCCCTTTTATGAAAGTACCAATTTTCCATGCAATGGTAACCTCACGCAATTCAGAACACAGGAATAGTAGTAGTACGATAGTACATGCAAACCTCTAAAGCTTTCTTACTACTGATGCTGGAAAATACACAAAAGTAAGCATTTTCCAAATCTCCAGTTGTACAATGAACACTTAAATCATTAATGAACAGATAAGATTAAATATAAGATTTACTATTGAAATTATTAAGCTGAGTGATCAGTTACACAGAGAAGGTGTCAAAACCTAAACATGCAAAACCACTAATCTTGTGCAATTTTGAAAAGCTTTGGCAGGAGAAATATAAATAGCTACTCATTTGTACATGGTCTGTTGAATTCTTTAAAAATTAAAAACACATAACAAAAAGGTCAGAAATAACGGGCAAACTATTTAGAGTGAACATTTAAATTTTTTTTTTTTTTTTTTTACTGAGCAAATCATTTTCACTAAAAAATGATTTTGTATTTGTCATTAGACTTGTACAAAATCTGAAAGATAAATCTCAGGTTATGTGGGTACATCAAACATCTATGAAGAATATCTAAAGTTTTCAGTACAATAATTGGGATTACTTCACAAGTCAGGAGTGAAAATAAACACAATGTCATCATAAGGCATTGTGTGTCTCTGTAAATATGGTAGAGGATATATTATAGACACACAAATAAAAATTATAGGAGGAATCTCACTATAAAGTAGAGCTAGAATTTGTGGGGTTTTTTTGATTGAGAAAGTCCCTGAAGTATAAGTTCATCTTTTATGAGGGTTTTGGGGTATTTTTTATATACGTATACATAAGGAAAATCATCTTTGATATATATTCTAAGTCTATATGCAACTTTTGGGGGGCAACTCAGGATGATTTCTTCAGTGCAGGATAAGAACAAATAGCAAACACTGTAGTAAACGTATAAACAAAGCACTGGTGATGTGTCTAAGCATATGTGTGGTTTCTTTGCTATAACAATAGAAACATCTGCTTTGGGACATTTTTGGCTACTGACTGCAGCATACTGTGAGCTATTTTGTCTATATGTCAGTAGAGAAAAGAGAAGTTGCATGTAGTAAAACCCATAGGTAATCAGCAATAAAAAGAGAAAACCTTAAAAAGAATTAGTTTGTAGCAACATCCCAAATCTCAATGCTATCACAAAGTAATCCACTCAGTTGTAAAATTATTCCGGAAGCTTTTACAAGCAAGCTTTCCCAGGCAATCTAACACTCCTTTCCTTTGCCTAGGACAGATATATTGCAAGCAAAATATTTGTCTTAATCTTTCTGCTTCTAGGAAACACAGAGGAAAATCAATGTTGTAATAACTATTTTTTTTTTTTTTTGTGCTCAGCATTAAAAAGTGTTTAGCCTGAGTTCTGGGGGAGAGAACGTTGCTGTCATCCTTATTTTATTTATTTAATCTAAACTGGTCTTTTTACCTTCTAAATTAGATCAACATTTGGAAAAATTGCAAACCTACTTTAATTCTAAAAATTATTTGGGCATTTTTGCATTCTAGCACCCCTCTCAAGTTATATTATAAAATGATTGGTAAGTCTAAAAGTGATAGTTTATCACCACAAAATGTCCAAAAGTCTAGTTTCACTCTCTCTTTTAAAACCCAAACCACTAGAAAATAAAAGCTAATTGGAACTAAAATACACCAGTGAAAATGTCACTATTTGAACTGAATTTTCTACATCCTCAACTCCACACCTTTACTTCTGTACCATCTAGCTAACATTCAAACAAGTTAGACATCTGTCTTCAATAGTGTCAATAGAGTACACATTACAAGCTTGACCAACAAAGTTATAACAGCAATAGATATTCTGCATCATCAGGGGTATTGGTATTGAAAAACAGCAGGAGCACTTTCTCAAACTCTCTCGTTCCCTACCCACTCAAAGTAGTAAGAACTTTTCATGGGGCTTTTTTGTGGTTGTTGCGGGTTTTGGGTTTTGTTTTGTTTTGCTTTTTAAAAAAAAAAGTCCTTCCCTTAGCCTTTCTCCAAAGTCATCAGATCTATGGCACCTCAATAAATTATTCAGGCCCATGCTGCTCCCTGTCATGCTCAGTTGTGGGACTTCCTTGCATGCATCCCCATTAACATCCACGGACATGCGCACGACCTATAGAATATGACAAACATTTTTATGTTAAATCCCTCAGCCTGCATTAATCACAAGAGCATACAGCTCCAGTTGCCTTACAGAGCCCTCACAGGACAGTCTTGTCTCCTTCCACTCCTCTTTCACTCATGCCTAAACTGTGCTCCCATTTTACAAATTTCAATTCCCATCTCCTCTCTTCTCCATTCCAGTTGTTTATTACAGTTCAGGATGGCTTCCATGCAGGATACTGGAGCTGTCACTTGCTCTAAATCCTTCTCTTCCCCCTCCCCCTCCATGCTCAGTTCACTCCATGAACAGCTGCACCACAGCTGTCAGGGTGAACAGCAAAGATGTCCTTTTCCGATAAGACTGTGCCTGTGGCACACAGAGTTCCTTCAAACAGCTAATTAGCAGGAGATAGGCCACGGCAAGGTTTGGTGCCATCCGTCAAGTCTGCTGCCAATGTCAACATCATCAGCTGAGCTGTCACATTTGGTTCTTCATTCAGGGGATTGGCAAAGCGTCTTTTTATGGCTAAGGAAAGATGGTGGATTATGGGTTGTAGAGAAAAAGTAGAGGGTCATTCTCTGTCAGTGTTCCGTAAGAATTGTTTCATACCTACTAAAGCCCTTTCTACGCATGTTTTGTCTCTTCCAGTTAGCTCCTCTGCTAACAACTCACAACTATGAGAGCAAAACTCACAAAATGAAAAGGCAGAATAGATTTTTTTTTTTTTTTTTTTTTTTTGTAAAAATAGAGGCTAATATGCCTGTAACTGGCATTATATTTCTAATCACAGTTTTTGGAAACTATCCTCTAAAAGCATTCATCCCCTCAAAAAAATCTTATTTCTAATAAATAACAACTAGAAGCACATAATTTCTTGTGATTTTTCCCTTTTTTTTCCCTTCCACAGCAAAACTTATGTATACACTGAGCACTACAAGCATTATAATTAGTTGAAGCCAAACTCCAGTCAAAATGACAACCTTTGCACTGTAGGACCATTTTTTCAAGAAGATGAAAATGTAGAACAGAACAAGAAAGGAAAGTAAATCTCTGATTAGGTCACTACTGAGCAAAAGGTTCTGGAATGCTCATGGGGAGTTGCCGTATTTAATTTCCATGGTGTTTAGACATCTGTGTTGTCAGAGCTAAAGCGCAATATTTAGCTATGGCCACGAGCGTGGACATGGTGCTGTTGCATCAGGAAGATGCAATCTGACCACAGCTATTATGCCAAATTTTAAAATATAGTGAAGCTTAGAACTGTAAAATAATTTAAGTTGGAAGGGAATATGGGAAATCATCTAGTCTAACCACTCAAAGCAGAGGCCAACTTTCAGAACAAGACCAGGTTGCTCAGGGCTTTGTCTAGTCAAGTTTTGGGTATTTCTGAAGATGAAGATTCTCCAATGCCAGTTTTAGCTTCATGCAGCTGAGTAAAAAATGGTTCTTCTCTCAAATAACACCTGGGAAAAGACTATGTCTGTGGCATGCAGAGTTCTTTAAAACTCTTCACTACCTGTGAAGTCTTTGTACTTCACAAAACACAGGCATGGCTGTTGCCTAAGTTCACATAAGAAAGGGACATATTAATCACAGACTTACGAAAAATGTCATGAAGCTATGTGTTTTCAATGCAATATTTGTTGGGGAAAAAAAAAAAAAAAGAAAAAAAAAAAGAATCCAGACTATCAAAAAGACCAAGCTCTCATTCAGTAGAGCATATAACCTGCTCCAAAAAGGTTTTCTCATTGTAGTCATTTTTTAAACTCTTATCCCCCTTTTCTTTCTTAATTGCATTTTTATTTCAGAGGAAATACTTGAAAGCGGCAAATCTCAGGTTTAGAATTAGTAGCTGTGGAACCCAGCTGTTGTGACGAATAAGCTTCCAATTTATTTCTCTCCTTTGTTTTTATTACTCACTTTTCATTTGATAGTGTTACATGAAAAAAGAGCAACTACTTTTATTTTCACTTGGATAATTTACCCATCATAGTTTAAAATTAGCTCCTTAAGTGCCAATATCGAATGTATGGCACAAACACACAGGTTTTAGCAAAGAAAAACAAGACTGGCTTCAACAGCAAAAAAACTGAAATAGAACTATTAGAAATACTTGGGGTTTATATTAAAAAATACGGATGCAGCAGTACTACCAATTAAAAAGGTTTTATTCCATATGGCTATAATTGATCACTGACAAAATTAACCTTCACTTAGAGTATTTGTGTGATGCTATGCTGATATTAAAAAAAAAAAAAAAAAAAGAGTAGGCTAAATTCCCTCATCTCCCAGAAATATTTTTCCCTTGTTTGGGTCTTCTGTCTAAATCAGTCAACTTGGCAGTGTCTTCAGTAATCCTGTTTCTGGGTTGTGAGATTTATTATTTATTTTAAATTAGAAGAAATAGCTACTTGAATAGAAGCAATTAAGTTTTATGCGTCTTATTACTGAGAGGTAATTGGAATGTGGTTATCATCCAGTTTCACAAAGGTACAGGCATATACTTAATTTTCTCAAAATCTGAGTTACATTTCCAGGTAAAATATGGAAAAATATTTCTTTCTTTCCATTAAAATGTTGCTCCAAATTTTCATTTAAACTTTTTTAACCTCCTTATTTTCAAACATCTCTCCCAGACATCTGCACCCAGGAATAACATGCTTGGCCTTTCTGCCAAATTTATGAAGGTAAAGCTTGAAATTCGCACTCATTAAAATCTCTTTCCATCAATCCTTCAAACTTCGAGAACTTTGATTTCCACCTGACATTGATTTTTGGATTTCTTTCCTACAAGGAAGAAGTCTTATCAGAGACACTCATACACTGCACACCGGATGACTTGGTAAAACTACTTCAGCTGAAGCATCAAAGACAGTGACAGGGAACACCTACTTGCATTGAAACACAGCACAATGTGACTTCCAGTGGGATTTTAATTAAGAACATAGAGTTTGGTAGAAGTGGAGTATTTTATCTAATTCTATTTTTCACACTTTGAGTTCAAAAGGTTTGCCTAAAATGGACTGTATAAAATCATTCTGCATTTTGTCTTCTATTTCAGCACACTTATCAAATAGCTTAATTTAAAAGCTTTGTCAAAAACCTTACTATCTGAGCAGTTATATACACTGCTCAGTTGTTACTTCATAAAAATACCTCAGAAGACAAATGAAGTGCATGCATTTTACCTCCCAGATGAAAATTAACAATTAAAACTACAGAAACAGCAAAGAAACAACAACTACTTTACTTTAGCTGTCAGCTGAATTCAGTGAAATGTAAAATAATATTTGGTAAGTTTAAATGTGCAGGGGAAAAAAAAAAAGTCATCCTTTTTCACATATAACTGCAGAATGGAAGTCCGTCAAAATCCACAGAAAACAAAGATAAAATACAGCCTCTGATCCAGCAGGCACTTAAACCACTGACTATAAAAATTAAAAACAGAGAATAAAAAAACCCACACAAACCAAAATAGGTGATACATACACAACACACTTGTCCTGATCTTATAGTGGAGTTTTTCTTATTATTGAAAGCCATGTAATAGGCTAGGTCAGCTCTTGGCCACAGTGCAGTAGGACCATTCTTATGTAAGCTAATTGATTAATTAAAAGAGATGGATACTGAGATTAATTAAATAATTTTAGTTAACATAAATTTCACTCATTCATTCACACCTTCAGTGAAAAAAAGAATTGTTGTGATGGGAAGAAGTAAATATTTTACTCGTTGTATTTCTAAAGTTCCCTTTTTAATTTCAGCAGAATGAGGTAGCAGCTATGGAAGAAGCACCACAAGTGTGTGAAACATCTGAAAATACACAGATTGTTGTGGCAACTGCCACAAGACACAGGCTGAACCAAGAGACAATTACTGTAAAACCAAAAATGCAATTGTTTTGACAAAAATAAAAGAGGAGTGAGGAAGAGTAAATATTTATACTGTCCTCTGTGAGGGAACAGGGGAAGAGGAAGCTTTAGAAACAGCCATTAAAGAAAAAAAAAAAATCCCACTTGAAGAGTGTGAGGGGAGTGAAATAGTACTTTTTTTCCCCGTTTTCCAGTCAGTTCTACACTGCACTCAAATTCCATTTGTTCCCAGATGTAAAGTGAACTACATTCATTTTCTACCTGCTTAAACACACTATTAAACTTCCAAAAAATAAGCATTATTCTGAAAATCTGCAAGGATTTCTATTTTTAAATACTTGTGATTCACCCAGTTACTACAGTGATGTGACCCCTAATTAAAAGTACACTCTTAGATAAAGAGCAGACCACCTGACATTACAAAGAGATTTAAAACACTTCTGCAGTTCACAGGATGCATTCCGAACTCTTTTGATGTTGGATTTCTAATTTTATCATCTCCACACTTTGTTTGACTCGCCTCATTATGCCCCATTATGACAAACATTTACCTATGTGCTTAACCTTACATAAAGCCCCCTCTCTGTTTATAATGATCTAGTTTCAGTTCCTCTGAATTATGTCTCCTGTTCCAATCGTAAGGAATTGATTTAGCCACCTTCAGCCACAGAAGAAATCCTCATTCATAGAATTCACTAGCTGTGTCGGTTGAGACTGACTAAAATTGTTGCTGGTCTCATGGAAAACCACATGTGCATCTACCGAGGTCTTGTCCTTTGAGAGGAACGAGATATGGCAAAATGTTCACCCCAGGTCGGAAGAATCCCAGGTTTATCAATTTAGACAGTCATTTACCTCACTGACAATACTGATCGGGTGATTTTTTTTTTTCCTAGGGAAAATCTCTAAGTCATGTTTCTGAAAAGCAATTCAAGGAGATGGAATTAAAAAGGAATTCTTAACTCAGTCTGGTGATAATTAATCATGATCAGCAGACTCCCTGCTTATGCAGTTGAGATAAATAACAATTAAAGTCTGTTTTTATTACAAAATTCATTTTGTTCAAATTTTTAACAAACCAGAAGATCAATGCAATGCTTTCTTTAAAAAAGAAAATCAACAAACAAATAAAAAAAACACCAAAAAACACATACACAAAAAAAACCACCACACAAAAAACCTAACCCTTCATGGAAGTAATTATTTTAAAATAATACAACAAAAATAACCATTCACACTTCATTCTGAGGCATGGTGCTTAATGATACATACCTCCCTGTAAAGCAATGAGAAACTCAATATTAAAAAAAGTGAAATGTTTAATCTGTAATTATTATTGCCTAGATACCATACCAGCAAAAGGCAAATATCCTGTAACAGTTTTATTTCTCAAGAAAAGATCAAAAAGTGTATTAAATAAAAGAGCTGTGTAACTTCGAGTTGGAAAGAAAATGAAAAGGGAAATATGTATTTTTACTGCTCATTATTACAAAATCTTACATTCTGTTACAGGTAGGACAGATCCCCCTCAGAAATCCATTTTTTATCCTTTATTCACTGTAAAAACAGGTATGTAAGAGAAGCAAACACTATCATCAATTGAAATAGCATCTCTGTGTGTACTTCCATGGTAAGGCAGCAAACTCAGTTTGAAGGTTCCTAATTCACGCTTTAAGACATTACACTGTGTTCGTGTAGTAGAACCATTCACTGGTAAGGGATGGCAGTAGTGAGAACAGCGGTGTGAGGTGTCACCAGGTAGACGATCTGCTCAGCGTGGTGGCAGAGCTGCGAGAGGAGGTAGAAAGGTTAAGGAGCATCAGGGAGCCTGCGAGATAGACTGGTAATGTCATGCTCTGCTCAACCTGAGACAAGAACAGAAACAGCCACCAGAAAAAAAAATAAAAACAAACAAGATCAAGGGGATTCTGTATCCTCCGCTCACCAAGCAGAAGGCAGTAGCTCAACAGAAAGGAGTTAACGGAGGCAAGTCCATGCTCAGGGCAGCACGCAAACACCCTTGGGAAGCCCACCTTGGCTTCCCAGGTGTCTCTGTACAACTGGCATGAGGCTCTGGATGTGGAAGGCCAGTCCCTGGACGATGTGGATGACAGCCCATCTACACCACAGATGTCACCAAGGTCAGAAACACCTAACCCTCATACCATGATCAACTCCATGAGGAAGAACTGCCCACCTTAGGAGAAGATCAGGTTCAGGACAATCTAAGGAACCTCAAGGTGCACAAGTCCATGGGACTTGATGAGATGCATCCATGAGTCCTGAGGGAACTGGAAGATGAAGTTGCTAAGATGTTATCCATCCTATTTGAGAAGTCATGTCAGTCTGGTGAAGTTCTCACTTCTTGGAAAAGGAGAAACAGCCCTCGTTTTTAAATAGGGAAAAAAGGAAGACCCAAGGAACTACAGCCCAGTCAGTCTCACTTCCATGCCCGGCAAGATCACAGAGCAGATCCTCCTGGTGAGTATGCTAAGACACATGGAAAAAACGAGGTGATTGGTGACAGCCAACATGGCTTCAATAAGGGCAAATCATGCCAGACAAATTTGGTGGCCTTCTATGACGGGGTTATAGCATTGGTGAATAAGTGAAGAGCAATGGACATCATCTACCCGGACTTGTGTAAAGCATTTGACACTGTCCCGCACGACATAGATTTGACGGATGGATCTCTCAGTGGATAAGGAAACAGTTCCGGTCAACTGCTCAATGTCCAAGTGGAGGCCAGTGACAACTGGCGCCCCTCAGGAGTCCAATCCCCAAATTAATCTATACTCAAGGAGCTTCTCCACTCAGACCAGTCTAAAGCAATGCATTTTTAATCCCTTTCCTTTCCTGCTATTGCTGAGATCACCATGAAGATCTGTGTATCTGTATATAGCCCAGTTAAGCATTCCTAGAGAATCCTAGTCCCAGAGAGAAACTATTTTTGGACATATATGGGTAGATGAATTGTAGCAGCTCAAGTTAGTTCAGGGGAGTCAGAAGATGTCTTCCAACTTTCAGCTTTGTGCTGGAATTTTATATCTTCAAGTTTCCAGCTTCTCATGTTGGAATGTCTTTAGTGGACTAAAAGAGCTGCATAAAAGAAACAAACAAAAAGTCTTTTGTGGTAAGACATGAGCATCAAAACCTAGCAATGCCAAATGATAAACTAAGGCTAAACTACTCAATTACATTAAAAGTAGTGAAAAAATGAGAAGCTAAATTCATCCAAATCTAGGTATCTTCCAAAATTCCATACCTGCTGAAACAGATTATCTTCACAGCTGGACAATGGCATTTTACACTGACACTGCTGCCGCACTAAATTTGAAACTTAGAGGTTTATCATAACCAATTTTAAAGTTAAGGAAATCATAGATAAGAATGGGCTGGCTTTGCAACGTTTATAGATTAAATAACCCATTTTATAAGTAGTTCCTCTCATAAGAAAAAAAACAAAAGCGAAGATACCTCCATCTTGTGTTAACAAGGAAGCTCTGACTGAGAATTGAGAAGCACTTAGAATTCAAGGAAAAGACTTTAATCAAATGAGAACACAAAAAAGAGATAATTACAATATTTTGTGAAATGATTACTGAGTTTGATACTACTAGCAAATCTGCTAATTTTGGCAGGTCTTTCAAATGTCCTGTGTTACAAGTGCCAATAAACTCTATACTCTAAGTAAATATTTCAAATTATTGTGTAAATTAAGACTCATTCCTCTGATTACATGTACTGTGAGCCCAATGTGCCTGCAATGCATTGTTGATCATGTTATGACCTGGCTATGCTAAGTGGTCATTTGTGAGACAATTGTGGAAATCAGATTACTGAGCTACATAGAAAAACAAAAAACAAAATCCAAAACCTGAATAAAATGGAAATAAAATAGAAAAGCAGTAAGCTACTTCTGCAAGAAATTTCCCAACACGGAATCTAATAAGAGTTGCCAAGTTAAATCAGTACTTTAAACTACTTGACTGAAAAGAAGTATTTCTGCAGCATATTTTAGGACCATTTTACCTCATGATATTAATGTAAAATATTTTTCCCCTGTTTAGTTTTATATAACCAGTATTAATAAATTAATAGTGTATAGAAGACATCATAAAAAAATTCACCAAAACCCACAAAAAACAGATGGTTGAAAATGGCAACAAACTTAATGAGGAAACAGCAACATAAAAGAGAATCCTCCAAGTGATCAAGGAGAAAGTCGGTGACACAAACATGAAGACTCCCTAGAAACATACCTCATAATGTCTTTTTCCAGTCTTCTGCAAATGAGAAATTATCACATAGGGATTTCACGCACATTTGTGAGAAGAATGCTGTCAACTTTGCTAGGCTGAGTTGCACTGAATTTGACTGCCAAACGATCGTGAAAAACTAGGCAGCTACTCACAGCTCAAGGTGATTACCAATCACGAGCTTCACCGCAGAAAAAATAACATCAAGTGCTCCAGAAAAAGCAAGCCATGGAAATCACTGAAAATATCTTTTAAGTTAGAAAGTCCTATCATTTTACACAGGAAAGCTGAATTGTTCATAAAAAGTCAGCTCCAGATTATTACGGATCTCTGTTAGAGTTCTGCCTCGTCCCAAATTGCTATACACTGACTACATACAAAGACTTCACTGCCAGCTATCTAGGAAACCACGTGCCTTTAAAACACCCCAACTAAATAACTGTTATTTACCATATACACTGCTATATGTTACAATTCTTAAGCTAACACAAAATGTGATTGCCCAGTTCCCAAGAGAGTAAGTAAATACATAAACCCAAGCACCTCACATATTCTGTTCCTTCCTATTTCTACATTGCTGGAAAGTCAAGGCCTTGATCCCCATCTAGAGCTACCAGCGTATCATGAACCATCTAACTCCTGTTCAGATGGCAGCAGTCTTTAAACCCACAAATAACATGAATCTCAAAAAGAGAGATAATATGTAGTTGCGTCACAGGCTGTCACAACAGGCAGGACACAAGGCCAAGATGAGAGCTGCAGTTTTGACCCTACAGTGGTCCAAATTATTGGCAGACTAGAACTCAGCATGCATCAACAGAAGAAGGGTGACTCAATGCTGAAGAGAACCGAGTTGGCACTTCTATCCTCCCCACTATTTTGAGGCAAATTTATAAACAATTCCTCTCCTCAGCTAACAACTGCAGCAAGGACTTTGGAGACCGAAAGAAAGGACACCATAAAAATCCTTGCTCATTCAGAATGAATGAGTCCTTATTAGATCCAGATCGAACTCCTCCTAAAAATAATATCTTGATCCTCAGTCTACCAACTTATTGTAAGTCTTCATGGGTTTTGCAGCATTTTTTCTTATGATGGGGGATATTTAACAATGGATACATAAGCTAAGAGTACTCCATAATGATGAACATGCTTGAAAATGATTTACCAACTTCAGTCGGGTATTGCTTTACATTAAAGGTCACTGAATAGGACCCTTAAGTTCTACTTTCTCACCAGCAAACAGCACTTTCACAACAGTATTGTAAAATTCTAAATGTTTTCTTTTGAAATGCTGCTGCTTTTCCATCTTGTGAGAGAGACAGAACAAATTCAGAGGTCTCAATAGTACAAGCGAGTATGCTCGCCTGTTGTAACTGCTCGTTTTCCTGAAAAGCATGTAATTTCTCTGAAGGATCTGCTAAATTGCAACAAACAGTATTTCTGAAAAGTCACAATAAAACATGGGGTTTTAAAATACCATTAGATAGTGCTGGGAACTTGTCAGATCCCACACAATTCATTCCCCCATCCAATGACGCATGATATTTGGCACACAATGTACTTATGCTTTTTGTTTGCAACAGGAAGACATTTTTTCCTCCTGTGCTTCTGAGCTTTATTCTTATTATCAAATACTCCTTCCAATTTCATTGAGTTATGTAAAACTACCCCTTGTGAGTAATATCAGAAGGATTTTGTCTGTCTCTTGGAATGAGATATTTGACACAGTTTATGCAGTCAGCTTGTGTTTCCAAACTCTACTTAAATAAGAAAGTATTAGATGCAAAACCTGAAAAAAAATACAGATCTCTGTGGTTTGTAGCTCAGGATTACATATTACGTCTAATTAGTAATTAACACGAGGTTAATACTGCCCTGGTTTTGGCTGGGATAGAGTTAGTTTTCTTCTTGGTGGCATGAGAGAGCAGCTGCATGGTGGTTAGTGGCTGGACAGGTTAAACCACGACAAACGCAAAGAACAATTTCTCTGACCAAGTTCAGAGATTTCCTTGTGAGTAGCAGAGCTGAGCACTTGTTGGGGAAAAAGCTGCTGGTAGTGATTGAAAGAAAAGCAGAATAGCTTGAATTTTATTGTACTTTATGATCCTTGTTAGCACTTTCTGCAAGGGTTTATCCAACTTTGAAAGATCATTGTTATTTTAAGATTACTAATTAGTTTCTTTATAAAAAAGTCATTCAATCCAGGAAGGCATTTCTTCCCTTCTAATTATGTAATGACTATTTTCAGTGATTGGCAAAAGTTCTTCCAAATGCTGTATTCAATCTGTATTCAACCAGGGACAATCTGTACTGCCTACATAGCATTACCTCATCTCACTAGCTTTTACAGCAGCTACATGTTATCTATTGAGATTTTAGGATGTAATTTCCTGTGAATGACAGAAGCTGATAACACTCCAAGTCATGAAATTGAGAACGATATTCACTTACTTTTTAGAATATTCACAATATATGCTACATTAATTACACAAATAATTGAATATTTCTATTAAAGAAGCACTTCAGTACCACCACCCTGCTGGAAAGCAATAGCAATCATAGAATCATAGAATGGTTAGGGTTGGAAGGGAAATCAAAGATATTCTAGTTCCAACCCCCTTGCCATGGGCAGGAAAACCCTCCACTACACCAGGTTGCCCAAAGCCTCATCCAACCTGGCCTTGAACACTTCCAGGGATGGAGCATCTACAACTTCTCTGGGCAACCTGTTCCAGTACCTCACCACCCTCTGAGTGAAAAATTTCTTCCTTATATCTAACCTAAATCTACCCTCTTTCAGTTGAAAGCCATTGCCCCTTGTCTTATCACTACATGCCCTTGTAAAAAGTCCCTCTCCAGCTTTCCTGTAGGCCCCCTCCAAGTACTGGAAAGCTGCAATAAGATCGCCCGGAGCCTTCTCTTCTCCAGGCTGAACAGCCCAATTCTCTCAGCCTGTCTTCATAGCAGAGGTGCCCCAGCCCTTGGATCATCTTCGTGGCCCTCCTCTGGACTCGCTCCAGCAGCTCCATGTCCTTCTTGTGCTGGGGACTCCAGAGCAGAATGCAGTATTCCAGGTGGGGTCTCATGAGAGCAGAGTAGATGGGCAGAATCACTTCCCTCGACCTGCTGGCCACGCTTCTTTGGATGCAGTCCAGGATACAGTTGGCTTTCTGGGCTGCCAGCGCACATTGTCAGCTCATGTTGAGCTTCTCATCCACCAGCACTCCCAAGTCCTTTTCCTCTGTGCTGCTCTCAATCCATTCTCCACCCAGCCTGTACTTGTGCTTGGGATTGCCCTGACCCACGTGCAGGACCTTGTACTTGGCCTTCTTGAACTTCATGAGGTTCTCACAGGCCCACCTCTCAAGCCTGTCGAGGTCCCTTCCCCCCAGCATGTCCACAACACCACACTACTTGGTGTCATCTGCAAACTTGCTGAGGGTGCACTCGATCCTACTGTTCATGTCACCACGTCACCAATGTACGTTCTTATTTAGTTGCTCCACCTACCCTTCCTACAAGATAAACACTGTTCACCAAAGATCACTATAACTATTATAAAATGTGTTTGCTATAATTAAGAAGGCAGGAGTCTTATATTTATGCTGAAGGATGCATTAAAATACCAACAGACGTCAGGACTGGGTAAGGGTGCTCTCAGCTACACCAGCTATTCCTCACTAAACCATGTTTTATTTATTTATGTGCTTCAAGTACCAACAATTTCTACTCCTTCATCAAGAACCTCACGCCCTAAATTTAAAAGCCTTGCAGGAAATGTATTTTTTCACATCTTTTGGTGAGGAAACAGAGTTTAAAGAACATAGAGTTGAGGGAACAGGTAAGGATTATACTCAAAGTTTCTTACAAAATAAAGTGGGAAATTTCTTCAAAATTAAATAGAGATGAAAACAGGGCTTTCTTTTGGGGAGGAGGAAGGGAATCTGTTATGGTTTGAAGTGGGGGGGGAGGTCCGGGTGGCAGAAGCTGCCCATCAGACCGGACTCCCGTCCCCCTCGGGGCTTGAGCCAATCGGCGCCTCTGCGAATTGCCCTATTTACGTCGGACAAAGGAACCGGAAAGGTGTGCCTGTGCCCAGGAGCAAGGAGACGGGAGGGGGGCACGGCCCCCGCTCCCGGCTCCCGGCCGGGCCGGCGGCCTGGGCCGGGCCGGGCCCGCTCCGCTCCGTCGAGGATGGCGGCGGCGGAGCCGCTTGGGGAACTCGGGGAGAGCCCCGCTGCCGGGGCGCCCACCGGGCCGAGTTCACCCAGACAGGACTGAAATCTAAGAGAAACGGCCACACACATAAGAGGTCAGTGAAGATGGAACGGAACAACGTGTGCTGCGGCTGAGTCCCCCTTGCCAGCAGCGACCCCTTTCTAACAGTCCTCGGTGGAGCAAGCAGAGACCCACTCGCAACCAGTGGATGACCCACGTCGGGAAGAGATGCCTGAGCCTGAGACTATTGTGAATCATGGGCACAGGTAGAGACACTTTTACGCATTTTACGCATTTTACGCATTCAGAGTCTGTACGGAGACGCATTTAAGGTCGACATGACGACCCACGCTGGAGCACATTTAAAGTTTATTGATGACCCACGCCAGAGCGAGTGGCTGCAGCTCCTTAAAAGCCCAGGACTGGTAAAGCCCGCACTTGGGGCAAATCCGATGGGGTAAGGATTTGCCCCCCAGCGGGCAGGATTCACGCTTTCGCCGTGAGTAGGGGATCCACTGGAGCAAGGGACAATGGTGTAAGGACTCCTTTTCCTTTAAGAGAAGCGGCAGTAACAACTTGGAATGAACTGACCTGCACTCCCCCATTCCCTGCCCCCCTGCGCCGCTGGGGGGAGGAGGTAGAGCTGGGAAGAAGAGGCAAAGGTGGGGGGGAGTGGTGTTGGTTTTAAGACCTGGCCTTGTTTTCTCGTTATTCTCTTAAGTAACCGTTTTTGTGTGCTTTTCTCTTTCTAGGTAGCTGTTAATAAATAGTTTTGCATTAAGAAAAAGCCTCTTTTGCCCGGGACCGTGGTTGGTGGGTGCTCCTCTATTCCTGTCTCGATCCTCAGCTCTTTTATTACATTTTTCTCTCCTCTCCATTTTACTGGACTAGGAGAGCTGCGTGGGTTTGGATGCCGGACTCAGCCTAACCCACGACAGAATCAAACAACCATTTCTGTGTTTTCATGTATAAATATATACATACATATGCACACACATCCCATATGCATATATTTATAAAGTTTTACACCTGAAAAGGATCTTACTACCATTAATATCCATTTTATTCCTGCAAAACACAAAAATTGCTTTTAAATTTTTGTAAGGCTGAAACCTTAAGATATGTCGTGGTTTTAGGCCGATCCAGCAACTAAAACTCAAACAGTCTCTCCTTCTCCAGTGAAGTGGAGAGGAGAAAAATATAATAAAGGGACTAAGGGTCAAGACAAGAACAGAGGGAGCAACCACCAACCATGGTCTCGGGCAAAACAGACTTGGCTTTCTTAAAGCAAAACAGTTTATTAATGGTTATTTAAAAGGACAAAGGGAAACAAAACCGGTTACTTGAAAGGATAAAAAGAAACGAAGCCAGATCTTAAAACCGACACCTTCCCCCCCCCTTTCCTTTTCCTCCTGGCTCTACCTCCTCCCCCCAGCGGCGCAGGGGGCAGGGACTGGGGGAGTGCAGGTCAGTTCATTCCGTGCTGTTACTGCTGCTTCTTCCTTAAAGGAGGAGGAGTCCTTACACCCTTTTCCCCTGCTCCAATGGATCCTCTACTCACGAGGAAAAATCCACAAACTCCTCCAGCGTGAGTCCAGCCCACAGGATGCAATCCTTCCCCATCGGATTGCCCCAGTGTGGGCTTTACCACAGCCTCGGATACCTAGGCAGTTGTAGCCACTCGCTCCGGTGTGGGTCATCACGCAGACTCCAGATGCCTCTCTACCTTGTCATGTGTCCCAACATGACCGCCCTCAGGCTCAGGCATCTCATCTCCACGGGCTGCGAGTGGGTCTCTACTCCACCAAGACCGTTCTGGTTGCAGGGGGGCCGCCTGCCATCTCACCACCAGCTGGAGGGGAAACTCAGCTCCGGCACACCTCCTCCCGTTCCATCCTCACTGACCTGGTGTCGATGCAGCTGTTTCTCTCAGATCTCAGTCCTCTCCAGGTGAACTCAGCCCAGTGGGCACCCCGGGAGTGGGGCGCTCCCCGAGTTCCCCAGCTGGCTCCGCCGCCGCCATCCTCCGTGGGCGGCGCCTGCCTGACGCAGGCAGCTGCCCGGCCGGGAGCCAGGGAGTGGGGCAGTGCCCTCCTCCCTTCTCTCCTCACTCCTGGGCAAAGCACCTTTTCCAGTTCCTTTGTCCCGACTTAAATAGGGCAATTAGCAGAGGCGCTGATTGGCTCAACCCCGAGAGGGATGGGAGTCCGATCTGGTGGCCAGAACCAAGTCTAACCCAGTTCCAAAACCACGGAGGTCACAGGGAGCAAAGCCCCTCTCTTGCCACCAGAACCCCCACCCCCCCCACACATCAAACCATGACAAGATAGAAGACTGATTTTCATTCTTCTTATTCAACAACTTTTGTCAGTAACAATTTTTTACAAAGTTCTCAAATTATGTGTTCATTGGAAAAAGTGTGTATACTCTTATCCACTATCACTGATGCACACTCAGTCATGTTTGGTTCTTGTCGAATACTCTTGGAATACATCTCAATCAATTTGATTAAGCACAGGATTACTCAGACAAAGACTGAAATATCACAGAATGGTTTGGGTTGGAAGGGACCTTAAAGATCACCTAGTTCCAACCTCCCTGCCATGGGCAGGGACATCTTCCACTAGATCAGGTTGCTCAAACCCTCATCCAACCTGATCTTGAACACACAGCTTCTCTGGGCAACCTTTTTCCAGTGCCTTACCACCCTCATAGTGAATATGCCACAAAAGGCTGTTGGACCAGAACAGCAAATAAATAAGTAAATATACACTGATTTATATCATTGCCAATATCACGGCATGATAATAGCCTGAAAAGCAGAATATTTAAAAAGCTTTAATTTCTTCTTAGTATCATATATTTGTAGCACATATGGTCTGTAGAATATTGTCATATTCAGAACTGGTATCAATGACTTGTGTATCAGAGAAGCATTAAGTGCGTACAAACACATCTAGAAATACTTAAGGTTATGACATTACTATTATGTGGAAATCAAAAATTTTTCTTGCGACTATGTACATCACAGTGATGATTTAAAGAAGTCATCAGAGTATCTACTGAATGTTCATCTACGTTTCTATTCAAGACCAACAGAAATTGCAATTTCAAGAATTCTGAGGTCTACCGAAACAAACTCACAGTGTTTGTTGGTAGTGGGTTTCCTTTTTTTGTGGTAGCAAGTTTGTTATGTCACGCTCTAGAAAGATGCTTAACACTGTGTTAAGACTGGTGATTAAGTTTTTCTTAAAGCTGGAAGGATAGTTTCAGAAAGAAGGTATTCTGACAGAAATAGGATGAAACGCAAGATACAACATATTTTCCTTGCAATTAAACCTGTCAAACTTGCAATGGTACCTGTTGCCAGAAAAACTGATTTATTCCATCATGCAAAATGACTGCTGTTTTTATAAAGGTATATCACTAAACAACATTTAAAAATAATCAGTGTATCTGTTTGGAAGAGAATCTGAAAGAATTTAGCACCAAAGTGAAGTGAAGCCAAACAACCAAGCGTCAGTCAAAGTTTTACCAGCAGAATCACATCCCAAATAAATTCATTTACTGTAATGAACTATTGCATAACTTCATATAGTTGTACAATACTGTATTGCTCCAACGTAAAAAAGGCAATTTACAAGAGGCAGAAGCAAGGACAAGCTACAAAAGGTGCAATTTCGAAACACTTCTAGGGCACGAAGGGCTGGTTGGTGGTGGGAGAGCAAAAGCGCACATAAAGCCGACACTCTCAATGGACATCAGAGGCAACAAGATGAATTTCTATTACGATGTCGATAGCAAAAGGGTGAACAAGGAAAATGTGGGACTGGTTCTGAATAGTGCAAGTGTTTTAGTGACAGCAGGCACAAGCAAAGCTGAGGTGTTCTCTGCTGTCTTTGCCAGAGTCTTCATCAAGAAGGGCTCCCAGGCCTCTGGGAAAAGGGACAGTGTTCACAGTGGAAAGCAACAACCAGCAGTGGATGAGGATCAAGTCAGAGATATATGTCACGATAAGAATAATTCCATCCCTTTAACTCTGAAACTGTGATAGTAAAACTAAATTGAGACATAAAGATATCAAATAATGAAAATGGTTTGTCCAATGCATTTTGTATTCCAATTGGAATATGTTTATAACACTCTGCTCTGTGGCATGTGTTCATAATTAAACATATCTAAAAATATCAGAGAAAATTACTCTTAAAACAGATCTATTTTCAAACATTTTGTTTTGAAGTGAATAAGAAAAAAGAAAAAATAAACTAGAATTACTTGATAATAATTAAATTAGAACTGACTCAAGTTAAACAGTGGATTTTTTCCACATGTAACAGCCATCATACTGCAGAAATATAAAATAAACCACTATTTCAGTTACCCATTGAAAATAATCCAGTAAAGATTTGCAAATAATACATTAAATGTACTATTGCAATAGAATTGTTGGTGATTTAATTAAGAACTGAAGAACAGCACCCTTTTTGAAAGTAACCCAGCAGGCTCCTTGTAAATGATCTGTAATATACAAACCAGACTCGTTCAGCTAAAATCCAACAAAGCATTAAGTGTGTGAAGGAAAAAAAATGCAGAGAAACAAGTGATTGGAGAATGGTAAGCAAAACCTTGCACTTAGGAGAGCCAGTCTTGTATTTCAAAGTCCAACTGCAAAGATCATTCACATTCAATTACTGTCCATCTCTCCACGTTACTATATCTAAACCGGATGCAATTTCAAGTCATTACTCAAAAAGCAGAAGGAATGCAGAAACACTTCGGTACGGATAACGCTTTTTAGATGTTCTGTGCCTTCTACTGTTCTCACATCTAAATGGTTCATGACCATTATATTTGAATCTTATACTCTTGTTCTGATCAAGTTGCCATGGGTATGCATTTAAACAAAATTCTCATCAAAATACACTTTGAACAATAATGGGATCTGCCTCATCAGTTCCCCACATACAGTTATTGTCTTGCCAACAATGTATTTCATAGAAGGAAAATGCAATGAAAGGTTTCAAATTACAATAGGATAACATAGTGCACTGGCTCTACAGATCTGCATTACTAGCCACTGTGATTTCCTCAACATTATGCATTGAACAAATTGAGACAAGAAATGTAGGTATTTGTAACTTTACAACCAGCTGAATACAAATGCCAATTTGGTCCAAAGATTGCCTTAGGAAGAATATATCAGATATTTTCATTAATAGCTAAAGGAATTCATTCCATTTCCCACTAAGTAGACTGACTCCACTAAAGAACTGAAGCATTCTAAGTATAGTGAACGTACTATTCATATTGCACAGCTTTATGAACTTATATTCACACTGCAGAATTAACTCTTTTTACATATTTAGCATGGAATGTGACCTTACTGAAGTGCTAAAAAAAGCCAACCTCCTGTGCAGTATATTTCAACAGAAATTTATTTCTGAAACAGGTGAAGTACAACACTGTAATACTCATATCTGATTAAAATAAGTGATTGCCTGTCTAAATATGGAAACTAGCTGTATTTTAGCTCAGAGTTCAAATTTACCTCTCGTTATAAAAACTGTAGTACACTTTTAACGGAAGATACCTTCCTAAGACCTGTCACAATCCACTCAAAAGGAGATGCATTTCAGCAGCTGTTACAGATGTGATTGGACATGTAAGCAAACAGCTCAAGCTAAATTTTTTCTTCAAATATGCTCAGAAATTTGTGTGAATACAAAACTAACAGAAATAGGATTTTCGTAGATTTTAATAATATATTTGGGTCTTAAAATTAGGAACATTCTGAGTACACAAAAAAAACTATGTTCATTATCTACACAAACATGTGTCCACACCCTCATGAGTGTTCACTTTAGATTTTAAATAGATAATTTATTCTTTACTTGGACCTTAGGACAAAGAACGTGATAAGATCAGGATAAAGATGACATTTTAAAACCAGTTGATTCACGAACCTGGGCTGTAATATAACATAACGAACATTAAAATCACTTCTATACTGTCTCAAGCTTTCTTCTCTGCCAATTTTGCAGGTGTATTGGGCTTGCATGGTAGCAGGGGGCCTACAGGGTTGGCTTCTGTGAGAAGCTGCTAGAAGTTTCGCTTATGTCCAATAGAGCCAATGCCAGCCAGCTCCAAGACGGATCCACCACTGGCCAAGGCCGAGTCAAACAATGATGCTGTTAGTGCCTGTGAGAACATATTTAAGAAGGGGAAAAAAGTTGCTGCGCAAGAGGAATTGTAGCTGGAGAGAGGAGTGAGACTATGTGAGAGGAACAACTCTGCCGACACCAAGGTTAGTGAAACAGGAGGAGAGGAAGTGCTCCAGACACTCGAGCAGAGATTCCCCTGCAGCCTGTGATGAAGACCATGATGAGGCAGGCAGTTCCCCTGCAATCTACGGAGGTTTACAGTAGAGCAGACATCCACCTGCAAGTCCATGGAGGATCCCATGCTGGAGCAGATGGATGCACCTGAAGAAGGCTGTGGACCCATGGAGAGGACCTTACTCTGGAGGAGGTTTGCTGGCAGGACTTGTGACCTTGTTGGGGACCCACACTGAAGCAGTCTTTTCCTAAAGGACTGCACCCCATGGAAAGGACCCACAACGGAGTAGTTCATGAAGAACTGCAGCCTGTGCAAAGGACTCACATTGGAGAAGTTCATGAAGAACTGTCTCCTGTGGGAGAGACCCTAAGCTGGAGCAGGGGAAGAATGTAAGGAGTCTTCCCCCCGAGGAGGAAGGAGCAGCAGAAACAACATGCGACAAACTGACCACAATCCCCATTCCCTGTCCCCCTGCGCCATTTTGGGGGAGAAGGTAGAGAAAACTGGGAGTGAAGTTAAGTCCAGGAAGAAGGGAGAGGTGGGGGGAAGATGTTTAAGATTTGGTTTAATTTCTCATTACCCTTCACTGATTTGATTGGTAATAAATTAAACTAATTTCCTCAGTCTGTTTTGCCCGTGACAGTAATTAGTGAGCGATCTCTCTCTGTCCTTATCTCAACCCACGAGCCTGTTGTTCTATTTTCTCTCCCCTGTCCAGATGAGGAGGGGGAGTGATAGAGTGGTTTGGTGGGCACCTGGCATCCAGCCAGGGTCAACTCGCCACAGCAGGACAAACAATTACAAGCAGGCTTCAAGAGGGGGGAAAAAAATACTAAATACAAAGACAGGAAGACATTCAGTATGACTGAAAAGCTTGGAGTTTTTTTTACGAAGACCACTGTTTTTTCCCTCATTTTCAATCCCCAAAACAGTCTAGCCTGCTTCGAAAATTTAAAATCTATGAAGCCCGAAGGGGTACCGACACTTGGGTCCGTTCCCTCAAGAACAAATAAAATGTGTCTTTAAGATGGAGGGAAAAAAGCTCCAGTAACCTACAACTGACATTCATTCTGCATCTGTTCAGGATACAGATTTACTTTTCCTATTCTGCTGAAGGTAAAATATCAAATCTATCAAGACGTTGGTAGTCTTAGAGATTTTAGTTCAGCACCATTAACAGTCTGATAAACATCAAGAGAAAATAAAATAATTAGTGACAAGACCCAAAATCGAAGGCATTACATGAAAATATTGGTTATTCCTTGGACTGAGTTCAATAGCCTCTGGCTTTCACCAAGTGTGAAACACCTAATCTTTTAAAATCAAAGTATCAGAACATATCTAGAGAAAATGAGATTATTTTTCCCAAAATGGATTATAATCTGCTTCCTGGGTTTTCCTCTTTGGTTTGGATTTGTTTGATCCAGGAGAAATAAGGAAGTTGCACAAGGTTTTTATCTTTCACTGTGAACCAGAATGAAGAACTGAAGCAGTATCGCAGAACACAAAACTCCCCCTTGTGCTCCCACCGAGTGTGAGGGGGAGTTTTGGGTGAGGAATGAATGCAGAATCATGTCCTCAGGCTTTACTCACCTCTTATTTGGAGCTCCAGAGTAATTGTAACTGACATAAAAAAGGCCAAAAACCTGCTCCTGCAGCAGTGCTTTGACTGTAGAGCTTCTTATTCATGCTCTTCAAAATCATATTAATGCCAGTATATTTTCAAAGGGAGACTGAAATCTTCCTTCAATTCCACCATTCATAGGGTCCTCCCACATGACCTTGCTCAGTTCTCTTTTAAAAGGAGCAGTAATGGCTGAACTATGCCTTTGATCCTGCCACCATTTATTTATATTCCAGCAGTATAGAATTGATACAGTTACAGGGGCTGCTTTGAGAGTCTTTTTGTAGTTGGGAGCTCAATAATTCCTGCATTTAGGCTGCAGGAGGATCAAACCACAGCAATGTTTCAGGCGAGATCCTTATCTTGCCACAGGTACAGTTTAACTCTAGCCACGAACTCAGAATAAACTGCAATACTTAGTTTCTCATCTAATTCTCCTGTAAAAGCTTGATATCTCTTAAAGAGCATATCCTAAATATATGTGAGTCACATTTCTTTTCACATTCACTGAAAACTGATCTCACAAGCTCTGACGGGGGAATTTCTGAATGAGAGATATATTGTATGAGGAAGAATCTATAAACTCAGACGCAAAGGGAAAAAAAAATTCTCTTTGAAATCCTTTCTTTGTTTTAGGCACAAAACCTGTACAACCTCTGCACAGCAATTTTAGAGTTTATTCTTTAAATCCAAGGTCATGTAGCCATAGCAGCTAGTTCACGCTCAGAGGGGAGGTAATCATCCTCTGTTCTTCTCAGCAAGTGCTCTTTGCTGAGGTCAAAGAAATGGGGCAATGTAACACTGGAATCCATTACAAATTAGCATAATGTCACCACCTCTCTCTGTGACATTTAAAATGAGCACAGATGAAGGACAGCGTGGAAAAGAATGCAATTACAAGTATCTGGATCCAACAATAGTTCTGGGAACAAGCAAGGAACTGCTACTGCAGGTAACGAATCCTTTAACAAACTCCAACATTTCTCGTGTTGCCTTCATTCTCTATCATTATCATTAAACAAAAAAAACAAACAAAAAAAGCCCACAAAATCCCAAAATTCCAGTCAGACACTCACTTCTGAAGGCAGGAAACCTGAATGAAACACCACCACAAGCTTTCATCATGTACGAATACAAAAAGAGAAAATACATGTAAAGGTGAGAAGAACACCATCTCAGCACCACAACGCAGCACCGCTGTGAGGAAATCTGTGAAGATGAGATCTCTCTCTGTCTTTACTGACATCTAATCAGACTTCAACGCCTCTAAAAGTTACCAAAAGAAAGGTACAAAATTTAAAGAAAAGGGAAAAGAAACATACAAAACCCAGAAACAAAATATGCTATCTTGTGTTATGCAGTCCAGTAATAATCTCACCCTATTCTTAATCAGCTCTGCTCGAAAATATGAGGAAGGAACGGAAGTACAGAGCCTTACATAGCAGGACAGAGTGAGAAACAACTCAGCTCCTTTTCAATAAAAACCTCAATTTCTTCGCAAACGCTCTAAGCTTTCTGAAAACAAAAGTGGAAGTAGCTAAAAACTTCAGCCTTAACATATTCTGAAAACATTTTTAATTTTATGTCTTTTCTGAAACATGATAGCTAATTAGTTATTTGATTACCATAATCAGAAACGCTAATCATTGCAGTCTTGATGAAAACTCAGTGATTATCCCAAGAGGGTTGCGGTCCAGTAAACGTGTTGACAGGCTATTTGTTATCATAATGGCAATGCATCACGATAACATATAGCAGAAAACAAAAGACAAATACAGATTAATACTATCCATGGTACTTTAATACAAGAGAAAAATCTATTGTGACCTCCAGGTCAAATTATGTGGTTGCCACTCAAGCAAAATTCCTTATGACATCAGTTTTGCACTAAGACGACTGTAGTATCCTAGTGAATGAAAATACAATCCCACTAAAACGATCAGCAACCAGAGAGTGCCAAGCCACATCATGATCTCTCCTTAAAATTGCCACACAACTAACTGAAAAGTTACAGAAAGCCTGTTTTATTGTTTAGAGGTAAAAATCGAAATACTGCAAGTACAAATTAAATATATGAAACAGCATCTCTCCCTTTCTTAAAGTTTTGCCTCTAAATCCTTCAAATGCCTGAAAAATTATTTATCTATATAATTGTTACTATATATTTTTACATTTATATTAACGGAACCTTCCCTTTGAGAAATACTTGGCAGTACCAGACCTTTTCCTGTGAAAATTAAAACAGAAAATTGACATTAGCTAAGCTACTCTTCCCCAAAACATTGCAGTTTGCCAGCCGACTTGAGGATTTATTTTTAACCCTCTTCCTTCAGCCTGTAATTTCTTATTTCCACTTTCAGTCTAACAAGCTGAAAGCAGAACTGTTCACAGATGAAATAGTCGTGGAGTCCCTTTAAAATACTAAATTACTATTATCTGCTCTATGAGTTGGAACCCTTTTCTCTCCTTCTCATTCTTGCCTTTTTACTTTTATTATTTTCAGCAGGTAATATTAAATGTCAACCAAGCTCTACAAAAATACCAGTGCTATTACTTTTCTTTTTTTTCCCTCTTTCCCCTTCAAGACTAACAGCTGCCAGAATTGTGGCTGTCAAAACTAGCAGCTGGGAACTTTTCCCATACTTGCCAAAGACTTGATTGGAGATATGCAAATACAGTTCTCCAAAAATTGTCCAAGGGGTCCCAAGAGGCAAAACTGAGGTTAGATACTTCCTTCACAACTCTGTGAAGCTACTGAATCTTCCAATCTCCCAGAAATAGAAAGCAAGAATTCAAGACAGAGATGTCATTTTCAAAATGACTTCATAGATTAGCTGTCTATCACTCTACACTGTACACGTATATGGCTTCCATTGTCACAGTTTCCAAGCAATCTCAATTTTTCACGTACATATACTCCCACCATGACTACCAAATGTAGAAAAATTATGATTATACTTTAAGGCTAAGAAATGGAGGCACAAAAATGCAAACTAAACTTGGTACAATAAACATAAATTTCGTGGATTCATATTAATGAATGGGAAATTAGATCTCACAGAACATCTACTTCAACTACATAAACTAAAAAAAAAGCAATTATACTTGACTCATTTGTCAGACATTTGACAAACTTGAGCAAAACTTCAAGAAAGAAAATAACTGGATAACATATTCCAGCAGTTTACTGCCTCATAAGCTTTTAGGTCTTTCCCCCTAACCTTAATCTGTAGATTAACTCAATTTATTCTTCTCTTTCATTCGGTGGCCAAGAAAAACAATTGATCATTATAACAAATATTTATATTTTTATAACAAATTTTATAACAAATTTTTGCATAGCAGAGACCTCATATTTCCTCTGAGTCTTCTCTTGTCTAGATTAATAATAAAAGAAATTCTGTCAACATTTCTTTATAGGTCATGTCTTCAAAACCTCCCATCATTCTTACTCTTCTCTTTCGCACTTTATCTAGCTTGCTCAACTTTTCCTAAAACCATGATGACCAAAACTAACCAACATACTAGATATGGCCTCAGAAGCAGACCTGAATAGTTATTTTCCACATCTTGTACACAGCACTCCAGTTCATATATTTGACAGGACCACCTTGTTAATTCATGCTTCGTTTCGGACCTACTATCATCTGATTAGCCAGATATTTCCTGCTTGGTGCATTTAATTTCTCCTTTCTGAGTGTAACTTTTCCCACAAAACTTCAACGAATATCAACTTGTCGCTTTAAAGCTGATGTCCAAAACGTCGAATTCTAATCCTCAACAAGCCCCTGCTACATGAGAACTGTGTTAAAATCTTGACTTTATCTGCAAGTTTTACAAGGGTACATTAGTCTATCATCTAAATTATTAATAAAAACAATGAAAAGAATACTCTGTCCAGGACAGACAAATGTCATAATTTGAAGGGACACTAACAGTAACTTATTGATTCTTACACATCACACCATATTGGTGAAATGGAGTCCAAGTTTGCCTACAGCAATGTCATGTGAGACAGGATGAAAGAGCATACTAAACTCAAGGTGTGTTACATCTGCTGATTTCTATAGATCTGCTACCATGCCCAAGCATTCTAGAGTTAAATTAACTTCTTGCACTCTAGACTATTTCTAAGGATCCAGATCAGACTGGCTATGACACCTTATTTCTAATTTTTTTCTTATTTTGAAGCCCAGTAATATATTTACATTCCTTTAATCCTCAAAGACTCCCTAAACCTCCATGAGTTCTCAATACACAGAAGATTCAGAGAAAGCTCTCATTCATGAATTTTTAGTTTTATTTATCAATTTTCTTTTTAAGGTCTTTCTTTTGGGCAGCACGTACCTCAGTATATATCCTATGTCATGTTCCTCATGTACCCTATGTCCTCATTAAAACACTTATATTTGATATTTGGTCAAATAATTCTGTATGATGGTGCATGAAGACTGAAGCATTCAGATTGTCAAAATTACTAATTATCACAGTTGAAAAAAATCTGTTTATTCAAATGTTCAAAACTCAGAAAGAGTCTTAGACAGCTGGACGGGGTAATAAAAAATTGTCATGCTCAGAGTAATACACTCATGTCTGCAGAATATCAAAAAGATACTCCACGCCTTATGCTAAACCTGTCCTTTTCTCTGCAAAAACTTTTGCACTTTTTCAGGAAATCCCCTGTGTCTCAGAATAACCTTCTCCCCTTCAAGTACAGGTGGCTGACCACTCAAAAACATTACTAGTATAAATACGGGTACTGTATGATCTGGAGGGAAAGACATTTAATAATTAGGCACAGTTAGCATTTTGTTTTGTGATCCACATCTTGAAGAAGTGTCATTTGTAACTTCAGTTCAGGAGTCTTGGGAAACAAAGTTTTAATACTTGCTAGCAACTGGGGAAAAACAGAACATTGTTTTCCTTAAAACTACAGAGAACAGATATACAGAACAAGATGAATATTAATATAATGGGACTGCAGAAGACTGATTTGGGTGCCAGACAAACTATGAAGAGTTTTAAAACACAACCAGAACATGAAAGGCAAATTTATTCAAAGGAAAAACAACAAAAAAAAGCATAAGTACAAAAGAAATTGTGCATTATTAGAAGGCATATAATTTTTCTGATAAGGTGCAATTTCACTTTGCCACAATTTACACCTTGTTAGCTATTTCTCAGTAACCACCTGCATGTCAGTTCTTACTCCTTTGCAAACAGGAGGAGGGTAAACACGTTCTGTGGGGTCATTGCAAACTCAATCGTACATCAGCATACTGTAGCTGACATTTGGGAACCTAAACTTTGGATCACGTCAGAGAAATCGTTGGTGTGGCCATCAGTTCTTATCGATCTCCAGTGTTAATGTTAGGATAGCCTGAAAATAATTTGGCGAAAACATTAATTCCCTTGAATTTTTAAAAATGTTTACAGTATGCTTCATAAGTGCCTAAACAAGACCGGATTGATGAATTTTTCTGTCTAACAAAGGTGATTTACTTCAGCAAATAATTTCTCATATTAATAACCTTTCTTACAGGAACTGAGTGACCTTGCATAAACATATTCGCTCTATCAAAATTAAAACATGTAGCATGATTTGACAATCTGTCATTTTCCTTCCTATAACATAATAGAAAGGTGCAAACCCCAAGTATGTTACACAAATTATGCGTGTTGTCTCCATATTACAGAATTCTGACAACATAGGCATTTCCATAGCTTTTAGTTGGGGTTTTACAGATAAGATGTTTCCCTCTTGGAAGCAGTTAAAAATACAGTAAGACAGTTGTCTCCACCCCACCATGATGCCAATTCACCAAGAAATCCAAAACAAACCCACAAAGATGCCACCACTTTATGAAATAGAAGAGCTTTTTTTAAACTTTTCCTTGGAAGTACAAGAATTGGGTCATGTTGCATTTAGTAAAGACAGACATCAAGAGCCTGCAACTGTAGGAAAGATATTGTTATAAGAGAGAGTCTTGTGATAAGGCTGCAATTCAGGATGCATTAATATGAAATGGGATGGTTTTGAGGATTTGATTGTTCAAGAGTATGAACATAATCCCAAATATTAGTTGGCAAAATGTACACTTCAATAAGAGAACAAGAATAAAGTATCAAATGAGTTCCTACATTCAAAATACTACTTAACAATACGTCAGAACTGCTTAGTAAAAGCCCTGTCTGTGCCTGCTCAGAACATTAAATCAAACCAAACATTTAAAGCTAGTAAGCAGAAAATTAGGTTTCTAAAACCAATTCCAGTATTTAAAATAAAGGATCACACACAGCATTAAGCAAGATAGGTATCCTACTAATTTCAGTCAATATTAGCAGGATCACGCAGCTCAATACCGGTGAAAAAATAAAGACATTATTTACTTTTTATCAGCACAACTAAAAAGAAAACTACTGAAAAACTGTCCCAAAAGATTAATGAAGTTGAATAATGGATTTAAAAGGAAAAAAAAAAAAATGTGATTTGAATAGTCTTTTATGCTGTTGAGATCAAATCACTACTCTTGATGTTAACTAACGTTCTTATCACAAGCTTGCTTTTGTATTTATGATAACACAATGGTAATAACTTTCAATTTCAAGTAATCAAAAACATAATTTGAAGTCTAGTATTTTACTCATGATAGTTAAAGAAATATGTTTGTAAACATAATCAAGTCGCTCTGGCTTAACTCATTCTCAGAATATCACCCACAGAGTTACTAATGAGGACCTATTCCTCTGGAATTAAACACAACAGAACTCAGTATGTGAAATGCATAAAAGCAAATGTAAAATAATCTGGGTCAATAGGGCTTATTTATGGCTACCGGATAATGTAAATCCAAAAAATTTCAGAACAAGCATTCAGAAAAGCCTTTTCGTCATACTCCAGCTGTCAAGAAGCAAGCAAACAAGCAAGCCAAACACCACAGTTTCTTAATAGGGTAAGGATATGGAACACAATCCTCTACAAAACTACTTACATACTAAATTTAGTATTCACTATTTCAATAGCAGGTTCAAGAGTGTTTCATAAAAAGCTAAAAGAGGCACAGGAATGGGTAAATAGATATGATTTAGAGTCAACATTTTATGAGGACTTAGTAAAAATCTTTGAAAATATGCTAAACTTTGGCTAACAACAGAAATCTAAGTTTAAGCTCAGACTCAATAAAACATTTACTAAAACAAAAGCAAACAACTGCATTGGCTGTATAATTGTTTTCTATTTTATAGTTGGCATTTCATAATGTGACAATAGCGTCCAAAGACTGGATGAGATTCGGTTACCTACACGGAGATATCTAATGCCATTTAAAATGGTCCAGAGACTCCCTCACATGACAGATTATGACATATCTGATGTCTCATAGTGTAGATAGGACATAGGACTATTAGGTCAACTACACTGTTCTAGAAGAGCAGTATACTTGGGGTACGCCAGGATATCCCAGACTGCATGGGACAACTATATTCAGGAACCTGAATTCCACCCAGACTATCCAAATCTTCATTCCTTACTTCCCCAACACAAACATTAGCTAAGAGACTTTTTTAGTGTTTCCAGACATGTAAAATTGTACAGGCACTTTTGATTTCACCATTACGCACAAGCCTTTCTTTTCTACTCATTGAGCTAATTTATTAGTGCTTTAAAATAATGCAGGTGTAACAATTTCTGTTAGTGTTCATTCTGATATTAGCCTAAATAGATTTGTCCTACCTGTCTTCAGGCAACTAACTACGGTATCTACATTAACTCAATTTTTATTCTAGATTCTCAGCATGATTTTATCCACCTAATGCCTGAAACACCCTCTGCAGTAACCTCTACTTCCCTTCTAACTATCCAAGAAGTGCTAAGTTTAGCACTTCAACTGGTGACTTCATTTTAGAAAGACCCACAGATCAGTCTTCAGGTGTGGTAAAACTAAAATTCAGCAGAGGTGTGTGGCAACTGTAATGAGCTGGCTCTTCACCTTCATTATCCTCTCATCTCAGATACACGGAGGGCTGGGTGGCTAATGACAAAAATTACTGGGCAGTTTAGAACTGGAACTGAGAATGAATCGCAGGCATATCTCCATGCCGTATAATTGCAGTCAGCTGACTGGGATGTGATGGAGCCAGTGGCACTCAGAGCACAAAGGGGAACTCTTGCAGGAGGAGGACCTCAGACCTGAAGTCTCTTATTTCTTGTTAAAAATAAATAATTTATTCTGCAAAACAGCAGCACAGCTCTCCACCTTAGCTCTTTACCCGATTTAATGTTAGAGCAATTCATTGCTCTATTGCACGACAGTGTTCCCAAGTCATTCTGAAAATACAGAGAGACCTGAATCCTAAAAGAGAGCATCTGGAGATTTACCAGGATTAGGTAACAAATAAACATAAACTTAAGACCTTCTTAAAACCCTATAACCCATCCCACTCTACGCAGGCATGTGGATATCAAATCAATACTAACCCTGCATTACATTCTGTTACTGCTTCAGGGCTTTATACACTTCTCGAAAAAATAGATGGACCATCATACGGAGCAC
This sequence comes from Tauraco erythrolophus, assembly GCF_009769465.1. NCBI lineage: Eukaryota > Metazoa > Chordata > Aves > Musophagiformes > Musophagidae > Tauraco > Tauraco erythrolophus. The sequence goes on along the minus strand of NC_141465.1, from coordinate 94,133,383 downwards.
CCTCCCCTTCTTTTGCACTAGTGCAAAATCACAAACCCTCCTCTCAGGGCCTGAAGTTTTTGCTTCTGCTCTGTGCTCTCCCTGGTGCCCACAGGAACAGTCAGAAAATACAACTGTAACTTCCAGTCAGGAAAAAATTGCATTTAGTTCTGAGGGTTTAGTCCAATTCTCAGAGTTTGTACAATAAACTGACTTTTAAAATATTGTCAGGACTTTTCTCTGAACTTATATTAATTTTTATACAATCTGTTTGATTAGAATTTATTTAATTAAAATCACATTATCCATTAGGTGAGTCACTGATTCCCCAAAACACAAGGTTACTTATTCTGAATAACTTACAGAAAGCTTTTCATTCCTGAAGGAGACAAACTAAAAATGTACCTCAAATTGAAAACAAACAAAGAAACTAACAAACAGACAGAAGAACAAGGGAAGGGGGCAAATGCTGGGAACTCAGAAGGGATCTAGAAGTATTGTGAAAACAGAAGCGGTAATGAAGCAGAGAAAAGTGGAGAGAAGTTGACATTACTGGAGGGCTCCACCAGACAACTGTGGCAAATGTGGGTTTACTGCAGTGGAAGAAGAAAGGCAGAACAGGTTTAAAGACATAATTTCACAACGAACCAGGCTTCATGCTTTTTACCCTCCATAAAATATGTTTTTGCTGAAATTGTGTTTTTTAATGTAAACCCTTCAGATCCCCAAGAAATTCTCCTCATGCACCCACACTGTGTTTTCTGGCTTGAATAAGTTTGTTAGTAGATAAACACTGCCGCTGCCTCATGCTTGAAAAGTTTTGAATGTAATTGACTGTCAATGATATGATGATTTATAATGCAATCTGCTGCTACTTCTGCTGCTGCAGATAACTCTAATTTGCCTCTATTGTATTAGATATGATGAACTTGACAATCATTTTCAATTTTCCTATTTGGCTTTCATTCAGGTTGATGTGGCCAGTAACAGTGAATTTTCATTGTTCTCCCTTGAAAGCAATAAAGGAACAGGAGCTTGTTTTATATGAAGCATTTGGCTATTTACAAAAGACTCATTTATTGTGTAATGAAGCTTCTGCCAAGCAAAATATTCAGCAAAAGTATGGACGGAAATTTTTGGTTTAAATCTTTAAATTTCACTGAATCAAATATTGGCTTCATTGTGCTACATGGGAAGAAGATAGGTGATAGGCAGAGAAGGAAGCTACAAACATGATGGACAGCGTACCAGCTGGTTAAGAATGGTCATACTCAGAACTGGAGGTTTTGGCTTCTCTAGGGAAGACAGTTCCTGGTTTCTGTTTTGGGGGAAAACTAATAAGGAATGGAAACAGAAAGTGACAGAAAAGACCCCAGTGCACATAAAAATGAATTTAAAGATACGCTTCCCAGACAAGCAAGTACCACTTGACAATCCTTCAATTTACAGCTGCACTATCTTGTACGGCAGGAAGTTAAAATATTTGATTATTACCAGCCATAGAGATAAGCAAATTAAGTCTTAAAGTGACACACACTAACCTATGAAAATACTTTGTGGTTTTGGATAGATAACCTACTTTCCAACCTCTCAGCTGTATTTTCTCTCCTTATAAAGGGAGGATAATGACACCTGCACTTGTTCTAACTTGCTTTGTATGCACAGACAAAATGTAAGATGTAAAAATGACACATTTCCAGTCCACATAACAGCTTCTATTTACAGAGTTGCATCTGTTTCCTCATCTAGCAAAGTTTTCATAATTAGTTGCAATGCAGTTGTAATGTCACTCCAGCTATCACATGGAAGAATGAGCCGGGTCCTATTTGCCTCATGCATCACCAAAAAAGACTGGCATCTAAGTTTCAATAAGTAAACACTATTCTGTGGGTAACAGATGAGAGAAGTTTGAGATTTCAAGTTCATTTTGAACAGCTGGCAGTTAAAGAAATGATTTTTTGACTTGGAACCTAAACACATTCAATAGGAAAATCACTGAGAAAGAATAAATATGGAACTCTATGCTCTCAGTTTCACAGTTACCTTTTTGACTGTGTTTCAAAAATGACATGATTTACAATGTCATGCTTTCTGCATATGAGCATTAATCCCATTATCATTCATCTACGATAAACTATACTGCTGTAGAAGTTAATTTAGTTTCCAAATAGTACGAAAGAACTCTTTTAAAAACAAACTTTTCAAAAGCTTAGGCCAAGTTTGAGGAAAATTAACTGGTTTTCATCTTTTCCCCAATTCAGTCATAAGTAGCAGTCATGCTTTACACTTGTTTTTATTTACAGTATAAAATATCACCAACAACAGCATAAAGAATATAGTTGTAAAATATGTGGAGTGCACAAATACAAAGGTTGAGAGGAACTGATATTGTTTGCTGGGTAGTTATTACAGTAATTCAGGATTGGAAATCATTAAGTGATTGCTTTTTAAATATATCTTAAGCATACAATTTAATCATTTACATCCTTTGAAATGGGAAATATCTTTTATTAGTTGAATGATATGCATTTGTTTTCTGAAAGGTGTAGGAATTATTTTCTCAATCATTTGTTCGTAAAGCTTGTGGAAGAAACAAAAGATATACCCATCCTTGATCAACTTTGGGGAAAAACGCAAGCAATCCTGTCTTGAACAATACGAATTTGTACTCTGTAATTAATATATAATCACACCTCAGTGAAGCAAGCTGCATCGCTTCACCTTTAACGACTGAAGCTACCGAAGAACAGATTTCGGTTAGAGACAAACGTGAAACACTGATTACAGATTCTAAAGGGAATCAGCTGGAACAGCGAAGGGAGTATTATGTGGAAAAATGCTTGCAGTTACATACAGATAGGACATGAAGCAACAATTTAACGAGATGAAATCTTTTGCATGTGGCCTATCTTTCAAACAGAATTTTACTCTCCAAGTGGAATTTCAAAGATCCTCTGCCACTTCTGCTTTATTCACACAGAGCGACATTTACGGATAGAAACCCAGCAGTGATCCATGGCCATACACCATCACCAACTAAAAGGACTTCCTATCTCTACACCAGGTAACACGTGTGCTCCAAGTACACAGCCACAACGTTCTCTCAGTCTTGAAACTCAATGATCAACTTAAATACAAAAACGTCAACTGACTTCAACAGCCCGCGGAGACAAACGAACAAGAATTGCAACTCCATCGACAGAACAGTGGCCCACGCATGCAGGCATAAGCTCGGCTTTTTTTTTCCCAATGAAATTAAAAGATTTTTCCTTCAGCGTAAAAGCAAGTGAAACTTGTTGTTTAGCAAAAAAATCTTGTTTAGTATAACTGGTTTTGCCAATATACACTGTTTCGAAAGTTAAATGCCTTTCAGCCCCAGAAAGCAGAGGCAAAACAAAATAGAAAATTTGACTGAGCACACAAATGTAAAATTACAATGTAATAACAGTCGAGAAACTTAGCAAAAGCTACCTGTTCCTACAGGTTTGATATCATATACGTTTTTGCTATTATCTTTAGAAGTTTTCAGATGATACCTTACTCATATGTTAGTGAAGTTGGACAAAAACCTCCTGAGATACAAGCTGGTTATGGCTGACATACTAAATTGTAATTCATCCCCTTCTGTCTACCATGTTATTCGTAGAGAGAGGAAGAAAATATAAAGACAAGCTTTTTTTTGGTGGCTTGTTTAATCTGCTGAAACCTATTTGAGGTAATCCCTGCTCCACAGTGGCTCCCAGTGGGAGATGTAAGCTGGCAGCAATACAAGCATTCCCCAAAAAACCTGCAACTGAGCTATTTCTTTTAAAAAAATACTCTAAGAACAGAGAGCTGAGCTCTTTAAAAAAAAAAATAAATTCATTTTCCTACATGCAGTTGCCCGTATGGCACCTCAAGTTAACAACAGAAGATGAGAAATCCCCTATGCCTTTACGTGATAACATTTAAATGGCAAGTTGTTAAAAAAATTGTTGAAAAATGAACCATCACACATACGTGAGCTGAGCACACAGTTCCTCTCTGGAGTTGGCCTCTGGGGTTTCAATCTTGTAACAATTTCAGCTATATATGCAAAATTTCAGCCTTCTGTAGTCTAAGCACCAGATAAAGTTTTTAGGAGGTCTGTATATCTTCATCAGGACAGTTACATATCCTAAGTGTTTTACTTTCTCTATCATGCCAACGAGATTTATGAATACAATTTCCAGGCAGAAAAAAAGGTATTCACTCTTTAAACCAGAAACCCTTTGAAATTTGGTGCCTCGATTCACTGCTCTATCAAACAAAGAAAACAAAAACCACACACAAAACAGTGCCTGAACACGTCACACTGTATACAGCTCCTCTGAACTGTGGTAAGCACTACCTGAATCCCGCAACGTGTACAGAGCTCAGAAAATGAAGTTATTCTTAGAGCTTTTATGAACACATAAAAGCAATCCAGTGATGAAGGAAGAACTTCCTAGCATTTTAAAGTGCAGCTTTGCTACTGAAGCAGCAGCATGTAGTTAAACAATACAGTTTTTCTAAAGAGATGCTTCCACAAGCACGCTTTGACAACAGCATCATAAATGTATCCTCATCAAAAAAAAGAAAAAAAGGAAAAAAAAAGTCCTCACTATTGTTCTTTAATGTTATCCTTTCCTTCTCCCCTTCATTGCTACAGAACACACAGACCAACGTTTTCAGACCTGACACTTAACGGCTCAGCCCTTGAATCCATATGGGGTATATTTAACTGCAATTTTTATTCAATTCACTATGGGTGCAGACACTTAGCTTTACACACCAGATCTGAAAGCATTGGTTATAGTTCAGACAAAATTGTATCACTGGGTGGGAAAGCATAATATCAGAACTGGTGAAAGGCTGCGTTCCTTTCAGATTGTACTACATAGCAGAAATAGAAGAAATATTTAAAAGGCATTGAAAGAGAGGTGGTGTGGTGTGGTTTTTTTGAGAAACTGAACTGTAAGAGTGAGAGAGAAAAGGGGAATTTAGCTGTCATGCAAAGAGCTGGACTGCCAGCGTTAGAGACAGTTTTCATTTATAGACAGAACTGCAAGCAGCAAAGAACACAAGCATGCTATTGTCAGTGAATAGCATAATTTACCTTTAAAAGTACCTCTGAAAATGAAAAGAAAGTCAATATAGCTGTGATAACTGAACTAATCTTTGCAATCTCCATTCAAGTGAGAGAGAAAAATATGTATAGGGGACTCAAAATCTAAATCATCAGTCTCTGTCACTGTAGAGGTTTCTTATCTAATTTAAATATTTTTAGTCATTTTGTTGTTGAACATCTTATTATGATTAAACAGCAATAAATGTATTTCCTCATGTATACTTTCAGAGGCTGTTCTTAGTGTTTTAGTTCTCAGATGTCAAATACTTTCTCAAACAGAAGTGGCAGTGGCATTTCCTATAAAACGTGTACTTTGCCAAAAAGGCATTTAACCAAAACCAATTTTGTCCTGTTTCTAAGTCTTGTGTTCTACTGAACTTCAGATCCATATTGGCAGCCCTGCCATACAAATCAGCTGGAGTTAGGGATCACCTGGCTTCTGGTTTTCTTGATGCAGGGACAAGAGTCCCAATGCTTATGGGAATCTTGTGGCTGCATGCATTTAAAAATTCCTTAGGGGCCTGATTTACCAAATGATCATACAGATCAGCATCCAATCAGAGTGTGCATCCACACATCCTTTCTCTAGGAAGAAAGAGGTTAGAAAGGGGGAAAGACTGGAATATGAAGGTCTTGTGTTAGTCACAGTCAGAACGTGACCAGCCGATAAGTGCATTCAGCCCTGGGGCTTTGGGTAGCTAAAGCCTCAGGCTCATTTCCAAGACCTGACCTTGATCTGTAGTTTCTGAGCCCAGTTTTCTAATACGGTGCAAGAACGCCAACCTAAAATACAAAATGGATTTAAGAGAAAAGAATATGTTTTCTTTAAGTGTCCAGTATAAAGAGCTATTTTTAGCATTGTTTGGCTTTTGGTTTATTTTCCATCTATGAAAAATACTATCCTGTTTTTCCTGTTTAGCAGCCTGAATTTCAAAATAGTGACCTAAAAGAAAACGCTCTGTAGCAAATCCTTCGAACTTGTCAATGGCTCTGAACTTTATAAATGACATCAAAAAGAAAAAAAAAAAAAAAGAAAAAGAAAAAGAAAATCTCTTTTACAATCCCAGGCTTTGGGGTTGCATGCTGTTCTGTTAAACAGAATGTTCAGGTGGGATAATGCTTTTTAATATCAATAAACATCATACTAGTTAAACAGAGATAACACTACAGTGCTGTCAAAGATTCCCATCACAGAAGTTAACGCATGATGGTAATGGGCTTGTGTTATTTTATGGGAAATAATAGCAAATTAAACAGAGGCAAGGTTTAGCTGCCTATCCATGAGGGTCACATGTGGAACAGGAAAGGACTGCACAGGTGCAGTTTCACCCTCTGCCTAATTGCTGTCTGCCACTGAAAAAGATAATCCTAGTCCTCTTCATCTCCCAGCACTCCTGCAGACGGGAGATAGTTGGTTCTTACTGATTAGTGGAAAAGAACATTTTTTTTTCCTTTTAAGGGATACAAGATAAGCAACAGGAAGCACAAGGGCAGAGGGGCTAGGAGCATCCTTGTTGGCAGAAGCCTGTAATTACATCAGATTAGGTATAATGTGATAGTGTGCCCAAGGCTGTCTGACGTTTTAGCACTGCCCATTACATTTTAGTAGACAGAGAAGGGAAAGCTCTGCTGTTTACAGGAATTGCTAGACTCCATATCTAGATGATGGAATTGGAGATTATGGGAGTCATTTGCTAAACAAGACAGTCAATGCACCACAAATCCCTCTGTCAACCCACAGGTCAAGCCCATTATTAGTGGTATCCTAAAGAAAATTGGCACTTTAGCAAGCTAAAGTTTTTTTAAACCCCAAATTTTCTAGTGTGAGGATACATGTACTCCTAGAGCAAATTAGAATTAACCTCCAGTGTATCTCGTCTACCAACCAGACCCTGCTCCCTGTGCTGCAATAAAAGTGAGGTTTCAAAACCATTACCATGAATTCTCCCTTCCCACTGTTTAGTCTGAGGCTGCCTCTACCATTCTGACTTTGAAGACTCATAGATCCCTGTTGTAGGTAGTAGTTCTAGTTACTGATCTGTGCAATTACTGGTTGTACCTGACCACAGATGGTTTTAGTCAGAAGCTACAAATAACACAACAGGCTTAGCTCTCCTGTTTAACGCTCCAGTCAGGAGGTCACAGATGATACTGGGAAATTTGTCCAGTACACTGACGGTAATAGAGAAAGACAGTTAAATAAAGCAACTTCTTTCTCCGTTGCCCCCAGAAACTTTCTGGGTATTAACCAGCAGCTGTCATAGCTACAGAGATTAGGATGGGTGAAGACTGTCATCAGTACTGCTATAGTATCTCCTACATTTATTCTCCTCTAGACGAAATGGTAAAGCATGCTCTGACCACCTCTCTTCCAAAGACTGCCAAAAAAATGGCAGTGGGAAATATTTTAATGCATAGAACTGCATGTTAGTTCTCACTGAAGTTAGTCTATTGGAGTAAAAAAAAAAAGACAAACAGATCTTTCAAGGATTTAGCATCTAGCAGTCTGTTAAGATAACAATAGTAAAATGTTCAGGATGGAAGGGGAAGGATAAGCTGGGTAAAGTGAAGAGAAAGGAAAAACAAATATTCTTGCACAATACCTAAAAGAACTTTTTTCCCCTCTTTTAGAGTAAAATTTAGTCTATGCATCAGTTTCTACACAGAGACTATAAATCCAAGTTATATAGCCACATACCAAATGCACCAAGGGAAGCACTTCTCTTTTCTCCATGATAAGGTGTCCCCTTCTGCCACTACAAGATGAGTAAATTACTCCACCTGTCTAACTGATCCCCAGTATTCAGCCTGACACTGACAATGGCAGTGCACCTGTTAGTGTGATGGACAAGTGATTGGCAGCATGGCATTTGCTGCTTTCTATAATAAGTTGGTTATTATACAATGATGTTGACAATCTAGAGAGACTGCAAATATTAAAGTGTAACTAGGTACAGGTTTGAAAAAGAAAAAAAAAAACAGGTTACGGGTGAAATGTGACCCTGAATAAATTTTATGCCAAAGGCTTCTTTCATTTTGAAAAGAAAAATATCAAATTTTAAGTATGACACTTTTTCTTAGAAGCAAATTATTCTATTTACGTGTAGCCACCAAATGTCAATTCTGAGTTTTCCCATAAACTAAGCACAGGATTGCAAGTCACTACCTTGATCAGCTCCTCAGGCATATTGCATCTATAAACGAAAAAAGTGTAAGCAACTACCGTTACAGTCTTTGTAAGAATACGCCTTCTGCAGCCACAGTAAACTACCACTTTGATGCAACCATTCTGTCTGTAGGACCATGGTCCTACCATGCGTCTCCCTTCTACACAAGCATCACTCTGGATCAAGTGCCACTGCACTGCTTGAGGACAGACAAAAGCTTCACCAGCCATTAGCAGCTGGAAGTATGAACCGACTTGGTAGTGTAACAGTTACCTAGGACACCAGTCTGTAGCCCGTAAAACTTACTGGCCCACCTTGGAAAACAGAATACAGCTCCATTCTGGAATTTAGCAACTGATAAGAAAGTTTCAGGCAAATAAATGTTTCATTTAAATCCAGCATTTTGTTACCAGTATCATGCAGAATAAACTCACTGTACCAAATAGGCAGCTTTGAGGTCATCTCATCCTTATCATATTTTCATTCTAATTTTTAATAGTGATGAATTAGTTTAAACCTTTAAATGGAGAATTTTATCCTAAATATTATTCTTGCTAGCATTACCTATCTAAATGATTGATATCCTTACTCTTCACTTAAACGTCTACAAACTTTCTAGGAATTTGTGGGGTTTATTATATCAAACTGTAATACATGACAGTGCCAAATTGTTACTGTTTTTCATGAAAGCATTTCACACTGGAGCATGTTACTGTGATTAAACATAAGCAGCTCATGCAAATTACAAAACCTGAAGATTATGTTGTGACACCCCAAAAACGACAGAATTCTAATTATATTGTTTACATAAATACTACTTGACTTTCCTTTTCCTTTAACTGTGATATAATAGAGGTATAATGATATAAGTCCTGTTCAGCAAATGACTTAGTATATGAATTTTACATGGTGTTCTAATTAAATTGCTAATCCTGCTCCCAATGGCTAAATTTGTTCTAGTAATCTGAACAGCAGCAGGTCGCAAACTTGAACTCTGGCACATACGTATCTGCATGGTCAAACTGTTCACTAGGCTGTAAACTGTCCACTGTTTGAACTGTGAAAACTTCTTACAATTCCTTCACATGGTTCAAGCTGTCAGTATGGCCTGAGACTGCTCTCCCAGCAGGCAACCTTTTTGGGAGGAAGAACAGACAGACAGGGAAGGTGGACAATACATATTTAGCTGTATGGCTATGATCAGTGCTGTGACATTTGAAGAGCGGAATTTTCCAAATCCTTTTGTTAACCTCTAATCAAAAGAAAACACATTCTAGAGAAATGGGCAACACGTGGAAAGATGTGCTTTAAATCAACATTTCAGCAGTAAGCCCTAACTGTCCTCATCATACCTAGATTGTTTTCAAAGAAGAGAATAAATGCATAGTGCAATCTTACTAAAAAACTTCCACATCTAATTTTGAAGTGCACATCTTGAAGTTTTTCTGCAAACAGAAGGCTAATTGCTGATTCATGATGTTACTATTAGAAAAAAAATCTAAAAGATTCTAGTCATCTCTTGAAATGAAAAAGTTAAAACTTAGAAATGAAATTATCGTATTACGTGTTCGCATGACACCATTAACAATTCATGCATTAATTAACAGTTGAACAATTAATAAAGTCTTATTAAATTTGCAATCCACAGTAATTGATTATCCACAAATCTTATAATTCAGCATTTCGGTTTATAAGCATGGGTTTCAACCACATATTACAACTTCCACACATCTGCATAAAGCCATATAACACATGGTATTCATAACTGCAACATGTTCAGAAAACGCATTGAAGTAGCTTCTAATCCTTTTTAAACACGAGGAGGTATGTCAAATAGTTATTTCTTACATACAGCTGTTACTAATATGTACATGCACACACAGAGACACATATACACACACAGAAACGTTTTTCTGTTCTAAGTTTAGTGGGGGAAAAGTCACTAAATTAAAAGAATGCTGAAACAAGCAGTTACACACTCTAAATGACTGCTGCAATGCAAAATCCAGTCTCACAAAGCTTGCATAGTGACTCGAAATCTATCATTTTTTTCCCAATCTAAATGCTATTTTTCAATTCAGTGGGCCTCAAGCTTTTCAACAAACTGGATCAATTTGAAGCTACTCATTCAAAAGGGCTTCTTAAATGCCAGTCCTAGAATTCAACATGACAGAAGGGACAAAGAGTGATCTTCATTTCCAGTCACCTTCAGCTGCACGTGCAACCCTTCATCAGCATCGGGCCACCGGACTGTGCTGTAGGCACGAGTCGCTCAGGAAAGGGCAAACAGCCTCCCAGGTTTTGTTTTTTTTTTTTCCAAATTGCAATTAGGGCAAGAAAACGAAATAGCTTTTCGAAATACGAAGTGGTATTTTGTAATATCGCTTCCTGGAGACAACTCAGAACTATTACAGCAGGGTACGAAGGGAAGAAGTGATTGCTTTTTAGTTAAGCAAAGGGATGGTGAGCCCTTCCCATGCAGAGGAGCACTACCCCTTGTCAGTGCTAAGCTCAGTCCTCCACACACCGTACTTTAACCTGCATAAGTTAACCCTGCCCAATCGCAATTATACAGCACAAGCATACGCCAGAGGTCTTATACCACAGAACTGGACACAGTCTGGGAAAGAATGCAGTCTCTGATGGCTGTGAAAAACTGCTGCCATGATACCGTGCTTGTGGAGGGGGAGGTGGTAAATGAAAGTTCAAAAGACTCTGGAGCAGCTGCTTTGTCTCCAAAGCACACCTTTACCCACGTAACCTAGCTCTTTGATCTCTCGTAGAAATTTGGCTGCCTTATGCTGTTTACCAGCAGAAGGTACATCACTGCAGACCCATTTGTATGCAGCTGATTTGTTTCTATACAAATGCTTTAAAAAGAGGAAAAAGCACTGTGCTCGTCAATAGTACAGAAAGAAAGAACTAAGTGTAGGAAGCACAGTTCATGTTTCAATAAACGCTACAGAAACAGTAAAGTATATTAGGATTTTTATGGGAATAGTAACAAAAACACAAAAAATGGAAGATTCTCAGATATTCAGAGGACTGAGAAAGTTCTTTATGTTCTGGTTTGGACATTTACACACAGAAAGAATAGGACCTGACAGAGACAGTAGGACAATGGAAGAAGTAAAGGTCTGTTCAAAGACTTTTCCTACCTTTAAAACCTGTCAAAATAAAGATTTAAGAGACAGAACACAACAGGCATACTTTTATTTTTTTCTTTTATTACAAGGCTCATAATAACTTTGCTCCCCAGCCTTTTTTTTTTTTTTTTTGTGCCATCATCTTCTCATTTGCTGTAACACAAGCTAGCAGCAGAACTGGTATGTCAACTGGATACAGTGCCCCACCTTCAACTCTTAGCTCCTTTGAAGCCCAGCAGAATGCTACCTCTCATGAGATGGCACCCCATCTGTCCAGGTTTTTGAAGTGCTGAGCTATCCCAGCCAAGCAGACAGCAGCATCCTGGCACATCTCTCAGAGAAGGCTCTCCACTCTGCTGTGATGCCACAGCATCTCAAGTGTGGAAGGTTAATAGCATGAAAAAATTATGAAATATTTTCATTTCTAGAGAAAGTAAAGATACATTGAGCTGACCCCAAAATGCATTCTGTTCTCGCATTTAGCTGCTGGTTTATGAACTGTGTCACATAATAAACTAACATTCCTGAAAACAGCACACCTGTCTTGCCCTTTCGGATCTCAGTTGCATCCAAACAAATGAGGGCATTTTGATAGGCGTCCTTACCACAGTACAAAAAAAGCCACAGGTTTTGTTCACAGCCAATTCTGCTATGTTGTTTCGTTTGCTTTTTATTTTCCCTTTTTACAATGTTTCTGATTGATAGTAGTATCAAATCTGTGGTAGTAACCAACTGGCAAACAATTTTCCAGTGGAAAAATACAACAGAATTTAATACAGATAAAAAATAGAGTTCTACATAAGTTTTTTCTAAAAATGCATAAAAGGATCCTGGTGTATGGGCATCTTTCAAATCTATCTACTTAATTTTCTAATAGGATTATATGGTAAGACAATATACTGAAAGTGCTCGGTACTCAGGTATTATTTCCATTAGCAGATATTCAGTTCAACTGAGCAAGTCACTGAAATTATTATCTATGACTGTCCCTACATAAGTATTCAACAAATATAAAATTTAGACATGAATAGTAGGCAATCTGAATGTGAATCACAATATTCTAAATATTTTAAATAATTTATTTCTAAACATTTTATAAGTGTTACATTCTATTAACTCCACAGAGATTTATTTTGGAAGGCTATCCCAAACTGTCACAGTGCGAAGACTGAATCATCAACTAATATCACCTTGTCCTCTCTTTATATCGAACATGTGATGGTTATCTGTGAAAGCTACCGACTGTGTATGTCACAATATATGTTTTGCAAAACAATATCATTTTTTCCAGAGAAGATAAGACATAGTGGTGTTATTTTCTTATAGGCATCCTTTTGTCATATTCTTTTTGCCTCACAGCCTGTATAACGCACCCAGGTACCAACTAGGTTACATTAGTAGTTTGAAAGACTCAGTACCCATCAAGATTTCGGTCAAGAAATCTACTAAAGCTGCTGAAAATGAATCTTTTGACAAGTCATGCTACACTCCTAATAATAGTTCTCTTCTTTTGTCATAATAGGTCTCTTAGCACCATTACACAATTGCAAAATCATTAAGACACAGTCCCTCTTCTTTAAAGGGTAAGAAAAGTCAGAAAAAAAAAAAAACAAACAGACTTCCCTAGTAGAGGACTATGTGCTATTGACTCAATTCTAAATAAAATCATGTCGTATCAAAAACACATTCTACAGTTGGGAACGGTCCTTCTACTGGCCATTGCTACAACGTATAGCAGATAATCAGCATATACTATGTCCATATACTCCATGTACTCTTTTATTTATCCTGAATCAGAAGATCCATGTTATTATTTTGTCTTCACTGAAAATCTCAAAGCCAGTGCTAATTAACTCTAAGGTATGATAGCTGCTAGAATGCTAGAAATCTCTTGCCACTTTAAGGGCTCTCTAGATATTTTTTAAGTCTGTGTGTAAAGGCTTAAATTTTAACCCTAGGAGCAGCGTCAGGATCCGAGTATACCAATTAAAAAAAAACTCTTGAACCAAGAAGAAAGTATTTTATTAACTTCGCTGGATTTTGAATCTGGACCTTGAAGGCTGATACAATACAAAACAACCAATGGAAATGGCATAACATAAAGCTCTAAACATTGTCTTATTCAAAACCTTTCTCTGAACAAGAGAAGCTTTTTTGTGAAGCACAGAATAAGTACACACCACACTACGATCAAGAAGAACAATCCTTAAAAGTTTTCTTCATGTTTATAAGAGAAGTTGAGGAAATACACCACCTCGCCATACAGCATCTTCAAGCAAACATTTAACAACCTCCTCAAACGTTACGATCCTGCATTTAGCATTATTAAGCCAAATCTACTGTGATATCCTATTCACATCTGTTTGTAGTATCCAAATGCCTGTGAAGGCTCATTCACACAATCTTATTCAAAAAAAAAAAAAAAAAAATCTGTAAGTAAGTGGACTAAAACTACAATATAACAAAGACTTTTTCTAACCATGAGCAAATATTACAGTTAAAAAAAAAAAAACAACTCTAAAATTTATAAATATGAGAGAGAGAAATCAAGAAGTAAGCTTTCTATGTGTTTCTTAGCTGAAATCGGTTGTCCTGGTCTTTCCCTTCGACTACACATTTTCTCCCTGGAAGAAAAGGTGAAGCAACAGATTTTGCATTCAGAAGCAAAGATGCACTATGTGCTTTTGCTTTACCCATAAATGCCTACAATGATGCAGAGAAAGAATGACAAGGCAAGGCTTATCATTAATTGCGGGCATTGTGCCAGTTGATTCCCTCAATACAATGCCTTCTCAGAATCTGAGAAAAAAGAAATATTTAAAATAGAAGATCAGAAAGCCTAGAGAATCTTCATGAAAGTATTAAAATGAGAGACAAATCAGAGGAGCGTGTGTGGGGTTTTTTTAAAAAAAAAATTCTACCCCACACAAACAGTAGAAAATTAATTAATTGCACAAGAAATACTGTGTGCATACATTATTCTCTTCTTCCACTGACAAAAGAATCATAGAATGGTTTGGGTCTGAAGGGACCTAAAAGATCATCTAGTTCCAACCCCTCTGCCGTGGGCAAGGACACCTTCCACTAGATCACGTTGCTCAAAGCCTCATCCAACCTGGCCTTGCACATTTCAAGGGATGGGGCACCCACAACTTCTCTGGGAAACCTGTTCCAGTGCCTTATCATCCTCAGAGTGAAGAATTTCTTCCTTATCTCTAATCTAAATCTACTCTTTCCATTTAAAGCCATTACCCCTTGTCCTATCACTACATGCCCTTGCAAAGATCCTCTCTCCAGCTTTGTTGTAGGCCCCCTTTACATACTGGAAGTCTGCTCTAAGGTGCCCTCAGAGCCTTCTCTTGTGCAGACTGAACAACCCCAAATCTTTCAGTCTGTCTTCATAGCAGAGGTGCTTCAGCCCTTAGATCATCTTTGTGGCCCTCCTCTGGACTCGCTTCAGCAGCTCCATGTCCTCATGTTGCGGTCCCCAGAGCTGAATGCAGTACTCCAGGTAGGGTCTCACAAGAGCAGAGTAGAAGGGTAGAAGCACTTCCCTCTACCTGCTGATCACGCTTCTTTTGAAATACAGACAGAAAAATTTTATATTGTACTTCCTAGCTCAGTTAAGTCTTTATATATAAAAAAAAATTGATCCTCAATATTTCTAATTAAAAACATTTCTGAGTGATGTTCAGAAATTTAAGCTAGAAACCACAGCTTTTTGCCTGTTATGCATGTCAAAGTACCTAAGTTCTAGCACTGGTTTAACATTTAATGTTAAGACTGGCCACTATTCTTAGTTTTCAACACTGTTGGCCATATTAGTAAAAAACGAACTGACATTTCTATTAAAAAAACTAAACCGCAAAGTCACACTGGATTGATTTGCTTTAAATATTTAGAGATATCATTATTTAGCTGAACAACAGTTACAATCCAGTAAGTTCTTCCTGCACACTTTAAATGAGCGGCTCAGTGTGACAGAGGAAACATAACATTCAGATCAAGTCATTCATATGTGACAACATAAATGACTCCTTCCAATGTGTTGATGAAAAACATATTTCTATTTGTTTGAGGTGTCACACATCAGAGTAGAGAATCCTTTAGACCGAGGCCATTCATCAAAACTGAGCAACTATTTTAGCAGATGAGTTACTGGAACACTACACAGTTCTTTTTTCAATAGCAAAATTTACTATATTCAGAGGTTAAAATATAAATAGTAGAAATTGAATTTTGTGACATGAATAGTGTCATTGCAATATTACAGAAAAAAGGCAATAAATGAATAATCATGCAGCCTTTCTCCTAAATGGTATCCTATTGAAAGTTCCCAACAAAACTTCAGAGTAGCACAAAACTTCTCACATCTGTTCATATTCACTAGCTTCCCAGCTGAATCTGGTAGATTATAAGAGAAAGACAGAATTCAGTATTTTAGGCAAAATCTGGTGGGGTTTTTTTTGGGGGGGAGGGGAGAGGGTGGTGTTTAAAAAAAAAAAAAAACACAAACAAAAAAACCCTCTCAGTTAATATTAAGCACAATTTAATCCTTAAGATTTTCCCAATTCCTTAAAAACAAAAATTAAATTTAAAAATTAAAAAAACATCACAAAACACAAGACCAAACAGCTGCATGCACCTTTAATCTTCAGGAAAGCATGTGTTCTGACAGTCATGTTTGGTTTTAAAACATCTGTAGGCATTTTATAGAAAATTACATTCAGCAAAAAACAACATATTGCAATCACAGATCATAAACATTGGTATTCTCATCTCATGAACATCATATTGATACCTCATCTAATACGGACATAATGAGCATTAACCTACAAGTTATTAATGCAATTAGAACACATTTTTCCTTGACAACACTTTTATTTGTAAAGAGAAAAAGGATTATTTTAGCTAAATCCTTATTTTTAAACCGCAAATCACATACTTTTGCAACTGAGAAGAGAAAGTAAAAAGCCACATAATTCCCATTTGAACAGAAGGTGAGGATGGAGTGAATTTAGAAGCGATTACTTCTTTCTCTTCCTATTCTAACTTCAGTATAACAGTTCTTAATGCATTTGGCATACACATCTATCAATTGATCAATGCCTACTGAGTTACATAGCCAAGTCTGGAAAAACCATGTGGTAATCAAACCTCTCTATCTAAGGGTATATTTGAAGTGTTCTGCTATCATCTGAACTCTCACGCTCTTCGGCATTCAGCTTAATTACACAGATGTTTTCACAGATGAATACTGACTCTACCAGCTACTCTTGCATGGAGTAGCAGGCTGCTGACAGGTGGCTGTACCATACCTTCCATTCTTGCAGAGCAAAGCACAATGCACTTCACAGGCTGGAAAGTCAGTGATACAAATCCCTCCTTTGCACTCTGATGTGACTTTTGCCAACTACGGTAACCCTGCTTGCAAACCAGACATCTTTACACTTGCGTGACCCGCCTTCCCCCGCTCCACAACACAGCAGTAATGCTTTGTAATTCAGGCACTGCTTCCAACAGAGGAGCAGCCGGCTTTCACTGACTCACCCTGCGAGCGGATGCTCACGTGCTGGGGAGAAATGAAAATTGATTCCTGCAGATACACTGCACCGAGTGGCTCAACTATTTTTGCCTGGATATGATGGACGTGGGAAGAGAAACGGGAATGGGGGTTTGTAATAGAGAAGGGTCTGCACTGGTGAGGTAGGAACAGCATCACTTAAGGCAGAGTGTCCGTTCTTGCTAATGCAGTTCCCGAGTCAATCAGATCCAAGGAAGAACACAGGTTGTTTCTTTACATGTTAAGTAAGGAACACAGATCCTGTCTAGTAGTGAGCAATCTATACTTTCTCTGCCTCGCTCAGAGAATCTGTCCCTTAACTATGCCTCAAAACAACCCAGAGATGTTACTGCTACTGATACTACAGAACTGTAAACTGAGGTACCAAAAAGAAAAAAAAAAAAATCAAGGCACAGGTTAGAAGAGTTTTTTGGGCATTCAGAAATCCAAACGCCTAATGTTCATATAGGTGCCTCTACATGTCTGAGACAAGGACCCACATTTCTTAGGCTCTCTCAGGTATAAAATAAAGTATTTCCAAATTAGACATCTTTTGCATTGGGATAGAAGACACTGTAAAATCCTACAGTGCCAAAGATATTTAATCTCTACATATATTGTTAACTATTATTAGCCTCCTAGAGAGAAAAGAACTGGTTTCCTAAACCAAACATGTCTAGCAAATGTTCAAAAGTTTCTGTTAAGATGAGTTAGTCTTAGAATTTTATCGCTCTGCTGGCTATTAAACCTGACTATAAAAATGTCAAGATGCTTTTCCTTGAGCAGAAGTTAAAGACAACACACTCAAATAACAAGGTCAAGTTTTGTACGACAAAGAGAATGAACATACACAAAGTCCGGATTCCCATTTCAGTGTGAACAGTCAGAAGTGGTTCAGAGAAAGATCTGGAACAAGTCCCTCCTCTACTATCGATGAAAAATGGATTTCCATCCTCACTTCAGCATATCATGGTATATGAAAATTATACTAACTCAATCCTGTCTCTTTGTGGTCTGATCAGCATGATAATGTATGCAACTCTTCACGCGGCCATGCTGTAAATATGTGACTCAATGACTAGAAGGGCAAGCTATGAAATCAAATCAGAAACTGAATGTAAGAAAGGCTACTTTCTCTTTTTTCGTCAGCTTCCACCACCATCGAGCATGTACAGAGCAACGATGTTGGTCAAAGTATAAAAGCTGAATGTGAATTCACAGGAATAAGAAGATGAATTTCTCCTTCTTACCCAAAATATGAACAACATATTTCAAGCCTCACTAAAAGTTATTAAAAAAGAGTAATTCCAACAGAACAGATTCACTGCCCAAAGTCACTAGCTCCATTGTGTAACTGCCTTGAGCTTTGCTATGCCCTTGCATAGCCAGATTGAGCATGCCCAGCAATGCACTCAGCAGGTGATGTATTTCAGCTGTTTCTTGTCCTTACACATATACCTGTTTTAACAACACTCTAATAAGAACAACATTGCTGTCAGAAGCAATCTTTTTGCAACTATAATGCATTCCCTTTCAGAAAACCATGCAGAAGAGCTAAGGAAGTTACTGGCTTTAGGAAACATTGTCTTAAGCTGTTTAATCAAATCCTTACCTGTGTTTACCATATGAACTGCTGAGCAATAAATCCTTCCAAGCTAACACTTTCCATTCACTTCCTAATGTGCAAAGGGAAACTGTGGGTTTATATGCAGTCATTTGCTTTATTAGAAACCTTTTCTGACAGCTCTTTGGGAACATTAATACCTAGTGGTTATTTTCTGCTTTTTAATACTAAAATGAAGACCTCAGTTTTTATACATGCAACAATGTTGTTGTTACTGTAAAAGTAGATTTGTGTTATTCAGACTTTACGCTGCTTTCACAGTAGGTCTGGTTACATGAATTCCAATTATCCTCAACAGAAAAAAAGTGGAAAATTCTTGGAGTAATGAATTTCTAATGTATAACAGTTTCTTCTTTGCAGCTCACAGGCAGAGATGATACAGAAGATACTGTTTCCCCTTCCAGAAAGAAAATAATTATTTTCATAGAATTTACTGCAATAAAAAACTGTTTATTTGTATAAGAGATCTTACTGTTAACATCAAATGAGGCCTCACAAGCTTTTAGTCGGATAAGAAAGCAGATGAATTTCTTGGAAAGCAGCTAACAGCTAAAGAAGGAAAAAGATATTTTAGATAAAAATTCATAAGAACATACAGTTCATCTCCAGAAGCAGTTGAAGCTATGACTCTACCCCAGCAATAGCTCAGTCACATACCTAACTTTGTGCTCTGCAAGGAATTGAGGTGACTATTTGCAGCTCCTGAACCAAAGCACACAGTTTTGTTAAGGAACAGGTTAACAATCCTGATTTTATTTTTTTTTTAACAGTGATCTCATTCCACTATCTGAAAAAAAAAACCCTCTTCCAAAGATATTTCCTCCAGCTCCTATCTATGTGAATTTGATTACAAGACTATGGTTTAAGATTTAAGTATATCTGCTCCAAAAAGAATTTATCTTTATCTTGAAGCATCTCAATCTACTAACCATAAATTTCTAGAAATAAATTGTTCTGACATCCTGCCCTAAGAAGGGTGGAGAGTAACAGATGAGGTAGCACAGCAATATAAAAGCTTTCCTCACTTTTCCTTCATAGAATTTATGGCTTTTCTCCCCACTGTCACTTGGACTCCTCCTCTTTTCCCAACTATTCATACTAGTCTCTCCCCTGTGAAACCGTTTACGTGAATATTGACTATGACCTTTTATTGTCACTGGATTCTTACATCAGGAACAGGATTCCAGACAAGGAAAAAAGTTGGTAGGGTTGATTTAAAACAAAGAAATAAACAACATTTGTTTATTTTCAAATCACAGTAAATGAAATACCAACTGCCACTTTAAAAGAAACTTGGGCAGTGCAAGATGCGTTTGGGGAACTTTAACCACAACACTGAACGGGTAGTTACCTGCTAAAAATGAATTACCAATCCATCTGAAAGCACCAGCCCTGATTTACAAAAAAACCTCTCTTTACCAGACTGGACTACTAGCTTAATACATATTTCTGTTTTTATTTAAACCTCTGTTTCTAAGGTTCACATTACTCATACATGAACTTTCCACCGAAGAAATGATACCCCCACACAGACTAGTTCTGACCTTAATTATCAGGTAGGAGGTGACAAAAATCCGGTAGATTACTAACATACTAACTGTAGATTACTAACCTTTCATGAAGATGACGGAGTAAGATTTCTAGCTCCAGTATGTCAGAATAATACTTCATTCAGTATCTAATATTCAGTACTTCCTCAGCTTCTGACTTCCACAGACAACTAAAACATCCCATCTTCAAAGATGTGTTTTGAAATGTACGTAAGTAGTTAATTAATCAAGTTAATAAGTGAGAAAAGAAGTTTAAAAAGGGATTGTGCTCTAAAGAAGAGATAAATGGGTCAAGAAACACAAGTATACATTTCAAGTGTAAGCACCTTGTCATACTGGTGCATTTGTGATGATAGGTAGATAGCAACAGTCATAACTCCTATTTTCTGCCTCACTGCAGTTTCTGCTACCAGCAACAGCAGAAAAGTATTCAAACCTTCATGACTTTTGCCTTTGAGAAACTGCATCTGTGTCCCATTATGAACAAGAGCAAGTTAACAAACACACATCCCCAAGTTTTTACACATCGAGAGCTGTTTACTGGAAAGCCTGTGAAAGAGAGAGTTCATGATGATTAAGACATTCCCATAAAATATCTTGTATGTTCTATCAGTTCTATTTCTTGTGGCTTCTCTGTCTCCTGTCTCACTTAAATTTTTGCTTTTCTGCCTTCTCCTTCTTTCTCAGAATAGGTTTCTAAGCTTTCAAAAACTTGCTGAAACATCAAGGGTCAAACTGAGGCAAGCATGATTGGAGAGAAAACAATTTTTACTACATTCCAGAAAGTCCCTAGACTACATGCTGGGCACTCATGCTTACACAACTGTGGAAGAGCGCAATGGGTGGATTTTGTATGAAGTGCTGTATTCCAGTAAAGGCAAGCAAAGACACACTTCTCGATTTTCCTCACATTCAATTCCATAGTGAACATCTATAAAAACTTAAGAAATGAGAAAAGTTTCCTAAATGCTAACCTCTTAGGATAAAATTATTATCTTTAAAAGTGACTATATTATAATGAAAAAAAGGAATGAATTATTGTATCGGTGGAATCTAAAATAAACACCATTTAGAATATTTGGTGGGGAGACGGCAGCCTGCTTGAAACGCATCTATTCCTCACCTAAGGAAACTTAGCAGTTTAAGACTTTTGCCATACTCCTGTGTCTTCATAAATCTTATGCTAGACTCATCATCTAATGATGGTATGGCTCAGTTTATAACAGTATGTTTGAATGCTGTTCGTCTAAGATCTACAGCATTGAGTCTAGTGTCTTACACTGAAGGTAGGAGTTTCATTTCACTGTTCAAGAGTTTCATTCCACTGTTCAGTGCTACAGATCTCATTGTTTGTAAAAACCAATAAACTGTGGCAACTGGTGGTGTTTAACCACTTAAGTTTCCGCTCTATAAGAGAAAACAGAAGCTGACATGAGCTTGCAAGCAAAGCAGTCTTCTACCTTTGCCAAATCAAATAAAATATGAACTTGAAGATACTTTAGTGCTCCAGTTTCAAAATGAATTGTTACTCTCTTTTGTAGCACTGCTAGAATAAAAAAGCAGCAGGTTCTGCTGGATATTCATCCTGACTAGTCTTAAAAGTTGAAACTCCAGATAGGCCTATCTTCATTTAACCTATAAATATAAGTCTGTTTCATTTTATGTAAAATCTAACTCTAATCCAGAAGGGAGAATAAACATGTCAAACTGGAATTTAGTAAGGAAAGGAGTAGGAACAGTACCCTGTTTTTTAAAGAAAGTTTCTCTTTGTCAAGATAGAGGCACCACACTTTGAAGGGTTGTAAACAACATATATCGTATGTTTTCTTCTGCACTCCCATAGTAGAGAATTTAATTTATCCTCTGAGAAATAAATTCATGTATATTTAAAGAAAAAAAAAAAATCAACCTGCTTGAGCTATGTAGTATTTTACAGTTTATGAAACCCTTATCTTAAAAATATACAATTCTCCTTAAAAACAGCACTTCAGATAATCTACTTATTACAAAAAAAAAAAAAACAATCATAGCAAAAGAGGTCATTGCAGTAGAGGGAGCAGACTATGGAAGATAGAGGTAGGAGACTACTTCCAAAAAGGGCTTTCCAGGATAACCTCGTCTGGAGACGAAACGTCTTAGCTACTGTAGATCGTGAGTTATACTGCTGTGGATGTTTCATTTAAGCAGACCATGTGAAAGTATCATAATTGGGTTATTTTCTCTGATGGGATGCTGATCACTGTATACTTTCAGACTCCAGATACTTAATTTAACTCCTTGGGCAGAAATTCTGTCAGCATGTTCAGATATACGACATGACAGAATGACCAGGGATGCTCTTTGTGCAGTAGAACTCTCACGCTACCGTATAAAGTGGCACTCACAGTGAGGTTTGGGTGACAGACATTAGATTCTGTAATTTCGCAAATTTAGTAACAGCTGAAATTGCTTTGGTACCATAGCCACAGAGAAAAAAAATGTATACAATAAAGGAAAAGATAGATGAGTGATTGGATTTCAAATTTAAGTTTCGTCTAAACACTGTTTGCTATGCATGCTTCCTAGATACGCAGAGTCAGAGAAAAATCTATTTTTTTGTTGTTTATGTACAACACATTTTTCCTAGTATGAAGTGCATGAAATGTTTAGATAGAAATATCTATTCCTTATGAGGTAACTGAAACGTTTAGATAGAAAGACCTATTCCTCACTGAAAAGGAGTGAGACTCTTAGTATTAACTAATTAAGAAATGTTTGAGCACATCTTTTACTCAAGAGATGCAAAGCACAAGTGAAATATTTTTTTTGCTAAAATTCAAAAAATATTTGATATGCTCATTAAATACAAAAAACTGTAGATATGAGATCTGATGAAAAATCATCTTTAATGTATAAGATGATAAAGTTATGAATATAGTGATATTTTTAAGATTTAGGAATAAATCTTAACTGATGCCTTAATGAAAAGTTCTTACACTGTGCAGTATACCTGTTAGTTTAAAAGGAACTCTGTAAGTGAGGAGAAGCAAAGCAATAAAGAAGGTTGAGAGATTAAACCCAACTGCTCTACAAGCCTGGAATATTTATCTATTTATTCTATTTTTAATTCATTTGACTAGCTTCCTTCTGTCTGGCCCATTTGGCATACACTTTTTGTCTGACCCTACTGTCTGGAGATCATCTCAAAATGACAACTGAAAACACAGCGTGATACACAGTGTGCATCTCCTAACTTACGACCCTTGGAAGAAAACAATAGAGAATCCCATATATAAAAAAGATACGTACGTATGTCACATCCATGTACATAACTGACTACTTCGATTCTTGTTAAATGAACTGCATACCTAAGGGTAAGATTCTCCACTAGCAACATGCACAGACCATTACACCTCTGCAAAGCCAAAGAAGCTTTTGAAAAAAAAGCTTCCATCTATTGGCCAAAAAAAGCTTCCAGTATTAGTATTGTATGAAAGTGTATTTTTTACTAGTGTAAAGTTAAAAAGTCATTCTTGTTGGAAAAAACGACCACCCTTGCCTGTTTTACTACTGTCTATAGTTGCCATTTGCTTTACTTAGGGCTGTGAAAAACAGATTTCTCCACTATAGCAAGAAGGATGCTGCTGTTACTTGTGAGCTGTAAACCATGTAGCACACTGCTTAGAAAAGAACTATGTATTTCGATAGGGAGACAAGAGAAAATTACAATTTGTTTAGAGATTGCTGATGCTTAAGGACAGTGTTTTGTTTAGCTTTGCTATTTTAATAGCAAGTCCTCTATCTATTTATAGATTATCTCACCTTTAAATAACTGACCCCATTTCATCTTTTAAGTTGGTTATTTTTTTATATAGACATGCTTCTTGTTTTAAATAGTAATCTTTTCCATTTATTTTTTTTTTTTTTAATAAGCCAG
The DNA here is from genome assembly GCF_009769465.1 of Tauraco erythrolophus. Classification (NCBI taxonomy): domain Eukaryota; kingdom Metazoa; phylum Chordata; class Aves; order Musophagiformes; family Musophagidae; genus Tauraco; species Tauraco erythrolophus. The sequence continues at coordinate 94,109,310 of NC_141465.1, read as the reverse complement.
TAAAACTCATCTGGGTCAAATCTGTTAGACTTCCTTAAAAAGAAAAAGAAATCAAAGAAAAAGAATTTGCTCATATATCAATATAACACAGTTAGCCATACACTACTAGAATACAGATTGAATGTGTACACACATGCATCTTAATTGGTCTAGCATATTTCCAAACTGTTCCTTTACAGCTGTTGAAGAAATAAAACAAATTCGTCACAAAGCTTTATCTGAACAACTAGAGCAGGTTCACCCTGTCTCTTTTGCTTCCTATTTTGAGTCATTCTCTTTTTTTAGGTCTGATCTTGCCAGCCGGAGAGCTCAGAGATTCATTAAACATGGCACAGGTGATTTCTAAAACATCCCTGTAGCTACTGACAACCATTTTCCATCTAAGGACTTCTCACTATCCAAATTTCCAATTTCCTCAGGAGCACATTTTCATAATCAACCTTCACATCCCTATTTAAACTTGCCATCTCACTGTCTGCCACTAAAAGACTGTGCAGTTCCAACCCAGACAGTAATACTGGGGCACAGTAAATGAAAATATAAAGCCACACTCTCCTCTCATACCCAGGCAGGAAGCTTCACTGATCACTTCAAAATCTGACTCTGACTTTCACTGGCTAACCTGCTATCCCAGAGAGTGGAGTGATCTGTGAAACTTTTCCTTAAACTTTGCATTTCACTCCTCTAAGCATTGCACTGTGGGTATTTGCACTCCATAACAAGCCTGTCTTCCCTTCTCTCCACGCCAATATTCACAACAGGTCATTCTGGACGTGTAGCCTCCCAAAGACACTAAAAAAAACCACACCTTCGAGTGCAACTTTTTCCTTTCAACAGAATTTTCCAAAACATCTTTGCAGTGTCTAGACAATAAGGTACTGATGAATCTTAAGGAAAAGGTGAATTTCTTAGTACGCTGCCTAAGAGAGCTTGATAAAACCAAGCCTGCCCATTTATGCAAATAACTGACTGATAAGCTATATCACCAGATATCACACAAAAGCAAGATAAAAAAAAAAAAAAACAACACACAAAACCCACAGAAAAACTGTTTCAGTAAACCACCCAAGCATAATTCGGCTAAAATAAGAGTTATTCTACAGCATGGTCAGAGATCACAGACATGAAAGAAGTTTTATTCTCATCAATAGTGATATGGTTCACAGAATCACAGCAGAAAGCAGCCAACCAGAGCCAGCTACTGGCCAAAGAAATCTGACCTACACGGCTGGGATCTCATCATGTTTGAGACCCAGACATAACCAAACTAAATATTGTTCGCTCACAAATTAAATAAACATTGACACTCTCAAAACTGCCTTCTAAGGAAATGGGTGAATGAATTAGCAAGGAGACTAACTTCAAAGGGTCCTTTACAGACATATGTAAATATCAGTGCTTTGATCAACAGTGTCCATCACCTGTATTTCTCCCAACACAGTTCTTCTATTTGTCATTAAAAAAAAAACAAACACATAATCAATTATAGGCATCTGCTCTAAATATTGATTATTGAGTTGAAATATACCTGGCAAGGTTTTGAAATTCGCATTCCCTAAAGAATGCACTACAACTTCAGGTTAAGACACAGTTTGTCTTTAACAACCTCTTATACTGAAGGAGCTTCATGGAAATTAGTCCATCTTAATTTTTAAATCATAGATGCTATTGATAATGTTACTGAAGAGTTAAAACTTCATGTCATACACTATTTTCCACGTATCTGAAACCATCTCTTCATAGCTTGTAGAATAAGATCACTGCATACAGACAATATGTTATAATCAGGCAAAAAAAAACCCACGCAAACAAATGAAAAAAACAAAACCCCAAACCAACCAACCAACACCCATGTGGGACTAATATTTGGGAAATCAGGTTTATTTTCTAGACTCTGCTAACTCTGTAGCCTCCTACCTCTCCGGGCCTGTTTCCAGCCATGCTGCATAGAGTCCAAGCTGATTTAAGAATTCTAGCTGATAAGCGAATGCAATTAGTTTAATCCCCCATCATTACGCGATGTGGTATGCAATGAAGGGGATGCCTGAAAGCACTGCCTCTTCTGTCAAGCCACACTTTCGGAGCCATTTCACCTCGAAAAGAGGATCTTGAGCTCTGCAGCAATGGAAAGCACAGGTTTACTGTTCAACACAAGATGGTGCATAGACCCTAATCTAGCCCTTATCTCCACCAGGTACAGCACACACCTGGGAGGAGGCAATAAATTATATTTGTGACCAATGCTAATTCAGGCACCATTAGCTCAAAGGTTTTGCCATATCCTTCTGCTCCACCTTCAGGATGAGGCCTCAAGCCATCACTGAGGCAGACTGTACAGAAAAAGGAAAGCTGTTGTCTGATTGCTCAGAAACTTCCCAAGAGAAATGTCTTTTTCGAGGAGAAAGAGTTTCTGAGGGGGATTTGTGGGCATAGCAGCATACCCTGTCCAGCGTGGGTGTCCTATAGCTACCACAAAAGCCTGAGGTCCCTTTCAACTCTATAAACATGCTATGATTCTATGATTGTGTAGTGATCTGCACCTGGATAAAACGAGCATGAAATGCTGTTTTCTTCTAGTTCAGCAGCATTTTTACACTCACTTTACACCACGGTAAATGATTACACACATTGAAAGGCAGTGAAAGTCAGGTTTGAGTGGCATTACTTTTTACCTGTCTTTTGCTATTTCTCAGCAGAACACAAGTATAAAAATGTTGCCAACCACCTCCAGCAAGAGTCACCTGGCTCCATCTGAGAATTCCAAAGCATTTTCCAAACAATCATTTCCCTCCACATCTACACAAAACAAAAACCTCCCATATTATTATATAGGCAAGCAAATCAAGCCACAAAAAAAGTTAGCTAAGGTCAAGGATAAGTCACCTGAAGAAACTCATATGTCTCCAAGAGACCTAATTCCCCATCCCCTGCTCTAACCTTTAAGCCATACCTGCACTTCGTAATATCATTATCAGTAAAGGCCCTAATTTCATTTTTTATGTATTGCAGTTGCTCCATCTCTTGTTTTCCTTTTCCCCAGGCCCTAGAAGAGAGACATTAATCCTCCTCTGATACAAACATCTCTTTCTGACATGCTGATGTTCATACAGATGTGGTTTTGTACCTCTTCTTTGCTCTTCCTCCCAATAGGTAAAGCTTAAGGTGTCTTTATGTTGAATGAAAGGGTAAACAGAAAAGAAGAAAGAAAGAAGAAAGATGAAAAAGAGCAAGATAAGCAACAGCAAGTGGTTCCACAATTCTCAACAGATGACGCTACACTGTGACAAATCAGGCTTGTATAGATTTTGTCATAAGCTAACAAAAAGACAATACAACCTTCAAAAGTCATCCTTGTTTCTAAAGTGCTGCATTAAAACAAGATGTTGCTTTTAACTGGGTTTTTTTGGCCAACTATGTACTTCTTCCCTTTTTCAAACGCTGACATGAGTCAAGCGCTTGCGAAACACAGCTATCACTCAAGGAATTTTGGGGGCAGCAAAATTCCACAGCTGTAAGGCTAGCAGCAGCACTTCTTATATGAGATGGTACCATTTATCTGATTCAAGGGCCAATCGGACCATGTTTTCCTCAAATAAACCAGTTGAAATCCCCAACCTTTTCCGGAGAAAAGGTCAGGCTCAGCTTTCAGACATGCTTATATTCAGCTGCATGTGAATTACGAACTTATCAATGCATAATTACGCCTCCAGTAGGTGCCTTCCCAGCAGGTACTTCTTTATAAATCACATTAATTATTAGGGCCAAGTGTGGCACTAGCTAATCGTATCATAGGTTATATAAAAATCCTCTCTAAAAACATCATATACATGCTTCCAAATGATTTTAAAAGTGTAATTCCAATGTTGTAGCAGTAAATGTGGACTAAAACAGGTTTAAGTATTTTCTGTACGTTCCACAAGAACTCCTCTTAGAATTTCCTCCTCTAAGAGGGTTTAGTAGACAACCGTTTTTTTTTTCCTCAATGTCATTGGTTGCAGTAAACTACCACTTGTTTATCTGAACTGCTACCTGTGCATAATGAAGATGCGATTATCTATGTCCTTTAAGTCCCTTTCTCTCTCCCTCTTCCACCAACCTGTCAGCATTAGGAAATTCGTAGCATAACAATTATGACACTTAGCATCAAAAGCATGCTGCTATGACCCTACTATTTTCTCCAGATACAGTGAACATTTACAAGTCAACACTTTGCAAGACAGAAAGCTGAAACAGATCTCAACACAGCATAAAAAAACCTACCATGTTGGGATGGGTGTGCATTCAGCCATACAGGGATTTAAACTAAAAGTGGGCTTATTAGTAGTCTCTGGTAAGCAAATAAACACAAACAAAGCACAACACAGAACTCTTGAATAGTATCAGCAGCTGCTGGCAGTCCAGAAATCATTTCTTAATAATCACCTAAAAACAAACAAGACCCCTCTTATTTTAAACGATTGTCATACATACACCTAAAGGCATCACAGATATGACAGGAATACACTTAAAATCCAAATGTTTTACATTTAAAATGCAAACTCCCATTTCTTTAACAAAAGGTGGCCCTCTACAAGCAGATATTCCAATTAATCTGTCTTTCGACTGACCCATCACCACCAGCACAGCTACATACTAGCACTAGGGTTACCGAATTTAATTGCACAAACCAGTTTACAAAAGCAGAGTAACCTAACATACATGAGAGTAAACTTTAAGCAGAGGACAGATGCAAAGGACAAAGAATGGAAGCGGTAGTTTTTGAAGCATTATTAGCAGCCTCCACTTATGTTCCCCCTGCCCCCTACTAAAATAAAGCAGAATAGGAGAGAAACGCACGTAGTTTTGAGAACAGTCATGAGTCAGAACTGCAGAAGAGACTCTAATATCCCCTTTTATTTTGGAATTCTTGCAGCAGCTATACTGAATCTGCATTACAATGCTTTGCCTCTGGGCAGCAGCAATACCCTAGTATACTACGGTTAACTATAAATGTTTAATCACTGCCTATGATCTCAGCACAGTCCACCAGTTTCATTTTGTGAGCATGGGCCAAGCTGTGCAGAAATATCCTAAATCAAGGTTTAACAGCATCAGTTAGAAATTACTCTGGCTGCGAATCCTCTTATCTCCTCTTATTCATACTACCCGGCTCTGAAGGCAGACTGCTTTTCCAGCACAACTGTTAAACCTAAAGATGCGCCCCACAATGCAGAGCACGTAGACAAGCAAATTAACTCCCAGTCACATTAACGTTATCTAGACCTCAGTGATATCCACACTCCTACAAGCTACAAAGCCAGCTGTCTGTTCTCCGTGAAGCTGAGAAGTCATAGTAGGACCCAGAAAAAGTGAGAAAATGAGATTGATCAAGTTCATTTCAATAATGCTGCTCTGCATAAAAGGAGGCTTTTTGGTAAGTAACTAAAGAAGAGATTTCCTTCTCCACTGGAAGAAAAAGGAAAACCAGCAAACAAACAAAGCAGGATATAATAGGAAGGTCCATAATCTGCTATGTTAAACTGAATTTACAGGCCCCCGGGGCATAAACAGTCTAAAGATTTAACGAAATGACATTCGACATCCTGTAGGCTAATTATGAGCCACGGCACTAGTAATCCTGAGTGAACTATTCACCTTCTTCATTGACAGAAATGCACTGGTGTAACCTGACTTCAATAATGGACTGGTATCTCCAACATTGTGGATTAATGAGTTCTGATTTGATATTAGTAACAGCTTGCCCCATATTAGTGTACTGGTGATGGCCTCCTACAGTTTCTCTTTGAAAATAAACCAAATTAGGATGATAGAACAACAGATTTTGTAAACTCTAGTGAATAATCTAAAAGATAGACACTGATCTATAACGAGTATATAGGACATTAATATGAGGATAATTTTGTGGCTCAAAGTTAAATAATGAAGCCTGTGCCTGTGAAATGTGTGCCAGGTATTAACCTTTGTCTATATTTTAGACAGTTAACTAAGTGTGTAAATAAATATTTCTTCACACAAGTACCTTCTCTTTGCAAAACTACCTAGCCCTTCACCAGATAATGTTGTTTTCTTGGTACTCCTGTGGGCGATTCTGCTGCACACATGTGTGTTTTGTGCATTTCTTTTAGTAGTCATTTAGTTGCTTTACTTGAGTTTGGAGGAGATATCATTGAACAACTATTGCACAATATTTGGAAAATTACTGCATTGTAAAGCCCCACTTCTTTAACTCAGGTTAAACCTTACTTTTCAGAAGTGTCTTTTTAAGTGAAGGGCCCACGTTGCTCCCCCAAACAAGTACCACAGACAGTCATGCTCAGCTGCTTTCTAAGAGGAAATTGCTTTTTTCTGAAGAATATTTTGTGATTCTCTGCCTTTAAATTTTTTTCCACTCTGGCAAAACGGGCTTGCAAGAGGTTGTACTAGTAGAGGGCATAAGGATCCTCTTTCTAAACCAGAGTAAGCCACTCAGATATCCTGTAAGTAGAACTACTAACTTTAGATACAATCTCTCCCATACTCAGCAGGCTTTGGATTGGTTTACTCCACTTATTTTTATCTCACATTCCACAAAACAAATTTGAGATTTGTACATTTCCCTTTGCCTACTGCTTTAGTCATGTGCATCTTGCTTTCAAAACTACACAAAACTGCTTAGATACCAGACTCCTCACACCTCTTTCATTTTCAAAGAGAAAAAAAAAGGGAAAAAAAAAAAACAACACAACAAAACAAGATCTTTGGAGAGCCAGTAAGGAAACCTTACGGTGTTTGTCTGCTTTCAAACATCATGCATCCTGTACAACAAACAGGTCAAGCTTTTAACTTACTTCTGCTCTTTACTCACTGTAACAAAGGAAGAAGATAGTGGCCCAGATCCCAGCTGCAAAAACACAGGATGCATTTTGGAAGCCTGCTCTTCTCACCTGTTCCCTCCACTGAAAGGACGGGGCATGCCTATTTTGATATTGTTGTCGTGAAGTGCTCATTAAATTATTGCTCGTAGCAGGGGGCAAGGATACTTTTGACTAAATCTGTTAGCCAGACTCCTGCAGTGACTCTCCTCTGGATTCCCCAGCAGGCGTCTCTTTGAAGTGCTTATAATAAATGGAATACAACTGGGAGAAATCAGAAAGGGCAATGTTGACAACTGTCATAGCAGGTTACAGCTTGAATGGCAACTGAGCAGAAGGTCTGTCTCTCTCTCTCTCTCATACCTCAGATCTCCTTAGCATCATTTCTGGTAGGCATCCAATCTCCATTAGCAAGAGTTTCTGGAAAATTGCATTTCTCCTTAAATTCTCTCTCTCTGCTGTAAACGTAATGCACTGTTCCAGGCCACTAGGTCTTCTAGATGAAATGGTTTTGCAACTGTAACAGCATATCCGCTATGATAGGCAAAGTGCCAAGGTATAATTCGTGATACATAATAGAAATTACAAGCAATATTAATGGAGGATATATTTCAAGGAAAGACCCATTTTCATTCCAAAAGCATTTTTACACCATTATATAAAGGGCAAAAAAGTTAATGCTACTAAATATGGTATAATTCCTCAGCAACCATTTCTATCTGACGAATGCTATATATTTATGCTGTATCGCAAATTGCCTCATCAATTATCTCATTTCATCAGCACTAGAAAATTCAAAATATATGACAACTTTCAAAATACCCACTAACAGCTGATAGCTTTACATACTACTTAATATATCGTGAAAGCACAAATGTTTTTTAAATAAAACTTTTTTATGTACTGACATACACATGCATACTACTTTAGTTGGTAATAATAACTCTAAGTTCCCCTGAAGTCAGGAAAATTATATCTCACCACTGTTCTAAGGGTCCCAATACCTAATAATATTTTTAGCTCTTGTTAATATGTTGCTTTGCAATATCAACTTCTAAGGTGAGGGCTTAAAACCCCAAGAAAAAGTTAAGATATCTGACAAAAGCTGTTTGAAGTCTAAACATAAGAGTAAAAAAAAAAGCAAGGAAACAAAAGTTAAAAATAAACCACTGTCTCGGTTTGAAAAGACAGGGGTCTGCTAAGGAAGGCAGGAGCCTCCCTTGAAATGGAAAATGTAAACCCCCCTCCCTCCGAATTACTAGAATTTGGAAATTAAGGGGCTCTCAGGCAAAGATATGGGAGTAGGAATAACAGTTCTTTACTAGGAAGATTAAAGAGAACGGAAAAAAGACAAATGCAATAGTACACAAAAAAAAAAAACAACACAAACAAACAAACAAAAAAAACCCACACAACACTGACAGAGTCAGAATACGACCTGACGCCCTGCTGGTCAGGGTGCTGGCAGCAGCCCGATCAAATGGTGGCCACAGCCCTCGTGGCACGGCAGACGTGGCGCCGCTGACCCAGCGATCCTGCCGAAGGGCGCGGGCCCCTCCCAGGGTCCGGCGGTGCCGCGGGGGGGCCCGGTCTGCCTCCGGGAACCCGGCGGGGAAGCAAAACCGCTCCTCTGCAGGGTCAGTGCCGGCCGAGCCAGGCCCCCCCGGTCTGAGAGGAAGGCACCCAGCGGGCCTCGAGTGGCTGCTCTGCTCCAACCAGGCAACCAGCAGCGAGAGGTGCCCGTCTGCCCCGGTGACTGCCAGAGGCCGGCCGGCCGCCGCTTTCCCGGGTGCAGTCGCGAGGCGCCCCTCCCCTCCCGACTGGAGCATCTGACATGGGGCTGATGTTGTTCTGTGGGTCTGGCGGTAGATCCTTGATCGCCCATCAAACAGAGATGGCTCCTGGAGGGAGTTATACGTGAGTCACAGAAGATGGTCTGGAAGGAGGAGGCAAGGAAAACATTGCCCCACCTGGTCTCAACAGCTCAGGAAGATGGTGATAGAATGCATACTTCTGGGCACATCTTACATTGTAACCTAGGACACCAACCAACCAGATTTCCCACAGAAAAAAACAGTCTAGTAAGGTGAAAGGCAAAAGCCACATTATTTTGAGTTCTCGCTATTTCAAATCAATCAGTCTAGAAAATTCCTGTTATAGCTGAGGCTGATGCTACACAATCCAACAGCTTTTTATGAATCCTAATTTCTATGATTCCACCAAAAATGCCCACTGAGCGGGAATTAAAGCACCTCCAACTGGAGGATGCTAAAATATTAAGTTAACACTCTGAGCAATAGCAACTGTTGTGCTCTTGTACTGAATGATAATTTGGTGCATGTGTGAGACGAGCCTGAGGCCTAACCAGGACTTCCCACAGAGAGAGGAGGAACAGGCAGCATGGTATGAGCCCCACAGCAACACTTTCAAGTGCTGCATTTCAAAAATAAATCTCAGACTAGGCATGGTAGAGAGGACAAAGGGACAGAAGCATTAATTAACCCTGCAAAGAACAATTTTACGTTTTGTTTTTCAAAAACTTTCTGAAAACCATCATTTATGAAGTAACCAAAGAACACGAATAACGTATATCAGTAAAAAAAAAAAAAAACATTGTGATGAAAACAGAGCACTGCTAAACTGTGCAAGAGATTGTGCCAAATTTGAAGAGGAATAGCAGTTTCAATAGTTTCCACGAGAATGAATAATGACAGACTATCTGAGGACTCAAATTTTACTCAGCGAACACTGCAAACACAGAGAAGATGATCTTGGACACTGAGGAAATGACTTGAAATAAGATGCCACATATTCTTTCAAGTAACTCTTCCTAATACAACATTGAGTTAATGTCACTGGCTTTAAAGTTAGCTGTCATACTGTTTAGTTGCGAATTCCAAGTTAACCTAAGTTTTCCTACCATGTTCCTGTCCATCAAACCAGCATAATAGCTATTTTAAGGTTGACCATGTGTGGGAGATCACTGATGCTGAAAAAAATCGCATCACTGAAATATTTGTCTAATTAATTCTCAAAACAGATTGAAACATAACACAAACCAAAATGTGCAACTGTACAGTTGTAAAGCAATGTCACTTCTCATCTTGGCTAGGGACCAGGAACTTAACTTCTACACTTGTGTAGATCCTCAATATGCACCAACACATCTCTCCTCCATATCCTCAACTCCATTCTCCATTTGTCCGTACTGTGGACAGATACTAACTTATGCACTTGGCGGACCAGGACTTAGAGGCACATTCAAAATTGCTTTTGATGCAATGTTATGTTATCTCAAACACTGCCAGAGAGAAAAGACGCAGTACTCAAATACATAGGAGTTACTGTAAGAGAGAGAACTTGGAATCATAGAATAATGGAATGGTTTGGGTTGGAAGGGACCTCAAAGATCTTCTAGTTCCAACCCCTCTGCCATGGGCAGGGAAACCCTCCACTACACCAGGTTGCCCAAAGCCTCATCCAACCTGGCCTTGAACACCTCCGGGGATGGGGCATCTACAGCTTCTCTGGGCAACCTGTGCCAGTGCCTCACCACCCTCTGAGTGAAAAATTTCTTCCTTATATCTAATCTAAATCTGCCCTCTTTCAGTTTAAAGCCATTACCCCTTGTCTTATCACTATATAATAAGTTAAAAGGACTCTGACTTTGGCTGTAGGTGATATTGGACTCATACACAATCGTCTTTCCCAAATCTCATTCAACATAATTGACTTTAGCTTCCTTTAAAGCAACAAAGACATGCTGTTTCTCTACCTGCACAACAAAAAATTCTATAAACATCACTAAGAAAAATGGTTGAAAAAAGGCTCAGATGATTTACCCCAGCAAGATGCTAGTCAGGCTAGACACAGACTACACATACTGTCTAGGCATATAGTCATGAAAGGGTCTACAAGCAAACAGTTTGCTGTAAAATCTGTTGACTAGATTGATACTTGTTTTCTAAGCAGCTCCTTCAATCTCTTATTCCATTCGAAAATGTTTGCCCAAACAGAATGAGAACAATTATAAAGATATTCCTTCTATTTTTACCCACCATAAAAAGTAAGATTGCTCTAAGACTTAGCTGATTCCAAACCTAGCCTTTCATTTTTCTCTTTTCCAGCAGAAAAAGGAAAAAAAAAACCCAAACACCCATATTTTAAGTAACAACTATTCAAATATCATTATATATGAAATGTAGATTTTCCAAATGTGAAATTTTAGTGATTCTTTTTTTATGTTAAAAATATGTACCACTGAAGTAGAACCTAAAATCATCTACCAGCAAAAACTTCTTTGAAAAAGTAATACAAAATCAGTACAAAGGAAATTAAAATCATCTTTATAAATAGCAACAATACTTTAGAAAAGACTTAAATGGTTATTTGTTGTCTTACATTTTAAGCTTTTTGCATTGCAAAGGTGTAGTCACAGCCACTTCAGTAACGGCTTCAATGGTTTAAGATGTCAGCATCCCACAGAAGTGCAAGGAGAAGGAAGTGTCTGAATACCCTTAATCAATCTAAGCAGAAAACCTTCCAAAACACCTTCTCTGGTCATTTAAATTAAACTGATTGGCTGTGTACTGTAGTACTATGAATCACAGAAATTCCTACAGGTGAGTCAACGTGTTCACGGTAACAAAGACAAAAAAGTAAAGTATTTTTAAAAAGAGAGAGAGAGGAGAAAGAAAAGAAAGGTTGCTTTTACTGCAGCAATGATTTGGAAGGCTGCAACAGGCATGAAAATCAAAATAGTTGCTGTAATGCAAGCCGAGGATTGATCTTCTATAGCAAGCAACAGGAATTTTGAGAAGCTGGCATTTATGCAATTAAAACTCACCAAAAATTCAAAATGACAGCTCTAGCCCTAGTTTCGAACCCTCGGCTGACTTTAGGGAATCTTTAGATCAGCATGCAACAAAAAGTATTTCACTGCATTTAGCTGAGTAACTAAATGATCTGTGCAAGGTAAACAGTTTGCTGTTGGACTTGCTCCCCTTTTCCAATTAGCATGAAGTTGTTTGTGCAATTTGGCCTTGCCAACAGGTACTGGAGATGCCCTGAATTTTTAGTTAGTATGAGATTCATCCCTTGCAACTACTATCCGCATATATATGATCCCTATCGTTTTATGAATATCTACCTTTTAAAGAAAGATTTTACCTATTTCAAGTATTTATCCAATCCTCTCAGCATCAGCCTGAGTTACATCAGGGAGCTAAGTCCAACAGGCAGTTGGACTAGATGATCGTTGCTGAGTCCCTTCAAACTGAACTATTCTATTCTATAATGTTTGTTTTAAAATAATAGTAGCATTAATAATCATTATTGCAGAGACAGCAGTAATAATGTTGATCACTGAGCACACAGAATAGGTGCTTGTCATACAAGATTATCAAACTGCAATTTTGCATGCACTAAGATTTAGAAATTGAAGCATATCCATACACTATTGCCAAATAGGATGAAAGATCTTAGAAAGTTTAGCTCTGGCATTTTTATTTGGCTCTCAGACTAGTATCCAGAAATTTTATAACAATCTAAATCCTGCTTTTGAGTGCTTCCAATAGTTAAAGTCACGGAAAGCACTTGTGTTCAGACACACTGTATATTCAAAGGCAAAAGAAAAAGTATGTTGGAAATAAAATGTTTATTTGCAGGCTATGCTGGAAGCTGAAGTGTTTTTTACACCTTAATAGGTAAAGAAAATGTATTTTTATGGTAAAAGGTGTCTTGGTACAAAACTGCAATTTTAAAAATGTCCTCTCAGATGCTGTCAGACCATGGAAGTGTTCATGTTGCATAGCTGTGGCAGAACCTTCATTTTAGAGATCATTAGTTATTCCCAGCTCTTACCCCAATACTTGATTACTTAGGGACTGACTTGGTAGGTTTTGGGACAACATACTAGAAGTTAGCTTTTCTCTTACTCATTACTAAGCTGCCTGAATGCTCATTTTAGTAAAAATATGCACTGAGACTGAAATACAATGCACTGTTTTACATCAAGTCCTGTGAAAACAAACGAGATTTAAGGACAGTACTGTTTTCTGAAAGGTACAATGTCTTCGTTGATTGTTTATTTTCTTTACCAGACTTCAGAGATTGAATCTCTCACTGGATACAACAGCACATGAGTTTCATAGTAAGGGGAGCTATAAAAAGAGTCTAAGCTAGAATTTGAATGCGAGGCATTAAAAATGTATATGTTGTTCTATATAATGCAAATACACATTAATCTTAGAGAGCACTGTCTTTTTATGTGTAAAAAACAAACTGATCAATGAGATACAAATAGAAGAGTGTTTTTGACTTTGGAAAAGGAAAAAAAAAAGAAAAGTAAGATTTGTCTTCATTCTGATGCAAGAATAAAGCTCTCTGATTTAAAAAAAAAAAAAAGATCCCTACTTGTATTATACTTAAAAAGACTATATTTCTCCTTTCTGTTTCACAACAGTAAAAAAGGACTAATTTTTATTTTTAATATTCTCATTTGACTAAATTAGAGGATTATCTGAAAAACCCAGATAAGATACAGCTATTTCAATTTGTTCAATAGAAACATGCTTAAAAAAATCTTTCTCTCATAAATCTTAATAGAGAAATATATAAGGAAGAGAAAAAGTAAGAATCTCTCTTACTTTGCAGATGTGAAATTAATTACAGAGATAAGTAAGTTACCAACGGTTATTCAAAATCTTTAAAGAAGTTAGAGACTGAACAACAGATCTCAGCCCAGTGCTTTATCAGCATATTGTTTTTATGAGTTGCACAACGTCAGATCTACAACACTATTAAAAATACACATATTTACAGCCTCCTCTAAATACACAACCTGTTCTATTGAGAAATAAACAAACAAACAAACAGCAAGTAAATATCATGAGAAAGAAGAAGAATTTTTCTTTATAAAACATGAACACATAATCTTTCTTCTCTTCAGAAATTTGTATGCTATCAACACAATTTTGACCACAGAACCATGCATGGACATTCTTACAAATGAATTACTATTCAAGAAATCCTACTTGCTTATTCAAAATACTGGATGTAAGCTCTCACAGAGCTTACGGGATGCATTTTAGACACACGGATAGAATCCGGGGGATTAAACACAAAATTTACACTGGCATTGTTGATAGACCAAGGAAGTACTATACTGGGCAAAAGTATACCAATTCATAAAGGATAAAGCTCATAAAGGATGGCAAAGCCTCTCTGTCACTCAAATATATGGGAGCTTGAGGCGTATTTAACTCCATATCACATTAGCAAGATGCAACTCTTCTACTGATCCTCATCACTGGATACACATCCCTGTGGCTGTCCATGGCAGGCCTTTTGCTTTCAGCACTACTGTGCATTTGATCTCAATTTCACAATGGATAACAAAAGATCATGCTAAAATAAGCAAACAAGGTCAGTGATGACTTGCATTCAAACCTTTCTATGTGTATACATTGCCTAAACCCACCAGCTCTATAGCAGCAGGATTCGCTTCCAAGGGCAAGAGTATCAGTTGCGCTCCGGGATCTCTGTCGATTGGGATCAAATCCATAGGTCAAGGAAAAGAAATCTTGGCTGTTCAGAGGCATCTGAGGGGAGTTTGCTGCTCCCAAGGGAACTACGTCTAGCAGGCTATAGCAAGCAAAGACTGGTGAAGTACTATGGTGCGGCTGCAGTTAAGTTCTCTTTCCAAGTGAAAATACAATAAAAACAAACCCCAAATCCAAACATAAAAATGTCTCACATAGCTAGCATTGGACCTGCATTCAGAAATAGTTTCACCCTGCACTTCTGCAGTGTGTGCAATAGCATGATCCCTTGCCATGGGACAGCAGATGCTTGGTGCGAGAACTCCTGGATAGGTTTCATCCTTTGAATAGACATTCTGCACCCATTTGCATATACAGGAATTCACTATGCGACAAGCAGAAAATGGTTAAGAAATTATAGTGTGTGTGCTTAATAACAGCTACTCCAAAACATGAAGAAAAAGCTATAAATCTGAACTTAAATCTTCCACATGGAAGCATGCTGCTTTATTACCAAATCACTAGTTTAGTTTCTCTTTTAATGAATTCACTTTTGAGACTGTGAGAATAAAGATACATATATTGAACGCACTGTTCTCCCTTTATTAAGCAAAAAGATCTTGCTTCAGCCTTAATTGTATTTTCCTCAAACAGCAGGAAGAAATAATTCAAGCCAAAGCAAATCCAAATATTCTTTAACCCCAAAATTAAGAGTTCAAAATCCAGGCAAAACATTCTAGTGTTGACTGGTGATCTACTGCAAGTGCAACCACAAACTGCCTTCACAAAGACAGAAGGAAAAGAAAAACAAAACAAAACAAAACAAATTAATACACAGCAGTTACAACACACCTGAAGAATACTAAACTAAATTAAAATAAAGCACTAGGAAAAAAGCCTATTTGTTTATCCACTCCAGGCCTTTTCAAATCAAACTTGTTCTTATTATGAAGAGGAATGCCTTCTAACATAAACCCATGCAGTGCTTTCATTGGTACAATAGTACAGGTAAAGCACTAGAAATTAATAGAAAGGATTTTATTCCTGAGAGAAACACAATAGGATACAGCTTTACATCTTAAGAATGAGTACGGCTTTTTCTGAAGGAGAATGATGTTGAAAGGTAGAACAAAACAAAACAATGACTAAACCTCTAAACCTTTCCCCCTCCCCCCAAAAAAAACCCCAAACAACAAACCATAAACAAAACCAACCAACCAACCAAAATCCTGCACAGCTCCCAGTGCACTTTGAGGTGCAAATCCCCAGGAAACTTATTACCCTCTGGTGTAAGCTATACCACAGTTGCTACCGCTCACATTTTTACATAATAGAGTATCCATTATATCAGTCCATTAAGAACTGCCCCGTCTAACAGATGCTGAGTAAGCACTTCTCAGCAAATAGGTCCCATGTGCTGCCCGTGGTTACACTGCTAGCAAAAGCAGAGCTGGCTCACTTCAGGCGAATTGAGAATGTCTATTTAAGCTGTGGTATCACCAGGCTATCTAGCACTGTTAAAGAGAATTAACTTACTTTCACTGAAGCCAATGAACATCCCACTTACTTAGCAAGAAACTTCATTTTGTACCACCTTCCTGGAACATTTTCATCCTGAGATGCCAAAGTGTGGAGAACCCAGTCCCACCACTGACTCAGCCGGGGATGAGAGACAGTGTCGGTACACATCCTGTAACAGATGGCTTCTGACTGCTTATAAAAAATAAACAAGTAGGCACTTCTATAGCTGTTTATCTTTTTCTCCTCTCTCTCAGGCTTCATAGATGTAAAAGCAGCAGAAGAAAGTGGCAAGATGTCATCACTGTTTCAACACCACGCAGTGGGAAAGCAGAAAATACAACTTTTTGGTATACTCATCAGTTTGAATGAAAAGCTGCACATTATTTATGAGACATGCAAGAAACAATCCATTGTACTGAACAACGATAGTCAATCCTAGATATAAATTCTGCGCTGGTCGATAACCACTATACCCATTCCCTTAGCCATGAAAATGACCTGACAGAGCCATAAATTCACACATTGTCCATTTTTCACAGACAAACTCCCTCCCCCAGACAGTCTGCAGTGCACCAGCCATGACATTGGTGTAAACATTTACTCATTTATTATTTTATGCTGACTGCTTTTCAGCTTCCTGACAAAGGACAGGCAAGTAACAATGGTGATATAACCAGGGCCAGGTTCAAGACCCGAGTGCAGGCTGAACATAGGTTTCAGAAACGGCACACTCTAGTAGCACTTCCTATCCCAGCAGTACACTGGAACTCACTAAATATGGATTTTCTTTTAACACAAAAACTTCCATAAATCCATAAGGTTTGAATTTACGCATGCATAAGGCGTATTGTCTTACAAGTTTTGTTCAGAGAACCAAACAGAAAACTCAGTCTAAACTTACTGAAAATCTAAATAATGCCTGGCATTGACCCAAAAATCTTTCTGAAGAGCCTGACTGATAATTAGTGCATTTTCAATGATTTGCCCCTTTTGGGGCCAATGTTCTAATGGGTTTTAGTGCTAGCAAATCTGTGCCTGGATTTGTTCTGTGCATTAACGTGCACAGAGTGTTAAGCTACTTATTTGTAATGATACTGTTCCTGTAGGAAAGCCTGCCTTGATTGTTAATGATACTTGAGGCTCTTAATCTTAAAACGGAGGGGGAGAGAAACTGCAGGGTGTGGCATAGTCTGCTACACAGCTTCTCATTTACTGAAAATAAAAACCTCACTTAATTCCATTGATAGCACTCAGAATATTATAATAGACATTTAATTTCCTAAACAAATTGCATTTTAAGAAGCTGGAGCAATCTTTTAAATTAGACTATTTTCATTGTTTATATTTGTTGTTGTTGTTTTTTAAGCTAGGACCTATTCAAAAGTGATTTATTCAAAATGAATAATTTGAAGAAACTTGCTCCTCCCTTCCATTACTGTCACATCATTTTTTTTTTAAATTATCATCAGAAATAAAAAAGAACTGTAACATCTTATTCATCTTTCAGATTAAAACTTAAAGACTGCTGTATGATCAGTATTACTGTACTGCTGCCTAATAGTATATACTGTTGATACATTAATTGGTTTATTGACTATTTCAAAGTTTTACAACTTTTCACTCAGCCCAATGTGCTCTTGTTGTGAACTCACCCAAAGAATTACCAGGTTTAACAACCTAAATTATATTCATTAATACTATAATAGATATATGTAATAAAAAGGAAAAAGAACACAACCATTACCTTCACACAAGTAGTCCTACTGAGTTCAGTAACACTGATTTGACAGAGCAAAAAGCTGCCCAGACAATCAGGACTTCTAATATCCAAGAGAAAATCCATATATTCATAATGTCAGACTTCTGAGCATCACAAACTATAATCAAAGTAAAGTGGGAGAACAAGGCCTGTAATCCATATTCACATGTAGCTATGTTCAAAAATGTTGTGACATCCAGTAAAAAAAACAAAAAAAGAAGAAATCTAGGCTGATGGGCAAAGTATCATGAAGTAATGTCAAGCCAGATTGCCCTGATGCTGTCAACCTTTTAAAAAATTAATTCCAATCTTCCCAAAATATTTTGAAAATATAAATTGCAGGGAAAAAAAATACTCTATCTTACCTAGCCAGTTTGGAATTCAAATAGAAAGTCAATTTGACAAATTCTCTGTAAAACATAAATTTCAAGTTTGTCACAATTCTGTTATAGAGTTGAGGCTGCACAGAAATTGCAAGAAAGGTTCTGGATCCCTTGTAAGTATCAAGCGATTTAACATAGATTTATACACATTATAAGAGACAACTGTGTGGCCTGAGCTTGGCTCATCCACGAGAAGCACTATCTTTACCTTCTAGAGACAAAATGTCAGTAATATACAAAGTATTCTGTCACAAGAGAAGTAATTTGATGTTTGTAAATAGACATATGTATTTATAGACATACATATATAAAAGGGAGTACTGTTGACTAAACAAAAACACAAAGAGGTAGAAAAACCTATAAGTGTAGCAAAGAGGTGAACTTAGCTGATGGTGCAAGAGATAAAAAGGACAGGATTGAAGTAAGACACTGAAAGGAAGTCAGGCGACCTCGTTAATGAGCTGCTGACTTCATACCAAACTCAATCCTGATCATAGTGAATGAAAATTGCTGTTCGTAGATAGCTGGAAAAGGCTTTAAGCCACAAACCCATTCTGGACTTCATATACTATGTACAAACACTGCAGCACATGTTCTCATCCTCTACCCTGATTTGTCTAGCTGCAAATTATAGAAAATCATCTTGCATTTTCATTCCCACTAATTGACAGTCTATAACTAAATGAAGATATAATTACTTTTTTAATAAAACATATAGAATCCGGTCTTAATTTAGTGCTTTAGAAACCATGTAAATACCTAAGGTAAATAACCCTGCTACTTCAAATAACTCTCAAGAAGTAGCCTGCCCTTATGAACTGAGTGGAGTGCACAGGGAGGTAGAAAGAGTTTGGTATTTTCTGTTCTGTTTCAACCTTTAAAAGGTCAGTTCCAGTGAGAGAATAACTCTGAGAAAATTTCCTTAAATCCAGCATTTACGGAAAGAGAGAAAGGCAGACATCCACATGCAAGCTGACTCTAGAGTCCTATTCTTAGAATATTCATCTACCTATGTACTGCAATATGTTAAGGTTTCTTCAGAAGCACTTTTGGATCCAGTAACACACCTGTAGCTGTCATTACCCTAAATAATTCCTTACCGAGTGGCTACACAGTCACTGTTTCCAAAGTGCATTACATATCTAAGTTATTGCAAAACTCTTGCATGTATGCTGTCAAAATACCTGAATGTCGCATGCCGAAAACACCTTCCAAGTTATCCTGGTAGTTATTGTGGTTGTCAGACATGGCTGGTTGCTCCCGATTAACTCATGTGCCGTCCGTAGCACCAGACTGGCTAACACTGGATTTGGGTTTTTGACAATACATGCCAAGATAATACCCTGACACCATCCCGGCCCGCCATCTCAAAGCGTCAGGTGCAAATCCATTTACAAAAGAAAATAACTCCTTCAGTGGTCAGTTCCCTGTGGGAAACATGCAATCCCCCAAAACGCTGACACTGGCGGTAAGTCTGGCCCCATTCTCCACCTACGTCTACAACAAACTCATTTGATGGTAAGGAACAAAGAAAGTCACCAGATGTGGCGGCTGGTGTCTTAGTACCTAACTATCAGAGACAGTTATCCATACTGCTTGTAATCAGGCTAAAAGTTCCTGAGGCTTTGCCATCTGGAATTTTTTGCAGAGCATCTCTAACAAGTTCTTTCCTTTTTTTTTTTTTTTTTTTTTTTTTTTTTGACTAGGATTAGACTTCAGTCAGCAACAGTTTGGCAGTAAGCCTGCCCATTCCTTTTCCTTCAGGTGAGCTCTAAAAGTAATGCAAAACAAGGCTTTTTTTTTTTTCTCTTTCCTTTTTTTTTTTTCTCTAGAGCAAGCTGTATTAGAAAATAAGTTGGAAAAACAAATACATTAACATGGAGAAAACTCAGAATGTAACAGATATAAGAAACGACTATAGACAGATCTTGCCTGCCTGCTGTGTCTCTTCCTCATGCTTTCCTCTCAGATCAGCTATTTTTCAATAGCTTGCCATATTGCAAAAAACTCTGTAGAAGTGACTGTCCCTTAGGGAAGAAAACAAAGGGAAAAAACAGAGCAACCTTTCCCTCCATCCTTCCTACACCTTGGCTGCACCTCTGTTCCCTGCTCTGCCTAGCAAACTCCAGGTCTCTGTTAAAGGCAAGTCTCATCCTTTGCCTTCACTTTCCTCTTCCCTCTCTCCTCCTAACACAATATCCAGCTGCTTCTAGCAAAGGGGTAAACACTCTCTTTGCAGATTCTCCAGTGCAGAGGCCAGCTCAATGCAAAACAAGAGTCTTTTTCTCAAATACTCAGTTGCTGTCTTTTTAAAGGAACACACTGTGGTGAACTGCAACAAATAAATAAACCAGAAATATTCTATTACGAAAACTTTTTCATGGAAATTTAGTCTGCCCGAGGACTCTTCCGGATTTTTATTTTTCTTTACAGTGCTTTTTACATCACCATTTCCTATAGTGACTCTATCATATAATAGATTCTGAATCTCCTACTAAACATGGCATTAAATTCACAGATCTACAAGATTACATTAAGTTGTGGAGTTGTGGACTCACTGAATTTCTTTTTTTTTTTTTTTTTTGTTAACCTAATTTAATTCATTGGGGGTTTGGACTTGTTCGTCTGTCTCAGATGTCCTTAAGCGCATTTGTAGCACCAGTTTTGTACTGGCTAATTAATACTTTTTAAATCAAGATAATCACAAAGCAATTGGACCAAGCATTGAAGATTTTCCATACCTATGTGAATTTTGCTGTTCCAAATAAATTGTTGGTATGTACAGTATCAAAAATTCCGTACCATACACAAAGCAGACTTGTTTCATACAGCATAAACCACAGACAGAAATACATCCACAGACCGACTCTCACTGCTGGGCACTAGCCAGGGGAATTGAAGATAGTTTGTACATCACCTTGCAGACCAGGACAACTCCACATATAGTGCAACATACTCTGAAAAGGGAGTTTCAGTCTATAATAATAATTATATATAATATATTAACATACCTATGTAGTAGACAAGTTTATCAATTTAATCTCACTTTCCTTGGTGGAGTCATTTTGGTTCAATTAACTACTTTACTTGCATAGTATAAGTCTTAAAAGTGCCCTTTATTTGGTACTATCCTAAAATGACTGTTGGGTGTTCCTGGTGCTGCTGATTTAACATATACCATTTTTCATTAGTTAAATACTATAGCTGGCAAACACATTCCAAAATTTAGATTTCATTATCCAAATTGTATTTTCATATGTGTGAGCTCTTTAAGAAACTACGCAATTCATTCCCCAACTAATTTTTTCTAGTAATGAATGCAACAGCCTGATAATGGAAGTGGCACTTTATAAAATTAGCCCATATCCCTCTGAAGCTCTTTCACGCTGCCACTTTCCTAAATACTTAGATGAGTTCATCTGCCCTGGTGCACCTTCGAGCCAGTGAACATATGCACTACTATAGATACTTAAAATATGGTCTGAATTTATGTTATTCCTGCATGTGACAGTGTCCTGTCTCAAACTCTTGATTTAGCAGTTACTGTTATGAACTTCCTCATGACTGAATTCCTTGGCCTAGTATTAAAAAAAAAAACAAACTAAACCAACAATAAAAAAAAACTTCCCCCAAAAAATACCAATCCAAAACTCATAATTAAATACGAAGATATTTTAACATGTTTACCATAGAGATACCGTCTTTAATGTCAGCATGCTTTAGCTCCAAACTTGAAACAGCTGATAACCATTCTTCTGCAGGAGAACCAATGTTTTCCTAGAAGAAGTAAATATAGTTTTCCCCCAAAATACCTCATCGAAATCTTTCGTTATTGTTGTTGTTGTTTCAAAACAATTTAGTTGAATAAATAAAGCAGCTCTCATTCACAATATGCTGTATTTGATCAGGAAAATAAGAACACACAGGGTTTTTGAAAGACAACAAGCTTGATAACTTTTATTAGTCTTTCATAACAGTCAATTTCTGTATATGTTGCCTTGCAGAGATTCTATGGTACCTTAACTGAATTTGATAAACACCAGAAAAAGAGACCCCAGAGGCTCTCAAAGTTAGCTAGGGGAAAAAAAAAAAAAAAAAAAGAAAAATTACATCTAGAAATATCATAAAACATTTCTCTGCAATGTTCATTTTCATTCTTCTCTGAATACAGAGAAACTTTGATAAATTCAAATAAACCAGATTGAGCTTAGGGAATGAACACCAAATGCTTATCCATGCTATCTTCTCTATCAGTTATCAGCAACTGCATTTTAGAAGATAAAAAAAGTTCTCCTTTCTCTCCTTCTCTCACATCTCAAACATACACACACACACACGTGCAATATCATCACATATGCAGTCCTCTAGTAACTGTTTGAAGCAAGTAAAACTCTCTAGCTAAACCCAGCAACACACAATTTCAAATCTTTTGGAGCTGAAATTACACTTCATTGCTAACAAAAAATGTTGTTTATTCAGAACTTCTGCATAAAAAACTGATGTTCACCTAAAATATAATCCTAATCTGTAAATGACATTCGTAAACAGCATAGAACACTTTTGCATTTTTAGTATGCCACAGGATTCATTATCAAATTTTATGAATTTACAAGTCAATAGACAGTCTTTCAATCTATCTGGTCCTTGCAGACTCAGCATGCTACTTGTAAGCCAAGCTGTTGTCCTTCTGGCTTCATATATTGCTGCCAGCACTGAAGATTTGGCAGACAAAATTCTTCTCTCAGAAGACACAGCGCAGCAGACTGGGGTGTGCTGGACAGTCCCAGATTAACAGATACTTCAGATGGTAAGATAAGTGCAGCTCCATGCAGAAGTACAATGCAGCATCAAGTCAATTTACTAGCTGTAGTGCATTTGCTTTGTGTTCCTCAATGCTACCAGTTCAAGCTACATAGGCAGTGTATATAGGTCCCGTGGCCCTACAAAAATTTGCTCTGAAAAGAGCAGACTATTAATGGCCTGAAAGATGACTGAACTAGCAGACCATCCACTTTGTTACAACTCCCCCAGCTTTACAGGGTTAACTGTAACATTAAGAAAAACAAAAAAACAAAAAAACAACCAAACAAAAAAGAACCCAGCAACAACTACAAAACCTAACAAACAAAAAAACCCACAAAACTACAACAGCAAAGAAGAAAAAACTCCATAAACAAAACCTTCCACTTTTAATATATAATTTTCTTTCTTCAGAAGAAAGCTGCAAAAGTGATCGTAAAAGAAACCAGAGGGCAGCATGTGATAAAAGTTCCATTCAATCTGTTTTTCAGAGTAAAGCTGTGCTTAAAATATCATTCTCCCTCGACTAACCACTTCCTTTCTAAGAAAAAATTGAATGGGATGATAAGATGTCATTGCTTGCGACAGTAAAAAGGAACTGAACACAGAAACTCCAGAAGGTCTTCTCCAGCCTTAAGTTCTCCACATGCTGTAAATATGCATGTTGTCTTTTCTATATATTCTGTTCTAAACTTGCCCCACGAACCAACTGTCATCCCTGATGCCTGCAGCTCTGTTACCAGGAGAAAACACCAACATTATCACTAAGGATTTGCTACTGGATCAATTCTGTGGGCATTCTAAATCAGCACAGCTTCAGTAACTTCAGCTAAGTGATGTTGATTTACAACACCCTGAGGATCTGGCCCTCTGTCCATATTACTTC
Source organism: Tauraco erythrolophus (assembly GCF_009769465.1). Taxonomy (NCBI): domain Eukaryota; kingdom Metazoa; phylum Chordata; class Aves; order Musophagiformes; family Musophagidae; genus Tauraco; species Tauraco erythrolophus. The sequence goes on along the minus strand of NC_141465.1, from coordinate 94,085,569 downwards.
ATTAATCTGCATATTCCTGCGATGTACATCCATCTTTTTTCTAAATTACTTTTACTTCAGCCCACCTGTTAGAAATCTGATGTAGATTTATACAGAGCTCATACCATACTTTCTTACTTATTTTTGAAGAGGCATTGCCCTGAATCTGTCCATGGTCCATAAATGATCTAATATGGCTGACTGAATCAAGCCTGAGCTGGTAGCTGTCAGCAGGTATGAATTCAATTTCGCAAGACCAATCCATTAGTATCTAAACACTATTAATAGAGTGGAGAGGGAGAAGCTCATTTTTTCTATCTCAGGGAATAAGAGGCTAGCCACTTCTGGTAGGAAGGTATTTGATCAGGTCTGTCAGAGCCAGAAGACCATGGTGAATACCTTCTCATAATAAGGAGCAGCTCATTCCCAAGAGAAGAGAAAGTTGGTGTCGGGAAGCATGTTTTATCATATTCCCTCAAGACATCGCTTAAACTAAGAGCTCAGCCAGATTCAAAGGACCTTTAGATATTTATATGGATAACAAGACCAAGACCGTCAACTGCTACTCTGGACAATACGCATTCTTTTTTGTAAGAAAATGAACTCTCATATTTCAGTGCATAATCCTGCTACTAGAAATGTAGGATAGAAACAGGCTTAGTGGAAATGTTGCTGTGTTTCTGTTTTGGAGCTTTCCGTAGTTCCTTTAATTTCCCTCTGACACTGTCTGCTGTTAAAAAATGGCCCTGAGGGAACACCACTCTGATCCTCCATGCCATGGCCTGAAAATCAAGGAACTCAGTCAGTGAATGAAAACCTAACTAATTGCTACATTTTATTTGCAAATTTATTTTTGAAAAATAAAGTGTTGTGTTGATCTCCAGTTTGACGTGAAGCACCAATAACCCACATCAAATTTATTGTGTAGGCATTTAAACACCCCCAGAGTCCTTTGAAAGTAGGACTAACATGGAAGAAATAATATAGATGGAGTTAGAAGAACCGTTTCTTCTGCTTAAAACCTGATGTTTTTCTAAAAGCGAATGTTCTCAAAGCATTCTCTGCAGAAATATGCAATGGTTATCTTTAAGAAGTCAGCATTTTTCAAATGTTACAATACTGTAGATCTGAAATGGTATTTTTCATAAACCTAAAATAGAATGAACTGAGACCTCACATGCCATACTTTATTTATGCTTTTAAATAGCATGTCCAACCATAGGAGATATTTAAGGAGGGACATATGATTCCATACCCTAAATGAATGAATATTAACATCGACTGGAGAAGGTTACAATTATGTAAGGCTGAAAGCACTAAGGGAAAGAAAAGAGGCACTTTGGATAGGCTAAAGAAGGACTCTTAACTCAGTAACAGCAATGGTTTCCTGCACAGATTTAAGTGTTGGGCAGAGCGCAAGGAATGGGATTTGTCACTCCCAGATTCACTGAAATAACTAACACTAAGAGAAGGAGAGCTAAAGGTGACCATACTGTAATTGAGCTAATTTTAATTGTACATACGAGTTATATACCCAGGGAATGGAAATCAACTGAGTGTACAATTTAAATAAAATTCACTTCTTGCTGATTTCTTAACAGTTATTTCATCACAGTTCTAACAGGTAAGGAAATACAACTTCTTAGTCATCCCCTCTTCAAAATTTATTTTGGGCTACAAAAGGATATCTTACTCATCAAGTAAAATTCTCTTCAATAACAAGGAATACTGTAATAAATGCCTAACTGCCTTCTGCAGGATGAGGACACATTTTAAAGGGCCAGTAATTCATGCAAACATTTGCACATATCATTCTGCATCTCTGCAGTGTTATTGCTAACCTCGTAAATTGAAGTCAAAAAAGAAATACTGAACAAATCACTATGCTCTCCCATTTGCTTATATGGAGCCATCAGTAAGATACTACTTTTAATAATTTTTCCTACAGTTTCTAGGAGAGAGAATAGTTTCTAAGCGTTCTGATTTTCCCCTAAATATTTCTAACTTGATAGGTTTGCTGTTGCTATTCTTTCTATGCTCTTACTGCACATCAAGGAGAAATTATCGCTATCGTGTCTATTCTGAACGCTTATCTTCAGTCAAGCCATTCACTACTGCTTCTTCCATCCTTTAGAAAACAGCATTTTGGGGGATATAGTGACTGTTCTGTATGCACACATGCGCTGAGTTTGAATCTCCTACTATGTTTCAGGAACGACTTCACTGAAATTGCATAGGTCTTCAGAGCATAAATATTAAGTGGATTTCAGTCACAGCAATATCAAGACACTTGTTAGACTAAATGAGAGTGCATGAGGCAAATGAATGAGTGAGCCATTTAAAATTTCAGCCTAAGATTTCCATGCTATAATCCCTCTTCCTGCCTCCTTTCGTCTCTCCTTCTATTACAAAATCTTAACTAGCTTGTTTGTTACATCTTCAGTCTTACAAAAAAAAAAAATATTGCTACCCGATTCCCTTGTAGCTACAAATAATTCCATTCTCCTACTACAATTCCTATCTCCTCAGCCTCAGGCTTTTTACCTGGTCACTACATACTCCACTAATAAACTATCACCGCTTATCACTCACCGTGAATCACAAAGTCACTGCAGAAACTAATTAGTGACCTATAGCTGTCAAGAAGCAGTAACTGCTTTCTGCAACTCCTTTCCCAAAATAAGAGCCTGCACGGAATATACCCTGCTAGTGAGCTGCTCAGTGATGGCCGTTCACCATTGGGAGAAAAAGGTCACTGCTAGCCACTGACTGGCAACTACTGTGTGCAGAAATGGGTCAGCAATGATCTCTTACCACAGCATAAGAAGTCACTATGTGTCCAGATTTGAAAATGGCAAATACTGCAACAACAGCAGGGGGCACTGATGGGTTGCAGCATGGCAAATCCAGTTTGTAGCACCTGATCAGCTTACAGTAGTGAAATATCTACTTTTCTCAGGATAGACATCACCATTGATAGTTAGTATTAATCAGCTACTGCCAAAACCAGAAACAAGCTAGTACCAATTAATGACAAGTAGTACCTGCTCTAAATACATGGAGTCCTCACTAACCACGGCTAAATAATTAGCTCTTTATAGCAATGAAGGTTTACCAGCCCTTCACATCTTTTTATCATCTTATGATACTCCTACGCTTCAGTTCTTGTCTTACATCTTGCTACAATAGCCTTCCACTCTATTTCTTCTCTTTAGTAGTCCAACATCGTTTTCCAGCTGTGTATCTTTCTATCTGCAATAGCCACAACAGCTACATTTCCCAAGCCCTTCTCTTCTTTTCTCCACCTACATATGGGTATCCAGCCTATGATCTCTCTAAAAGTTGTTCAGCAAATAAGCTGGAGAAGCAGCCACAGCTAACTGCTGCCCAGGCAATGATTACTCGCTCCCTCGCCGTCATCTCCTTGCCTGCAAGCTGGAGAGGTGGTAGCCTTGGTTTATGGTCAGAACGAGGAAGGCTAGAGAAATACCTTGATGTGTCACACGAAGTATTGGTTGCCAGGGGTTGGTTTAGATACATAGCCTTTCCTCAGATTGATTTCTTTAGAATCTAGATAATAATATATGTGGTTGTTATGGGTGTTTTTTTTTCTCCTTTGCATTTAAGGTTATATCACAGATTTTTGGCAAGGTCTTGTCTAAGCAGACTTACTTTAAAAAAAGAACTGGTAAAAAAAGATCTTAAGTCAGATCTTAAAGTTCTGGAAAAATGAATGTCCCAATTTCCCATTGTTTTGCATCTCTCATAATATGCTCTTATCCAGTATTTTTAATCCAAAAATCTTACTGAGATCATCAGCTTGATTCCTACTTTACAGGTGTAGAAAATGGATAATGAAGTGAATTGATGCTCAGTAAGATAGTTTCGGAGCCAGGAATGAATAACAGTGCTTTGAATCCCTTTCCAGTGTACTGCGTGTGCAATAATAAAGAGCTATGGAGATGGCTGTGAAACGACAGAATCACCCTAGTTGAAGTGATTATATTGAAAAGTTTGAAAAGAAGTAGAAAATCAGGCCCTGGATGAGGCATAAAGCAAGTAGATAAACCAAATGTACCTTCCTCCTTTATTAACTTTCTTAATGAGGTTATCTCTGACTATCAGGAACTCTAACGAGACCAACAACCATCTATTTTAAATGCCAAGCAAACGTCTGTTAAGCAACAGACTCCCTCTTCGTAGGGCTGATGCTCTTGAATCCTAATAGTAACTGACAAGACTTCCCCATCTGGACTCTTTTTTTTTTTTTTTTTTTTACTTTGCATTTTGAGTATGTGACAAAGCACTGTGCAAGGGATTGCCTTTACAAGCAGAGCTGTATGTTTTTTATAACGGGTGAACAGCATTGTAATAACGTATGTGGAAAGATCAGAATGCAATTTCTTTTTATTATTCCTATTATTGCATTCCCCTACACAATGGCAACCTCTTCAGAGACATCGTCTGCAACATAATATTGATTTAATGCGCTTCTTCTTATGCCTGCCACGTCCTCAGATTAAAATTTAAATTAATATGACAAGTGAAACACTAAGAAAATCAACAAATCACCAGATAAGCTTATCCACACAGGGTACATTTTGTAGTAAAAATAACCTAAAACAAACAGGAAAAAAAAACCAACCAACACCCCAGCAGCCACAGTTTAGGCATAGGCCAGATTTAATTTGCTTGATTGATCTTGAGATCTTTAAGTGCAAATTCATTATTCTCTTATTAACTATCATCATTATTGGAATTTATAAGGAACCTATAAAACTATTAAACTGGTCTTAAATGTTGTAATCCATTTATTGAACACACCAGCAATGAAATATTAATTATTAAACAACCACCACAGGAAAACATCAGTGGCCTTGTCACCTCAGAGATAGATTGATAGCATGTTACCTTCTGGAGAATGGGGCCCTGCAACCCTCAAATATAAACCTTGGAAGCGTAATGCCGAGTATGTCACAGTATAAGTCACATTTTTAATTTAATGTTTTATTAAATGTTAGATAGAATAAATTTATCCAGACCTCCCAGACTCTGTCTTTATAAATGAATTGGCACTCTTTCAGATGTAAAAAATGGCCACAGCTTCTCAAGGGCATCAGAAACCCTGAAGCATAAGACACCAGTAAATACAAAGAGCAAAGGCAGCATGGACAGTGATATATTTGCAAGTGCTGCGGGTGCGCCAACACTTTCAAAATGCTGAGGCTAACAAAACAAGGGCAGTGAACTCCCAAAATGGAAAAAGCACCTGCAGTAAGAAGCTGTGCTTGAGTGCTGTTGCATGAACGTGTCCACTACTGAAAAAAAGTGGAAAGGGTGTGGGTTTATCACCCTCCTGCTACTATATTTCAGGATATGTTTGTACGTTTAAAATTTCATGAGCACTATCAATAATTTATTTTTCTCCTGTCCTTTAATTTTCTAATGCTAGACTTTAAAAACAAAAGGCAAGGAGATGACATATTCTCTCCCTCCTCTGCAGTTATCTACAGCGCCTTCGCTTGCGTTTCCCTGTAGAACTGCTGTCATTAGTAATATATAGTTTGGCTAGGAAAAACGGTTACAAGTTCCTTAGTCAAAACCAACATGCCCCTGCCCTGGCACTTCCCTCCAGAGACATCCTAAGTTTTCCGCAAGCGGCTCCATTTCGAAAACATTTGGCTTACGTAAGGCAGGACCGCCCAACACCACCACTCAAGTAATGAAAGGCTTTCACAGCATAATCAAGCTGTACTATACATTTCCACAGACACTAAACTGATTGTAAATGACTGTTAAATCAACCAGAAAAATCCCCTTCCCCCTGCTGTCGAATAATAAAAAATCCCCACCACTTGGCATGCTTTTTTTCCAGAACTCTGAGATGTTGGTGCTCAGTAGCTATCCGTCTCACACCGCCACACGTTACGCTGTTCGCCAGCGTCAGAACAACAGGTTCCGATAAGCAACGCGCAAAACCCCAGGGCGCAGCGAGTTACGCAGAAAACACCTTCTCCTGCAGCCTGTGCTTCTGGAATTCACGCCGCTGGCATCCTCCTGCTGAATGCACAAGAGCATTTGAAAGAGAAGGTAAAAAGGAAGAGGGCCCTGAATTCTCCTTTGAGCCTGACATCTTTCCAGAAAGTCAGGAAGCAAATTCCCAGCATGTAAACAACATAAAGGAAAGTGAGTAGCAAAGCGCAGCGCACAATTGTGCCAAAGTCCTAAATTCATGATATTCTCGATCTAACTGCATGACACTTGCCACCCCGCTTACAAGTCCTACAGCTGATGTGAGAGGAAATTAGAAGGATTTTATTCATCAAAAAATGAAATGTGACTTCACATAGACATAGGGTCGCATGGAAACAAAAGCAGTGAGATGAATTTGCTACCAGTAAAAATGAAAAAAAAGAGAAGTTGAGCTATGCTGTGTTTAATCCTATCTGTCTTTAGCTGACCCAAGGAAACATATGTCGTGGTTTTAGGCTGATCCAGCAACTAAAACTCACACAGTCTCTCCTTCTCCAGTAAAGTAGAGAGGAGAGAAAAAAAACCAAAGGGACTGAGGGTTGAGACAAGAACAGAGGGAGCACCCACCAACCATGGTCCTGGGCAAAACAGGCAGAGCTTTTCTCAAAGCAAAACAGTTTATTAATGATTACTTAGAAGGACAAAGGGAAACAAAAACCGATTACTTGAGAGGACAGAAAGAAACAAAACCAGATCTTAAAACCGACACCTCCCCCCCCCCTCCTTCCTTTTCCTCCCGGCTCTACCTCCTCCCCCCAGCAGCACAGGGGGCAGGGACTGGGGGAGTGCAGGTCAGTTCATTCCGTGCTGTTACTGCTGCTTCTTTCTTAAAGGAGAAGGAGTCCTTACACCCTTTTCCCCTGCTCCAATGGATCCCCTACCCACGAGGAAAAATCCACAAACTTCTCCAACGTGAGTCCAGCCCACTGGAAACAATCCTTCCCCACAGATTGCTCCGGTGTGGGCTTTACCACAGTCTCGGGTACTTAGGGAGCTGTAGCCACTCGCTCCGGCGTGGGTCGTCACACAGACTCCAGATGCCTCTCTGCCTTGTCGTGCACCCCAACACGACCATCCTCAGGCTCAGGCATCTTCTCCCCACGGGCTGCGAGTGGGTCTCTGCTCCACCGAGGCCGTCCTGGTTGCAGGGGGGCCGCCTGCTATCTCACCATCAGCCGCAGGGGAAACTCGGCTCCGGCACACCTCCTCCCGCTCCATCCTCACTGACCTGCTGTCGATGCGGCTGTTTCTCTCAGATCTCAGTCCTCTCCAGGTGAACTCAGCCCAGTGGGCACCCTGGGAGTGGAGTGCCCCCGAGTTCCCCAGCTGGCTTCGCTGCCGCCATTCTCTGTGGGCGGCGCCGGCCCGACGCAGGCAGCTGCCCGGCCGGGAGCCAGGGAGCGGGGGCAGTGCCCTCCTCCCTTCTCTCCTCGATCCTGGGCGAAGCACCTTTTCCGGTCCCTTTGTCCTGACTTAAATAGGGCAATTCGCAGAGGCGCCCTATTGGCTCAACCCCGAGGGGGATGGCAGTCTGATCTGGTGGCCAGAACTAAGCCTAACCCGGTTCCAAAACCGGGGAGGTCGCAGGGAGCAAAACCCCTCTCCTGCCACCAGAACCAGCCCCCCCTCCACATCAAACCATGACAACATATTATAACCTCAGACAAGTAGTCACAGTTTATAACAGAAACTGCATATTTATATGGAAATTTTATTTTTGTATTCAAAATATGAAGGAAAAGGTATGAAACAAAAATATCCTTTTTTTTTCCTCTTTTGTTCTGTGAGGATAATAATTTTGATCTTAGTGGGTTTTGCTAAAGGGTACAGAACTGGATCCAAGAAGGGAAGTTGGTCCAGGGATTTTGAAACTATGATGCAGTATGTATTTTGTATAATGAATACACAGGCTTCAACAAATCAATGAGATTAATAAAATCCTGAAGTTTAGTTTTGTATCGGTTTTGGCTGGGATAGACTAAATTTTCTTCATAGTAGTTTATATGGTCCTGTGTTTTGATTTGTGATTAAAGCAGTGTTGATAACACCTCCATGTTTTCATTATTGCTGAGCAGTGCTTACACAGTATCAAGGCCTTTTTTGCTCTTCATGCTGCCCCACCAGCAAGTGGTTTGATGTGGAGAAACCTTTTGGCTGCTGCAGCATCCTGTGAAAGTTCTTTCCCTATGCAGGCTAACTAAGAAACACCTGTAGCTCGTTACACTGGGAAAGTTACCTTGAAACAGGTGCTGTAGCATTCAGCCAATCACTCTGGGAGATGGATGGTCAAGTGACCAATAGCCTTGACCCATCTAGCAAACCATGTGACTCCTGACTATTTAAGGCAGGGCGTTTACTCCTAAGGGTGAGGCATTTCCTCCTGAGCCTTGGAGGAGTGTGGGCCTTCCTTAGAGTAGAGCCTAAAGCCTTTGCATTAGAACATTGGTCTGCTTGGAGCTGCCTGAAGCCTTCCAGCTGTGACAGTTTGAGGGTGTGCAAGAATTTGGGAGGGGACACAACTGGGACAGTTGACCCCAACTGACCAAAGGGATATCCCATACCATACGATGTCGTGCTCAGCAGTAAAACCTGGGGAAAGAAGGAGGAAAGGAGGACGTTCAGAGTTATGGAGTTTGTCTTCCCAGGTAACACGATGGAGCCTTGGAATGGCTGAACACCTGCCTGCTGATGGGAAATGGGGAATGAAGTTCTTATTGTGTTTTGCATGCATGCACAGCTTTGCTTTACCTAATAAACTGTCTTTATCTCAACCCACGGGTTTTCTCACTGTTACACTGCCAATTCTCTCCCTCATCCCACTGCGGGGGACTGAGTGAGCAGCTGTGTGGGGCTGAGCTGCCTGTCAGGGTTAACCCACAACAAGTGTTTTAATTATTCTGATAACAGGATTTTTTTTTTCCTTTACAATGGCCACTTTCATTACACAAGTGGTTTTCTTCTTTGTACTTGATTACCAGATCACCTTTCTTTGGTGGTGGGAAGGCAGATAGATTCAGTTTTAAAAGAAGTTCTTTCAACAGAAATTGTTTTAGCCACAGTTTCAGCTACTAAGGGAAACCAGTTGCTTTAGTAATTTCTAAGAAACTACTGCGTTTTGACTGCATTTTTGAGCTACACTGCTTTGTAACTCAGGCATACAAAAATGTTAACACTTTTAAGCTAGAGTAAGTGTGTACATAAGCAAGCAAATAAATACATTTAGTACGCACATTATAAAAGAGCAGAAAATCAAGCACAACATAAGTAGCTCAAAATGCTCCCTCTTGGAATAGGACTCTATCTTCAGCCCAGTCCATGTGCCCTGATATCCTTTCCAGGATTATCAGGACACTGAGAAGAGGACGTGGCAGATGTCCTTCTGTTGTCAAAATATGAAAATTGAGTCCTGTTGGGACCATGCTCCCTGACTTGGACATTTGCAGGGCTGTTATGTCCAGTACTGCAGATATATTCTTAGTATCTGGCTTCTGCTCCAAAGTGAAGAGAAGTCTGATGGCGGTAAAATGAAAGGGCTTAGCTCTTTACTCCAGAATAAAGAAAATGATTAATTGCAGCAGTTGTTACTCAAAGATACACACTCAATCCAATATATCTGAATAGTCTCTCCATTAAGATGACAAAAATATATGGGAAGTTAGACAGTGGAAGGACTATAAAATGATAGTTACAATAATAAGCAAATCTTAATCTTTTTCTAGTGCTTTAACATTCAGCATTTTTTTCTAGAACTGTAAAAATTTCAATATTCAGTAGTTATAAAGCTCATATTGCTAAATATGTGACACTGAAACATGTTAGTTCACTTTCTCTCTATTAAGAGGTAAAATTTATGAGCCTGTCTAAAGAAAACTATAGCCATCAGATATCAAATGCAGCCTATGCCTTTCCTGTAGTCAACCAAAAGATCACATACTCTTGCTGAGCAGGATAACTGTCCATACACATTTTTTTCAATATTTTCAGGCAGAAGATAGTTTGCCTAAATATTTTTTCTTGCTTGTTACCAAATAAAAGAATGCAAGCTGAAATTCACACTTCTCTGCTAGTAAACAGGTACCCAGCTGAAGCCTTCTGTCCAGTAAGATCAGACAGACTTGTAATAACTGACATAGAATTTTCAATTTCATCCACAATATAATATATAGAGTACCATCATGTCTACAACAGCTGGCCCAGGCCAAATCGAAACCCAGATCTAAAATACAATGCAATTTAGGAAATCCACATACTGTCAAGAATGTATTGCTCTCCTCCAATATAGTGTACTTGTGCAAAAGTAGCTACTAGATACAGATTGATACCAGGCTATCTGCACTATCAGTACTTACAAATGGGAAACCCTGAATCTACAACCTATGACTTGCATATAAGCTTTACCACCATTAAAGGCATGAACTTTGAAAATTTTGTCAGCTGAGCCAATTTACAGTGAGTCAGCAAAGTGAAAGCCCGTCAAAGAGAACAGCAAGTGGAATAATGGCTCTACCAATTTTAACAGAATTTGTGCTTGCTTCCCATTTCTCCCCAAATCAAACCACAATGCTTTTTTTATAAAGTGCACAACAATGACTGTAACTCATGGAAAATTTCTCAGAGATATATGGATCTCAATAGATGATTACATGTTAAATGTTTTTATCCTACACAAGATAAGACAACAGATGGATAGATAGATACATAAATGGATAGATACAAAGCATTAGTATGTGTGTGAATCTAAGTTCATGCACTACTAGAAAGCTCCTTGGCAATCCCATTAAATGCCAAAAAGCCTTCTAAATGGATGTTAAATGCAAATTAAAAAATCGAAAGTCTGTGACATGTAGGATGTCTGTCCTTTAGTAACCTTTGGTTTTGAGGATGAAAAATTGAGATTTGCCATCCACTTGTACAGTGACTAATGAGCTAATAAATTTACAGACAGATGAATGCAGAATTCTTGATTTCACTTTAAAGAGGTGTCTACAACCCAAATGAATTATTTTAATCAAAAACAGAAGAGCCATAAATACTGTGAAAGGATTAAATTTTCAAGAGCTCTACCCAACCTGTATGAACATAAATGAGACTGTTTACTGTGGTACCATTACTTGTGAGTAGAAATACTTGCTTTTTTACTAAAGGCAAACACTTTTTAAACAATGGATCCTCAAAAATTGTGTGTATTATAAATGCTTTCCGACATGAAATTGTGGGGATTATAGATTACAGTCCATCTTATAGTAAGAAAGAATTATTATCCTTTGTGACTTTGGGCAGGTAATTTCATTCTTCTTTCTCCCCTTTGCCTTCCTATTCTTCACCTATGAATCCTATTTTTCTTGTAAGCTCTTTGAAGCAGGAATTATTTATATATGTACTTTAGTCCTCCAGTATTGACTGGGGACTCCAGGAACAATTGTAATACAGATATAATAAATGTGTGTACGGATATTCACAGCTGAAGGTGTCATACCTACACTATTGTTACAGTTACCTATGAAGATACCTCTGTTTGGAGCATGTGCTATACCAAGCAAACTGATATCCCTTTTGTCGAAAAACTTCTACTTATTTCTATCAGTTTCTAAAGTTCACTACAGACTTAATTCATTTATAGTCCTTATCACTCCATTCCTCCCTTTCTTCCTTCACTTGTCTCCTTTCTGTCCCTCCGCAACATATTGCTACTGTGGGAGGTATTCGCACTGTCTAACTTTAGTCAACTAATTTAGGGCTCTGAATCACCCTCTAGGAGTGCCTACCTCATAGAATATGACTATATATGGAATAGACATTTTTAAACTTAGGTGTTCTAATATGTACTTTCTTCAAATACCCAAAGCAGCTTGGCCTAGGTGGTGTTAATACTTCCACTGTATAAGACACTGCCTGTCAAAGGTAAGCGAATTTATGAAGTGTTCAGGTTGCAGATATTTTTTCACTAGCTTAGCACCTCCCTTTCATTTTCTCTCACCTAGATTTAACACAGTAAGCACACTATGTGTGAGAGAGCATAAGACAAAAAAAAAAAAAAAGAAAAAGATGAAATGCATATGGTATTTACACATGGAATTTGCTGAAGCATTAGTAGAATTGAAAAAGCACATGGCTACTCAATAAATTGCAGTGTTCAGCCAAGGAGGCTGCAGCTGTGAGTAAGACAGTACATCAGTCCCATGCCTAACCACATCTTGACCTTTCTTCTGACACTGTCAACAAAGGTGCCAATTAGAGCAATGATTAGAGCAACACATTTTGTGTTGTGCTAAACGCAACTGTTACCAAGGGGACAAGGATCATACGTTTTGCTTAACACTGGATCCCTGATTGGCTCAACACAGATCTTCCACTGACAACTACTTGGGTAAGTCTCAAGATGAGAAGCAGGTAAGTGCACCACTCGCATACTTTTCTTTTGATCTCTTGGGACACAGAAAAGCTTCTACTGTAAATGTCTGAATGATTTCCCAGTACATCGTTGATTTTGTCTAGTTTATCACCTCTCTCACACAAATTAAGTGATCTAAGAATTTATTAAGTTCCTTTTATATCAGGATTTAATGTTAAAACTATTTGTTTCCACATGTCATAACTAATTATGTCCTGCCATAAATTATGCATCCTAGTTCAACATATTGAGAGCTGCAAGCCAGGTATTCAACATCAGCTTCTGAAAGCCTCCCCTTCAAACAACCCATAAGAAAAGGCTTGATCAATATACGTATCAACTATCAGTTTATTTAGTTCAAGAATGTTAAATGTGATAAGGTAATGAGAGCCAGAAAAAGAAGAATTTTTTTTTTCTGCCTCATTTGCAAAATCAATGCATGCAATTAGACAAAACTTATAGAGGCAAGATGAAAAGAATGTATAGGTGAATATGGACAGTCCACAGCATAAAAAACTAGTGTGCTGTGTACTAATGTTAGGGAAAAGACTATGAGAATATATTATAACATTAAGCTTTATCTTGGAGTTCCATTAATATGACACATGTTGGTGATCTCATAGACAGTATAATATAAAGACCACAAATCTATTTTAAGTGTACAGGAAAATATTTAGCTGACACAGACATAAAAAGAAGGATTTTGAAAGAAATAAGGCATTTCTGCCTGTGATTCTTTAAATTTACCAAAAAAAAAAGTAATCTAATAATTACTATTAATTCCTATTTATCAAAAGTTTAATTAAAATGGAGTGGAATGAGTTTTACTCTACAGAATATAGTTTTTCTTTCCTAATCACATCTGCTTTCCACCTCAGTAATTACTAGGAATTGATCATCTATGGAGAACCACAAGGATAGAGAAAGATGCAAGATCTGTCCAAGCAGGTTTTAAGTACAAGAAGTATTTTAAACTGAATCTGCATAAACGCATACAGACTGACAGTCATGATAGGGCTACTTTCTTGGATTTACCAGTTCCTGGGAGGTGAGAACAACTTATATAACACATCCTATTTTAAACCTCACATTTCTCAGTTAATTTTACGGACAAATTTCAAATATTTGGCTAAAATTTACAAAGTATTTCAGAGATGTTTGCATGCAAACTAACTACTGCTTCATTAAAATTCTTCTTTTACAGTTAGACACAGGATTAAAATGTTTCTTTACCAGTAGTCTCCTTTGTAAATTCAGTGCTATGTTTGTTTTTGTTTTCGTTTGGTTTGGCTTGGTTTTTTTTAGTGAGAAAAAGTATATTGGACAATAATAAGCTATGATGTAACATTGACACTATTATCAACACTTCTGGCTGTACTCTTAAAATTGCTTTCTTTAAATTGCTTTCCTAAAATAAGTCTGGGACAAAAAATTCTAGTACCTTGAATATACACCTAACTTTTGAAGTTATAAAAAGAAGTTAATTGAATTGATATATTTTTACATTTTAAGGAAAAAGACATTACAAACTGGATTACTTGGCTACTTTGGGTTGTTCTTTTTTTTCCCCCCTCTTGTAGCCCTAACTTACTATTGCATGAGTGGCACGGTGTTGTACTTGCTTAATGGAATACGAAGTGGAACCTAAAAGTTAAAGATTTCACTGTTCGAAATCAGTGAGACCTGAAATGAAACAAAAAACAGATGAACAATGAAAACAAATTAGAGAGTGAAGATATGACAGTTACCACTGCTAGTATGTGACAAGGCTGTTAAGTTCTATCAAGTTACAAGCTAAAGACTTGCCTTTCAAATACAGATATTATTCATAGGGCAGCATCCTTTTTACAAAACTACAAAGATACATACAACATTTAAATCTTTAGACTAGAACATCTTGAATTTTAATGACACTCTTGTTTGATACGCTTTTACAATGAATGGTCAGTAAGAGCTTGGGGATATATCATAAGAATTTGCAATACTATATATAATTTTGATAGGAAAAGATTAAATATTTCCACTGATTCAGCCCTAGGATCCATATCAATTAGGAAAATTCAAAGTAGGCACTCTGACAGTTAGGGTTTCAAAAGGCAATCCACTCTAGGGATGGACAGCATTTACAACTGCTGATGTTCACATGTTGCTAACAGAACACTAATATACTTAATACGGATGAACAGGATATGCACATCTTGGGCATAGGCAAGACCTAAGTATCTTGTGAAATCTGTTTGTTAGTATGAAGACGCAGAAGTTTCTTTTAGCAAGACTCAGCTAGGAGATTATTTTCTTCTCTAACAGATAAACGGCATGATGTTTTGTACATTATCTGTCAAATACTTGATTTGATAGATTCTCCATTTCTCAAAATGGAATCGGTATGGAAAAAAAATATTTGAAGTTAATGTAATAATTCATGTATCTGTCCATCTAGCTTTAGTGTTTTCAGCTGTTTCCTTCTGGGAACCATATATAATTCTGCTCTGAGAGTTTTGACTGGATGGTTTGAGGATCACAGTTTGTCTTACATAGACAAGTATAATTAAAAGTGTCAGGAAAAAATCAATGTCTTTGAAAAATAGAGTGCCATCACAAAAAAAAAAAAGTTGAATCACAAGTTATTTGACAGTGTTCATAAAAAAAACAGCTTTTCAACTATATCTTTGTCACATTTGGATGAAATCTGAGTTCCACTGAAGTAAAAAACGAAATTCCTATTTATTTTTACTCATACAATTTTTACCTTTAAGTGAATCTGTAAGAACTGAATAAAACAATTGCATATGTTTCTGTCTCTGTTTGTATGTATTCAGAAAATCCTCAGTAAGGGCAGTCCTAGTTCTTGATTAAGTGTAAGATAGCTGAGTAAGGATCTTACACAGAAATGTTTTTACAGCTATGAATCTCAGGAGGGAAAAAAGAAAAAAAAAAGCTAAAATTCAGAAAGGTTACCTTTTGTGCCTCATAATTCTATTTGTTTGCTTAGCCTACAGAAAAAAAAAAAATCATAATGATTTTAGGGTTTATATGAACTTGAAATGCAGAGGTACTAAAAATGCCACCCAAGCCTGCTCCCAATACTTAAAGAAACTCCAATGACCTGAAACTGATGGCTTTCTTTCACAGTTTTAAGGATATGAAACAGGACCTTCCAAACAAACAGGTATGTTAGCCAATATAATCCTTCACAGCTTATTCCCACTGTGTTGCTTCACTTGTACATTAAAATTATAACCATTGATACCATTCCCTAAGAATTCATTACCAGGGACTAGTAGGATGGATGGAGGGAAAGTATTAAGGCATTTCATTTTAAAAAGGTAGCATCTCTCATGGGTTCCAATATCCCACTCAAGTCTGGGGAACTCAGGTGTATGCACAGTCTTTTAAGGAAAGGAGAGAACCGAGACAACCTGAAAAGCACTGATAAATCTTTTCTATGTTCACATTAATTTTTATATAGGTTCTAGAGAAAAAGAGAAGAAAAAAAAAATCCTGTGAAAAAATGTGCCGATTCTGCATTGGAATATTACCAGGATACGGATTTATTTCAGACAGTCTTTTAATGGTTATTTATTGATACATTCTATCATAGTGGGTTTACATGAAAAATAGTGGGCTACAGGCTTCATTTAATGAGTGACAGCCTCCTAGAGACGTTGAAAAGTATTCTGTGATGTTTTCCCAAACGGCAATGCACCATTAAAAAGGCATATATTTATCTCCTAATACTATCTGAATACACACATGTTTCAAGAGATATATTAACCCACAGCAATCGCAAAGCATGGATAATTTCGGTAAGAAGCCAGCAGCAGGCACAGTATTCTCACTCTTTACCATATGCATTGTTTCTGCAAAACTCAGCCTTCAATCACTGAACGTTAAGTCATTCTCTTAGGTTTGGCTGGCAAACTGTAAAAACCTAAATAACCTTTTATCAGCTTGCTGCTTATTTTGCAAATACATTGTGAAAAGCATTCAGCTTTGAATTGTTCACTGCAGTGAGCTTATATTTTTGGTATACTTTTTTTCCCCTCTAGATTAACTAAATGGCACACAGTACAGTTTCTGTTCTTATATTTGATGCAAAAGCATCATTAATATAACATTATGTTCATTAATAGGTGTGACTGTACAATTTATGTTCTATCCCTGTCACTTTCTCATGCTGCACAAGCACTGTGGTATTTTAGAACCTTCCAAAATTAAGTGAAGAGCACCAAGTTTTCTTCCTATTCATCCTCTGGATGAGAAACTCTATTTGTATTTTTGAGCGTGCTATATTATACTGATAATTTTTGTGTTGCTATGCATGAAAAAAGATCACAGTGGCGAGTTTTCCTGTTACTCTCTTATAATTCAGCATCCTGTATTTGACTATATCAAAATAACTCGCTCAATGGAAAAGAATACATATAGTATATATACTCATATACATACACATATATATCTTTGTGCATATATATACGTATAATTGGTCCACAGACAGCCACAGACTATATTCCATGTTCTGCCCTCAAATCTTATTAGGCTCCAGTACTAGTTGTAGAGAGGTTACTAGCATTGTAATAGGCTTGTTCAGAAAAGAAACACTTGATACCTGTTGTCAACCTCCATTCCACCCAAAATAGTTTGATTTAAGGTTGGGTGGACTATGGTATGGAAAATACTGTATTTCCTTCAGATAAAACTTTGGCAGTATCATGAGAAGTTCTAGTTGTCCTTGTAGTTCCTTTACCAAACAGGTAGGGTCTGAGTTGCAGGTGACTGACCACATTTCCACCAATATGTTCAGGATCTCTTTTAATGTCCGTTCTGAATTCAAGGCAGTGGCATGCATCTGTGCAAGGTGTCCCAAGCAGCCTGAGGAGCCTTCCTCTGTGCAAGCAATCTTCTTTGTGAAGAAAGATGGTGGAGTCTCTTGCATATTGTAGGTAGTCAGGGTTGATGAAGCAGACATAGACTCTTTCAGGGAGAGGATGGGGAACACTTGAGAGAAAGAGAGAGAGATACCAGCAAATAAGCAGGCCTAGGGGATGTCAGGACATATAAAGCCTCAAAATAAGTTTTCTTTCCCCTTTTCCACAAGAACTTTGGGGACTCCAAATCTTAAAATATTTTGGTTCGTATCAGATTTTGAAAAAAAGTCTGGAAAATTAACAGCTGCCTTGACCTTACCACTAGTTTCCTTTTTTCCTTCTTTTCACACAAAGTCTTACGTGTAAGAAGTAGAATCTTATACTCCTGCCTATGTAGACTGATTGTATTCATGTTTTTTTTTAGAATTATCACCAAGATGGTGTTAAGATCTTATGTTAAAAGCTTGCAGCCATCTTAATTTTGAATGCGTCTGCCGAACATACTGAATGAATTAACCACTTTCCCATCCTCTGTCCTGAATTTCCATACTTGCGGTCACAAGGAGTATAGTGGGCTTTCAAAGATTTAGCTTTAATTGTGAAGGTAGCCGGCACTTAACCTTGTTAGAGTAACTGAATAAACGTGGCAAGAACAATGTTCCTATCAAGAGATTAACTCAGTCTCCATATCAGAGATTAAGTCATTTTGGAATAAGATGCAAAATGAAGCAAAACTTTTCTCAAAGATAAAAAAATGCACATATATTGTCAATTTTTATTACAGCAAAAAGTTAACAGCAGGGTGCTTCAAGGCACCATACAAGGACCAGGTGTTCAAAATATATTAATTAACACGAAAAAAATGAGTGAACAGCAATGTGGCAAAATTTGCAGATAACACAAAAAAATTCTGTTAACCAAGTCTGAAGAAGACAGGAAACTTCAGAGGTAACTGACCAAGCTAGATGGATGAGCCATCTTAAAAAAGGTGAAAATAATTTATTTAAATGCAAAGTAATGCATATTGATGAAAAAAAACCCGACCTGTAACAAATCATTAACTTTACCAGAGATCTCAATTAAGAGTGCCAACTTAGGAAAAACATCTGGGTCTCACTGCAGACAGCTCAATGAAGAGCCTTGCTCAATGTGCAGCTGCAGTCAAAAAAGCTAGTAAAATGTTAAGATGAATAAGAAATGAGTTGGGGAACAAGAAAGAAAATATAATGTCATTATGTGAATCAATAATTTTCCCTCCTCTGGAACAGTGTGAAGTACTGGTCACCCCATCACAAAAAAGATATTACTGAATTAGAAGGTATTCAGAGAAGAGTGATTGTGATAATTAGGCATATAGAGAAGTCTTCATGTGAAAAGACTGAAAAAAAAATGGAATTGTTAACCTTAGAAAAAAAGATGAATAAGGAGGGATATGATGAAAGTATAAAAATGGTAAATGGCAAAGAGAAAATAGATCAGGAGCTTCTGTAGTCCTGCATCTCATAATTCAAGAACAAAAGGACACTAAGTGAAAGTGAAAAGCAGCAGCTCCATATCTGATAAAAGGACATATTTTTTAGTGCAGCACATAATTAGATTATGGAACTCAATGCCACAGGATGTCACTTATGTCAAGACCTTACCAAGATTCAAAGAAGGACTTGGCACTTACAACTCTTGATATTCTTGGGAATCTTATGCAGACTAACTGTTAAAAAGTTTTGAAAGAGGTTCTGTGCCACGTTTCATGATTTAAAAGACAATACTTTTAAAAAGAATTTGGAGAAAAGTTCCTGGAAGTGAATTCTCTCATCTCTAGCTATTTGATTATTGTGTTCTTTGCTTTGCTTGTTTTGTTTGCATTTTCTCTTGAGACATCTGGGCAGTCTTGGAGCGAAACTGTGTAATAATGACTCACTATTCTGATCCATTTACTATTATGCTAGTCATACCCCAGTATCTTAGTGTCTCCTATGAAATCCTAGTATTAGGACTTTGGTCTTCCCTTTTGCAGAATAATTGTTCTATGCTCTGTTGTATTCTACTCCACTCCATTCCAGTTAGCTGACTGGATTTGTCATCCATCGTCAATCAGTACAACCATTGCCGTAAGCTATATAGCACTGTGCATGTGTTTGGGGCAACTGTGAAATTTCTAGATGCAGAACCAAATATATTTTTGCTGTGGCAACTATACAATTGATTCCATGTGTCCCAATTGTCTTCAAGCCCTACCTTAACCTCCAGCTATGCTATTGACGTCTTGCTTCACATCCTGCAGCTGGAAGATATATGCAATGTCTCCAAACAAGAGACACTTTGCTTCTCATGCTTCCTATTCTCCACAGTTTCCTTACCACATTTTTTTCTCCTTTCTGCCTGTCTTGCTGCTTAGAGAGATAAGGTATTCTTCTTCCCCCTTTTGTTCTTAAACTATTTCTTTTCTAATTCATTAGCTTTTCTTTCCCTAGTTCTTTCCTATTTGAAGACTTTCAGTGCAAGTAAATAATGATAGGCACAAGCATGAAACAGCTTTTCCTCAAATCAGATCTGTTAACTGAAAATTGAATCAAAAAAAAAGAGTGTGAAAGATACCTGGTAGAGGCAGGATCATTGATTTTGAACAGTATTCTCAAATAATTCTTCCTTTCACTGTTATTAATTTCATTACATTCTCAAAGCCAGGGCTGGGAGGGGCAGGGGGTGAGAAAACCTTTAAGTATTGTAAATATCTGTTAGAGGTTTTGAAGGAAAATGGTAGTAGTCTATTTATTATTGTTGGTGTTATATTAAAAGCCAATTTAACTATATAGCATTAAAACCACCTACCATTTTCAAAGATTCAGATTCAACCGATTTGTCAGAGGCCTCATTGAACATAAGCTACTAAACTAGATAGCAGGGAGACAAACCATACTGGTACCTTTATAGAGGTTCAATTAACTGCCACTGTTGCTTCCCTTGACACCTACCCAGTACAAAACCTGTTGAGTTCTGGTGGGGTTTGAGGGTAACTAGAAAGTAAGCGAAGATATTGGAGGTGGGAGCACACAGCAGCTGCTAGCTGCTAGCTGGATGAACAAAATGCTGGAGGGATGTACCTACCTTGAAGAGAAGCTGAATTCAGACAGTGCTCACAAAATGGACACTGCAGAGAGACTGTGATGATACCTCACCCAAGGATGATACTTGAGAGAAGATGGACAGCCTCAATTGAGCTAAGATGTGACTAACTACTACAAAGAAGTATGTGATGTGCTTTGTCTCCTCTTCTTACCCAACAACTTCCGTCACTGCAGGTTTTCAAGGTGCAATCGGACAGGTTGCTAGATAATCTCATCAAGGCTCCCCTTCCCACAAAATGTTGGCCCAGATGATTTTTCGAGGTCCCTTACAACCCGATCTGTTCTATGATCCTATGAATTGCCTCTGCTTTGATACTGTTTATTTTTCTCAACTTTCAGATGCATGTCTCACTAATCAGACATGGTCCTATGATTATTTTCTCCTTTTCTCCAGGAAAAATTATTAAAGTAGCATAAGCAATTTATGTTCCGTCTTTTCCATCTTGAGCTGGCATATCCTGCACAATGCTACAAACCATCATGTGGATTACATATTTGTGCCAGTGCTGTCTTTTGAGACATCCACATTGCACTCACCAAATAGATCTCAGGGTTTACAGTTAGTCTGCAAGACTGTTAGGCTGAATCCAGTCCACAGGACATACACTGAACACGCTCTGGCATAAATATGCCATCGTAGAACAATATTCAATAGCATAAGAGGAGGAACTGGTTAGCAACAAGAAGAAATTTAATTTTAAAAGCCTAGAAGAAATGGATCCTATATTACGTGGGATAATAAAAAGTGTGAATACTGCTGGTCTCATAGGAATATGAGAGGTGTTTCCAACCTATGAGTATTTACAAACATAAGCTCAAGATAATTGGTATGTGTATTGTTCTTCACCTTTTAAATTTGTATTAAGACTTAATTCTCATTGATAATAATTCCACAATCATGAAACAATGAAATACCTTTAATTTGAAAGTCACCTACTGGGAAAAGAGAGTATTGTATTTTTTCTTATTAAATACTACACAAATGCAAAAAATATACCCTAATGCCGCATAAATACTGTATTTCCAGCCATATTTTGGCCATTTTATTTTTACTAACGACCAGTTATTTTTAAGTTAGTTTTTTTATCGATATTTCATATTGTGAAAGAAGTAGCAGAACACCTTATCAGAAGAGCAGATTTAGCTGAATGATTGCTATTTTGCAACAAAAAGGTTTCACCCAGATGTCCACATTACCTTTTCAAGTCTGCCAGCCTACTTTTTCAAGTGAAGTCCTCTGTTCTAAATTTTGTCATCAGTTAAAAAGCATGGCCTGAAGTCAAATATTATTTTCATATGAAAAATCTACACAATTACTGAAAACTATTCCAACTCATTTACTTTCCTTTTCTTAGCAAAGAAGCATAAATGTCAGCCAACTATTAAAATAAAAGATAAAATATTTCATTATAGTTATGCAAAATTAGGTTTCCCACAGTAACATCACCTGATTCATGTTACACAAATGCATGCTATCTTTTTGTTTTGCATATTAAATCTAAACAACATATTTTGCTTTTTTTCCTGAACTTCAGATTGGGTGTGTGTTATTTTGTTATACGTTGTGCCTGGTATGGACAAATAAATACACTTCTCTTATCATTAAAGAAAACATCTCATTGTTAGAAGTTCAGATCCAATTAGATTAGGTAGAAATGTGCATGAAATGAAATATGGAAGGGATAAATTTTAGCATCTCAGCTGAAGAAAGGACACACTGTTTTGTTGGGTGTCACTGTACACTTGAAAATGAGTTTTGGAAGAAGTACCAATGAGAAGTATATCACATCAGCTTCCATTATGGCAAATGTCTTTAAAACAGAAAAGAGAATTCATGCCTATTTTAAATGAAAAAAAAGTGAATGTGCAGAATGTTACAAGACCCCACTCAGCACTTCTAAAAAGTGAACCTTCCAAACCTGGAAACGTCACTTACCCAATTACAAGTTAGGCTTCAGTACCAAAGGTGAAACTTAGGGATGCTCTTGAGGGTACTGAAACAAAAGCCTACTAAGTTTTATGCTCTCCAATCTATTACAATTTTATATTTATAATAAACACAATCTATTCAATTTATGCAAAAATCTTTCATTTGCTTGTAGCTTTCTATACATAGTATTTGGGATTTGGCATACATTACACTTTATCCTCAATCCAAAAGTGATTTTTTTTTTTTTCCTCTCAGTACAGGAGATTGAGCTATGCTTAACGGTTCTGAGTTGGTTTTCCTAAGGCTGAAAAGCTCCTTTTTCTCAGACATTTCAGTCAGCAATGGTGTGACTGGAAGACACCAATGGTAAAGGAGAGATTTTTTCTTTTGTAGTTTTCATCAAGACATAAGCCACATTTCCATGAAAATGGTTAAGCAATTGGAAAAGTTTAACCATATTTAATATAAGTCTAAACATAACTAATACTTAAGTATACTTATAAATGTAACTTAACATAAATATATAGTTTCTGCAGATATAACTTTTGGTTTTAATCCTAAAATAAATCATAGGGTCTCAGCAATAACACAGAAAAAACTAAATCCTCTGCTTCTACTGTCCCAGCCTAAACTTAACTCTGGGTATTATTATACAGAATATGATCTGTTACTATTTCCCTTGCCCACATCTACTGTCTGATATGAAACAAACATTAAAATTTTCCAAAATTAAAATGTAGGTAATGTTAGATTTGTATTGGCTTCCACAAAACTACTCATGTCTCAAAATCAGCCTCTACTCAGGACTCCAAATGGTCCAAGGATCCAGATGTGCAACCCTTTTCCATATAATTAATCCCATGATATTCACTACTTACATGTGTAAGGTGTTTGTGGGATGAGGCTTGAAATCATTATTTTTCTCTTAACCAGTAGTTATTTAACCAGGAAGGTCAGTTTTCTAAGTTTATAAGAGGCATTACAGAGTGGTCATCTTGTGCTATGCAGTGGACATTAACTACACAAGATTTTTGTTCATTTCTTTGTTTCTTTTCCCTGATATTATCATTGCTAGCAAGGGGAATTATGAAAAAGCAAAGCAATCTCTGGGGTGGTAAGACTTTGTTGAACCACTGCTGAGATAGACATTTTGGATCATTCTTTTACTTAGTTTATGAAATTAATTGGATTTTCAGTCTGTGGTAACCAGAGCTATCTCTTGAACTATTATTCTTCATTTCTCTTCTCCTAATCTCCAAAACTGCCAGTGTTCAGACATAAGAACAGGGGTTTTTTAGCTCACTCATTGTTTCCAGAAGATCTCAAAGTAGAAAGCAGCCAGTTATCTCACCAGAAGAGGATGCAATTGGACACCATTATTACAAGAGGCTTTTGTGACTTCCCAGTGTAACTCCTGAGGTACTTAATGCCTTCTTTGCCTCAGTCTTTAATAGTAAGACCAGTTTTTCTGTGGGTACCCAGCTCCCTGAGCTGGAAGACAGAGACAGAGAGCAGAATGAAGCCCCCATAATTCAAGGGGAAATGGTTAGTGACCTGCTACACCATTTAGAAAGACACAAGTCTATGGGGCTGGATGGGATCCACCCGAGGGTACTGAGGGAGCTGGTGGAAGTGCTCACCAAGCCACTTTCCATCATTTATCAGCAGTCCTGGCTAAACAAGAAGGTCCCAGTTGACTGGAAGTTAGCAAATGTGATGCCTATCTACAAGAAGGGCAGGAAGGAGGATCTAGGAAACTACAGGCCTGTCAGTCAGACCTCAATGCAATGGAAGGTTATGGAGCAGATCATCTTGAGTACCATCACATGGCACGTACAGGACAACCAGGCTATCAGGCCCAGTCAGCATGGATTTAGGAATGACAGGTCCAGCTCAACTAACCTGATATCTTTCTATGACAAGGTGAACCACTTAGTGGATGAGGAAAAGGCTGTGGATGTTGTCTACCCAGACATTAGTGAAGCCTTTGACACCATTTCCCACAGCATTCTCCTGAAGAAACCGGCTGCTTATGGTTTGGATGGGCATACTCTTCGCTAGGTAAAAGCTGGCGGGATGGTGAGGTCCAAAGAGTGGTGGTGAATGGAGTTAAATCCAGTTGGCAGCTGGTCACAAGTGGTGTTCCCCAGGGCTCAGTATTGGGGCCAGTTCTGTCTAAGATCTTTATTAACAATCTAGACAAGGGGATCAAGTGCACCTTCAGTAACTTTGCAGATGACACCAAGGTGGGCAGGAGTGTTCATCTGCTTGAGCGTAGGAAGGCTCTACAGAGGGATCTGGACAGGCCGGATTGATGGGCCAAGGCAAACTGTGTGAGGTTCAACAAGGCTAAGTGCCGAGTCCTGCACCTGAGTCGCAACAACTCCATGAAACACTACAGGCTTGAGGAAGAGCAGCTGGAAAACTTCCTGATGGAGAAGGACCTGGGGCTATTGGCCAACAGCTGGCTGAATACAAGCCAGCAGTGTGCTCAGGGAGCCAGGAAGGCCAATAACATCCTGACTTGTATCAGAAATAGTGTGGCCAGCAGGACGAGGGAAGTGATTGTCTCCCTGTACTTGGCACTGGTGAGGGCACACCTCGAATACTTTTTTCCGGTTTGAGCCCCTCACTACAAGAAAGACATGGAAGTGCTGGAGAGTGTCCAAAGAAGGGCAACAAAGCTGGTGAAGAGTCTAGAGCACAAGTCTTATGAAAAGCAGCTGAGAGAACCGGGGTTGTTTACCCTGGAGAAAAGGAGTCTGAGGGGAGACCTTATTGCTCTCTACAACTACCTGGAAGGAGGTCGTAGCGAGATGGGTGTCAGTCTCTTCTCCCAACTAACAAGCGATAGGACAAGAAGAAACAACCATGAAGTTGCACCAGGGGAGGTTTAGATTGGATGTTAGGAAAAATGCTTTCACCAAAAAGGTTGTCAAATATTGGAATAGGCTGCCCAGTGAGGTGGTTGAGTCACCATCCCTGAAGGTATTCAAAAGACACGTAGACATGGTGCTGAGGGACATGATTTAGTGGTGGACTTGACAGTGCTAGGTTAACGGTTGGACTTGACGATTTTAAAGATCCTTTCTAGCCTAAATGATTCTATGATTCTATGAATTCCTGACATACCATGAAGAAGTAGAGATTGCGGAAATCCTAAACATGTTACAGTCTGAGTTTTTCAACATCTGAATGATGAGGTAAGGTACATTTGGGCTATGGATATTCTGTCCTCTACCCAAGCCCATAAAGAACTGAGATTCACAATCACATAGTTATAAATTCTCCAAGGGAATGAGTCTGCTACAACTGCAGTTACTTGTATGGAATTACTTAATTCTCACTAGTTATTAAGTTCTGCAATGCCCAAGTGGCAAGATTTAGTGCTAACACAGGCTGCAATTGCAACGTAGTATGTCAAAAGCCAAAGGATACACTTTCTGCTGGAAATGAGACGACAGTGCTGAAGACCTGAGAGCTGGCATTTGGCCAAATCAAAGATTTGAATAGGACAAATGAGATGAAGAAATAATCTTAATCAGCAGTGGATAATTTTTTAAAGAGATAACAAAAAGATGTTATTGTTCTTGTCAAACTTAACATTATCTCTCATTGTCCTTAATTCCTCTGGCCAAATTAGAAGCAGTATCTATACCTAAACTGTCCATGCCAGCCAAATTCCAACACCGTTAACTCCAAATAATGAATAACCTATAGAGCAACCATTATCTATGGCTTTGGATGATTTATCAAACTTTTTCTAGAGCAGTGGTTATGATTGTGACTCTTGCCTTACCATAAATCAGCAGCAGGTGTATATTGTCTGAAAGAAAGCTAATATTTAGCTGATTTGTTACTTTGCTGTGTGCTACTTCTCTTCCTAGTGTCTTGGGCAATCTACGGATTTAGTCTTCATGAAAGTGAGATATTTGAAATAGCAGGTTGGTCCCAACATTCTGCAAACTATTACATGTCAGCACCCTCCCGTAGCTCTTCCAAGCTACTTCTCACATGTTCTAATGGGCAGTACTTTGGGCTTTGCAACAGCAATTGGACTGTTTACAATTAACAATTGTATGAACTAAGGACCCAGTGAGGTGCTTATAACTGCTCCTTGTTCAATAGGACTAAATACAACAATATAGCACTTCTGCAAGAACTTTGTTAAGGTTTACTATGTTTTTTTGCACATATTCACCAACTTCTAATTTGGAAAATTCTTTTTGCAGTATTGGGAATTTAATTTAGCCTATTGTCAAGAAGAAATTAACTAGAGCAATTTCCCTAGGATCTGAAGTAGACAGAGCAAGTCTCTAAGCGAAAGGAGAGAAAGGCTAAAGAAGTACCTACATGAGAGAAGGCAGTGGTGCAAGAGGCAAACCCTGTTAGAAATTCACTCTGTAGTTTGAAAGATAATTATATTTTTCTCTACTAACCCGTGTGCTGGGTTTATGTAGTGGGATTTTGGTAGCTGGGGAGAGGCTGCAGAGATGGCCCCTGTAAGGAGCTGCGAGAAGCTTCCCAGGCTCCAAAACTGGTTGGACCAGTTTCTGGCCAGGGCTGAGCCAACCAGCACCTCTGCAAATGCCATATATAAGAAGGGGACAAAGGAATCTGAGCCAGGTGGGACCTGCAGTGAAGACAGTGAGGAGGCGAGGAGCTGCCCCCAGCATCCCAGGTGGGCGGCTGCCCAGGCTGGGCTGCCACCACTCGACTGGAGATGGCCACAGAGGCCCTGATCCTGGGGTGCCCGCTGGGCAGAGTTTGTCCTGCCAGGACTGCTGAGGTTCATTGTGCCAGTCGGGCCCAGCACAGCTGCAGCAGAGAGAGACTGAGATCTGAGAGAAACGGCTACACAGACACCAGGTCAGTGAAGATGGAGTGGGAGGAGGTGTGCCAGAGTTGAGATCCCCCCGCAGCCTGTGGCGAGATGGCAGTGGCCCCCCTGCCGCCCGTGGAGATTAACAGTGGAGCAGAGACCCACCTGCAGCCCGTGGAGAACTGCACACTGGAGCAGAGACACCTGTGCCTAAGGAAGGTAGTAGAGGACTGTCTCTGTGGGAAGGAACCCCCACACTGCAGGAGATTGACAATGGAGCAGAGATGCATCTGCAGTCTATGGGAAGGGACTCCATGTCAGAGTGGGTGGCTGCACCCTAAGAAGCCATGACTCCGTGGGAAAAGCCTATCCTGGAGCAATCTGATGGGTAAGGATTGCATCCTGTGGGAAGGACTCACATTTGAGAAGTTCATGGATTATTTTCCCTTGAGGAGGGGCCCTATGTTGCAGCAGGGGAAGAGTGTAAGGAGCTCTCCCCCTTTAAGGAAGGCGTGGCAGAAACAATGTGTGACGAACTGGGGGAGGAGGTAGAGCCACGAGGAAGGAAGGGGTGGGGGGAAGGTGTTTTTTAAGATCTGGCTTTGTTTCTTGTTATCCTCTCTGAATGAACTGTTAGCAAATTAAATTGATATGTCCCCAAGCTGAGTCTGTTTTGCCTGGGGCCATGGTCAGTGGGTGATCCCTCCCTGTTCTTACCTTGACCCTCAGTCCTTTTGTTGCATTTTTCTCCTCTCCACCTCACCAAGGGGGAGGAGTGAGCGAGCAGCTGGGTGGTAGCTTGGCTGACGGCTGGGATAAACCAGGACAACCTGTAAGCAAGTTATTACTGATACAGAAACCCGCTGATACTTACAACCTTAAAAAAAATAATAATACAAGAACACTTAATTATAAGGAGGGATTTTATGGAACAAAATTACAACTTGGACATTGTTTGGGAAGGTCACTATTTGCCATTTTTAGGAGCAGTTTAACTATACCCAAGTACCTATGACATTATATTAAACATCCCCCAAGTGACACTGTATGCACTCAATCTGTCACTTTCAAGGTACTCTGCTGCCCTCAAAGGAAGTAATAGATAAGCATTTTAATAAATGAGCTAGCTACAAAATCACATTTCACTTTAAGGAGACTTTCCTACTACTTTACTCTCTACACAGAGTGGCAGGTACCTTCACCTAGGGGGCATTTTCTATGTGCTTGTAGACCAAAGGGCTCTATTTGAAATAGCAGCAAGAGTTCTTCCTCTGCCCCTTCTCATTTAACAGAAAGTTTGTACTGTGTAACCTTCCACAGAGCAGAGTAGAGGATTCACTCCCGTGAATCCTCTCAGCTTGAGCATGTAAAACTCTTTATTATTACCATGACAGAAATCTCATTTTCCAAGCATACTCTGTCTCTTGCAGAATATACAAGGTTTAAATGCAGATGCAGTCAAAATCTCATTAATGACTCAGATCAACAGCTGCCATTGATTGTTAAAACGTAAATGCAGTGACTTCTAAATCTTAAAATGACACAGCTGTGCATTTTGGGAAATGAGAGAAACCGTGTCTATAATGTAACAATCCATGAATATTTTCTTCCTGCTACCTAGGTATTGCTGAGAATTTTCTAGTCAAAATGAAAAGCACAACATAGCCTTTATTCGACATTTTCAAATTATCTGATGGAAAAAAAGAGAAATGTTCCAGGTTTTTCTTGTTGTCTATCATATGCTACTTTCCTGATGTGTATGTGGTTTGTTTTCACTCTGCACAGAGTTGCTTGAAAAGAAAATTGGAAAGGTTCTCCCTTTATTTTTAAAGCATAGATTTTGTAAATCTCTACGTTCTCTGAAGTAGCATGTCTTACTGGACTATAAATTTCAAAATACTATGACATTTTTATATAAATGAACCTAAAACATCACTTGCTAGTAATGGATTAGAAGGCAAACTGGGCACAAGTTGCAGGTAATGGCCGCTAGTGGGACCCACTGCCTTCATCACTTATCATTGCAAATAATGTTACCTGGCAATTAAAGATATACAGTAAAATTAAAAAAATAAAAATAACATAACATGAAAAAAAATCAAGTGGACATCACCTGAGATCCCTAAAATTCATAAACAAGTAGGTCATCTCTATTTCTTAATTTATATTTAAATCCTATATATTTAATGAGAATTAAGAAAGATCCCAACAAAGCAAATAAATAAATAAAACAAAAAAAATTCAAACAAAAACCAAGTCTCATTATAAACAAGAAGAAGAAAACCAATTAGGTAATAAAAAATAATGGTTAAAAATATTTTAGGTCTAAATTTAACAGATAAAACCACAATTTGGAACAGGTGTTTATGAAATCTTTTCAGTTTGCTGTGACATGCTATGTGTGATCTGATTGAAGCAAAATAATAACCAATCAAATCATTGTCAAGTACTTAAAATGACTGTGTGTTGCAAATGAGTTCTCGGGAAAGTCAATGGGAATTATCAGGTGACTCCATCCCCAAATGCCTGTGACAAAGAAAAAGCAACTGGAGTTTTGCACAGCAGTAATAGTAGCTGTCTAAGCAGGCAGAGTTTAGAGGAAAGCTAACAGATGCAACCATTCCCAAATCCAAAAAATGGGAAAAAAACAAATATATCCCTCTCACGGGTGTAAGCCATCCACCTCAGAAAGATCACCAATTCACCTGCCAGGCATGTTGAAATGTTATTCCTCAGGTAAACTCCCTCTAGGACCACACACCCCAGTCTCTGCAAGAACTGATGCATCTCTCATCGTTCAGGAGTGTTAATGAGAAAACTCTTATTAAATTACTGGTTTGCTTTTTTTTTTTTTTTTTTTTTTTTTTTTTACAGTTTGGTGATGTAAATACTACCATTCTGATCTGTCAGTGTTTTAGTATTATTCTGTGTTAAAGAAAGCCGGTAGCAAATCAGTCCGCAAGAGTTGTTCGTCATAAACTCCCTGAGATGCAAATGGCTCTATCATCTAGTTCAAAGTAAAAAGCAGCACAGGCAGGGTAACACCTTGAAAAAACAAACATCTTTGCAAAGAGCAAGTGAACACAAGCTCATGAACAGTACTTATCTAGTCACTACAAATTAGAAGTCCCTCCCTTTGCTATTCACCTCAGCCTGAATCCCAGTCATTATTCCAACACACATGGAAGAACGAGTAAGTGTGGGTATGCTTCAGGGCTCTGTACTGGAAGATTAAGGAAAACACTGACAACAAGCTGCAGACTTACGATGCATGAAGGAAGCAAATGTTCGTCACATGGCAGAAAAAGCCACTCGCCTCTTACTGCTAGACTCTTTTTGGGCTGTTATTCATTTTTTTTTATCCATTCCCCCACAATCAAGAAAAACAGAAAGATCCTTGAATATCCTCTGAATTTTTTCTTGACTTGTAGGTCTTTACCTACCTATGAAGAAGTCACAGCCTCAGAAATTTGTCTGCCTCTGTATGCTGAGCAATATTTGCCTGACTAGCGTAGTAATTCTGTTTCAGGCATTTGGCTTTTACAGTTTAACTGTCTTCATCACGAACAAATTGCTTAATGGCTTTGGGTAGCAAACGCATACGGAGCTGTGCCAACTGATCAAGAAATAGCTGAGTAGGTATGACCTGTGATCATATTTATTGGCATTTCATTTAAAACCTCTTCTGAATCATCATTTGCATCACCATCTAAGTCTGATCTCTTGTGTTCAATAAGTCAATGCTTCTTGTCTGCTTGTTCTAAAAACAACAAGAAATCAAAACGCAGGACTCTATTCCTCCACTCAAAAGCTTGAGAGTCAATAATGATGTGGAGGAAGAGACTCCTCACCTTCACTAACAACATTGTTGAAAGGAGCAAAGCTCCCTAAAAGTAGAGGAAGACAGGGAACAGCCAATCCACCAAGAACATAGGTATAGTAAAACAATAAAAGCTGGCAGTGCACGCTCCTGCCACAAGACCAAATCACTTTTGGCTAAAGTGCCTTAAAGATTTCTATAAATGAACAGAGATTTGACAGGAACTCAGGCAAGCCTCTCTTGCTGCATAACCATGGCATTTCTAAAAAATCATGTATTAAAAACGATGTAAGAGAAGATAATGCTTTTGAAGCATGACACAAGTACAACAATCCATCTAGCTTTTAATACACTGCAATAATTAATGCTGTTGCACATATTTTATCTTGAATGTTTTGCCATTACTCAAGAACTTGCTTGCTGTTTCTGTTAGGAGAAACAAAGGAGTCATCAAAAATTTCCTTCACACAATCCTGTTTACTTACAACAAATGTCAGGACACCTGACTGTTTAAGAATTGGAAACAAAATATGGCTTTCATGCTCAGAAATAAACATTATCAGGAAAAAAAAAATCCCTAGAACACAGCTTTTTTTTTTTTTTTTGGCATCTTCAGAGACAAATGGCCGTGACTACCGCTCCTGCTTTTAACCACTCACCTTCACAGCTGCAGCCAATAAATCCACTGGCCTCTGAACTTCTATTTTAGAAATACCTTTTGTTTCTTCAGGTGGGTAGGTACAAGTTCTGCCATACAGCCAAACACTTTGTGGCACAGCTTCTACTGTTTCCAGCAGCGACTACATAAAAGAGTGTTTAATTGTTACTTCTGTGTAGCCCGAAGGAAGTATGGTGAGCCAGCCTACCCACCAATTAACTAGGTCTATGAACAAAGTTAGAGATCAAGGTTAAAGAATTTAATTTAACCCACTTTAACAGAATGGTCAGATCCACTGTCAAAGGATTTTCCCCTACCCCCTCTTCGTTTGTGGGTTTTTGTTTATTTTTGGACTGCTTTCTGGATTTCATCCAGCACTGAAAACCAAGTTGTTTTTTTTTCCCCCTGCTTTTGCTTTTTTTGTTTGCTTTTTTGTTTTTTTCCCCCCCTCTTTCCCAAAATGCAGAAGATCCAGTAAATACAAGTAGTTACATACAGCCTTTAAAATAATTGTTTTGCATGGAAGTACAAATTTCTAAGACTAATTTTCCATAACACATTGGGTATTTTTGAGACTATTAACCTACAATGTGAAGATCTCACATTAGATGAGGAGTAAAACTACATATCTTAAAAAATTTAGCCCAGAATAGTCAGTGATATATATTCCAAATTGATAATATACTTCTGACCATAGACTGTTGCTCCTATTTCTATTAGGGAGTAGACCTTCTTTCTGTCAGTCATCAAAAAATAAGCATCATTTTCATCCTGACACCAAACTTCCCTCCAGTATAAAGAAATTATCTGTTGAAGAAGGCTACTGCAGTTCAAAATATTTCAAGTTCACGTGGTGAAAATACTTGTCACCAAGAATAAATAGAATCACATTTCCTTTAGATGTGTAATAACTGCTGATATTTCGGTCTTGGAATTTGCCTGGACCATTAACAATAATTAAACAAGATGCTCATGTTCCCACTGTTTTAATATTAGTTTAAGTGTCCAGGGGAAAATGGCAATGTTTAATATTTAAATATCAAACACTTTGAATAAACATTAGAGTGTTAAACTAATACTAAAGAAGGCTGAAAACGAGTTTATAGAACTGTCCATAGGTCTTTTGGGCTGCAACTGCCAAAAATGGTTTTTCAAATTTGCCACACAGGCATTTTTTTAAAAAAAAGTATCCTGACCCCCAAGCTCACAAATGTTAACTGTAATTAATAAGCAACATTTCAAAGTCTGTACTTAGTGCTGGGCAGTGCAAAACCATGTACGTTTACCATAAGAGACAGAATCTGCAGGATTCTAACTAAAACCAGGTATGAGTGTAGCAGCCCAAAGAAGTCAGGACAAAAGGTACTCAGCACGAACTCTTGATACTTACTCTCTCAAACAAATAATTAATTTACACTCTTTCTATTCTCCTAGAAATAAATGGAATTCCCTAATAGAAAATATTAAGCTAATAGGCCTCTTAGGTTTGCAACTTTCTTGATACCTGAGGAATTCTCCTAAAACCTGCTAGGGTTGGTCCAAATAAGCTTTTACACCTTGGAGCCATTATACCTCCTCTCAAGATTTATCCTTCTCCTTTCTCCACAAATATTATTCGACATCAATCATTTATAAGAGTTCAGTCCTGTTTCTCCTGAAAACTCCCATCATAGCAGTTTGAACTCAAAATTCCGAACAAACCTGCAGGGATTTTCTCAGCCTCCCAAAAAAAAACAACAAAAAAACCCTCAAAATGGGAGTTCAGATTTTGAATGAATTCTTCTTTGCAAAACCAATCCAAAGAGGTTTAAGACAAAAAAAAAGAGAAAAAAAAAAAAAAAACCAAACACGAAAAACCAACAAAAAAAACCCCAAAACCGAGAAAAGCACTCCCTAGAAAATCGCTATTCTCAATCCTGAAAAGCAACAGGGATTGCAGACAGGGATAAACACCAATTGCCTGGGTGCAAATATAAAAGACTTCACATTTACCCATTTTACATCATAGCTGCAAATTACCAAAGTGCAATTTCCACTGTATTAAGGAGACAGCGTGTTATGCTTCTAGCTTTCAGTCACGTCTAATAAAGAGAAATCCTTCTACTGAATGAACAGTACCCCTTGGCTACTTTTAAAATAATCCATTGAGAATACTACAATATTATATATATTTATAAAAAGTATTGTGTTTCTTTAAGGACATACTCCAAAGAAATATTGCTTCTTTTTTTTTTCTCCGTATATGGAATGAAAACACAAATACTATAAGTTTAATGGTTGTTTTTGTTGTTGGAATGGTTTGGGTTTTTTTTGTTTTAATTATTGACAACAGTAAAAAGATTGATTAAGACTAGCTGTGTCAGAGTTTTGGGTACCAAGTGTGACAGGCTCTGCAGGTGTACAGTGCTTTGCCTATTGATACAAATTGAATCTGAACATAGCAATTTATTCAGCAAATCAAACCAATCACTGCACTGCAGTTTTCTCTTTCAGCTCTCATTTCCCAACCAACTACTCTTAACCACTTTGCTACTTCTGCTTTACAGCAAGGTTTCGACTGCCATTAGGGGTTGTTTTATGGTGAAGGTATGGCGGTTTAAGAAATTTTAAAGACCGTTACACCCTTTCACTGCTGCCCTTAACTGCTGCATCATTCACACCTGTTCCATACTAGTGGCCTGTTTCCAAACGTGCTACCATTAAATGTATTTCTCTCCCCCTTACCCTACTGAAAAACTAACCATTGTTCCACACTGGAAAGCATTTAAACAGCTTGCAAGTGAAATTTGTTCTAATAAACTGTGAACATTTGTCCAAAGAACAAGATTACCTCAAATCCTTCTTTTTCATTAGGAGCCATACTGAAAAAGAGGTTCTTTAATGCAATCGTGTTGTGTTACTTTGTTCAAAGACATTTAAGGTAACCAGTCCTCCAAAATAACCAACACGAAAAGATCAAAGAATGAAAATTAACACCAGATTGCCCCATAGATATGTGAGGAAAAAGAAGTAATCAACTCAGGAAAAGCAGACCAGCAGCCAGCTAAAGGGGGGAAAAAATAGAGCAATCTTACAGTGTTGAGCCAATATATAACCCTGGATTAATAGCTAGCCTTGGCAAGGCTCAAATGTGAAGATGCTCACATCGGGCATCCCAGACTTGCTGCTACCAGAGGTTGTTGCTATGGCAACCAGTGACAGTCAGCCAACAGTAAAATGAATTTAGAAAAGATAGTTAGGAAATACTGAAAGGAAGAAAGAAAAAAGAAAAGAAGGAGAGAAGTTTGATCTCTGTAAGTAGATGTACACTTCCATTGTCTGCCGCTCACTCTACGGCAGCGGAGGAATCCACCACCGATTTCCATTTTACCTCCGTGATATCTGGAGGATATTCTTGCCTGTATGAGTTTCTAATTGAAAGAAATTATTGTCTCGTTCACGCGACAGCTTGTCAGTGACTCAGCAATCCAGCAAATTCAGCCGCCTCTGAAAACTGCATGGAACTGTTAGCACATTGTTCCCATCTAAACTGTTTACAGGAAGCCTGGAATGGCCCATTTCTGTCTTTTGCCTCTAAATCAGCCTGGGGATGGTTCCACCCTGACATGTAAAAGGGCTCAATGGAAGAAGTATTTGTCACTGAAACAAAAAGATTCGGAACTTTACAAATCTGGTGGAAAACTCGGTGTGATATTTCTCCCCCCACCCCAAACAAAGAACAAAGCAGAGACTAGTCGTTTTAAAAGCGAAATTGGTTCCAAGGAGGCTAGTTGGAACTGCGGTCAGTGGACCATAAATCACAGTGCCCATGCCCAGCTGTGCAGCACTGCATGGAAAAACAGGTTTTGGATGGCAGTGTCCCTTAGCGATAGCTGTGGATGTGTATGCCAGAGAGGTAGTTATTGTTGTTTACTTGCTGTGCTATCAACGTGGCATGCTAGAAAGCACACTTTTTAGGAATCAGTGTGTGTGCACTCTATTATCTTATCTCTCGCAAAACATCGTCCCAGCCCCCTGGAAAACTCCTGCCGGAGCACTGGCAGAAAGAGATAAAAGTGAAGAACTACGTCTGGTAAAGCTGAAGTGCTGAACTAGACTTCCCTACAAGCACCTTTTCCTAAGATTGACTGTGTGCTGCGATCAAGAGGATGAACAAGAAAACCTCGCATTCAGCCCTAGGAATCTTCAAGGGTTGATTTGTGTGCACGCGTTTTTCAAGCCTGGAAATGGCTAAAAGTCGGGCAGAGGAGAAAAAGCTGTGAGATAGAGCAAGCACGGAAGAAGCTGTTATTTAAAAAAAACAAATATCTAGAGAGGCATTTACAGAAAAATGTGCTTTTACAGAAATACCAGGCACGACCACTACTGGAGACACTGGCCAGGTTTGTCTCCCCTTCCAGCCCTGGGAGCACGAGGGCCCAAGTCACTTCACTCGCCCTTCTGAGATCGTGACTCAGGAAACTCACTTAGCTGTGCTCTGCTTCATTTTCTCCGTAAGTAAGATGGAAAAATACAGACCCACTCAGCCTTTTAAAAGCGCTTTCATGTTTAAAGAAATGAAAAGTGCTAAGTGAG
Source organism: Tauraco erythrolophus (assembly GCF_009769465.1). Taxonomy (NCBI): domain Eukaryota; kingdom Metazoa; phylum Chordata; class Aves; order Musophagiformes; family Musophagidae; genus Tauraco; species Tauraco erythrolophus. Next base: position 94,049,368 of record NC_141465.1, on the reverse strand, counting down.
TAGTAAATATTGTTTCAGTAGATTAATACTTGGGTGATCAATATACATTATGAGACTGCTCTTACTCATCATGTTTCCCACAGCTAAGGGAATGCAAGAAATAATAATATGATGATTATAGCTGGTAGAAATGCCCTAGCGAAGGCTGCCAAGTTTCCTAGAATGTAGGGAAAGCTGTGTTCTTATTTACTTACACTTTAGTGCGACTTTTACTGTATGAAAGCACAATTATGCCTGTCATCTGAATCAGATTGGCTCAGGGTTTTTATTAATTGATGGTTTGTGTTGACTTGATTTTACCAAATATTTCAGTGAAATAGTTTTTTTATCGGTTTGGAAAATGAAACAAATTAGAACCAAGCCATTTAGCTAATACTCGTAACAGGAATTGTTCTAGTACTTTCTTTGAAGAGCTTTATGAAGGTTTTGAGTTGCAACTTGATACTAAGCGAAGAAAGAATACCATGATCACAGAGTTCTCTTTTGCTAGATCCATGAAAACAAGTCCAAATAGATTTCATCAAGTTAAAAGTTTCAAAGGTTATGTGCATTTAAAAAATTGGACATATCTTTTTTGGTAAGGGAGCAGACTTCAGCTATGAGTATATGAAACACTCCTCCAAGCACAAGCAAGAAAAATTATATCCTAAATATTTGGAGAGTAACCTTGACAGTGCCAAAATATTTTCAAATTTTAGATTTAAAACACTTGATAGCAACCCTGTCAACAAATACTAATCAGAGATCAGAGGTATCATTACCTAGCTGATTTTTATGCAAAGCAGGCATATGTTTGAATTTCTTGTATTTTCTTTATATCCAGAAAGGATAGCAGATATTTTTTTTAACAGATAAGAGCAACCTACTATTTTTCAGCAGGTGGCTCTGACACTCGCCTAGATTATTACTATCTCTATAGAAAGCTAGATCATCCAAAGTACAGTAAAGGACAAAAAGTAAACAGAAATTTCTCATGCAAAATCCCTTGTTAATTTATTTCTAATAAATGTGAATCCATAGAAGTAAGCTCAGTGGTCTGCAAGAATGGTACGAGAACTGGACCCTCATGGAAGCCTACCAGTTCCTCCAAAGCTTCTCAAACCTCATGGCCTACGTGCCACTCTCCTTTCCCAGAGGGCCTGTATTGTAGAAGGCAAGGGTGGACAAAGATGAAGCTATGGACGTTTTCACATTGGAAAAATTCCTTTCGCAGATGGTGGCTCCACACTCCTTTTACCATTCACATCCTCTTTCAAGAGCTTCAAGAGAATCGTAAAAGTGGGAATAACTCTTGTACATGCAGAATTCCTCATTTACAAAAAATTAGGAAAGGAAAAAATCCATTATGGCTCAGAATATAAAGGTGTTCTGAGAGGACAAGTATTTTTTTGAGCATCAATGTATCTTTGCTTGTCTGTAGTTTTCCAACATTTTCTCACTGCATTGCCAGACCCTCCCTAATGTAAATCATTGCTTAAGTTATTAAAAAACTTGGAGTAAGCCAACATAACAAAGTACTTCTCTTTAGACAAAGCTAGCCTAAGACAGAAATTAACAAAAGTGCACTCATCTATAATGAAAACCCAGATAAACCACGAGCTGAAAAAAACCCAAGCAATTTTAACTGGTAAGTGAAATAAAATCACTGTGATAATATGTACACTTAAAAAGGTAAGGTAAGAACTTGCCAGATAGTCATCTGATATAAAGTCAATATTACCTTAAATAATAAGAAGAAATCCAGAAGAAACATTCATACGATACCCACTATTGTTAATTCTAGGGATAAACATTACTTCTCAATAAGAAAATACAATTTGTTTGCTCCTTAATTTCATTAAATAATGCACTTGTGCTTCTTTTAAGTACCTTTGAAGTGTTTGGCACTAGTTCTAATGCTTTACAGAAAAAAGTCTCCCTTTTAGTTTGTAAAGTAAAATAGTTAGGTGTCAGTCTTCTTCTAGGAAAATTGGAGGTTACCTTTCCCGAATTCATTAATTATTGAAGTCCACCTAACATGGAAATAGTTCATGTATGCATGAAATATGAAAATGCAAATACTTTTTACCTGCAGTAAATCTGGTTTTGTCTTTATTCATTTAAGGAACAACTGTGTTTTATTTATCTAAATACAGTTTATGGGCCAGAAACTTTTGCTTATGGACCTTACCTCTTTCTAGGGGCAAACCAGTGAATCTGAAGTTTGCCGGTGGATTCAAAGCATTATATTTTGAGTACTCCTGTGAGAACTAGATCCTAATAGAAGAGGTACTGAGAAACTCAGAAAGACTGTCTTTGTCTTCAGTGGGATCTAGGTATAATTTCTGTATATCAAATATCTCAAGATATGTATGCAGATAGTAGGGAAAAAAAGAAGAGGTTATCACTTTAGAAAACTTAGCTCAAATTCACCTTTTAGATACATTTTTCTAGTTAATCCAGAATAAGTATTTCCCAAACATTTCCTATAGATTTAAAAAATAATTAATTTTGTAATGTTCTTTCTCTAATTTTTTTTTAATTGTAACCAAAGAGGAAAGCATACCTACACAAGCAAAACATTAAGAATCAAAAAGAAGCCTGGTAAAACCACAAGCAGGCCTCACTCCTTCCATTTGATCCCTTGCTAACAACAAACCAAAAGAGTTTGGCCAATAAGTGGCTTAGCTATTTTTTTTAACTTTTTTTTTTTTTTTTTTTTTAGATTGAAACTTCCTAATTGTTTTACCTGCAGAATACTCTGCTTAATTATCTGCCTGCCAGTTTCTATCTGCATGGGTGCTAGGAAGCACAAATGGCTGAGCCTCTAAACCTCCTAATCTGACAGTCTGACCCCTGATAAATCGATGCGGTAATCCATAGCTCACTGCCGTTTGCTTTAGCTGTCTGTGGCATGCTTTGATGAATATCTGCCTCGCAGGAGAAACATACAAAAATTATATCATGCGCAACTGGTTTGAACTGTCGTGCAACCACGGGACACTGAGCCACTCTGGGGAAAAAGTTAAAATTAACTACAGTAGATAAATGTCAATTTCAAGGGTTTTGACATCATATTATATTTAAATTAAAGGGAATGTTATTCTGGATCTTTCCTGCTCTGAACATGCTGGTTTTTCCCTTTCAGAAGGTTCTGCTAAAATACGTGATCATCCTCTGCCAAGACTCTCAATTCCTCTTCGGTGCAGACGGCAGGGTTTATATGATAAAATTTTAATGACCGTGGACCTGCATAGCAATGTGAGGTACCAGCACGTTTCCAATAAGGCTAGGCGTCTGCGAGGACTGGCATCGGGTGATATTCCTACCGCCGGATTCCGCGTGTCCTGAGAGGCAGGCTTCATGGAGACAGAAGCAGCACCAGAGAAAGCTCCGTTATCATGCAGCAGTCGTACGGATGAAATGGAGATTTATGAATCCCTGCCAAAGAAACTATATTATGGACTGTAAATTAAAATGGAGGCTTAACACATAGTGAACTACATGCTAGAGGCTGATTTCCGGATTGCCCTGTCTATTCAGGCCCAGGCAGCTGTAGGGACCACCCCTCGTTAAGCAGCCCTGAGCTCTCCATGAAACTCAGACATTCCAGGTTTGAAAAGGCAACTGCCAAAGCTTTCATAGTCATGGGGAAAAAAGGAATCCTCAGCTGTTTCAGCAGGCATTTTACTTGCAGCATACTATTGTAGCATGGTGACTGGGACGTAGTGGCTTCGTTCTCAGATGTAGTTACAATGCCTTCCACGGAGAGACTTCAGTTTTACTCCTCTGCAAGTCATAGTGCGTTGCAATCTCAAAAGACCAGATTTTTGTCTCTGAATTACTGCTGCTGTTCATGAATCACACAGTCTTCTCAAGTCTGCCACTGCACACTGGTGATACTTCCACTTGAATCACTAAATCCCAGTAATTCAAACTGTTTACTGTGTTTTGGTGAGAATCTTTTGGAAAGCTTCTCAGGGAAAAATACAATTTTGAATGAAAAGAAGTAGATTGTAAGCTGTGAAAAAGTTACTAAAAACACTCAGAAACAGCAAGCCTGCCCAAAAACCTGTAAGGTAAAGGGATAAATTCCATACTGCACTACCCCTGTGCGTATGCCAGTGTTTCAAGTAGGAAGCAAGTGATAAAACCTGCAAGATGCATCTTGGAATATATTCAGATGTGCAACTGGTATGTCCAATAGCTAGGGCTTTCCCAGGGAAAGAGAAATGCATAGCACTTTTTCCAATAGTCTTTTTTTCACCCCAGATCATGAACACAATTATGTCTTTTTCACTTACCATCATCTAAACAAAAAGCTCCACATAATAAAACACAAAATAAATTTACTCATCACACATGTCAAGTCAGCTTTGAGAGGCTCACTCTCCCACATTCTTTATTATATTTTATATTCCTTTGGAAATTGGCTTACACCCTTAAGAAAAGGATAATTTGTCTTAGCCCTCCTACCCTTCCAAAAAAAAAGAAAAAAAAAGAAGCAGAGAAAAAAGGAAAAACTTTCTCCCCCACTACCCTGAAACAGGAAAAAGAATACAAATTAACTTTCTTTTTTGCTTATTTGTACAATTTAAAATGATAAAATTCACTTCACACTTCAGACCTCTACAAGGACACTTTGCCTCAAGTGAAAGTAGTTCCACATGGACCATTTTGTGCTTGTCTAATGTGTAAATGTGCTGTTTTATGTTGAAGCAAGTATAAGCAACTATACAGTGTGCATACAGTAACTCAGCTATCACTTGAGCCCCACAAGTGCCATGCCCTAAGGCATGCTACAGGCCATGCTTCATACAGCAAGCAAAGTATTTTCAGTGGACTATCTGCAGTGGCACAGCATATAACAGAATATTTTCTAGACCTGGCGAAGCAATATGTTCCAGAAAATACAACATTTTTTCTGGAAGGCACAAGGATAACACATTGTGAGGCCATTTTTCAGATGGTATCAGTGACGTTTTAAAGCACTCGAAGTTCTACTACAAAATTCTGAGTAAGAGATCTGCTCCTTGATTTATTCTCACTTTTCCATGAACGCATTTCTGTTGGTTTTCCAAGAATAGAAATATTAAAGACGGTCAGAACACCACCATCTGCCCATCAGTGGTGAAGTAGTGCTGGCAAAGCCCATATGGGTACGACTCTATGAATAAGGGTCTTTGTAGTAAAGAACTTCCCAGCTCCACAATGACTAGTACCAGGCAGCACACAGCACTGCTAACACGGTGTGACAGACAACAATAATCTGAACTGCATCTCCTCATGCAAAGACAAGAAAACAGTGACTTTCCAACTTCAAGAGGTTACAAAATGTAAACTAGGCCATTTTACAGCACCTGGAACCAGTCATCCCAAGACGTCTTTTGATTTAGTCACTTATGGACACAATTTCAATGGCACGCATCAGTGCTCATGCAGGAAAGGGTAAACAAGCAGAGCACAACATACTGTGAAGTGCAGGTATTGCCACTCATCATCACCACTTGCATCAACCGCTCTCATCCTGCTGGTCCAGCCCTTGTCCTGACTCCCAGCCTCAGCCAGTCTCCAGGGAGCTGCTCGATGCCCAGGACTGGGGCTGCCCCTGATGCCCACTATTCTGCCCTGGTTCTAGCTGGGGTAGTGGGACCCTGCTCTGCCACTCCCATGGGGATAACCTCAGCTGCCAGCCCCAGCCCACAGGGAGTCACTGTCCCACATAGTGCCCAGGCAGCAATTTCAGAGTACAAGAGATGGAGTGACCATAAATACTTATTTATCAAAGCAAAGAAATGGTCGCGATTTAGGCGACGAACCCAAAAGCTTTTCTTAGTTTATGCCAGATTTTTCCTATCTAATTTTGCAAGCCAAATTCTTCACCTTGTAAATGCCCAAAGCGATGCTAGGTAAATTCAAATGTGATTTTATTTTTTTTATTTTTTAATTGTTCTGGTTGATTTGTTTCGCACAGCAAGGCTTCTCACTGAGATGAAGGTTTCTTGTACACAAGCACCTACACCATGCATCTGTAATCATATCCTGTAAATGGCATCAGCAAAAGAAAGAAGTGACATTTTTTCCTCTTGATCACAACAGAATAAACAACATTTTAAAGGTTAAATTATTCAAATTCTACAGTTACCTGTAAAAAAAAAAAGACATCTCTGCTGTACCTTCAGATTTCTTACATCCAATTATTTTGATTTTCTTTATCCTGTCCCAGACTTCCTGAGTACTGCTGCTTAAGGGGCAAAAAAAAAGTGTTGTAACTAGTGGCAACTCATTTACTTCCACTGATAGCTACAGCTCCTGATACAAGGCTTTCAGTTGAACTCGGAGAAGTTAGATGAACTACAGCAAGTTAGTTAAACAGAAACAGACAACACCTAAATGCATACAACAATGCCTTGTGCACTAAGAAAATCCTATCTGGGTGTCAACTTTTAACTTTTTTAAGGTCACACAAATGTGACAGTCATGGGGAAGAAATATGCAATGGTACTTGAAACAGCCTCTGTCCAGATTAAGGCAAAATAAAATACAACAAAACTAAAGAATTCAGTCTGAAATCCAGTTTTAATTGATGTAAATCTCTGCAATCCCACTGTTGCCAATGCTACCAGTTACACCATAGGGTTGATGAAACCATACTGGCTCACACCAGCAAAATATTTGGCCCTTCAATGACAGAAGAGACTATATGGTATCCAGAAAATATAGAATCAGAGAATCATAGAATGATTTGGGTTGGAAGGGACCTCAAAGATCATCTAATTTCAAACCCTCTGCCATGGGCAGGGACACCCTCTACTACACCAGGTTACTCAATGCCTCATCCAACCTGGCCTTGAACACTTTCAGGGATGGGGCATCTACAACTTCTCTGGGCAACCTGTTCCAGTGCCTCACCACCCTCTGAGTGAAAAATTTCTTCTTTAGGTCTAATCTAAATCCGCCCTCTTTCAGTTTAAAGCCATTGCCCCTTGTCTTATCACTACATGCCCTTCTAAAAAGTCCTTCTCCAGCTTTCCTGTAGGCCCCCTTTAAGTACTGGAAGACTTCTTTAAGATCACTCTGGAGCCTTCTCTTCTCCAGGCTGAACAGCCCCATCTCTCTCAGCCTTACAAATTCATATAATTTGTAAGGTTTTACTGATTTTTCATTTTCAGATCCTGTGGTTATCTACAAAAGAAAAAAATCAAAATGAAACAAGGGATTCTGCAAGGTACCTATGTGTGATCATGCAAGGAGAATTTAACACAAAGACTCCCCTTCCTTAGCATCTTTCCTGTCAATCCCTTACAGCCCACTTCCTTTGCCTCCCACGAGCACCTCTGCTGCTGATCCCCCTGCCTCTAGCTTTGATTTTGCGTAGATTATCCAAGATGCAGGTTTATGCATGAAGATCCACTGTTCTTTAATGTAAAAAATACAGCAGCTCGAGAACTGAAAAGCAACAGAGTATGATGATCTCGATCATTTTGTCTATTCCTTATCGATCCATGAAAGCTATACCTTTACATCCAAACTTTTTCATCCAGACCATTCTTTTATCCCATTTTCTGATGCTGTTCCATTTCTCAGGGTGTAACACCATTAATTCTTTCACACGGTTACGAAAAATAACTAAAAGGAATCAAGGAAAACCGCCAAGCCACACTGTGTAAAGTAACATTATGACTGAGCTCATAAAAAGAGATGCTGACTGAGGAATTTAAAGTTTTTCAAAACTTTTGATCTTGTTTATACATGTGAAGGTTTGATGTGAAAGCTTGATGTCAACTGTAAAAAGAAACATCTCTCAAGACAAAAATAAAAAACAGACCTCCTGTTGAAACGTACCAAATGATAACCAACAAGTTTCTGATCTTGAAGAGAACATCATGCGAGTGTCTTGCATTTAATATTATCTTATGCCAAGCAGCCCTACTTTTTCTTCTCATTATACTTTCTTCATAGGTAAGTGTTTGGTTTCACGCATTTGAAAAATAGAAAGTTGCTGGAATAGATGTTCAGTAAGTCTTATTAGAATAACTACCCTGTTATATCTGCACGAGTCCTGAGATAACACGTTGTTTTGTGAGGACCATGTGCAACATAAATATAACAATCATTCTTTTCATTTGTGATAATCACAATTATTAGTAAGCAGATTCATAATAACCCCTTTGTATTTAATTCTGAGCTCTAGCTCAGCTGAGGAAAATCTGAGTCTCTCATTTCAAATATTTCTAGATTTGATTTGCTTTCTGTATTTATTTCTTTTAACTTTGGTTGCAAAATATCAGTAGAAAGAAATTATTTAACATTTAAGCATTACATGTACAAAAGAATCTTAGTGCAAATTAATAGAGCTTTTCGCTTCTTATGAGGGTATCACAAGATATAAACTAACATCTAGCATCTAAATGGATCTGTTAAAAAATGAACAGTTGATGTTGTTTGATGATATTATTCTGGTGATAACAGACAAATTATATTTGAAACATTTTACCATTAAAAGGAGGCTAGTAGTCTTTGATTCTAAAAAAATAATCTTTATATATATGCAAAAATCTTGAAATAAGATACAGTATTGATTCTATGTAACAAAAGAATGACTTGTATACTTGCTTCTATTGGCAACACAAAGGCATAATTATGGAATTGTTTTTTGATTTGTGGGTTTGGAGGGGGGAAGAAGTTCTTATTTTTAAAGAGAAAGCCAGAGACAGCCTAGATATGCCACATGTGAACAAAAATTGCTGTTCAAATGTCACTCATGGCCTGACACAGACAGGGAAAAGTTGACAGACATTTTCAAGCATACAGAAAGGCTAGAGAAATAGTTTATTCATCTTTTGTATACTCAGAGAGGTTTAAAATGCATTCTTATCCACCTGTCAGCGTTCTTCTAACGAACCCTTCGGCAATATCCATAGAAGGTAATGAAAAAGGTTCATTATACTTGCATGGAGCAACGTAAAATGAATGTTCAAAAATCAGAAAAGATTATAGGACAATTTATTAGTGTTTGCAATGTTAACTTGTATTTTACTTCTGACCTTGGTCAGACATTCAGGTAAATTCATATATGTGCTTTTAAAATATGGATGCTTGGTAAAAGCAAAGTGTGACAGTATATCAGCAGCAGAGTATTTTTAAGCGTAAGATCTAATGAGTTTCTATATACACAGATATATTAACCCCATGCGTGAATCACACCTATTATAGGGAAATAAGGTCAGGAACATTGTCTAAAAGTTTTAAAATGTTAGTGATAATAAACCAAATGCAGGAGTTTTTTAATGACAATGAACGAAAAACTAGTTGGGAATGTAGAAAAAAAAAAAAAAAAAAAAGGCATATGGAAAAAACACAAGGGAAATAAGAATATTCCCGAGTGTATTGGAAAACCACAGTTTTCCAGTGAAAGTGATTAACTATATTGTATATTTGCCAAGTATATTATTTGCATTTCAGATTTCTTTAAGTCAATGGGTTCTCCCTAAAGGCTCCATAAAAGGGATGAGTTTTGAAGAGTTATTTCAATGAAGACAAAAGACAGTGATTTAACTCATGAATAGAAGTCTACAAAAGTTAATAGTGAGATCCAGAATAAAAGCCCAGAAGGAGAAAAGTATTAGGACGAAATATAGAACAAGAGATCAGTAAGAGACACTCTGTAGTAAAGAGAATTAGAGAAACAGCAATCTATAAAAATAAGCGACTGCAGAGCTGGGAAGAGCTTTGAAGCAGAAGGTTTTCAGTCTAATATAAAGTCCATTTGCATTAACAGGAGTCTTTTCGTTGACTACAGAGGATTTCTGATCAGACTATATGAATTTCACCTTGATGATCTGAAGGTGTTTTCTTTTTCTTTAAGCCATGTTAATGGGAATACAGCCTGTGTCAAAATATCATCATAATTTTAAATGTAAATGTATATCTGTGACTTCATTGTCCGTCCTACAGTCCATACCTTCCATTAAAGGTTACACAAAGTGGTAAGTGAATGCCGTGACAACTTTAAAATGAGTACATACTAAAGTACAGAACTGCTCTGTTCTTTTTCAAACACGGATCATCAAGCAGAGTTATTGGGGATGTTGCTATTTCAATCTCCTAAAGTTGCCTCACCGGAATTCAGTGAATCACGATTTAACACGAAGAACAAGGACTTTCCACATAATCCAGCCTCTATTTTCTGTCTATATGTACAGCTAAATACTACACAAAGTGACAGCATTTTAGATTAAGACACACAAAATCTTACTGTCAAATGAAATTCCCATATACTAAAAAGTAAAGGTAATTCTTTTTCCTGAAATTGAGAGTTGTGTAGGCAGTATCCCATCTAAATTTAGGTTAGGTGTACTAGAATTCTAATAGCAGGTAATCCAAAGTGCTCATTAGAGATATGCAAGTAATTCATTACCTAAATGTGTCTAATTTAACCATATTTTCCCCTTGAATGAAGCCTGCCCTAGTGGAAATTAGTGATCCAGCCCACACACTTCCAATCTTGTCGGCACTTTCAGTTTACATTTGCAATTTTTTTTAGAATTCTAAAAATGACTTTTTCTGTCTTCTCTTCTGATCTCCATTGGGTATTTATATGCAGCAAGTATAATTATGCTTTTGGCAAGCTAGTGAAAATTAAACCCTTACGAGCAAGGGGAAAAAAAGAAAGGAGGGTGAAGAAGCAAGGAAGAGGAAGAAAATCCAGTTTAAAGTGAACTTATCACAAGCTTACTCACGTATAAGCAGAAGGCAGCTACATATTGTAATCTTGCAGCACAGTTCTAGGAGATGGTGACATTTGGCTCATGCTTTATGAAAGCTGAGGATGGGTATTTTATTGATTTGAACCAGGAGTGTATCTACTAGAAGATACTAAAGTAATGACTTTGGCAAGTTGTCTTGTTTTAAATATCAACTCATCTGTTCCTAAAAATACAGTCTCACCGACAAGCAGAGAAGTCTCTTGTATGGTAGATCTTGCCGCACTACTTATCCTATACAGTCTGAGCTCTGACTTTCATATACATCACTTTCACATTTTTTTTCCTCGATAGCAAAATAAGAACTCCTGCTAGTATACTACCCTGCTGTTTATTTTAATTGAAAACTTTACCAGGCTTTGTTCTTTCAAGAGCTGTGAAAACTTAACTCAAAGTGAAACAATTAGTAGATGAGGTATTAGGGGGAATTCTGCAGTGTAACACTTTCCTTCCTTCTTCATACAGTCCACCATCTTCACAGCACCCAGGAGCCTGAGAGCTACCAAATCCCATCATGTGGTCTACAGATGCATTGCTTCAGAGAAGAGAGAGACTGTGAAGAGCTTTTTCCCTCAAAACTCAGAAAAGCACCAAAGAGAAGTCTATTCCATACAATGACTAAATACAGTCTACAGACTGTATGCTGCCAACAGTCAGGAAAGTCTCTATAGCGCTGGCAAAGGTAGCCCTTACCATGGTATTCAGGGCAAGCCTGGGATGTATACAATTAAGTTTTGAAGAAGACTTTGTGAAACTACCCTGCCTTTACTGGCTTGGCAGAGCAACACCAATCATCCATCCTGCGCCAGTATGTTTTTAACAGTAATCCTTGTACTCTCAAACACAACCTGAACAGTTTGGACTGTGGCAAGGTTTTCTACTCAGATGTATCTTTCACAGCTAACTCCTCTTGAAGAGGAAGCCACCATAAATCTCATAAAAATTTCGCTCCATAGAAAAAGCTGACAGTCTCAGCTGCCTAATTAGAGCAAAGAAAGGCCACTTTCGATGGCTGAAATGTCAGCAGCATAATTCTACAATGGTTTTAGCAGACAAAAGTATTCTGTATGAGTGAAACCACCTGAAACTGTTTTGTAGTGTGTATGAGCTATGGGTTTGTTTGACAGAATATATATTGCAACGTGAACCCCGTAGATGAGAAAAATCACAACCACAAACAGTTAATGGATTCCTTCATATATATCAATACTCTTTTGTCATTATAGTATATTTCTGCCTACAATAGCTGTCAAGGATAATTTGCAACCTGCTGTAAGAGAAACTATGAAGAGAATTAGCCATCACAGTACTTCTCTTCAAATCCACTTGTCCCTGAAATGGAATAAACAAAATTTGGATTGCTGCAAGAGTGTGTGTTTTGCACACAGAAGCTACAGAAAGCAGCATTACTGCAAGCCTGCTGGGAAAGTACAATAAAAATAAATCAGAATGAAAGAAAGCACTGTGGTTAATACATAAAGATGGAAAGCCAGAATGAATGGTTAAGAGGTGGGAGCTTAATGGTTATTGTCCTATCATATTTTAAAAACCCGATCTTCATTTTGCCAAGGTAAATGTAGTGCCAAGTAAATGCAGGTCCATATTTCTAGCCTTAATACTTACTTATGAAGATGTTGGGTGTTATTCACTTGGCAGAACAATCCTTAAAATAACAAAACATGTTTTGTAAGAACATCGTGTAAAGTGAAGGTTAAACTGAGTTACTTATTTATTTAGAAGGTTCTTGGTTGTCAGTAAATGATGCAACACAGATCTAAATGGAAGCAGGGTGGAAACTGTTACATAGACATGATCACATTTTGTGATAAGGAATGGATAAACCTCTTAATTGAAGATGGGGGGTGGAGTATGACCTTTCATCAGTAAATCAGTAGCTCTGTTGTGGGTGAGTCTTTAATCACCATTTTGAGAAGCATGAAAAGTTGCAGTCAGAAAAACTGTCTCACCAAGAGAAAAAAAAAAGGGGAGGGGTGGTGGGGTGGGGGCGGAGAAAAGGAAGAAGAAGCAACATATCATGGCCAGAAAAATTTTGTATTACTGAATAAACTCTGGAATTGGCAGTCAAAAAAGTTTCAGTGTAAATTAAAGTTTGAATAGTCCTGGACTAGATGGGAAGCTTTGTCAAGAGAAGTTAAGAAGACACGACTATAAAACAGAAAAAAAAAATGACGAGGAAGTTGCTGAAAAGTGATATTTTTCTTATTACTGCAAGTTTTATTCAGCTTCCCTGAGGAGTTCCTCTAACTATGTATTCATTGACCCCAAAAAATATTTGGGTCCGTGCTTGCTGCAATAGATGAACTGCTGATGAATCCAAAAGAGAGTTTTAAGGGCTCCCATCAGGGCAGTTAGTCATGCCAGGGGTGCTGTGTGAAGGAGCCTGGAGACTGAAAGCGCTGAGAGGTCCAATTCTTGCTGTATTTATCTCCCATTCTGCAACAGGGACAGCTTCAAGAATCCCAATTCCTATCAGAGCCACAGATCCTAAAACCCAAAGTAGCTGATCACTAAACTGAAGTTGCTGGTCTGTCAAGAATGCCAGCTTCACTGAGCAACTGCAGGGAGCCTATTTAAATTCAAAACACTGTGTGCCAGCACTCTTGAAACTTTTTTAAAAATTTTTGATTCAGCAAATTGCAAAAGGGTTTCTTTTTCATCCAGTTCAGACTGAACTTCTCAAACCATAAGATTCCCAAATCTGGATTCCTTTCTCCAATAGTCTCCAGTGTTACAGGCTATTTAAATCAAACAATTGAGGTTTCAGCTCTGCCTTTTGTAATTCTTATGGTTTCCTTCATACATTTAGTCCATCTTTGGTGTGCAATATTTGCATTATTAGCTCCTCTTTATTCCCCATTTACCATAAAAAAGCAATCAGTTATGTCACTTGAAAGTGAAAGTTAGAATACCAGTTGGTTGAGTTTACTAGCTTTTATACATCACATGCAGCTCTGTGAGAGGCTTAACTGAGGAAGTCCAGTTTAATATGGCTTTATGTCTGGCATTTCAATTATCCCATGCAAGCTTTGTTTTTCCAAGCTTAGAGGGTTCAACAGCTCTCTCTTGTGAGGACTCCGATGTCTAAAAGTACAGTTTATATACTGTGTGAAGTACATACATCTAATCTCTGACAAATTTGTTATGTTTATCTGAAGACAGACAAAACGTGTTCAATGTCTAGGAGATTAGTGCATTAGTAGTTAAAAAAGTTACAAAGAGCTTATAAAAAATGTCAAGTAAATGTTTTTTCTCATTAATAAATTCTTACCAGACAACTCCTTTCCTGCAAACTCAGACCTCTGCAGATTCCTAAATCTGCTCCCATGCCTGTTTCCTTGTACAGTACCCTGTTTCATCCTAAGTCCTTGAAGCCAGACTGGTTTCTGCTTTCTGTCCCAGTGAAGCTTTCACCTTTCCTTCACAGCAAGAAATGATTACCTCTGCTTCTATTAAAATGCATTTAATGTATTTTTCAGGCAGGATTATTGGCCGTAAGATTAATATGCACCTCCAGTTTCAGAGGTCACACTGTCTCTTTAAAAAGAAGCACTTTCTCTTTTGGTCATTAGAATTTATCAGGAATTATGCAAGGTAATACTCTGGACCTGGAATAAACAGTGCAAAGAAAATCTGTAAGACTGTAGCTATCTATTAGGAAAGCTTTATCTTTGCAAACGATCCTTGGGTTTGTTGTTTTGTGTTTTGTTTTTTTTTCTGAATTTAATATTATTAATAATTTTAGGGACCATGTAATCTTGAATGTGCAAGGCATTAAAAGATATACATGAATCCCAAAGAATGTTTTACAAATAAAAAAAAAAAGAACAATTGCCTTCAGTTATGTGCGTTTTGATATACTGAGCAACATAATCATATTTCATAGGACGTTTTATATCTTTTATTTGTCAAAAAGAATATGAAAATCCATTTTCCACTGTGTTGGAAGCAACAACTATAATAAATAAATACTTACTGCAGGTAAATATTTTTGTGTGACCATAAAACCCCCAAAAATCCTACAGATGAGGGCTTTTGCAGGTTGAAAAGATGGGCATCTATTGTATAGCACACCAGATAGTGAAAATCTGCAGTGAGGACTGGCAAGCCGATGTGTTTCTTACGCACTATGCATGAACGTTCCCTATCTTACTGCAATGACCTTATGATCTCTGGTGCCAAGTGTTCAAGTCCCAGCTGTGGATTTAAACTCAATCTCATTTTGAGTTTCCATTCTGTTGGCAGCGGAGTCATTCTTCACTGCACTGCTCAAGCCAGAAGAGGCTTCCTGACTCAGAGGCAGACTCAGATAAGCAATGGCTATAAGAGAAGTTGTAATTGCACAAGCTCTTTCTTTCTCCCAACAGGTATTACTACAAATGAGCATCATTGAAAATTCTTCTGAGCTTTAACAGGGTAGATAACCTCATAGGCAATTGTGAATCTAACACAGTGTCCAGATTAGCAAAGTAGACAGGAAAAAAGCTTGTGTTATTTAACTCCTTCGCAGCAAGTGTGGATTTTTGTGGTAGGTTTTTTGTTGTTTTTTTTTTTAAGAAAGTCTTCTGAAGTAAGGAAGACGAGTACATAGGCCTGGCCTGAACATTAGTGAAAGCTACATTGCTGAAATAATACAGCGGACTGTTAACATCACAAAATCAGGTAACCAGAAAGTAGGGGATGCCAGAATAACGATTGCTCTGTTTTCTTTTCCCCTCTCTGTACATAAACATTGTAAATGACATCTGCTATTTCTTCACACTGAGTGCACAGATCAGGCACTGCTGGTTAAATAGCAGCTATTCTGTGCTTACTTTATCCTCGCTATTCAGTGAATACACCATACATCCCTTCCGGCATGCTGTTCAAATCATGACTTGATACCAAATATTAACTTCCTCAAGGGCTCTTGATTCTTCCACTGTAGCTTTTTAGTTCTTTCTAAATATTAACAGATTTGTCCACACGACTTCACTGTGCGGTGTGCGGCAGCATTGCTGGGCGTATTTCACAAAGGAAAGCTGATGTGTATCTGCTGAAACTGAAAATGCAGAGGTGTGAAATGAATTTCAGAGCTCGGGGTCTGGCTTCTTCCAGCGGTTGGCACAGTGCAGCCTCCCACAGGCTCCGAACAGAAACCCCTCAGCCCCAGCTGCCGGGGCAAGCGCAGGGCATTCCGCACATCGGAGTCGGTGCATCGCAGGCTGTCGCACAGATAATAAGAAACATGCAGCGAGCAAGCCTTTGCTGAAATGAAAGCTTCATCTAAGTCACTTGTCACCAGGCTAACTTCAGGCATAAAAAAATTCTCTTTCCTGAGTTCCCTTTCCAGCCAATGAAGAGGGTGACTTAGCATATCTGGCACAGGCAGCGGATCTGGCTTTCTCACCAATATGAGACTTATCCTCCAAGCTTCTAGCCTTCCAAATAGCGCTCATGAATATTTTCTAGCTCTGAGCTTCTATTTTACAGTTCTTTTGCAACTCTGAGCTTCTCATTGACCTGTCTACCTACACTTCCCTCAGCGACCATTCCTGTCCAGTCTCCACCAGTGCTCTCCCAGATTCGTAAGCCCTGTTTACGTTGCCAATATCATCCATCATCTTTGGTCTTATCTCCAGTTTGCACATTCCTGCCCAGCTGCAGCTGCAGTTGGCACCACCCGTGGGCCACCCTGTGCCTCTCAGGTAGCTCTTGCCATCTCTTCCTCTCGATGACCGAGGTGTCTCTTCCCTCCAACTCCTGCGCTTCCTGCTCTACGCCTGTTGCTCACCTCACTGCAACTAAGTCAGACCACAATGCTCAGTTCTGTTTGGACATCTGGTGGACAAATACTGAAAACACGGAAGAGAATCTCCATGTGGAGATCGAGAGCCCTCTGTGAGGACCATATTGGAAGAAAAGAGCTGCTCACCCTGATATACACAGATATAGCTATTTAGGGATGGTTCATGTGCAGTCAGGTCACACCACTGATTTCTGAGAGAGAAAGCAAGCTCAATTCAGACACAAATCACAGACTTTAGCTGCCAAATGCTAAAGTTGCTACCAAGCCAGGGCAAACGAGGTATTTTTCAGTGCTTATGAGCAGACCAAATGTGAGTGGTTTTCCCAAAGAAAGAGCAAAAGATACGTTCATAGCAATTCCAGGTTCATCTTCCAAAGCACAGCGGGACTAAATTTCCTCTAGTAAACAGTTAAAAGAGAGTTGTTTGTGTTTTTTTTCCTAAATTTTATTTTAGTAATATATTTTGCCTTTATCTCATAGTTCTCTACACGTTTTCAAAAATCCGAGCCTAGGCAGATCTTGGCAAGGGAAAATGTCAGATAACTTAATTTTGGCAAAGTTAAAAGGAACTGAAGAGAGTCTCCTAGTGAAAGGTTCTTTAGTCAAGAAATTATGTTACCACTTCACCTACAAGAGTTTGCTAATACGGGTAAATTTTCTGGATTTGCTCAACAGCAATGAATCCCTATGCTGATACACTCACTTGTGCTGGAACATTTCAAACAGCCTTTACAGGCAAAATTATTGCCCTTTATGGCCCTAACTCAGTATTCCTGATACATTCACATTTCTGTTTCACTTTAGTGGAGTTTAGCCAAGAAAAGCATAAACTCTTGTTCATTGTTCTGATAGAGGATTAGTTAGACCTCCCAAGCTAACAGTCCATCTGCTCCACCAGCTAATGCTATTGTCCCGGAGACACCACCTCCTTTATTGTTCCTCCGAACAATCCATGCCAGCTCTTTTCTCAGCTGACACTGACAAGTACATGTCAACCCGTTTGCATTCTCCCGCACACATCTGTGACATTGAATATAGCCTTTCATGGTTTCAGGCAGTTTGAAGGCTAGTAAGAGCTAGGAAATGAGCTACTATAAAGATAAGAATATACTCAACCTTTTAATGGCATCAGATTAGTTTATATTTCGTCAACACAATGTCCAGATTTGCATGTTTACTTTGCTCTCTTCTACCTTCTCTTCATAAAGACGTGCTAGTTAGCACTGCAATGTGAAATAAAATGTTTTAAAGCATCCAGCAAATTTAAAATACAGTTATATGTAAAGAAAATGCCTAGCGTAACACGTTCTGGTAATTTTTTTTAATAGATACAAGAGTAGAACGTATTCAAGACTGCTTTTTGAGTTGAATCCACAAAATGGAAGGACCAAAATAAGGAAATCAATTCCTGCCAGTAGCTCCCTGAAAAGTTCTTGCTGAATGAACCGATGCAATCTCAGTACAGAACTTATAGTCATCAATGACAACAAAATTCTCATTACTCCCAGCATCTCAAGGAAAAAGCAAGAGATGGAGTGAAACTATAGTTGTTGCAGGCGGTAGAAATCCAAGATTACTGATAAGGCACAGACCAAACTCGATGCTCTGTCCCTTACCACGTTTAACACTGCTTCATTCAAACCTCATGTGAACTTCATGTGATTCAAAACAATACAGCCTTATTTGCCAATGCCAATTAGTCAATGACAGAAAACAGTGTGGATAAAGGCATTATACTTTAAAACAACAAGATAAAATTGCAGTTGTTGCTTACAACACAGAAGTATTTAAAGACAGAAAGAAACAACACTTCTACTCATTGGCACAGTGTCTATATAAGATATTAAAATATAAAACATCTACTTTTGCTGATTCATCAGGCTCTCAAGGATTGCTATTTACTGGATATTCCGAAAAGGAGCCAAGCCTCCAAACCAGAAAGGGAAACTCTCTCTGTCATGCCAGACCACATTCTCAATGTGTCCTTCAAATGGCCCCTATGGTGGCTCTCGGCCTCTGATGGGGAACCACAATGACCACAGCTCTTGGACCAGGGCAATAGATGATAGGTACTAGCTTTAAAACCATATAATAAGGGGGAAATCCAATGCATTCCCTACAGATAGTGTGCACTCTTTTAAAATCTTAATTTCATTTACGTCAATGTAAAATTGTCTCCAGAGATTTCTCTGGAGTGAATTCTGCCTCCAAATAGGAGGCATCTGACAATTATCCACCAGTGTCCCAGTTTAACTAAATTGGTTTTAAATTGGAACAACTTGTTATATGGAAGGGGGAGCTGAAGGGGGATGTAGTTTTGCCTGAGACACATGATTAGATTTAAGCATTGAAAGGGAATGTCCCATCCTCAGGACAAAGGCTGTCAGACCCATACAGCCGCTTTCTTTCTTTCTTCCTCTCCCTCCTCTTTCTGTTTTTGCCTTTTGCTGAAAAAGATTTCAGCAAATGAAAAATCTTAATTATATTTTTTTACAAAGAGGGCAAAACCACTTGTAATTTGTTTTAACACAAGCAAGTGCAGCAAGGTGACATATAATCAAGCATTCCCAGACTGATGTATTAAAATGCTTTTCTGCCAAGTCCTGCCCTGCATCTGTGATGTAAGAATTCTCCTTCATTATTCGTTTTTATTATTTTACCATGCAGATCACCGTGACCCATGCTGATCTTTGTGAATGTAGATGGTAATAGAAAGTCCCTTCCATCACCGCAAATCTTTTCCTTAAGCATATAAAAGGTTTGTTCATTAAACATCCAAACAGAAAACATTGCTCAGTGAGGAAACTAGTTCTCTGATTTATCTATAACAATCCAAAGAACTGTGCTAAAAAGGTGCAATGAAGCCAGTGAATCAACAGTATTTCCTTCTTGCAACAAGAGGTCCTAGTAATTGGATGTCAGAGAA
Source organism: Tauraco erythrolophus (assembly GCF_009769465.1). Classification (NCBI taxonomy): domain Eukaryota; kingdom Metazoa; phylum Chordata; class Aves; order Musophagiformes; family Musophagidae; genus Tauraco; species Tauraco erythrolophus. Next base: position 94,029,891 of record NC_141465.1, on the reverse strand, counting down.
GAGAAAAAGAAATAGGAATATTTTCACACGAGTTATTCTATAAAGAAAAGAAACCTGTATAAGTATATATATACACACAGATACATATTTGTATATACACACACACATCTGCCGAACTTTGTCTGCATTCTCAGCATGGACAGCTTTCCCAACTCTGGTGTTAACCTAAGAAAACAGATCCATCTGCTCCTGACTGCTAAGGTGTAGGAGACCTCTCTTCAACAGCAACCAACTTCTTCCAAATTGCAAAGCATTCCAGCTCCCCTAGATTAGAAAACAGTAGACTGGAAAATTGCAGTAGATTGGTTTCTACAGGCTCTCTATTTCCATCCGCAGTCTGTAACAAGACAGCTATGACTCGTTCTGCAAAGGAGCTCGCCCGAAGCAGGTGCCCTGGAGGCGAGTGAGGATCTTCTGTTTGTTCCAATAGTAAATCTCCAGCAAAAATCAGTGTGATAAGTCTGGAATTCCATCTTCCTCTCTGTCCTCCTCCAATTTTTATTATTATTATTATTTTCCCCCAGGCAATCAGCCTAAATATCATTAAGGAGACTAGAATCTTGGCTGGATTTAATAAAAATATTATGTGGAGAGAAAAAAAATATCCAAGAAGTAATGAAATAACAAGGAATTACTATAAAAAACCCTCTCATAATCAGATACTGCTTTTATCACATCATATGCATTAAACTTCTCTGAACTGATGTCCTTTTCATCCTAATGTACTAAATTAAATATCTGTTCCTTGTAGAATTTGATTCATCTAAACTAGATTAAAATCAAATCATGAAAAAAATCAATTTCACTTAAAGTACAATAATCCCAGCCCACTGAGGTCCCCTTCCAGTAATCACAATAAACGCTGTCTCTACCACCATTGCCATCCCTTTTTTCCCCCCCAGCCCTTCAGTGGATGCATCATTTTCATATCATATTATAAATTATGACCTTGTATATCTTATTCATATCTTATTAAAGCAAGTTGGCCAAGAAGCTAGAGGCAAGACAACCTCATTCAAACATTCCTCCAGGGTTTTCAGGTCAAGTCATTTTTTAAATTGGGATTGGTATAAACCTCAAGGGATTTCTTGATTTAAGAAAGAACTACAAATATTTAAGCTGTCTTGGGGGGATTATGCTGACATTGGATCGTGGGATTACGTCCCGCATAAGACTCAAGGGATTTGGACTGGTTCAGCATCTCGTCAGAAAACTGGGCAAAAATGCTTCTTACGTGATGTTAATCAGATATTCAATCATTCCTTGCTGTAAGCGTGTCAAAAGGTAGCAAACAAAGGGAGAGGGAAGCAGTTGCTTCGAGATGTGTAGGAAACAAAAGCAATCCTCTGGCATACTGTAGTATTTTGGCTTTTTCACAATTCCTGATTACAATGGACCAAAATCCTGAAAAAAAAATTCACATCACTTATATACAAACCACTTCAGAGCTTGCCCCTTGGATGTGCAGATGATCACTACCAACAAGGTGGTATCTAATGAAATACTTCTACTAATAATTAATAACATTTGGCACTTTCACAACAGAGCACCATTTGTCTCGGAGCACTTTAATGTAATAATCAAGTTTGACAACAATCTTCAAAACCAGGAAACTGCTATTGTAGCTGATGTAGTTGGAACTGCGAGAAGGTTTCAGGCAAAACTCTCTCTGTCCTAGTCAGATCCAGGCTCTGACTCAGATCTGAGGCCAGGCTTGAATTGCAATTGAAACCATCCTGTCAAGAACAGCACTTTAATAAATTCTCTGACCATCAAAAGTAAGTGTGAAAAATGTCATTCTCCTTCAGTAATTTCCTTCTCTCTTTTATTTTTTTTTTTTTTTATCCTCCTAAAGTAGAAGAGGGGGAAAATGGCAGGAGTTAAAGTCACTCACCACTGGAACAATACAAGGCACAATAGCCAGAAACATACAGAAATAAAATGGCTACTTGAGAACTGTATCTGCTTGGTTCTGCCAAATGTAAAGGGTCAATTCCAGACCATCATACTGAGAAAAATATTGCAAAGGAAAATGGATTTTTTACAGAAGGAATGTCAAAAGAAATTACAAGTCACTGTCAGAAAGGGGTAATAATGTCTTGTCAAACATGGATCCAATTCCCTCAACTAAAGTACTTTTTTTTTGTAAACTTATTCAACAAATAATAATAATAAAAAACCCCACAACCCTCACCTCATATTTATTAATTGTCCAGTGTGGAAAACTGAAGGGAGGTTTTGTTTGGTTTTTATTTTTTTCCCTTCAGCTGCTTTACTGGAGAATGAAGAAAATGTCCTTCTTCAAAGGCATGTTCTTAGCTACTTCATCCAACCACAGCATCATCGGACACATCTCTACCTGTGTAGCCTCACGTATCACCTGTACAACATATTGTGTAAAGACACAATCAAGGTTAGTTTCAAACTGCAGAGGGAGAAGACAAAGGAGACTGGACTCTGATGGGAAACTCAATCATAAGTCTGCACTTTTTAAGGGTCCCTGACAGGACTTGCTGTTGGAGAAATCTATCTCTCGATGCACAGAAAGCTCTTACGTGACAACTCCATTGAACCAAAATTTAGCTGTAATAGTCTCTCTATTTCAAACACAGGCTTTCTTCTTTGTATCTTTAAGGCAGCATAGGAATCACACTGTACATAACAACAAAGACTGTCTATGCTGTAGAAAAAAAAAAAAAAAAGAAAAGAAAAAAACCCAATCCTAACTAAACTTGACAGGAAACTACTTTCCACTCACTCATGAAGAGATTCCAGCAACACTGACAACAAGCCCTGCTGATTGGGGTCAGTCACTTTTCAAGCCCAAGGGGACCATCTTTTCCAACTTCAATCACAGTCTCATAACTCCCCTATAAATAAACATACCAAGGAACTAAAAGAGCAGGGAGAATCAGCAGTCACAATCCACATACAACAGTGGCATCCATTAAACTGCAGTAATAATGTTTGCGCTCTAGGAAGTGTGGAGAGGAAGGAATCAGTCTCCTTCACACAGATGAAACAAGGTTTATTTGAACTATGTTTATAACTTTGAATGGTTTGGTAATTTTACAAGCACATCTGCCTAGACAAATGCATTATAAACACTAAACGCCATCTGAGAAGCTTCTAAATTTTTATGCTCGCCAAGGAAAAACTGCAAATAGAATGTGTCAGATGTTTAACTAACACAAAAATGAAAGTTCGTTTTTAATGCTGATTTTGGGTAAGATTAGGATTCCAAGGTCCCATTTTTCCCATTGAATCTACAACTGAGTTCCGTAAAACAGGAAACATAAATCATGATGGTTAACCAAAAAGTGTAACTTATTTCATATTGGTCTCATCTCGAAATACTGATAATTTTACAGGGGAGAGTAACACTGTTTTAATTCCTAGCATCGTGTATTCTGAGACAATCCTATGTGAAAGCCTATGTGTGTGTGGAGGGGGGGAAGCAGGAAGAGGAAATAAGAGATTAGCATTAAGAGATTTCAATTTATGGATCAGAAACAGTTATATTGAATACATATAAACTCAAATGTTTATATGGCTTTTTCTTGTAAAGGATCCATAGACCATTTTATCTTTTTAAGGATTTTATGTGAATAGCAAATATTCCTTTGGGCAGTCTTAAGCCATCAAAGAAAAATGTGCACATGTATTTCTAAATTTCCTTTTTGCTTTTTAAAAATTAATCTGTATCCATGGCTATAGATTGGTTTCTAGATATAAAGTAAGTCTCAGTATCAAAATACCCAAAGGAATCTCTTGTAACATCAGTATTTCTGAGATTAAAAAAAAAAAAATAGAATTCATTCTTTTGGAAGCCCATGCCAGTGAGCACAATAAATTTAGGAACTGTTTACTCAGTACAAGACAAACTTGCAAATTTTTTTTCCACACATGCCATAACTGCCGGCAAAGAAGCCTCCTAACATCACAGCATTATAGAAAGTTACAGCTGATAGAACCTCAGGACATCAACTTGTCCATCTCCCTAATGTGAGGTAGGATTAAGTATGCCTAGTAGATATGTGCCTAACTTATACTTAAAAACTTGCAGAAATGGGCATTTCACAGCCTCCTGAGTAACCCACTTCAATGCTTGGGGAATCTTTTTGTTGTCCAACAATGAAGGGGTTAAAATTTTTGTGTAAGAATTTCATGAAGGATTTAGTCGGCTGTTTGTACATATCTAAGGAACAAAACAAGATGACCATCCTTGAAGCTGCCAGAAGTGATTAGAAGGAAGACTCTTTATCAAGAACTGTCTGCCCGCCCTTGAAGGGAACATCCTAGAAAATGTATAAATATGATAAATATAATGTTTTTCGGAACTGTGAACATGTGCAGCAGTGACTTGGGAAAAAGGTAATTCTGGCAGGGGGAGATCGTGACCACCGACTCACGGACCATCTACCCGAAACTTACCCCAGACCCAAAAGAAAGGGGCGGAAGAAGAGGACTGAGCATGTGAAGTAATTTACATGTAAAGTGAGAGAAGATTAACCAATTCTTTAAGAGAATAACAATGAATATGAAAACATGTTATGAATATGCATGATTGTAGTGCATAACTACGTTTCTGTCCAGGGGCCAGGTGTGCATGCTAGGACGAGATATCCCCAATGCACCCAGTGCCACAATAAAGTAACTCCTGCTTTCTAACACTACAAACTGTGTTAGAGAGTTTCTGTCTGGATTTTTGGTGACATTTTGAGTTAAAAGTATGGTAAAACGCTATATTTTGTCTACCATGTATGTAGGCAACCAGTGAATCAAGTTGTGTGTTCCGCACAAGTACTCAACTATTCCTTCAGCACTAGCTCTGCGTGCCACAGACTTTTTCTAGAGTTATAATATAAACCACATGAGGCGAAGCACTGCAACACAATTATCAGTACTCACTCCTTGAGTCACACCAAATAGCATCTCCCAGGTAGTGCCTTAGTATTGCGTGTGAAATAGGAGGAACCAGTAGCAATTTCCACCTGGCAGTACAAAGCAGGCTGTCCTCTTTCGGAGGAGAGTTAAAGAACAGGGGAGAATTTAGCCATATGGATGCAAACTGTGTTGCATGATATGAGGGCCAGAGAATGGGCCTGAGTGGTTTTTTTACTAATACAGTCCTCGCCAAAGAGAGAGAACATGTTTCTGTTAGAGAATAATTCAGGCTAATTAATGCTACTCATTTTTTTGCCAATATATAAGCATAAAATTAGCATTCTGTAAATATTTAAGATGAGATTAGATTTCCTCTGTGAAATCACATTTTTAAACTGTTCCAAACAAAAGTATATGCCAACTCCTTGAAAGAAGAAAAGCCTTCACTCTATTGAGCACCTGATTTATTAATAAAAAGTGCAATCCAAAATTAATAGTGCTGTATATGAAACGTAAACCTTTTTCCTAGTGCTGTCTGCTTCTGGGAATCCTGTGTACCAAACTTTGAAGGTTTAACCATTTCCCTTATTCCTGGGTCATTGTGTAAGGCAGCTGCCCCAACAAATCCCATTCAGTGCTTTCTCAGCGGGTTCACTATCTGATCTAACATTGCCAGAACAATGGGCAACCCTGTTCCGTGAAAAGGCACACTGCTTTTTTTTTTTTGTCAGATGTCAGTAAAAGCTGCCTTTTTCACAGGAGGCTTAATGGTGAAGGATATACTTTCTCTTGTTACATTGGTCTAACCACCACTGGTAACAGCAGTGCGAGTCATGGCCTGCAGCCACTCTTGTAATAGTAGTGCTAATTAACTCAGGATAAAAGAAAGAAGGACTAAGCCTTTGCGATACTCAGCGGTGACATATCTGGCTGGCACCCAGTTGCAAAGCAGGATCCGGTGGACCTGTGTTGTGCTGTCAGGTTCTCCTTGCACTTTAAGTGCATGAGAACAGCTTCGCAAAAGCCAGCAACCTGAAAAGGGAGATGCAGGAAGTAATCAGAAAGAAAAGAGAGGGAGATGTGTAAGCCCACCTCTCAGATGGTATGTCACCTAATTTCAAGTTGTGGTGTCTCCTCCTCCTACATTCCCTCCCCCTTCTGGAGTCAAGTGCTCCAAAAGGAGTAGAGGTCATGTTCATGTCTTTAATTCTTAAGCAAAACTAAGGAACGGGGAAAGTCATCTGTCCTTGCTACTTCTCTATCTCCATGCAAGCGTGCACAGCATGTCCTGGGCAGGGGCTTGTATTGGGTTTGCATGGCCATGTTTTGGTAGTGGGTGGGGCTACAGAGGTGACTTCCGTGAGAAGCTGCTAGAAGCTTCCCCTGTGTCCAACAGAGACAATGCCAGCCAGCTTCAAGACAGACCCGTCACTGGCCAAGGCTGAGCCCATCAGTGATGGTGTAGAGCCTCTGGGATAACATCTTTAAGATGGGGAGAAAAAACCCATGCAACAGCAATTGCAGTCGAAGAGAAGAGTGAGAACACGTGAGAGAAAGAACTCTGCAGACACTAAGGTCAGTGAAGAAGGAGAGGTAGGAGGTGCTCCAGGTGCCAGAGCACAGATTCCCCTGCAGCCCATGGTGAAGACCATGGTGAGGCAGGCTTTTCCCCTGGGGAGCAGATATCCATCTGCAGCTCATGGAGGAGCCCACACCAGAGCATGGTGCAAAGGACTCACATGGGAGAAGTTCATGGAGGACTGTCTCCCATGGGAGAGACCCCATGCTGAAGCAGGGAAGAATGTAAGGCGTCCTTCCCTCAAGGAGCAGCAGAAACAACATGTGACAAACCGATCACAACCCCCATTCCCCTGTCCCCCTGCACTGCTCTGGGGGAGGAGGCAGAGAAAATCGAGAGTGAAATTAAGCCTGGGAAGAAGGTAGGAGTGGGAGGAAGGTGTTTTAAGATTTGGTTTTCGTTCTTACTATCCTTCTCTGATTTGATTGGTAATAAATTAAACTAATTTCCTGAAGTCGAGTCTGTTTTGCCCGTGACGGTAATTGCTGAATGATCTCTCCCTGTCCTTATCTCGACCCACAAGCTTTTAATTGCATTTTCTCTCCTCCGTCCAGCTGAGGAGAGGAGTGATAGAGCGGCTTTGGTGGGCACCTGGCATTCAGCCAGGGTCAGCCCACTACAAGGCTCTAGTGACAGGCTCTCTGGACAGGTGAGTAGAGCCTTAGTCTGCCTTCTTGTCCTAAGAAAGCTGACAGGAAGGGGCCTAGGAGGAAGAATACCTGCTTTGAAAATACCACATGGAAAAGGCAAGGCTTTTAGCAAGCCAGAAGCTTCATTACATGAACAGCTGTATGCATACATCGATGCAGCAGCGTTGGAGGTTTTATCAGCAGATATTTTGGCACAGAAGGTCTTCAACACAAGAGCAGCTATCAAGATTTTTCAGGATTTCATTCCCATATAAGTGCTGAACATACCCGCATAATCTGTGATTTAAGTGATTAAAGTCCTTTAGCCCAAAATGCTCAATGTGTTTGTGGGGTATTTAAACTATGGCTTAGAGAATTGCCAATGCCAGAGGAACTCAGTTGTTTGGGAAAGCTCATAAGAATATTCAGAAATTCACTTGAGTATGGCATGACTCAAACTACTCTGATGACATTTGGAAATACAGCAATCACTTCCCAGCACTGGCAAAGTAACAGATTAGTAGCTACTCTGAAATTCCGCTGGGTGTTTGAAAGGTGATATTTTCTATCATGTCGGAGCATCTGACATTTCATGTTTTCTTACCACCTAATCCCAATTTATTAAAGTCACCAAAGCAAGTGTTTCCATTAAAATCGAGTCAGAACATCTCTTTTAAAGAATTTTCAAATGAATTCTAATCACCTGCAGTACAACCTTAAGTTAATTTTCCAAATATTTTGTTAACATTTTATAGTTGTGCGTTTCTTTGATGTCTCCTTTTTGTGAACTTACATCATATGAAGCTGCTGGTTTCACACTTTATACTCAGTTTTTAATGTACATAATCATGTTAACTGGTAGTTAATTTGTTTTTGATTGTTAGCATTACATTTTCAAAGACCTTTTAAACATTTTGAATGTTTTCTCCAGCCTGTTTACAAGGCAAAGGGTTTGATCTCTGCAATAGGAGATTTTTTAATGAAATCGTTATCCCATTTAAACGTGGCGACTTTGTCACATGCAGTAGCACAAGAACAAAAAGCATGAAAAATTTAACATGATGCATATGGAAAAACATAAATATATTAAACATAAATTTGTAAACAGAAAGCCAAATAGATTCTCTTACAGTAAAAATGTGAAATTAAGATAATTTAACAGAACTCTTTGCTTGCAATTCCTTGCAAAACTCACTCACATGCCCAGGATTTATTTTTTTTTCAAGATCAGAATTCAATTTTGCAACTCTGGCTTCAGTTTTGAAGGCATGTGGGCAGGGGCAACTCAAGCCTCTTCCCATGTATCTATGTTAGGTAATGTCTGAGTCATTAGGTCAGTCATTACTGAACCATACACCCACTCTTCCTGACTGTCATTTGAACAGAGGTTCTTCATCGCATCAAATGTATGTTTGATTCTTTTGTAACCAGCCTAGATGGAAATTATAGAAAGGCCACGATGACTTGTTTTCATTTGCAATCTTAAGATACGTTTTTAACTTGGCGTTTTTAACCACAGCAACAAACATTCAGTGGCATCCAATCTTGCTGATGTTACTGCCTGGGTCTTCCTCTGCCCTCCCTGCCCTCCTCCAACCAGGCACAGCTGCCATGTGGATGACAGCTACAACTTTAATAAACAGAAAAAGGGAAAGTGGAAGCAAGCAGGCAAAGAAACATCAGCTTGCAGCCTTTCCAGGCTTGCTCCCTTGCCTTTTGCTTTTCTCAGACTGGATGAAGCTAGTAACTAATGGAGCCTGCAGGGAAAAGAGGAGTGCTCGAAAAGGGGGGCACACTGGTCACTAAGGCCACCAGCTACTGCTCTTGTATAAAAAAAAAATTCTTCACTGATGTTCAAATGCATCATAACTCATAAATTAGAGCCCAGAATGAACTGTTTTGCTGCAGTGTACTGGTACTGTGTGAGCCGTCAAGATCAAAGTAATTACATGCTCAAAGGATATAAGATACAAGCTGTAGATTTAGTACTAAGTTAAAATTGTTCCTACTCTAGGACTGTCACATCTGAGAGTTAAGAATCTCCTCAAATTCCCTGCAAAGAATAATCCCAGCATCTGACCTAGACAACATCTCCCCAGAAAAACTGGCTCTGAAGTGCAGGGCTGTCCATAGGATGGCATTAAGCAGAAGGCAGTGTCTTCATTTGCCTTCGTGCATCAGCAGTTAACGCATTATGCTCTACAGCTTTTGAGAAACTCCTCATATAGGAAACAAACAAACAAAAAATTGTAAAGTGTAAATCCACCTCACTGTGCAGCTGTGCTAGCAGTTCTCAGTGGCTTAAAAAGAAGCATCATTGACAGGCTTTTAGAGGCAGCTGCATCCTGTCCTCTCAGCCTTAACACGTTGCTGCGGGTAGGGCTAGCTTGTGGGAAGGAGGGAAGGCTGCTGCTGCTGAAAAAGCTGGGGATATGAAGTGACTAAATTATGGAAGAAGTTTAGGAAACATACGAGGTGAAAGGGCATGAAAATTCAGGCATATGGATATCTACTGAGCAAACAAAACCTTTTTAATACAAGAAAGCAGCTGTAGTCTGTGGGAAAAGCAGAATGGGAAAAAAAATATTTTGGACCATTGTGTTAAGTCTTGAAATTAGACTTGCCAGAGGAGGTTAGTTTATTATCTAATGAATAATACCTGGTTATTTCAAATGGCAAAAAAAAAATATGCTTCATTTTAAATTACAGTTTAGTTCATCTATCTTTTCTTTGTAAATCCAGTTCTTTATAGGAGTGCCTGTAAATAGAAATAAAAGCCTGCCAATTAATATATTTAACCTCTACCTGTTGCTAAGTGTCTTTGTGTGCATGGTAACTTGTGAACATTTATGCTGGAAAAAAAGACCTATTTTAACCATCAGCTAAAAGTTGTCATCAAGCTCTTGAAATTGGTAACCTTGCTACCGATATGCTCGTAGAAGGATGGCCTTTTATTTTTAGGTGAGTCTGACACCAAATCATCGAATTATGGATAAACGTGGCTTTGATATTTCCAACCTCCTTCCAACCCTTTTAGGCTAGATTTATTTCAGTGACTATTATACTGTTACATTATTTGTTTACAGTAATTGAACTGAGCAATCAACACAAAAACAATGTGTTTGAGAGCTTCTCCATTTGTGTTACAACAGTCATTTATTAAATTGCACACAGATGTCATTCAACTCCTTGAAAAGACTGCCCTCGGGTTCAAGCCTGGATTACATGTATACATTGACATTCTGTTATTAATCTTTCGGCCCTTTTTATTTCCTCTTACAATATAAAAATGAATTTTCAGTTTTCTATATTTCAACAGAATTAATACGATCTTCTTTGGGGTGGGGACTGGGGTTATAGAATTGAATGAAGATTACACAACAAAGCATATTTCTGCTTCTAATTCAAAACCAGTTAGGGAATTTGACATCATAACCTCTTGTTTTTTCTGGTTTCTCCCTTTCATTTTGTACCGCTTCAGTCCGTCTCAGCATAGCACAGTTACAACACTACATTTACTTTCTGACAAATGCAAGCATCTCCTCCTAACAGTCGCCCACCAAAATGGGAAGCTAAACTGAGCAGAGATGCCCAGACTGTAGCAACTTTAACTCAGAAGTAACTTGAAGAAATCAAACCCAGAGACATTCCCTTTTTCACTTTTTCAGCTACCAACAATTATGTCAGTGAATTTGCATAAACTGAAGTGCAATCTGGCGGGTATTACAAGGGATCCGTTGCTTAAGAAGCTCTGGAAGTGTGAAGAAATAGTTTTAGTAAAACCACGACTAGATTCTGGAAACGATTCCTGTTGTGTTGTTCAAGGAGTTCATCAGTGATCACACACACAGATAGAGGATTTCAAAGGTATTTTTTCCCTTCTGAGTTCTACTTCCCTTGAAGTATTCATTCTGTGACAGAAGTAATAGTTAATATTCAAACCTGACATATCCTGATTTAGGCCAGTGGCCTCCGTTTATGACAAGCTGGTACCTGCCAGTAGCAGAACCCCTACAAAGCAAACTGACAAGTGTGATTGGTTTTATGGTAATATTGGATGGGCAAACTGACTCTGATGGTAGGATGACTCCATCTTTTCCTTCCTGAAGTCTGTCGTGAAATTCTGGCTAGATCCTGAATTGCAAACAGAATTTAGACATAACCTGACCCATACTGAGTAATGGGACTCTGCTAATGCCGGATAGCTCTGTGCTAGATGCACACCAGAGGCTTTAAGAGAGGTTTCACATCTTTGGATGTTCCTTTTGCTAGCTGGAGGTAGTAAAGAGGAGAGACACAGCCTAACAACATATAACTGGCCAACTGGAACATCAAACCGGCCACCAGTAGAGGAGACATTTCTGAAAACAGTATGAGGAGCATTCTGCTTAGGAAACGGAAAAATAAATTAAAAGGAAAGACTTAGGAAAATAAAAAAGCCTTACGAAAGCAGAGTCCCAGCTTCACATGGGAGAAGTGAGAGAAGGCAGGATTGGAATTCATTTCTATGGCTCAGAAATCAGTGGCTTCCAGGCCTCTGCAATGCTGCCTGTAGATCAATGCTAGTCTCAGGAATTAAATCCCTGATGACTTTTAATGGCTAAAAACATCAAATAACTTGATTTCATCCAGTTTTTATTAAAAAAAAAAGTCTTCCTCTGCCCCCTTACACTGTAATGGAAAGAGATATTTGTACGAGGTGACTGAGTAAACACAAAAGGAAGAAGGAGAGCACCTCATGTTTCCCTAGGTATTGAGTGACCCGAGGAGCTTGTATCTCCTTGGGTGGCAGCATCACCACAGCCTCCCTCTGGGGATTAGTAAACAGCCTGATTTACTGCAGGACCATGAAAACGCTTTCCAGAAGGAGAAGAGAAAGCACTGCCAGAGCGTAAGGACCCCCCACCCTGGGATATTATGCCTATTCCAAGCTTAAGTAATCAAAACGCCTTCAGCAACCATTGCTCAAGCAGTGTATGTCCTCCACTCTCCCTCCCAGAAGGCTTTAAAAGACATTAATTGAGTCATTTGTTTCTAAACCAAAGTGTATGGATAGCATGGGATTAGGATGTATACTTAATGGTGGGTAAATGTCAAGATATATTCTCTTTAGGTAGATTAAATTTCATTCCTTTTCTTCACTGCAGTTAAGTTATGCAGCTTTAGAGAAGTAACAATTGTTATGGATGCCGCATCAGGTATTCAGCCATTTAAAAATAATGCAACATTTCCAATTTGCTGTCCCAATATACATTGGCCTAGCCCTATGATTTAAAAGCTAGGCCTTAATTGTCTTCTGGCCATTACTCTTAAACTGCAGAAACCCTTTCTTTCTCACACTCATTTACAGTCTCTTTTTTTTTGCTTTCTTAGCAACAGTGTCCTAGTGCCTGAGGTAGTAATTTATACAGTGCAGAGCTGCTACTCTGGAAAACAAAACCAAAAGTTGCAGCACATAAAAAAATGTGGCTTCAAAGAGGAAAAAAAAATTAAAAATATTTATTAGACAACTTGTGATAGTAACAAAACTGGGAAACAGGATTCCTAAGCTTGACTGTGTCCCATTCCAGGGGGTATACACAGTACCAGTCTGACTGGCCAGAGCTTTTAAGGCTGTCACATACCTTCAGGAGTGTACATACCATAGCAGGTGATGCCAAGTGGAAATGCTCTTAATGCTTTCAGCCTCACCAGGAAATCCCTGCCTGCACACAGCCACCACCTTGATCTTAGGTGGATCGTTATAAGGAAGATGTATCTCTAATTTACTTGGTTTAAGTTGATTGAAGGCAACAGGGCAGAACTGCAGAGGCCACTGCAACAGACAGTCTCTTTAAGGACCACTGGAAGGGCTGTAGCATACACCTTTTCACAAGGAGTCAACCTTTGCTTCACTGCCCCATGCACTCAGCTCTTTCAAGCAGGGCTTCTTGTCTCAAACTGTAAGCCTAGTAGCTTACTATCAGTACCACATTCCTCACCGTCTTTTTCAGTCCTTGCATTTAAGGCATGCACTGAATCTGCCCCAGGGCACGTGGAAAGTAAGAAAACTAGATTTCTGGTGTTTCCCAGCTGGCACACTGGTATAATGTTAAACTACTCTATTCCTGAGTCTACCTATGCTGCACAGAGGGAGTATAAAGCTTAATTAATTTATGTTTGTAGAGTGTGAGCTTCTCAGAAGGAAGACACTGTGTAAGTAGAAATTACTCCCATTAAATCAGGTATTGGGGGAAATGATCACACATTGTGGACTGAAGCTTGCTCTTCTGTTCTTTAAATAGCGAGAACACAGGCAGCAACGTCAGTGGAGACTGTATTCCTCATCACACATTAGTTTATTCATAAAGTTCAAGCCAAAACGAATTCTCCTGGCACCTGTTCTGGCACTTTGTGTTGCAAACCTGAGCAGAGGACAGGATCCACTCTTTGTAAGTGCAGACATTTCGTAGGTACTACGTGTGGTCTCTGTGGGGGATGAATCAGTTGTCATGGGTACTTTCTGTTTACAATCCCACCGACTGGAACTGGCGTCTGCTACAAAAAGACAGTCTCTTGTTGAAAGCAAAGTACTTAGGAGCAGATCCTGGCTAAAGGGATGAAAGAGCTTTGAAGGAAAAAAAAAAACCCAAAGCTCAAAAGGGAATGAAGAGAAGAAACCAGAAAAAGAAATCTCAATATTAGCAGAAAGACAACTAAAACTTTTACACAGAGAACTGAATTGCCTGTGTAAATAATTCTAAAATTAGTTATCACAGTCTGCTAATTTGCCTCAATTGTCAAATATGAGCAGTTATTTTTCATGTTTGTTAATGTTATAATGTTATTTTAAGCAAACGAAGAAAAAAATGTATGAATTCCTGATCATAAACACTGACATCTTGTATGAGCTGAAACAAGTCGCTTAAACTTCCTACACAATGGGAAATAATCAGATGTGTCTGTTTAGAACGATGTTATGACAACTACCTAACATTTCGCGGTGCTTTAGCAGGGGCCATCACTCTTCAAGTATGGCAGTACCGCAGAAAGCACAAAGGTGAGATCCTAAGTGTAAGTCTCATTAGTTACACCCTTAATGGTGTGAAAGTGCGGTGAGGATAAGTGAGGGCAATGATGGCTTTGTGCTTTGTCACAGTGCTGCTTCATGTATCATCGCTTCCTTTATCAGAGCGTGTCTCACTCATAAGAAAGGGGGCCATGCAAACGCGGTAACAAGCAAGAACAGAAAATGAGAGAGGAATATTACACTGTTGTTTCCTTTCTCAGCTGCTCGCACCTCTTAGAGTAACATTCAGCTCAGCTCACTTCGGCATTACATTGTCTTTCCCCTGCCCTCTTCCTTTTTCACTCCAGACTTCGTCTGCATCTCAGGCCTAAGTTGCAATGCCTTGGCATACTGTCAAAGCATTAGTATGAAGAAACCGCAAAGCAGTAGCTTCACTTGTACAGCATTTTTGTGTTAGCATCAGACAGACTGGTCATCGCTTCTACGGTTGCTAAGCAGAGAAAGGGAGAGTGTGTGTGTGTGTGTGTGTCTGCATGTATACGTGTACGTGTAATGATGATGCCCAGTCAAAAATATCTATGACCAGCCACATAAAACCTAGAAGCCACAGTTGTTTTTGAGAAAGAAAGCTAACTGGCTGCAAAGGCAGGGAGGGAAGGCAAGAACCACACCAAATCCTCAGGAAACCATATTCCTTAAGTTCATATCCCATATATGACCACCACTTAACCCTTAACTCCTGAAGTTTACATTGCTGCTTTATATTATAAAACAAGTATCACATAATTCAGACCAGTGTGTAAGGTAGGAAGCCTGTCAAACTCCAGTTCACCTTTCTCTAGCTTCACAAAGAATTTTTAGTCTATTTGGACCCTATAGGTTACTTTGCAGACTGTTCCTTATAGCGTAGTCATCAGAGCAAATTTTAAAGAGATGCCACAGAACCTTCCTTCAAAATAAACTTTGAAAATACTTACCAAAGTTGTGCTGTCTTGAGATACAGCTGGAACATGTTCTATTTGGAATTAGAGAGAGGTTTCAAGTTTGCTTAAGACACAAGTTGTTTTCATTTGCTCGTTTGCCCACACCTTAAAATGCCTGTTTGTACAGAGAGCAGTTTTTGGTGATAGCTCCAGAGAAACGGTCTAATTGAAGGAAATTTACAGATTCCTGGAACTAAAGGAGTGTTATAAAGCCCCAGAGAAATGGCTCTGACTTCCTTTCCCCCACCAATAAATCCCCTAGGAGTGTCAGGGTTTTCTCTCTATGGCTCACCAACCTTGACAGATGAGTGCAGCATAATCAACAACTTACAGAAACACTGGGAGGGGCTTTAATTACAAATATAAACATGACCAAAATAAGCACAAGTAAAGAGTTAGTTCAAACAAGGAAAGTATCTATGTAGCAGTGTGGGAATTAAGGGATAACTCTTCTGATATTGTTTGACTTTTTGTGCTCTGTCAGCTACAACACCATTAGCGTATTTGGAGAAGTTAAGAAAACCTAGTGCTTTAAACAGAAGGATTTGCATACATTTATGAAAATGCTACACTGCCAAAGTATCCCTGTAAACTAATTGAATGCGCTGTTGCTATATAAGGTTAGCAAACAGTAGGACATGATTCTTATAGAAATGCTATGGTATCTCATTTTTGGAGTATAATTATTTATGACTTGCCCTTCCAAAAAAAAAAAAAAAAAAAAGAAGAGCATAAAGGAGAGAAAAAAAAAACCACAACCAAACAGCTAATGCAAAACCACTTCTACTGAAATGCCCTAAAGCAGCCAAAGCATTCAGCAGCCAGCCAGATCATTTCATTTCCTCTCACAGAAATCACTTCAGGGTTTTTACAAAACAAAGCAAACAGTGAATATATAATTGTGCAACATTGTTTTAAAATGAAGGAGATTCAACAGTACAAAAGCTGAATGGTTACAACATCAGTGTGTTGGTTTTTTCAGTGGCTTTTTTCTCCTTTGCGAGCTGATATTCACCACTATTCCTGTGTTTTCGTCTCCCTTACTAGAGGAGTCTACACTGTAATGAACAGAGCATTTCTAGAAGAGAAGATGATAACTACATTTTCAAGGAAAAATACTAGACATTTCCTGAGTCTTCTAATGAAAGTGATGGAAAGGTTTGCAAATAGTGGTGAAAGAAGGAATAGATGCACTCTTTGCTATACTTGATAGTCAAGTTTTTCCATACTTAAGATCATTAACAGTTTTCAAATATATCAACAGTTGCTATAAAAAGAAAGCAATGGACTTGGAAAGAAGAGAGCCAGCTGTGAAGAGGACACTATGGACTCAAAGCAAATGAAATGTAGGTTAGACACTAAGAAAAAAAACAACTTTCCAAGAGTAAGAATAATGAAGGATCGACAAGATTACATTAAAAGAGACTGTTATTTTCCACCACTGAAAGTTTGTTGGTTTTTTTTTTTTTTAATGTGTATAAAATATTTATGAGGAAGGGTTTATAGACAGGTGAATCTGTCTTTTGGCAGACAGCTTTCTTGACTGGGTGATCTTCTCTGTCTTCTGTCAGAGACAACTAAGAAGATATGAGAATACAAGAAAGGGGAGACAGGAAGAGAGACAGCAGTTTTAGCCTAATACACATTTCTATATTGTTCTGACTCACTATCCTGTCTCACTTTCACAGTCCATAAACATTATTTACTCTCTTGTTCATTTGCTTCTAGATCTATTGGTGCAAATTCTAACCTAGAGCTGCATATTGTTATTGTTGTTGTTATTGTTATATTGCTATTACTAATTTTAAAATTAATTATTTTAACCTGTGTTGGCTGACATAACTTTTATATCAAGCTCATCAAACAACTTTTGAAACTGCACGCCCATGATGGTTTCCATTTGTCATTGTTCAATATTAAGACAATATGAAAACAAAATCCTAATATAGCTGACAGTTTAAGGATTTTATGTCTCTCTTAGCCTCAGCAGAAGTATCTAACTTTTCCTTCATACAGGTTAGCCCAATAATTAAAATATATCTAAAAATTCTAAGCAATACAGAAGTCATACATATGCCATGTAATGATGGAACTAAAATCTTGAATGAAAATTTATCTTTAGACGACTCCGTTTTCTGGGCATTCACTCAACACCACTATTGCTACCAGGAAAATAATCAGTGCTAACAAATGTACCAAGGGACTGAAACTCAACCACCTGTTAAATTACACAAATACTCCCTGGCATAGCTTTATTCCTGGCCAACTAGGCCTCTCCCAAACTATATTTTAGACAAGCTTTAGGAGTTAACAGAATTCTCCACGGGCAATTTGCCTGCACCTACCTTCTTTTGTAGACTAGCAAATTTTAATAATATGGACATGGGTCACTCCATGAGAGTTGACCTCACTGGCATTAACAGTTCCAAGCACATTTAATTTCCTAGTGCAAATCTTGCCAAGCAGCTCTTACATTAAACAAACTAATTTTTATTCTAGCTTGAGCCAAAAAGAAAGTGAATGGTTTCTTTTAATAAAAGTTTGCTGCAGCTAATTGGCTGCAGTTTTACTTCTTAATCTATTGTCTCCATCCTTTAGCTAAAGGACAGCTTGATGTGCAAAGATTTAGGAACCCCTTGTGTTATTACTGAATAGGTGTGACTTTCTCACATTTGAGCTATCCACCACAACCTTACAATCTTCTGTTACGGCAATCTTGTACTTTACAAGACCTACTGTTTTTTAAATATCCATGTCTACAATATTTTTCATCAATCCAGCAAACTGTAACTGGCTTCCCTTTAGTATAAAAATCTCCTCTCCAGCAGTACAAGGAAACTTATGAATAAAAAATCTCAATCACTCTTGTTGCTTCAGGAAGGTGTCTCCCTTGTAATGACCATAAACTCTACCATTTTTAATGACTATAAGTTGACTGCACATGGCCCAGCTGAGTGGCCAGCTTGCTTTATCACACTACCACCATATCTCACAATCAGGTAAAATTTTAGCTTTGTAATATAGCTGTTTTGACTACTTGATCTTGGGTCTACTCATTTGTAGCACAAAGTGACCTTTAACAAAAGCTTGTCCTTCCACAGCAGTGAGAATTAAGTGGCTGTAAAAAGCGGACGAGCGGTGGTCTTCATGAACTGAAGATGTAGTAGTTTGCATCTCGTTCAAATGACAAGTATACAGATTAATAACTAATGTATTATTAATATATATTTATTTCCTCTGCTGTATCCAGTTTTATAGCAGGATGCATAATTAATGTACTATTTTAATCATGCTATAATAACGAAAGTCTCACAAAAGCAATACACAACTGGATTTCGTACAGTCAGCGATGTCTAGAGGGAAGCATTTTCATGTCAACTATAAATAAATAATTAGAAAGATAAACAAAATGCATGTCACTAGCATTATTAAGGCAAAGGGTCTTTCTATAGTTTTGTTAAATATCAAGAGACACTGTAAGGTTTTATTTCTGTTGTTCGTTTTTAAACAAGCCACTTGAAAGAGAATGGATTGGAAAAACTCAGCCATTGAATTACTGCCCTGGCCTTCTTATAAGGTTTGATGTGCCTCAGTGGTTTATTTCTCACAAGCTGCTCACCCAGCAATGGGGAAAGCAAACTGACAAGAAAAATGGTCGGCGGTGAGAAAAAAAAGGGGGGAGGTGGAAGGAGGCATTGATTTCTCTAAATGGAGAATGCGAGTCTACACACTCTAACAACAAAATGCACGGGTGAACAAGAAAAAGCAGTAGCCCCGGGACTGGCAGTCCGCTGTAACTCCTGATAAAGTAAAGGCACAGGATTTGGCAACTGTCTGTGAAGACCCATTGTAGCAGGACACCTTTGTGAAGATCTGCACTGAAGTTTAGTTTTGTGACCCTAAACTGAAATGCTGCACTGCTTTCAAATGTTGTTCCTTACTGTCTACTGTTGATATCTAATCAAATATTAAAAAAATAATAATGACCAAGTTACATAAATAAATCTACTTAGCATCAACTATATCAATACTGGCTGATAAGAGGCCTCTCTAGTAACTACAGAAAATTTGAATTTTCTAATCTTCTTAATTGTGTAGGCTATTATATTAAAAAATCAATAGTTTTGTAATACATTAAAATGATGTTAGCAAGGTCCTTTAAAATCTAAACCCAGCAATAACAACCAGCACGACTTTTGTCCTTCACAGATGTGGCAACTCTTAGAATTAGAAAATACTCTGCTTGCTTGTTATGTGAGATATTGATGCCTCTGTTTCTTACTGTATTCCATCATAATTATGGTTGTTTTTCCATTTACTAAAGTGTTATAATGAGCATAACACAGACATCAGTGACGAAAGCAACTGGAACAAACTACTCTGCGAGTGGACATGGCCACATTTCTGTTAATTTCTATGAACTTTAATAAATAATAGCAGGAGGGGGAAAAATTGGAAATCTAATATTTGGAAGCCACGTAAGCCAGTCTAAGTGCCCAAAATAGAAAAAAGTCTAATTATTTAAATTCTAACCCAAAAAGTGTTGATTCTGGTGGACAGAATTACTAGTGTTCATGTCCATGATGCAGCCTTATCAATGCTGAGGAAGTTGCAGAATTCCTATGTCAATGACTGAGAAGAAATTTCTATTGACTGTCGAGTATAAGATGTGAGACAGTTTATTTGGCTGTTTTATATATTTCTTTACATAGAGTTGATGTTTCTGGTTAAGGGACGATAAAATGACAACCAGGCAGCCAAGCTGGATCCCCTCAAGGTTAGTAAAGTTTGAGGAGACACCACAGACATAAAGAAAACAAATATTCTTTTGGGAACAAGTTGCATGGAGTAACAAGATGAATCCCAGCTTTGGCATAGCACAGCTTCATGTACTTCTCTACCATGGGCTTTGCCAAACACACAAATGTCTGCATTTTTTACTTCAGCCATACTCATCAGGTTTGAACTCAGCTGTTCAAGTTTCAGTGGGCAGGTATGTGATGTCTTTTACTACCTTGCTTTTTCTTTTGCTCTTCTCTGTGATTTTCCATTGTGTCTGTCATTCATGAACTTTTAAATTCCCCTTACGCTTTTAACCTCTGCTTGTAAAATATTAATTTACTTTTAGCTTATACATTTCTTTTAATATGGTAAAGTAGTTTCTTGCTCAGATGGTCCTGTCTGCTGTCATAACCAGTTGACCACAGAATGCATATTACTATTCTTCTTTTTATTTGTTTTTTAAACAAGATTTTTTTCGAGTTACTTGCAAGGAGTGGGATACAAGGATATAAAATTTTAAAGAGAAGGCCTCTAAAGACATACTTTTGTGAAAAAGTAGTATCGCTTGGGACTGCCTGCAGTTGGGAAGGTTAGAATGAATCAACTAAAACTATGAAGTTAATGCAGAGAAATTAAATCACATTAAACTATATGTAGATGCTCTCATTCTGAATTAAAATGCCTTTATTTTTTGTAGTTTAATCCTCCCTTAAGCACTCTACTTTTCAATAAGAGTTTCCATATAGGGGTTTAATGGTCCTTAATTTAGCTGCATTAACTTCATACTTTTAGTTGTTCTCCCACATAGAATTGCCAGAAGATATCTCACTGCTGCATTTGCTTGGTGATTGCATAGTTAGGAACATACAAGGCATATCTAAGTGGTACCATTTATAACAGCATTAATTTGAACCTCAAAACTATTAATGCAGAACTATTAATGTAAAACTATGGACGCTTCAAAGCTTCTTTTAAAATCCATACATCTTTTTCAATCTCTTCAATCTCTTGAAGAGATTCAAGAGGAGATCTCAAAACACTCTGCAAAATATGCAAATATTGTTGTTTCTATTCTTCTGCAGAAGTGAAGCAACAGAATTTAGTGTGAAATCCACAAAGGAACTTAGCATTGTTCAGGTCTTCCTAAGTCTGCCACTTCCTGGGCAAATGCTCCAAAAGAAAGACAGCATCGCTTTATATTCTAAATGTGTTTTGAATGAAAGTGGCTGTGGTCATGACTACTTGGAGCTAAACTCACTGCTGTCTGTGTGTGTTAAGCCCCCTGGCAGAGCACCTATCCAGACCAGATCCCCATGGGATTTAGGCACAGGGATGCTTTATAAATCTAAACAGGGTAAAGTGCAAGTTGGACTGCCTTTGCAAGGTAGCAATACTTCTGGGGAAATCCTGACAAAGAACTTTTGTTTGGCTCACTTGGGAATTTGAAAAATGAAAACATACACTGCCAAATGTCTAATTAACATGAAAATCATGAAATATGCTAACAAGTGTGAGTAAAATGGCTGGTGAATATTTGAGAAGTTGATGATGGCATAGAGATGCTTTCCAGGCTTACTGAAAACCAGCCCAGGTTGGAAGAACAGTGCATTCTGGCGTAATTTAATTTCTCTCAGGTTTTCTTTTGGGAAAAAAAGAAAATAAATAAAGGAGTTCGAGTCTACAACCCATTGGGATAATGCCCACTTTACGACAAAAAAAAAAATCCCTTGAACTAACAGGTAGAATCGGTAGTGTCACCTGGGATTTTAGTCCCGTGGGCTGGCTGATATGGGAATTGTGAGGCAGAGAGATGAGATAAGAGAAGATTTAGTCTGAAAAAAAAAGAAGGAACACGGCTTCTGGCAGCACAAACATTGAGAGGAATGTGGAATTTTTTTGAGACAAAAAAACCCCGAGAAACAGTTTGTCTTAGATATGCAGAGGGAAGCAAAAAGAACAAAGATTACACTAAGGTTATGGTCCCAGGAGGCAGGAGGGATAGTGAAGTTGTAAATGGAGACAGAAAGGAGGCAGAGGAGAGGGACTGAGGGGAGAGATAAGAAATGGTTTATGTTACAACAAGTCTAAATGTCATGCACTTCTATTCCCCCCTTTCAGCTTAACAAGTGTTCTGAACCACAAGAAACATGGATGGTATCAGGAAGGTAAGGTCTTCCCGGGGGACTATTGTCATGGTAAGATTATTTCCTTTTACCTCCCCAACACTGACAAGTGCACTTTTATGAACAATGTTCTGCTCTTAAATCATCTAATTTATGCCTTAATAATTCAGAGGTTTCAGAAAATATTTAACAAAGCAATATCTGCCATAGATGCTGAACTAAAAAAACCAACAAAACAAAAACCCACAAAAAACAAGGGAAGAAGCACTTTCAACTCCGAAGTTATGAAGTAAACAGATATATCACTTCAGATGTACTGCATGACTGTGTAAGAACAATAAACATATGTACCTATACAGACAACAAACATTTTCATATTTGTACCTGAACTCGATGTTCAGCTGTACTTGAAAGCAGTTTAAACTGCCCTTTGCCCTTTCCCCCTTCACTGAGGGTGCATTTTCCCACTCCTCCTCACCTACAGGTACCAGGGTTCATCTGACCCCCCCAGGAAGTTCACTCAGCCAGAGGGAAATTACTTACTTTGTTTGGTATTGTTTGTTTTCTGTGGACATGGCAAGCAGTAAAAGCTCACAGAGGTCAGACACAGCAGAGGATGGGGACTTGCACCTGGGAGCAAGGGAGGAGGTACCTCCGCAGGGCAGATTTTGCTGGTTCACATTGCCAGGGACCCTCAGCAGAGAGGATCCTTTTCTGAAAGGGTCAAGTGCATGTTTGCAGTTCTGCAGTTGCACAGTTTAACTTTGTATATCCTCGTTATAATTTTTTTTTTCATTTACTCCAGGGGTGATCCATATGTGTGGAGAAGTACATTTATGCACCAGTAATGGCTTTCATTACAGTTCTGTGGTTTATTTCACATAAAGGTGAAATGTGAAGGATATTACCAGGCGGTTCTCAGTTCTCAAAATCGCTCTGTTGTTTCCTTCTATTACTATTCAAGATTTTGTTTTTCCTTCCTCTTCTTTCAAAATCCAATAGTACAATCAGTGTGTAAAGTTAGCAATGTTGAAATGAGCATTTCTGTGACACTTCTCGTTACAGTGATTGGAAGTTTGCTCTCCACCGATGTTTGTTACTAAGCAAGCGAAGAGAAACGAACCCAGCGTTTAATTGTGCCATGTAAAAATCAATTGAAGACAACAATAAGGCTGCTGAAGTTTTGAAAATGAAATCACCTCTATCTGGAATCATTGTGTGCTTACCGTATACACAGAACTATCAGCCTTTTTCTTAAGTTTCAATAACTCCCTTCCCCAGTATTTTAACTAACAGTGGTTCTGACAACATCTTCACTGTACTGGGAAATTCATCAAGTTGAGGTCTTACAGCAGCATCATTCCTTATGTTGCTTTAAGTAAGTGGAGATAATCTACCACTGATCAAAATTTTTGATATTAGCCTCAAATAATGCTTGTCCCTTGTAGAAACATACAGCCCACTATGATTGAAAGGAAAATACTGTAATCATGTAACATCTTGCACAACTGGCAGAGAAAAATTAAGACAGGAAGAAGTTACCTACAATGCTCCAAAAGAGTCAATGAAATCATGTACACAAAAGCTACTGTCATCATTTGCAAAGTAAAGTCTCTCCTGACCATAACAGACTTCATTTTTAACACTAAGAAGCTCATTCATGGGAGAGGTCTTTTCAAAATTCGCTTTGACCATGCTTCTATGTTCCCCCAAACTTCCATGTTCATTCAAGCACAGCACAACTATGGCAGAAATGGGTGTTATTTTTCTTTAGGAATATGTCTGGCCTTGTGTCTGCTTAAGTCATTTGTCACTCAGAAACTGCGGGATGCGGTGATACTCTAAAATTTTGAAAGAAATGCCAGACTTTTAAAAAACATGCAGTTAAAGAACCAAATAAATACTTTATTCGTAAATCGAGATTATTACCATGATGTACCTAAACAGGAATATCAGAATGAAGGAACTATCATGTTCTAAACAGATGACAGATAACTATGATAATCACCAGCCAAGTTCCAACTTCCTATCACTCTATGAAGGACAACCCTATTCCATTTATTCCTTCTCAGGGGAGGGGGTCACATTCACCTCATCAGAAGTTACCCTAAAAGATGAAATCTAGACTTTCCCCACAGTTACTGGAAGCAGGTACCATCAGAAGATATTCCTTCCCTCCTATTATAAGTTCACACCTGTTAAACAGCTTATTTGTCTATATCCTGTCCTTTCCTGAAAGATCATTTCTGAATTCAGAGTGATTTAATACCTTTTGCAAGACTTCGAACTGCCTTTGGAATTTGGTTAATGTCTACACCTATGTTGGCATCTGGGAAAGCATCAGACAGATTTCTCCCAGAGATCCTGTCTACACAGAGACATGCAGTAAAGTTATTCTGCATTTAATTTTTAAAGTAGATTATTTAAACTACATTAAATCTCTGGTAGTCGTAATTCATTTGGAAGGGAGTTAAGTTAAACCAAATCAAGGCAATTTTTATTCTCAATGAACATCTATACAGAGACTTAATTAGGTTTAACTAATCCACTTTAAATTCGTTTTTGCAGATTAATTTTCCTGAAAGTCTCCATATAAATAAGGTTTTAGTAAACTAAATTTAGTTTCAGTAAATTATTACCAAAAACTCATTCTGTTTCAAACACAGATTGTGTTTTGGTATGTATTTTCTTGTTAAACTTCGACTATCAGAATATATCACAGAGACAACATGGCACTAATCCATTTAAATGTTACTAGTAAACTCATTGGGTTTTTTTTAATGAAATGGTCTTGGTTTTAAAGGATTAGTTGTTTAAAATAGTGTTTTAGAGGCACTGCCACGTCAAAAAGAGGTGTGTATGTTTTTGCAGCTGATTTTAAAATGTCCTCTTCTTTTTATTTTGTACTGTAAAATGGTATTTAGACAATACAGAAGGAACACTCTCAGATAGTCCTGCATAGCAAAGGCTTATTCCAGTTCGTCTTTACCCTGCTAAAGTAGCAAAAAGTCAGACTCAAAACACTGATTGTTCTCCAGTAGAGGTATTTTGAACATAAACATTTAATTTTAATTAATTTAATTTAAACTGAGTGTGTTAATATTTGGAGAAATCCATATAAATATCATACTTTTTTAAAAAACAAATCAAAACAAAACAAAAACCTGCAGTTAATTTCTTTAGAAATAAGCAAGGATACTGTATCCTGCTGAGGGTCAAAATTAAAGAATGGGATGTGGTTTAAACGGTTCCTCATACATTTAAGGAGTGTTTCTTCTTTCTTTATATGCATAGGAACACAACAACTTCAACATTTTGGAAACAGAAGAGGGTAATGAGTGTTAGGGAATGTGGCCTTTATCCCCACTTCTATCTTAGCTTTCTTAGTTCCATTTGAGGCAAGTCATTTCCCTTCCTGTACCTCACTTTCCTGATATGTAAACTGTGTCTAACAATATTGAACTCATTTGTAAAGTACTCTCAGATTTACAGTTGAAAAACATCACGAAAAGCAGAATATTGTATTACTATTTTAGTATTAAGGATGAAACACTGACACAATGATATAACCAACAGATATTAGATGTGTTCAAACTACTAGCAGGGAAAAAAAGTGTACAATGATAGAAAATGCAAACTGATATATAGATATAGAAGCCTAAAGTCATAAACCCTCCTATCTGTCTAAAAAGCAATGAACCTAATACATCCCTTGGATTTCAAAAAAGTGCATTAGAGCAGAGCTTAAAAGGAAAAGGGGCCAGGAGGGGTAAGGGATTATGTTCAGGTCACATGAATTGATGATAAATATATTAATACTACAGCATTCACCTCCAACTGACTGCCTGGAAACCAATGAAACATTATAAACACGAAGGTCATTTCAGCCAAGAAATGAGGTGGATTCCCAAGATGGAGTCACTAAACACAGAAAACCCTCAGTAGTAAAATAAAGAGCTGTAACATAAAAGTTCTCTCAAAATAATTGTCTCTGTTGCTGAGCTGGCTTTACTCAAACAAAACTACAGGCAGAATTATGTGTATGGGGTAAAGGCTAGGACATTTAATGACATCAGCTTCAGTGGGGACAGAGTTCAGCACTTGCCATCCTTTACCACCCCAAAACAACTGTCAGACAAGGAAAATAAAATAATTAATCTGAACACTAGAATACAAATTCAAATTAAGCAGTTAGAAGTAGTAAAATATTTATTATCACTTTGCTTAATGCTATGAGCACCTTCAGTGCTTTCCAACGTCAAAGTCATAGGAGGATCTTCTATATTCTTTTTACACAACACAGAAGAGCTCTCCTTGGCTTGATAATAATGGATTTTTGACACTGCTTCCTTAAACCTTAAAGCTGCTAAAAATGTTTTCCACATTCTTTTTTCTTCGCATTATCCTCTCTTAAAATATTATTTTTTTTAAGAGACACGATCATCCTCATGTCAATACCTCACTGTGAACCACGAATTTCTCAGGGAAGAGGGGGAAGGCTGTCAGTGCTGTGGTCCCTGCTCCATCAGCCTCCATCATTACTTTTCACGTTACTTGATGACTGGAGACTGTGTGTGGCAGGGCACGCAGGCGAGGGAAGTGGGAGAAAATACATAGTTCTGATCCCATTTCAAATTTATGGTAAAACTAATTTCTGTGCTCTCCTGGCCCACCATCCACATGTCTTCTCTCAAGCAGAGGCACGATTTAGCCTGGTTTACCCTCTGTCTGACCTCCGCAAACAGTTTATATCTGAAGCTCAGTTAGGAAGAAGCTTCAACAGCATTGCAAGTACTAACATACACCCATAGCATGTCTGCAATAGAAGAATATTCTGCCGTTTTCTCTAGGTTTTTTTATGCTCCAGTATTTAAGAACAGCCTATTCGTCTTCTAAGCATGGGTGCCACACTCCTCTGTCTGATCTATGACCTGTGTATGTTTCAAAAAAAGTATGCCAGTCTTGTGCTTTTTTACCGTCACTCAAAAGTGAAATATTTCTCTTTTTTTTCCCCATTATTTTCCCCTAAGCAGGAATCATGGTGAAGTTATCTGACACAACCTATAGCGTGTCACACAAAGCAGAGGAAAAAGCACGAAGGGACCTGTGGTGAAAACAACAGGTCTAAGTGGAACGTAATATAAGGGGCTGACACCACAAACTGGATAACATTCATGTTCACCAGTTGCAAACAGAGAGGGAGAGACACGATTCTAAGGATAATAACTTAAAATACACTTAAACCCTTCATCTAGCTTTTTCTAAGACCAAAGGTTAAAAGTAAGTTTGACATCTTGTTCTATTGCCTGTGCTCACCCTCAGGTAATAAAAGAACCAATGAAATATAATAATGGGTCCCTTTGCGCCATGACACTGCATCACATCTATTACATACCTCAGGAATATCAAACATACTCTTATGGGGAATTCAAAATCACTAACACGTGTTTTAAAAAATGCAGCAGCCAGAACATCTTAAAGTGTTTTTCTCCATTCTTTCTGTCACAGTTTTTTTTTTGGTTCTTTAATGATTTATCACATCATCTGTACATCATGGAGCATTTTTTTTTCTTTCTAAACAATGTTAGTATGAAAACATCTAAATAAAAATAAAAATATCTAGTATTGTCACACCTGCTCTTACACCTTGTTCATAGGTTTTCTCACCTCATCCCTGCTTTTCTTAGTTCATAGGCCCCTCTGGAAAGTAAACTGCACATTGATAAATAGTTTTGATTGTTAATATCTCACACTCTGTATGAGAGCAAATAACTAAAGCAAAAAAATTAAAAAGCTCTGAAGGTTCTCTTGATGTAATCCCCATGTGATCTGATGTCAGCTAAGGAGCTGAACTTGACTCTGTGATATTGATTTAATGACAATTAATACTGACAGTCTTCCCTTTAAAATTCTCAATACTGTGCAATGCCACGAAAATTTAGATGTTTATCTCTTTGAACTGCACACACATAACAATTCCTATTAATGCTAATGAAATATAGTAATAAACCACAATTTTGTTAAAGTTTTGCTTAGAGTGGTGTATAAATGCCCTGAATTAAGCTTCAAAACACACATAGGAAATAGGTATTAGTATTCCTGGTTTACAAATAGGAAAACAGGCACTGTAGAATTGGTTTGCAGAGTTTAACATGCAGGTTTCATTCCAGAAAGATGTTACTGCAAGTAGTGGGATTTAACCATGTGCTTAAAATTTAACACATCTTAAACACTTTCCTGACTGAGGCCTAAGAGTGTGTCAGTGACAAAGCTGTAACACAAAACTTTGGCAGCTGGTCTCAAGCTCCTCGCCATTTGTGCAATGCAAGTAAAGACTTTGCTTAATGTCTGCATATTCTAAGCGTAGATATTGTTCAGCAGGCAGTAAAAAGCATGAAAGGATAAAGTATGGCTTATAAGGTAAGCACTGTAGCTTCTCCTTGGTTTTGAAAAATAGTAATTCAGATTTCTTCCAAAATCGTGTTCTCTCTCTCTGTTCTACATTCGACTCCCTATTCTTTCCCTTTCCTTTCAATCTCTTTAAAAGCTGCTAACATCAGCTGCTTCTTTGTGGATTTTTCTTTTTGCTTCGTTGCCTACAAATTGCTCTAAGCTCTTCATTCCCTACGAACCTGTTCAGCTGGAGCAGAACAGCTGTACAGGCAGGCTGTTCCTCGCACACCTCTGGAAAATGTATAGGAAAATGATAACAAGCCATATAGACTGAAGTTTTTTTGTCTTCTGAAGATTTGAGAGGGGATATATATTTATATATATTTAAACCTGCATGCATCTGAGCAAGTGTACAGTTGGGAAAGATAAATAATCATTAAAATACTGCGTATATTTCTCCAGAGGGTAAAAAGTCTAAAATTCTCAGCCTCTGATTTACATCCCCCAGGGTGTCAGAGGATGTCTAACCATGTCAACTGGAGTGGAAAAACACTGCATGTCAGCATGAGAAGGCCTGATTGCTATAAAACAAATGTCTTTTTAGTTCCTCACCTCCTTAACCCCCTCCCCCATACAAAAAAAAAAAAAGTACACTCGACTGTCTTGCATTCTTTAACTTCTTATAGGTTCAAAAGATAATAAACTGCAGTACTGATTTGACCTCAAAAAAGAAATGTATTTTCAGAAAAAGCATGTTTGTTTTGTTTGTCTGGTTTCATTAAAGTAACAAGAAACTTGAATACAAGTCTCTGAATAAATGACAGACCTTTGCAGGGTAGGAGAGAGAATGTGTGAAGAGCGATAGTTTGGAGTTTTGTTTGAAATTCTCCAAAAGGATGCTTCCAGCTGAAGAAAATCGACCCTGAGTTTCTGATCAAAAGCTCAAAGAAGAAGATGGAAAGATTGCTACTGACTTCTAAGTGTTATGTCTAAAGGACCTGGTTTTATCCAGGAATAACTTCAGTTTCTTCTGCCATAGATCCACTAGTTCAAACACATAACATGGGCAAGGCAAATCATCATTTCTAATGGTGATGCTACTGCTGTGCTTTGCAGTTCTACATGAACAGGTTGGATAAATCAAGCTACACTAATGGCATAACACCAGTGACTGTAGTGGTTCTCTTAGTTAGCCTTAGAGGGGGTGGGTTCACGTTTGACAGATGTTTAAATATCTTCTGATATGCTTCTTTACTGGAAGCTTTTGTTAGAACAATATTCTGATAGCCTTATAACACTTGGTAAAAAAAGAAGCCTGTACTTTTTTATTAAGCATTTCTGACTGTCTCAGAGACAAACAGGAAAGTAGCATCAGTGAATGACTCCAAACGACACAAAAATTATTCAACTCTGATCCTTGAGTCATATCATAATATAGTTTTTTGGTGCTCTTTTTTTACCTTTCTTCCTGTTCTTCATTTGCTTCTCCGGATTTGCTTCTCTAGGCACCACTCCCCTTCTGGCCTCTTCAGGCTGCCAGGGACAAGGGGGATGAAGTAGAGGCAGCTGTGCTCTCCTCCCCGTCAAAATGTCTCAAACAGGGCATTTATGAGACAAGCATGGGACCAAAGGTAGCCTGGGGGCTCTGAAGGAGGTGAAGCATTATTTATGCTATGGCTAGGTACCAGAACACTTGGAGGTCTCAGTACACCTGGCAGATCCTAGTCCTACAGACTTCACCATGGCCAAAGTGTCCTTGGGTCTCTGAAGAACTCCACGACGCCCTACTGATTCTTGTCTGAAATATTTAGTGATATTGGGATACTTGGAGGATCATAAAAGACTCACATAGCATTAAAAGATTTTGGTATAGCCCATCATTACTGGAAAACACAGCATTTCTAGAGCTGATGTCATCCAGCACTCACACATAGGAGATCACACTACAATCTGAAAATCAAATAAAAGCCCAGAGCAAACCCCTGATAAAACACAAAATAATAACTATGGGATGGCTCATTAACTTCCAAAGTTCCTAAGAGGTTGAAGATCTCTGAAATGTCTGTCCTTCTGCAGTGCCTGCAAGCCTGAGATGAGATTTAATGAGTCCTCTGTACCAATGTAGAAAAAAAGAAATGTTCTCTCCTTTCCAACTCAGCTAGCTGTCTTTTCACCTCCGTAAAAATACAGTTATGCCAGAGATTTAACTGCAATTTAACAGCACAATGTTCTGTATCAGTAATACGGATAAGACGACCCGCTTTTTAACAGTTAGAAATGGATGCTTTTATGCAGTAGAGAAAAAACCTGCAAATTAAATTTATTCTAGAATCCATTTTTATTACTATTTTTCTCCAAGAAAAAGAAAATCAATAAGAGGAAGGATTTCTCAATACGAGTAGCTGGTCTTAATGCTTCACCATTCAAAATGTTGAAGTTTACCTCACTAAATTCTAGCCCATGACAATAAAATCTTCTTAAGATGATGACCTATGCACTAATAATTCCACACATAGCATTTTCAGTATCTACTGTAATTGTACATACAGTTCAGTTTATTGGAAAGTTACAGTATCGAACCGAGAATAAAGAAATGCAAAGCCTCCAGAAGCAAAGAGACCAAACTGTGTTAAGTTTAAAAAATTCCATTGAAACATAATTGCTGTGGGGATGGATGTTACGTGAACAGAACCTGGGAGTGTAGGTGAAGAGAGATGTAAAAATTTCAGATCTTTTCAAAAATATTGAGCAAATATTGTGGACCTGATACTATGGCCTAGATAGATTCCTCCAAACTTCCAGACTCCTGCTAAACCACTAAGGTACCTCTCTCTTAACCTGACCAAAAAGGACCAAAGAACTGGTGGGGTTTATTTAATCTTCTTTGTAATAATCTGGTCATAACAATTGTCCTTGACGTTGCATTATCAAGAACAAATTACTGTGTAAAACCAAATAGGCGTTTTGTGCTCTTTTTTTTTTTTAAATCTTATCTTCTTCTTCTTCTTCTTCTTCTTCTTCTTCTAATAATAATAATAATAATAATAATAATAATACCACCTAGAGCTTAAGGTTGATAAACTGAATAGATACAATAAAACAGGAAAATATAGTATTATTATGGAGGGAAATTGGTTATTAAAATCAGTGTTTATCTAAGTCAAAGAACAATGTTTACACACGCACTGTGGTACGTACCAGATAGTTACTTGCCTCTTGAAAATCTTAGATTTTATTTTTATTGCCAAGTAACTTTAACATCAAATTCTATTGCAAGAATTACACTGACCCCAATGCACACTATCTGCAGCAGGTTTCAGCATTAGCTAAACTTTACTTAGCATTTGCACAAATGTGCAATTTAATCAATAGATAAATGCAAAAGAGTTTTACTGGTAATGAAATGCAGCCTAATAAAGACACAAGTAAGGTTTAAGAAGAATAAAGGATCTGTGAAAACTCTTCTCATGCCACCCTACCCCCAAATAAGCAATGAAATCTGAGACTTTGTTTAGGTTAGGTAGATTATTTTCAGTTATCATGAGACTGATGGGACCGTTTCTTCCACTCAGTTCTTAGAGTTAGTGGAAAGGTTATAAATTTTCTGGAAGACGATGAAAGAATGTTGTAAACATGACAACAATGGAGGGATTAACGTAATATGTTTTCTGAAATACAAGCCATAAAGTGAAATAAACTGAGGTTTATTTTGCTATTGGTTGGTTGGTTTTTGTTTTTGTTTTTTTTTTTGCCTGTAATTGTAAACTATTCAAAACGGCACTCGATGAACAGAATGATGAAAACTACAACATATATACTCTAGCATATGTTATTAACTCTTTCAGGATTATCTTGAGAAGACAGGTTTCATCCTTGTGATACATGAGGCTGTGATAAGTTAGCATCATCTACGCTCAGAACTACCAGTCTGATGTGCTAACAAACAGCATGGATGTTAGGTGCCCAAGGCTGTAACAGCATTTCACTTGTTTCACTTGCTGTGCTGCCTACAGCAAGTTAGCAACTGACATACCTAACCAAGCAACACCAAGCAGTTCACGGGATTCAACCAACAAAAGAAAATAAATTAAAAAAAGGCCCATCCTGGTGGCAACAGCATTATGCTATTTAGACGTTGCTGAATTAATTTTTTTCCCCTTTTAGACTAAATTTACTGTCACTGTAAAATACAATCTTATGTTTTCTGTTCCTTAGAAAATATTGTAGCTACATTTTAGGATGTTAAAATCTCACAAATAATTTAGACATCTTTGGCATGAAATTTAGTTATCGCAGCTCTAGTAAATTGCCTGTAAGTGCTTACGGTACATTAGCAGTCCTGGCAGCATTGACAACCTGTATTATAACAAAGGGCAACTTTTTCTTCCAAGTCGTCTATTTACAACGAAACTTTCTGAAATATCCTATGTCCTGATAGAGTATTTTACACTGGTATTTGATGCTTTATGCCCTTGTACTTATATATCCAATAAAAGCCTCTTGATATATTCATCCTGAAGAATAAATATTGTAAATTGAAAGATTCGACTTAATTTTTAAATACATTCTTCCACAGTGGTTTCCTTCTTATACACATTCCAAAGACAAATCTCTCCTCTAGCTGTGGAGTCTTCCTTTAAGTTCCCCAGAGTAGTTTTAATACATTTTCAGCACTGTAAATCTCAGTCTTTTCTAGCCATGAACCTCCTCTTCCAATGACTAATAGTAAATATGAATAGTTACAGAGTCCATATCATCATGTTCAACACTCTTGTCCTATCTGAAGACAAAAGGATCCAGGAGTATATTCTCCTGGTTGTCAAGTTTCCCATTCTTCAGCTCATAGGCTGCCTTTAAATTGCACATGCAATAGTAAAACCTCACTCTGTTTCACATGGTAGAGAAATTTTTTAAGGACTTGCTTCATGAAAATTCCCTAAGTGTCCCTACTTAACTGCTTTAAACCATCTTCAGACATTTTGTAGTGATGTTACTGTGCCATAAAGAACAGTTGTTTCCAGAAGGTCAAACAGGTACTACTGAAGTGTTATAGAAAGTGTTGTCACAGATATTATCAAACTTAATTTTATTTTTTTAATTTATTTTTAATTTTACTAGTGAGATTTTAATGTAAAAATCATGTCAAGTGACAATGTGAGAAAGAGAAACGTATTTGCAGCAATGTACTGCTTAGTAAGACCTGTAGCAATTCAATTGCAGAAGACCCTCATCGTGGCCAATATAGTGCTGAGAGAACAGAATAAAATAGAAATAGAACAGAATAGAACAGAAGAGTTGAATTTAGTTCAGCAGGAAAGGATGATCATCTAGTCCAACTTTCAGACCATTTCAGCATTGACCAAAAGCTAAAGAATGTTAACATTTCAACACAAGAAGGACATGGAGCTGCTGGAGCGAGTCCAGAGGAGGGCCACGAAGATGATCCGAGGGCTGGAGCACCTCTCCTCTGAAGACAGGCTGAGAGAGTTGGGGCTGTTCAGCCTGGAGAAGAGAAGGCTCCAGGGTGATCTTATTGCAGTCTTCCAGTACCTAAAGGGAGCCTACAGGAAAGCTGGAGAGAGATTTTTTACAAAGGCATGTAGTGACAGGACAAGGGGCAATGGATTTAAACTGAAAAAAGGGAGATTTAGATTAGATATAAGGAAGAAATTTTTCACTCAGAGGGTGGTGAGGTACTGGAACAGGTTGCCCAGAGAAGTTGTGGGTGCCCCATCCCTGGAAGTGTTCAAGGCCAGGCTGGATGAGGCTTTGGGCAACCTGGTGTAGTGGAGGGTTTCCCTGCCCATGGCAGGGGGGTTGGAACTAGATGATCTTTGAGGTCCCTTCCAACCCTAACCATTCTATGATTCTATGATTCTATGAATGTTAAGGGCATTGTTCAAATGTCTCTTAAACATTGACAGGCTTGGGACATCAACCATCTCTCTAGGAAGCTTGTTCCAGTGTTTCACTACCCTTTCAGTAAATAAATGCTTCCTAACGTCCAGTTTAAACCTCCCCTGGTGCAGCTCTGAACCATTCCCATGCATCCTTTCACTCGATATCAGGGAGAACATCTGCTAATTATTTATTTTTTTTTAAAACAATATCAGGAGCAAATCTAAAGGCATGATATTAACAAATTATGAAATATAAACGAGTGAAGGAGAATCAGTTCAAGTTAATTCTGGAAAGATAAGATTATGATGTTATTTTTATTCTTTTTTGTTTCTATTTAACACTTTCATGTTAATATCATGTTTTGTAATATTGTCATCTTTTGTGATAGAACAGTTATAACTGAAAATTGCTAGATGTGCTCAAAAGCATTCCAGCATATAAAAGGTCCTCTGTAGTAGATTAGAGAATTAAGAATGTTCACATCATCAAATCCTCTAGATGACTGATCGTGCCAAAGTGATTTCCAATTGTTGAAATGTTCACTTTCCTTGTGTGTGAATATTAAGGGGCTGAATGTGGCACTCAGCAAACAAAATTGTCAAGTCTCTGGAGTACGACTTTTCCTGATTTTGGATTGAATGGCACTTTTAAAAATTTTTTTCTTTTTTTTATTAATGTGTACTTACTTGAATAAAGCTTTCCAGGAATACCAGCAATTTGACTTTTGGCACAAACATGAACACAGGAAGGTCAATGAAAAAAAAAAAATCACTTCCATGGAAATTTAAACTGACCTACCGGGAGGGTAAAACATAATTAAAATATTCACATCCTGCACTAATCAAACTGAATCTATTCAAACTGACTAAAAGGAGGACAAAGGAAAATGTTATTCTGCTATCCAATAGAGAAAAAAAGTTACTGACAGATGACACTATGAAGGCCAAAGCGTTTACTGTCTTTTTTGCATTAGTTTTAATTAAAAAGGTCAACATTGAGAAGGTGACTAGCATAATTAATACAAACAACAAAGGAACAATTTCAATTAAAAATACAGACAGAAAAGATTGGAGAGTACTTAAGTAAATTAGTTTTCAGAACAGATGTGTCTGATGAACTTGCTCCTAGGCTATTTAGAGAACTGGTAAAGACGCCTCAGAACCATGTTGCCATCAGAAAAGTAGTCTGTGAAGGACACGAGGTATCAATAAAACGGAAAAAATGAAACAGAATACTCATCTTTTAAAATGTAAGGAATCAGGACCTTAGGAATAACAAATCTATCTGTCAACTATTAAGTGTCCAAAAAGTTCTGGAACAAATTAACAACATGATTTGTAAGTAGCTGGAAATACGAAAAGGAGGTGAGGTAAGTTGAGGCAAAATCAATTAGTTAAGAGTTAGTCAATCCTTTAAAAACAAATAATGTCAACAGAATTAAATCTCTCCACAAAATAGTAACAGATCTTGTAGAGAAGTGAGTTGCAAGCAAGGTCATTTATGTAGCTCTTGCCCCACAGAAAATTCTCAAACATACAAGAAAGAGAAAAAGGGAAGGCTTGTCCAAGTGGTAGTAATATACTGTGGGTGCAAAACTGATTAGATAACTGTATGTATAGTGCAATCATGACTAAGCTATTGCTAAAAACTGATTTCTTCTACTTTTTTTTCCTTTTCTCTAGCAAGCCTGTTTAAAGTTTAATAATACTGTGAGTGATGGAGAGAGCACATACTGCATTTTAAGAAGACACAAAACTGGGCCTGTCAGTGTGCTGGAAGGTCAGTTAGAACGTAAAATTCTAAAAGTCAGGAACAAATCTGTACAAATGCAAGATATAGAAAAGTTGGGTGGTTAGAGGATTTTCAGGGAAGGATCTGGAGATCCAATACGGAAATAAATCAAAAGTGTCTTTCTGTTGCAAGAAACACATCCTTGGATATGTAAAACTGAAAACTACCTGCAGGATACAAAAGATAAATCTTCTGCTTTGTTCCAGTTTTAGGAAAACCTGAGAGGACTGTTTCTGTCCTGTTTTGGACAGCTTGAAGAGATATGAACCAACAGGAAAAACTCCAAAGGAGAACTATCATGCGTCTGACCAACAAGGAAAGATCTGAGATTTAACAACCTGAGAATGTTAGAGCTAAGGAAGAGGAGGCTGAAGATATAGATGATAGCAATCATTTGATGTATAAAAGGTAGCTCTGAAGAGGAATGTCTTGTCCATGATAAAGAATTACTGAAATTAAAATGTAGAAAGATGCTGAAAACCTTTCTAACAGAAAGGAATGTTACTGAAACACTAAAACAGATTGCTAAGTGAGCTTTGGAATTCTCACAGTTGAGTGTCTTTAAGGAACAAACATCTCAGCAATGATCTAGGTATAGTTGATCTTGCTTTTGAAGGGACTGGATCACCAACCATACTATTTTCCCCAATTTTTTTTAGTTCAAATTGGAGAAAAAAAAATATTACTTTTTTTTTTTAGAGAAAGTCCTTTGCACACACAGTGTGCCAGAAATTCTACCTGTATGTTTGCGAACTACTATAAATCATTTCTGCAAAGTTAAGCCCTCACCTCTCTAGTGCCATAGGTAGCTATCTATATCTGAAATTATAGAGAACTCTGGAATTCTTTGCTACTTTCTCAACCATTACTTGATCAGACCATTTGTTTTCAGACTGGAGAATAAATCAGGTTCAGACAGATTCAAATTTCACTGAAAAATTGCAAGAGTGATTCGAATACGGTATTTTAAAGCTCATGTATACAGTTTGAATACGAAACTCAAAAATAAGTATAGGAAATTCAACTACGGAACTAGAAACGGCGACAAAAGCTGATGCTATAAAAATACTTGCACACATAGAATGATGTGATAATGAGCCATACATCAGAAAAAAATTATAGCAGACAATATGAACGGAAAGCATACTTAAACTCAAAAGGACACCTGTGCCAGCATTAAAAATGATTTATTACATGAATTGCAGGTCAGAGCAGACAATACGTGCCTACAAGAATAAAACAAGAAAGGGTCTCCTTCCACTCAAAATTGGACTATTACATGCATTTCTAAATCAGTGTATCATCTAGTGCAGTAAAATTAACTCCAATTAGCGTACTATAAACAGAGCTATTAAGAAATTTAAAAGCTTTGACTAAATGAAAAAAAATCAGCTAAAGTCATCACAGAAATCTTAATTAAGACTGCTGCCTTTGAAATACAAAAGGAAAACAAAATCACAACCCTTGGACAAGTTGCTGCTGTTCTCATGCAAGTCAATCAAAAAATGTGCTGTAGCTCTGTTGGCAACTAGTAAGTCAACAGTTACGTCACCCAGGCCAGCTACAAAATAACCCTTTTTTGTGTCTGTAACCTAGCCTTTCTGGTTCCACTTTCTCATCATAACTCCCATATTATGGGGGTTGGAACTAGACGATCTTTGAGGTCCCTTCCAACCCTAACCATTCTGTGATTCTATGATTCTAATAACTGCACAAGTAAAAGATATAAACATATGCAGGCATACAAATGGGTTGAAGCAGACTGGTACAGGATGGCACAGCATACTGTTTCAGAATATGAATTGCATACAACAAAATTTCTGTTTTGAATATTTTTTTCAATCAAGTTTGATATTTTTTTATTAAAGATTATCAACGCATTCTTAATTTTTAACTTAAGCATATAGTATCTATTTTCAGAATATTTCAATCATTTCACAATTAGCAGAAAATATTTTATGAATATGCTCCATAAAAATTATTAAAATGTTCTCCTGGATAAGAAAAAGTCAATTTCTGTCTTCTAATTTTCCATCTTCTTATTTTTACATACATGAAACATTTACATGGGAATATGAGGCAAACCTTACATTTAAGAAAAAAAATTGTGGCAAGAAAAGAGAAACAGTAAAATAGCATAGTCATGTTTAAACATGTGGCTTGAGTATTCATTACCCCAAAATTAGAAAGGATTATTCAGAAAAAAAATAATCATAAATCCTACAACATGAAAAATAACTATAAATCCTCCTATGACATGGAGACTTCTGAAATAGGAAAGGACATACACTGGATTCCAGATGTCTCATTGTCTCTAGATTCCCTGTCCAATACATTGAGTCATGAAGAGGAAGCAATATACCACAGAAAGTGGAGAAAATGCCAGGGCATTTCCTGAGAAGGGGAAAATGGTTAGACTTCAATCCAGAGAAAAGTTTCATGTCACATTAAGGATTTTTTTCACTCAGGATCATGTTGGGTTTATGTGGTGGGATTTTGGTAGCTGGGGCGGGGCTACAGGGATAGCCCCCGTAATGAGCTGCTAGAAGCTTCCCTGGCTACGAGTTGGACCCACCTCTGGCCAGAGCCGAGCCCATCAGTGCCTCTGTGATTAACGTATTTAAGAAGGGACAAAGAAACTTGTGCCATGTGGGACCTGCAGCTGAGAGAGGGAGAAGGCAGGGGCAGTCTGGCAGATGGCTGCTTGCGCTGGGCCGCTACCACTTGACTGGCTTGGAAAGCTCCGAAGCACCCGGCTTCTGGAGTGCCCCCTGGGCAGAATTCATTCTGCCAGGAGTGCCGAGGTTCATCAGGCCAGTCGAGCCCGCATGTGGCTGCAGTGGAGAGAGGACTGAGATCTGAGAGAAACAACTACTTAGACACCACGATCAGTAAAAATGGAGCGGGAGGAGGCGTGCCGGACTGAGATTCCCCCGCAGCCCATGGTGAAACAGCAGGCAGCCGCCCTGCCACCCATGAGAGACACGGTGGAGCAGAGACCCATCCGCAGCCCGTGGAGGACCCCACACTGGAGCAGAGATGCCTGTGCCTAAAAGAGTCCTTAGAGGGCTGCCTCTGTGGGAAGGACGTCCACACTGATGATGATTAACAGTGGAGCAGAGATGTGTCTAGTCAGCGGAGGACCCCACAGCAGAGTAGGTGGCTGCATCCTAAGAAGCTGTGACTCTGTGAGAAAAGTCCACACTGGAACAGTCCAATGGGTAAGGACTGCATTCCGCAGAAAAGACTCATGTTGGAGAAGTTTGCGGAGAACTGTCTCCCATGGGAAGGGAGTCCACACTAGAGCAGTGGAAGACTGTAAGGAGTCCTTCCCCAGAGGAGGAAGGAGTGGCAGAAACAATGTGTGATGAACCGACCACAGCCCCCATTTCCCATCCCCCTGCACTGCTTGGAGGGAGGAGGTAGAGAACTCGGGAGCACAGTTGAGCCTAGGAAGAAGCGAAGGGGTGAGGGAAGGTGTGCTTTTAAGATCTGGCTTTATTTCTCATTATCTTCTCTGATGTGATTGGTAATGAATTAAAAATTGATTTGTCCCCAGATGAAGTCTATTTTGCCTATGACTATAATTGGTGAGTCTCTGTCCTTGTCTCAACCCTCGAGCCTTTTGTTATATTTTCTCCTCCCCATCCCACCATGGGGGCGGAGTGAGTGAGTGACTGCATGGTGCTTGGATGCCAGCTAGGGCTTAACCACACAAGACTGAAGAACCTGTGGTACCAAAGAGTTAAACAGCATCCCTAATTCTCACAGAGCTGCATCAAAGCACTTAATACGGACCACGAGGACTGCAGACTGTTAGCCTATTCTCTCTGTGTGGCCAGTTACAAACTCTTCTGCTGGGATCGAGATCATTTTCTTTATGATTTTAAGAGCCGAAGCTTCCCTGAAGAAGAAAACAAGTGAAGGAATAATGTGACTGTAAACTTTTCCTATTATCCTATGTAGATGAACTGATCTTGCTGAATCTGGATCAGAGAACATGTGAAAATACTCTCTAAAACACATTCATTTTTTATTATACTGTCGCCTCTCTTGTATCCTTGACCGAAATCACATGAGAGAAGACAGGAAATAAGGAGCAACCTCTTCACCTGATTTCTATATATCTACAATTTCCTTATATTTATCATTATAAATTACCATGCCATAAGACTACTACAGAAAGATTCTGTTCAACAAGTGGCAAATCCTATCAAAGAAAATATCTGATATTTAAGATACAGCGATAATCAGCTCTGTTGTACAGGCAAGCCTATGAAATTCAACATATTTTGTTCTGCACTGATCTACATCAATATAATGTTATACCGAGTTCCTCCTAGTCAAATACCTGATAAATGAATCAGTTACAAGAAGCAATTGACTATAAAGCAAGCCTCTGAACAAGTTTCCATTGCATTTGTCACTGCAATAAATGAATAAATCTTTCAAAACACTACTTCTGGTGCATTCCCCAAAACTCTCATCATGAAACCTGAATTACAGCGTTCAGAGATACCGAAGGTTGCTCTTTGACAAACAACAAGCGTGCTAATTGTCTTGCTTTGCCTTTCATCCTCAGTAATTACTTTTGTTCCATATGGTGACAAGCTAAGTGCCTTCTATTTGCGTGTAAAAAAAGCAACCTGGTCTTCTGATACCAAAACTGCCCACGTTTTGTCATGCAAGAAGCTGGATTACCAAATCAAGTGCAGTTGTGTGGGCTTGGCAACATCATGACAACTTTTGCTAGAATTTTCCTTTGTCGCTATTACAGCTGAGCCCAGTAGAGATAAAAATAGTGGAAAAGACAGTATTAAAGAAATGTTTCTTGTCTTTTTACAGGATTTCTGGGATTCTCAGTTCTCTGTATCCTACTCAGAGTACAGGTGTTGACCATTGAGAAAATCAGGTCCATTCAACAACCAATTCTGACTCTTGCCTGTAGAGTTGGTAGGGGCAAAGGCAAGAGCAAAAAATGCAAGAATATTAAGACATTTGATAATAAAACAACAGTGCCTCCTACTCCTCTAGCTTCACCCTATGCTTATGCTACTTTAAGCTTGTCTTGCTGCAAAGACTTATTTATCTGTTTCTTGCTTTGCTCGCTGTTGTCTAAAATGGAGCTAAAATAGTGAGAACAAGAAAATTGGGGAAAAATCCTGATGCATACAATAACCAATTAAAAGCTTTTTATGCTTGCAGTAGTGTTTTATAAGCATAGGGAGGAAACTGTCACTTATGGGCCTGTCAGGTGGGGGGAAAAAAAAAAACCAAAATAGCATGTTAAAAGTCTTAAACAGCATTTTCTTAAGAGCTAAACTATGGTCAGCAGCACTTCAGCTAATTCCTAGAGCAAATAAATTTTACTCAAATTATTTACTTCAAGGCTGGAATACAGACAGACAGTCTCAAAGGTTAATTTAATTTTCCCCAATTTAACTCGCTCTTTAAAATCCGCACAACTTTGGATTCCTTGACTGAAAAGGTAACCAGAACATACTCTGAGCACAGCAACAGGGAATAAAAAAAGAAAAAAAAATCTATTATTTTTCATTCTTCATCTTGTAAAATTACATTATTCAATTATAACTCCCACAAAAATAGAAATTTGCCTAAAATGAGACCCCTGACAGAGTTTGACAGAACTCTTGAAAATCATCATAGGCTTCTCCTAAACAAAGAGTGCAAATGGAGCTGCCATATCTGAACTTAGTGATAATCATTTCCATCTTTTGCACTTTAGGGCTGAACGGAATATTTTACAGAGAATCAGTGTAGGAAACTCTTGAGGGAAAGTAGCCTAAGAGATTCTTATGAATCAATGTTTCCTTATGTATATTTATTTTTCCTCACAATGCTCTCGCAAATTGCAGATTTTTTTAAAAAATCAAAGCTTCTCTTCTTCCCTTAAATAAAAGGCCAAAGCAAGAACAGATTGTGAAGCCATTATATTCATGAAGAGAAAAAGAGAGGTTAATTCAAAATTCTATGGTCTGTTGAACCCAATATCCGCACGTTCCCCAAAGCAACAACAAACGCACCACGGAAACTCAATCAAGGCATCAAACCCACTCCAGCAAATGTGTTGTGCCAACCCATTATTAATGTTGCCTCTCAGGGAAATTCTATATCAGCATGAACTTGCTGAAAATATTTTTCACAAATTCACATTATACTACTTCCTTGACATTAAATGCCAAAGACGGCAAATGAGGAGAGGCCTGAGAGCGGGGAGAGATTCAAGGATGAGTTCTGTTCACAGAACAGATCTGATGAACAAACCGTGCAAGTGCATTCGGAAAGGGTTTAATACACTGACATTAGCTGTTGGCGAACTTGACAGGTTATAGATAAGTAAGTTGTCCTTGTAAAGAGAGCTTCTGTGGACTTGTTTTCCTGTATTCCTCCCCATGCCAGTCACAGGAACGGGAGTGAAATATCAGTGAACGAGCATAGCTGAATTAAGCCATTCAGCACACGAGTATGGAGCTCAATTGTGTTCCCTTGCATCTTTTCCTACTGCCAAATAAAAACACCATTGTCCTTGCTGAAGGATTCCCTTTCATGTCTCAAGGATCTCTGCCAACTTAGTTGTGAGAGTCACACTGCGTGCCCAAGTGGAAGTGAGGGGATCTCACGTCTTCAAATTTATCCCTTCACCCTCTTTTGGGCAATAGAATTTGAATGCAGTAAGCACTGCTGAATACACCGAGAAAGTTCATTCAGTAGGTGCCTGCACCCAAAAAAAAGTCATTTTACCATTTGGATGCAAGCTACATTGAAAGCTCTGCATGCCTGTGGTGTAAATATGCAGGCTGAATGCACGCTGACGGGGTCTCAGCCTCCCGACTTCAGCGTACGTATCTTATCCGAGGTGATAGTGTGAACGTCCACTTTCGTAGATGAACAGCTGCGGGGGGGTGGGGGGTGGGGGAAGAAGATAAATACTTTCCATAATGTGACCTAATTAAAACAGTAGATCATAAAGGAAACTGATGGCACCAAAGTTCAGATATTAACCACATATTTTTAAAGATTCAAAATCATGTTGGTTTGTGAGTATTCATTAGCAGGCTCTGTGAGACCAGGGGACACTAGAAGAAATTTCACAGGAATTATCTATAATGCCAGTGACTGAATCTCTCTGAAATCCCATAGGGTCTTTTTTTAGAAAAAATGTCATTCAATAATGAAACACGTCACACGTGAAGTTGATATAAGTCATTATGGCTATCATCTGGCTATTACTGATACAATGTTTGTCACACACAAACACTATTTCGTAATTAAACTCAAGTTTTACCTAGCTTGTTACTTGTTTGTTGTTTTTTTTCCTTAAAAGATTACTTATTTAAAGAAAATATGACATGTAAAAAACATTTTCACTGAGGTGAAAGCAAACAGTGACTTTGCTGAAATATTAAATATCACACTGAAGTATGAAAAACACAGTAAGGATAATTCATTCAGTAGGAGAACAAATAGAATTCTGTATTCATTTCTTTAAATGCCTGGACTGAAAAATCAGTTTTTGGCATGTGTCATGCAGCTGGGACAAAACCAGTCTGTAATTTCATTCGGTGTTCCAGTTGGATTTGATTTCCTAACACCTCCTGCAATAAGGACAAACTGTTGTTTTTGCAGAAGTCTGGGCAACTAACCCTACAGAAAGCCTCTAAAAACACACTGGTTCTGAATGGAGGAAACTGTGAAATGCACAAGCCAACAGTTTTATTTGGTAATAAATTCAATCTTTTGGCATAATTACCATATGGCACATTTTTTTCTTTCTATTTTTTTTTTAACAGTTTTTCATTAGAAATTAGTGGGTTTCTTTTGTTTTAAAAAATCCCTTTATTAGGGCAAACATGCTTTTCTAACTTTCCTTTAAAGCCCAAAGGTCTGTCAAAGGTAAGCACATATTCACAATATCCTGCTAGGTGGATGTATATTTTGTTCAAAATCCTTTTAAGATGAAAGCAATACCCAGATAAAGATGGACCAGAACCGAGACTGTAAATCAAATCAAATACATAAAAAAAGAGAGATTTACAGCACATTTGCTCCTTCAATCTACAGCTCATTTATTCTAAATATCTTTTCCTAATGAGTAATTTTCTGGATGTCACCACAGTTTACCAGGGTCAGCATCCAAGTGTAGTACAAGCAACATATTTAAATTAGTTTATTTGGTCAGGAAAGAGCAATATAACCTGGCATATATCAAGAAAGTATTAATTTGGCTGTACTCAGAGACAAAAACATTGCTGCTGCAACAGAGAAGCTGCAGGCTGGAAGTAAAGTATCCTTTCTGATTGCATAAATGAAATTCCTAAAACGATGCTGAATAAATATGGATCTAGTGTCATTCTTCCAAGGAAGATACTAGGGTTCCAGCTGCTAACTTTAGGTGTTTGGATTCAGACTGTAAGAAGCAGTAACCAAGATTCAAGCTAAACTTCATGCATCAGGCTACTTGGGTTCTTGAAAAGAAAAACCCTGCCCCTCAGTTCTTACTCCCTCTTTGCACCCAAGG
The DNA here is from genome assembly GCF_009769465.1 of Tauraco erythrolophus. Classification (NCBI taxonomy): domain Eukaryota; kingdom Metazoa; phylum Chordata; class Aves; order Musophagiformes; family Musophagidae; genus Tauraco; species Tauraco erythrolophus. The sequence goes on along the minus strand of NC_141465.1, from coordinate 93,985,275 downwards.
TGCTCGAGATCCTTTATCAAATTATTTCCAAGTGGTTCGAGAAGGGAAAACAAAGACAGGAGAGCGAGATAGCTTTCAGTTTCTGACTGTCCCCTTCTGCAGACTAAAACCAGAAAAAGTATCCAAGGCTTAATATATTTTTCTTTCTGCTACTAGTTTCCTCATCATGTATTATGAAATTACCATTTGCATGGGGGCCTAGGTTTTCCCTGCGCTTGAGATAAAGGGACATTAAAAATCTTTTAATTAGAAAGCTATCCTGTTAATGCTAAGAAGGACAAAATCTTACAGCCTTCTGAAATGAAGAAAAGCATTACACGATTTCATAGGTCTGTGTTTCCCCATTCACGACAACGTGCAGCATATTAACAGTAAAGGAAGCTATTTCTTTAAAAGAAAGCATGAAAATACTTTAGGTAAAATCATAACTATCCTAATTTCTAAATTCAGTGGGAGTTTTGCTATGTGCTACACTTGCAGTAAAAATGAGTTATGAAAATAGCTGTCATATAGGCCATTTTCAAAACATGAATAATTCAAACAAGTTCATAATTTTTTTCTTCAAAAATATTAAACTCTATAGCTTGTACAATTAATGCAGCTGAAATAGCAAGACTTTAAAAGCAACCGCTTATTCTATACAATAACATTTCATTGGAATTTTTATTGTGTTTATTTTCATGGATCTCAATAGACAATATATCCTGTGCAAGGAAAAAATGTAATCCATTTTACTGACAGTGCACAGTCAAAAGAGAGATGGAGAGTTTGCACTTCACATGTTGTGAATGAAAATTGAGAATATATGTAATAAGCATCTCTAAACCTTAATGAGTTATTGAGCTGTGTGTCTCCTAGTGTGTCAGTGATTCTTTTTAATTTATTTTCTAGTTTCTACCCAACTTTTCTATAGGAAAAGAAAGCCCAAATGAAATTAAACTGAAAACATACAATGAAGTAAAATTAATAAAAAGCAAATGCTATTGAAATTAAAATTGGATTTGCCCCAGGGTAAATGCATGGCGAGAATCAAGCCAGGAGTGACTATGGCACTGAAACTCCAGCCAGAACCATAGCTGGGACCTCCAGAAAAGGGTACTCGTCACAGCTATTCTCTCCAGAGGCACGTGTGCATACACAGGCAGGAACGATAGCTGCTGCTTAAAATACTCAACTTTTTTTAAACATCGAAGGCAAATAATTTTATTTCCCCTCAAGATTAAATGAAAGAATCCAAACAAAATATGTATCTTGTCCTCGCAGTTCTTCCTGCAATCATTTTAGCAAAACCATCCTAGCTCATGTCAGATAGATTGAAAAAATACCTAAAAGATTGCAAACAAAAGCTGTGGACCAAAGATTCTGTTCAAATGAAGAGCAGGGTTTGGGAAACCACAATTAGGTTCCCTTCTCCACTACAGGCTTCTCATATAACTTCTACTAAATGGCTTAGGGTAAGCAAATTCTTTCATGGATATTTCAGTCCTAGAGCTGGAGGTCACCTCTATCCATAAGAAAACAATTCTTCCTATGTTTATAGCATGTTCATGTCTTCTAGATCCATAGTGACAGCAATATCACAAAACAGTTCTGCTGCTTAATCGTCTTTGCCACTGAAAAGCTTTTCTAAACGTCTAACCTAAAAAAAACTATTCTATTTCAAATCAGGTTTTTTTGCTTATCTAAGTTGGCTTACTCACATAGTCAAATGACCTTAGTATAGAGACATACCACACACGAGCTGAGCTACATCAATGAATCTTGTCTGATTACACTTCAATTAACATTGGCTAAGAGTACTCACACAGTCTGCTACTGAAGCTCAGAGGATGTGCAGTGACCATGAAACCTCTATAACTCACTGATATGTCTGATCTGGATATGAAATCCATTCCCCTGCCCTTCTCTGGACTGAGTGCCTCCTTCTCTAGTCCATTCAAATCCATGAAGGAGGCTTGCTGGATCATTTCTGGTAGTAAGCGCTCCTGGATCACACCTAACAGATGTGGCACCACCCATGAATAGTTGTTGCTGTTTCATCTAGCAGGTTAGGGCTCATGCTCTGAACTGGGCTGAAGCTATTTTTCTTGATGGGAATCAAAATGATGAGTGTTTTGCACTCTCCCAGGAAGATATTCATGCAGAAGTTCTATGACCTATACAGTGAAGTAAAGTGGAATTAAACTAAGAAAAGCTTAACCTAATAGTAGCATTTCACTAATACATCATGACTGCATTCAGAAGAGAGTGACAAATGAGAGGTGGTTGGAAAAGTAGGCTAATGCTCCAGAGTCATCAACTCAGAGACGACAGCCAGTGGTCAAAGAGCACTCGCGTTAAAAAAAAAATAAAATAAATTCACTCATTGCCAAAGTGATTACGAAGTACTTGTTGTCATTATCCCAGAAATGCCTACCACCTTGCCACTGCCTGTGTGTGGTACAGTCCTGCAGTCCTGCAGGTACAGCACTACCCTGCAAGCCTCAGTAGAGCCCTGCTGGCAAAATATCAATGAAAACTTCCTAATAATACCAAGTCTGCCAGACTTAAGATGATCTCCTGACAAGAATGGCTTAAACACAGACACTTAGCATATATGAGATGGATTGAGACAGACTGCTAGAAAGTAGAGAACTGCAAAGAGCAAAAAGTACTGGACACTTTACAGATGCCTTCTAACATCTTCCGTCTATTCATCTTGAAATCGTACAATTCTAAAAAGTTGGAGTCCTAGAAAATTCTGACTAATAAATAAAAATGTAAGTTTATGTTCCCACTCAAAGATTAATACAAAAAACTAGTCCCTCTCTTCATCTTTTCTCTACTTAATATTATCTACATATTTAACTATACCAGTTAAATCCTCAGCCCTCAGCCTCTCTTAACAACTTACTTACACCTACATCATGAGTATCCAGCAAACCCAACTTTCTGAGGTATGTTGTTTCTTTTGCAAGCAACTTAACTTAGCAATGAAGAGAAGTTATGCACCTTCACAGGCTTACAGAGAGATCCTGCCTGCTTACACACCTTAAATCTCTTCAGTAATTGCATAAAAATACAGGCACTTAGGTCAGGAGAAATAGATCAGTAGGCATGGAATATTAAAGCACAAATTAGATGTCGACATCAGAAAATTGCTCCTGAACACCTTAATTAGATAACTAAAAGACTTTCCACAGCCGTTTATTGTGATAATACACAGAGCTCAGCAGTTAGACAAAGGCCCCTGAAGTGATGTCTCAAGTCATGTCACAGCTTTCTGTCTTTTTGCTTATGGCTGTCCACTGGGAAATACTTTTTTTTTTCTTTTTTTCTTATGGGTCTGCTACATTTCAAGACAAATGAATGAAGAATGAATTCAGCATGACACAGAGGTTCAGCATATTTTAAAAAGGTCTCTTCTTGAGCATATTAGCTCCTATCACTGGGGTGGCAATCGTCGTGCTGGTGAAAGAATGTTTTCGTTATATTACACATATGCTACACACATCAAATATACATATTTACATAGGTACGCTTTTTTGTACTAATGTTATATGCAATATGTTATATAAAAATAAACAAATAAAAAATCAAAAGAAACTACTTTCAAGGAAAACATGCTAACATTATTTCCCAAAACTTTTAAAGAGACATCAGAGTATTAAGAAATACGTGTAACTACTCATAGAAATGAAATCATCACAAAAAATAATTGCTAGCAAGGGCATCTAGGTATGTGTGAATGCATCTATCTGCTTTTTATTTAAATATCATGATTCCAAGCCAGTTGATGGACTAATGTCTATATGTACCTGTTAAATTTTCATGGATCAGTTTTCCTTTTCTGTGTGCGTAAGCCATAAGGAAAGCATACCAAGGTTAAGCTTGGTGGTACCTTTAAGTGACACATAATAAAACATAACATCTGTTTGCAATGCATATTAGAAGGTGGAATTTCCAATCAAAGCACTAGTTTTTGGACAAATTTGAACTTACTGATTCTGCCACAGTTCTCAAAGCTTCTGGAAACATTAATTAAGATTCATAAACTTTCGGTGATATATATAAGAGAAAATATAGAGAGAAAAGGAAGAGAAACTTTTGAGAAGAATTGTTAAATGATCAGTCCAACATCTTAAAATAAGTTAAAGGCAAATTCATTAAAGTAGTGTCTCCTTATTTCTCACAAATTCAGGCAGGGATTCTCCTGATCCCAAGACAAAACTTGGACAATATTTCATGGTTATTTAAGACAAAATAACAGTGCTGAAAACCCAGTTTCGACAGTATCTGTGAACCCATCTACCCTTCTCAGTACCGTGGTGTGTTGGGTTGGGTTGCAAGGCTCCGACACCGCAGGGCACGGGGTGGCTGCTGCGAGAAGAGGTTGGACACAGACGGTTCCAGCCGTCTCCGACCGACCCACCGCAGGGCACGGCCGAGCCCCGCAGCCAGGGTGGTGGCGTCTCAGGGAAAACAGGTTTCAAAAAAGGCAAAATACTGCACAGGCAGGGAGGAGTGAGGGAAAAATCGTGTGAGGAACAGCCCTGTGACACCAACGTGAGGAAAGCAGCCGGGAGGAGATGCTCCAGGCACTGGTGCAGAGATTCCTCTGCAGCCTGTGGAGGAGACCACATCCCAGCAGATATCCACACTGCAGCCTGTGGAGGACCCCGTGCCAGAGCAAGTTTGTGTTGAAGGACTGCAGCCCATGAGATGAACCCACGCTGGAGAAGGGGAAAAGCATGAGAAGGAAGAAGTGGCGGATGTGAAGTGCTGTGGACTGACCAAAGCCCCCATTCCCCATCTCCCAGCACTGCTCGGGGGTGGGGGGAAGGTGTTTGGTTTAATTTGTCTTTGTTTTTCACCAAAACCATATGTTAACTGGCAATAAACTAATCACTTTTCTCCAAGGCAAGTCTTTTTCACTTGTGACAGTAAGTTATCTCACTGACTTTATCTCGACTCATGAGCTTTTCCATCCTATTTTCTCCCTCTGTCCTGCTGCGGAGGGGGAGTGAGAAAGCGGCTGGGTAGGCATTTGGCACCTGGCCAAGATCAACCCACCACATGTCATACACTGAAGATCTTCACACATTTAAGGTCCTGCTTCTGAAGACATAGGGAAGAGTCTCGGTTTTGTCAGAGCTGAACAGTTTCACACCCACAGCAGACTTAAGTCCCATCAGGATCGATAAGCTAGATGTTCTTCTGCCTCCTTTTTCTGAGGGCTTGATCTTACAGGCACTCTCAAGCACCTGTAGCAAATCAAGGTATATACAAAGTGCCACTGTAAGTACCACTTAAAAAATAAAACCTGGCTGCAGGAAGAACCATTGGTCCCAACTACCTAGTAGTTCAAGCACTGATGTAACATGTGAGAGGATGCAGTTCAGCTGTCTTTCAAGAGTATTCCAACTCCTTTTGCTAAGTAAAGTGCCATAGCCATCAGACTATCAGCTATGATGAGGTATTTTTCATTCCTGCTGTTGAAACCGTACATGATGATCCATAAGACACCCCCTTCTCCCTGCTATTAGCTTTCTTAAATAGCTCTCTCCTCATTGCAGTAAATTTTGTGGATTCCACCCTAGAGACAGCACTCTCCCTGTGCACCACATGGGTGGCTACAGATCCAGGAAAGGTTCATCCTCAGAGACGGACACGCAGGCAAAAGTTTGGCATGGTGATGCTCAGGATACAGTCCTTGCTTCTTTTTTCACAACTCAGCATGACTGCTTCCTCCACGACTTACATTAGAAAAATAAGCACTGTTGTGAATTTAATGATGTCTTTGCCTTTCACTGACAACAGATTATGCTTGTTAAAGAGTTTTTTGATTGCTAGTGTTTTACATCTAGTTTCCAGCACTAGCTGTTTTTATACGCTTCTTTCCATTCAACTGAGCAAAAAAGACACAGTAATAGCTTAAAAAAAAAACAGAACAAAACCACTTCTTATTCATTTTCCTCCATTGCCTGGGAACCAGATTTATGAAACACTATGAAACAGATATGACCTATTTTATATTACAGAATTTTCCCCTCCTCCACCATGGACCCTGCATTTTCTGTTAGCACTAGAAGAGGGGTAAGTCTGTTTATGTGAGCCAGGGCACTCCTGAAAACAAGATTATAAACCTCAAGTGGCTACAGCAGAGAAATATTTATTTTGCTTAAAATAAATGGAGCAACTCTTGGATTTTAACTGGAGTCAGATGTTATAAATCAGCTTATTGAATAACACAGCCTTGGAACAATCACTGTTCTGGGACACAGCCTTCTACTACATAGTGAAACTTCCACAAAAAACAGCTACAGCCTATTTTGCTAATCATAAACATTGAAAAACTAGAAATGCTTTTCCTTCCTTCTTGCTGACCCTTTTTAAATGGCTTTGGGCCTAACCCTTGGGAATTACAAAAGCCATATTTAAAATAAAAGCTATCTTGAAGGCTAAACCGATAGGATTTCTTTTATGTCCTTTCCTGAACCAGTGCTTTCTCTGTTATCATTAACGTATTATCTTCCATTAGTGGAGCTTATGCTTTTCATGCTGTGAGAATCTAAACTCCAGACAGAAATGCTAAGATACTACATCTGCAGGACAGGGCTCTCTTGTGCTTGTTAATAGTATAAAGAAAAAATCAGTACCAAATCTCATTATCATTAGAAGGGTGAGAGAGTCTCAGGAATTACAAATAAAAATTTAAAAATGGAGGATCCTCACTGTCAAAACAGGGGCAGTTAGGTACCCTGAATTTTCCACCACTCCAGACACGTCAATCAAAGATAACACAATGCAAGAATATCTGAGTGACACTTCAAGCTGCATTCATAAGCAACCTGCCTCATTCAAAGTCAATGAAGAGACAGGACTTACAAGTCCACACTGGAAAGTTATTGAAATGTGACTGACATCTCAAAGGAAAAGTGTCAACGGGATAGCATGACCCTGTACTGAAACACTGCAAGGTTAATCAAAGTTATGGCAGTCAGAAGCTAGAAAGACCCTACCTTAGATTGAATTCTTGTAGTCACAGCAGTGATCGGGCCACTATCTCCTTTTCACTTCCTCTCCCACTGACATTTGCACCCCAAGCTTGTACCATTTGTCTGCTCTTCTTATGTTTTCATGTTAGTAAGCTAGTGGTGGATGTCGCCTGTGAGAGGATTTTATACATCTGAGTAACGATAGGTCTCCCTTTTCCTCCACTGGGACTTACTGTGCTGTTAACATATGATCTAAGAGAGTAAATACACCATTGAGAGTTTAAAAGAAAGTTCTACAAATTGTAGAATTATTGCTGAAAAGACAGTAAGTAAAGTCTGAGTTAAAGGGTCAGTAGAAGTCCTCTGAGCTTCCACGGAGCAATAAAAGGAGTAGGTAAATGTTCAGACTGTTCCTCAAAGTATCTTGTCTCCTCAAGTCTGGAGAGCTCCTGACAATTCATTATTTACCAGTACAAAGTCAGGAAACATATTACATGGGAATATCTCCTTCTGTCACCACCCCATCCACCCCTTAATTATGTAGGTCTATAAAGACAATTTATTTTTTCCCATTAATTTTTGTAAAAATGTCAGTAGCTATAATTTTTATTCAGTGCTATTATGGTTAACATGTAGACCAGAACAATCTGTTTAGCCTAAGCACGCTCTACAAAGTAATAAAGCTAGTAATAGAGATAAATTAAAGAATACAGGATACAGCCAATGCAATAGTTATGTTCATATGCTCATGGTTATAAAATGTAATCCTTAAATAATTTAAGTAAGTATGACTTACTTTTATACCAAAAAAATAAAAGAGGAATTCTCTGGTTTATTTTCTTCCCAGATGGCATATTTTTACTTTCTTGACTTTACTTCATATGTTTCTTGTTTTCTTACTCTGTCAGCCCATAGCAATATCTCACAGATACAAATAGCACCTTCTTGACACTGCATATCATCAGCTAAAAATGCTAGTGGCCCTATTCTGTTGGTTTCTTTCCCTGCTCCTCCTCCTTTTCTAGAAGGCAAACAGTCTAGAAAGTAAACATGCTTCTTCCTTAGAGCCTAAGGTTCTAGAAACCCTTTTCCTTCCACAGACTCACTGTCTCATTTCTAAATCACTGCCTGCGCTGAATGTCACACAACATTTCCATTATGGAATCAGTCTTCCAGTCAATCATTTAATTAAAGGAAGATTTACCAAATAATACCCCTTTCTCCTCCAGTAAGAAGATAAGAGCAATATGATAACAAAATATTTATTTCTTTATTATTAATTATTTTTTTAAACCAATGATGGGGAAACTTCAGATGGGGGAAAGATCACCTTGGGAATATATTATATCAAACATGACCAGCAAGGACTTTTCTTTTAGAAAGAATAATGGTTTAATGTTTAATTAATCCTATCCATTTCTGCATTTATGGGAAGGCAGAGAAGAAGAGTCTGCTTTATAATGTGGAAAATTAAATATTAAAAACTTTGTGCCTATTTGACTTTACATTTTCTTGTTATGAATGGGTATTTTCACTTTATTTCACTTTCTTCAAACTACAAGAGACAGAAGCAATTACTGCAGCTCTGCTGAACAAAGGTATTCTCAATGTACCTCTGATACTGCCTTGCCAATCCCAAAACAAAACAAAAAATTAAAACCTATTTAAAGTATTAATGGAACCTTTAAAATTCACATTCAAAGTGACGCAGGTTACTCAAGATTAGAGAAGGCTGGGGAGAACTTCAGAAAAGCTGAACAAAGTTATGCCTTTAAGAAACTCAACAGATAAAATTCAATGTAGACAAGAGGCAATACACAATGTGAATTGCCCCTATGTACAAATGGGTTCTAAATTAAATGCACCTATTTGGAGAAAAAGATGTGGAAAGTATTTTGGACAGTTCGATAAAACCATTTGTTCCATGTACAACGGTAGTCAAAAAGACCAACAATATTATTAAGGTCTGAAGAATTCAGAGTACTAAAAAAGAGAACAATAATGAAAATAAAGTCTTTGAATACAGTGACCTTAAATAGTCTATGTTCTTGCCTTGTCTCAAAAAGCAGAATTAAAAAAAATAAATATAAAAGGTCCATCCAGAGGAAAGCAGCAAAAAAAATGAAGATGGTTAAAAATATGACAGCTCTTGAGCTGGAAGAAAGGAGGGAGCAGAGGTATGAATGGCCTCTCTGAGTCACGCACCTAGCAGCCATTTCTGCTTCCTCTCCACTTCTGAATGGTACCTCTGAGAAGTGCCCTAGTACCCCACTGTCGTGAGAGCCCCGATTGGCCGCCCTCCAGCACAGAGCCCACCCTGAGCCTCAGTCCCCACACAGTTCACAGCCCTGGGCTGCCCATGGCCACATCCCCCCCAAACTGTGCCTGCCCCGTGCCAGGAAGAGATCAGTGCTGGGGGGCATCCACCTTCACCCACCTAGTCACTGCATGGACACCATGCAGCAGGGCAGGTTCAAGCCCGGATGCTAAAAGTACGTACATTTTAGTAAGTACTACTTTTAGTAGTACTAACAATCTTTATTGTGGGCCTTAGATACTGCTGGGTGGAAAACTTCTTAAAGGAAACTTCTTCCACATTTCTCCCCTAGCATAAGGAGGTCCCATCTCTCCCTCATGCCATCCATCCTCCATTTCATCCTCTCTCATGTCCTAGTCATTTTCTCCTGTATCCGCTTTTCACTCAGTTATCCATCCTTTCCCATCCCTCTTTGTTCAATTCTGTGTCTCTCGTCTTCACAAAGGTCCTGGAGGTTAAACAGAGCCTAAATTGAATACAGTTTTAAGCCTCCCATAGTAAATCATCTCTCTCTTCTGCTGCTGAGTGCTTGATCTTCCTCTTGAGAGATGCAGCCCAGCGGGCTGCCAGCAATTGGCTGCACGCTGTGTTGCATCCGATACTCTGAATCTGACTTGTTCGATTCACATTCAGACCCCAGTCTGACTACAAGATTAAAATCCACTGTCTTGTCCCATCTGCTAGTGGCTGCTTCCTCGCTGCCTGGTTTTGGGATGGGAATGCCCTGATCTGCACTCTTTTTTCCTCTGTACAGAAAAATTATCATAACTGAACTCAAATTTAATATTGATTTAGTTAAAATTTACATGGAAAACCTTGACCATGGGATCTACTCTGGTTCACATTAAAATCAGTCAGGAATGTTTCCTTATTAGGAAAACATTAGTTGCTGCATTTAGCTTTTTGTTTCTCAGTTTGACTTAAACCAGAGTGTCCATGTCAGTGTTCCATTCTAACCTCCTCCCTCTTGTTGCTCAAATAATGCTGCAGTGTCAATGCACTTCCCCTCTCCCTATGACCACTTAAACTTTAGACTTCTTCTCCCCTCACACTCCTAGGGGTCTACTTGCACTCCTCCAGAATTTCTGGCAATTGCTCTTTATCCTTATCTGTTACTGCCAACTTGCTGCCTTCTTCCACGTCACTTTCTTTTCCCTCTTTCAATGGTTAATGAAGCAGGAGCAAGAGCCAAAGACTGCCACCCAAGTGTCTTTGCCAGAAACCCGATGAATTTCTAGTCACTTCGCATTGGGTTTAGTGTTGCTGGTGTTACATTATGCACCTATTACGAACTGTGACGCCTGTGCGCAAATGTCAAAAGACACAAACCCTTGTAAATACACGACACTAATAATAGTGAGTCCGGAACAGGCACCGAGACAACTTTCATTTTGTGTTACTCTCTGTAAGAGGAACCCAACATAGACGGCCCTGACAGGCAGCCTGGAGGCCTGAATTTCTAATTGTAACTTTGCTGTTGGTTCGCTCAGCGAAGTTAGGAGAGCTGCGTCCTTCTCTTTCCATCTGTAAAACACGGTTAGTCAAGGTTACCTCCTCTAAAAAGCTTTTAAATCTACTCCAGCAAATGCCAAAGCAAGAACTAAGTATTTATTATTTTTTAATCACAGAGAGGTTTTAAACGAGCTGTTCTTATAGAGCCTACCCCAAGGTTATACTTGAGGTCTACTGATTAGTTGCTATTTTCTAGGTAAGTATAGCCAGTATTTTGTGTAAATATATTGGTTTCTGTGTCCCTCAGGTGTTCTGGCTAAGAAACTATACATTTGGTTGCAACTCAAGAGAAGATTTGTGACCGCAGAGCCCTCTAACTTTTCCCCCAAAAGAAGGACAGCATTGTAGACGGACTAACTCAGCATGAAATTTAGAAAATGGAGTTGTCTGGTAAGGAATTTATTATTACAGAAATCCTGAAAGAAAATAAAAGTTTCAGATCTAAACCAGATACCACGGCCAATAAACCGAGGATCAGAAACAGGCAAGAAGTTGGCCTCTCTTCTAATGAAAGTCCATTAGGGACACCAATAGACTGTGACTGCTTTTCTTACTAACTTTATTAATTAGGACCCTCAGGAAATTCAAAAGTAAAAAAAGAGGGTGAGAGGGAATGTTTGCCAGAACTGCTGCAGCATGTGTCAAACTCCCTCACTTCCAAGACGTGTACACAAACCAGTAACATTTTATCTATTCCTGCACAACACAGCTCAGTGGGAAAATTCCACTGAGTTCAGTTCACATATCAATTTACACTTAAGGGTAAAGTGGTTAAGTGTCTTGTCTAATTTAATTGTTTTTATTACGGGTTCTGGTTTGTCTAAACAGCATGGCATTCAGTACATTAAGGATGCCATACACGGGTAGCTCAAACAATTCTGTTGGAAATTATGAGAAAGAGAAAATATTTTAATACTGCCTATTTTTACAGTTTCCAGAAGCAGATTAGAGTCTTCAAGACACTACTTCTAACAGGCATAAAGAGCAACACCTTGCATGCTATCTAGGTTTTGGGGGTTTTGGGTTTTCTTTTTTTTTTTTTTTTTTTTCTTTTGGAAGAAGTCTAAAAAGTTAAAAGGGAGGGGGAGAAAAGGGAAATAAAAATCTGAAGCAGAGGCTATGCCATTCTTGATTTACTTCTGCCCAACCCTGATAGGTCAATGATTACAGAATCCATTTTTAGAGCAAGTAATTCAGAGAGGTTGTTTAAAAAAAGATAAATACGCACTTCTGATCCCAAAAATTCAGTGTGTTGTGACAAGACCCAAAGACAGTCAGACCTTTAAAGACCTTTGAAGTAGTCCCTTTACTTATATTGAAATGGTACTCCCTCTCAGTACAAGGAGTACGCCAAAAATCCAACAGGTTCTTAATCGTTAAAGCAAGTTTGTATTTGAGCTAACACTAGACCAAACCTCTTTTAACAGAGAAAACTCAGAATCAACTAACTAAAACAACAGAAATAAAATGGGATTATGAAGAACATTCCCTTCAGTGTATCCCAAATCATATATTCAAAAGCAGTTCCTTCTCTCTAGTCTTGGTTTCAGACTGAATGATTCGATCTGGGTTGCAGCCCATTCTAGGTCCTTCAAAAGTTTCTTTCCGTCACTTCTGCACTTCTGCAGCACATCTGCTCACTGCACTTTTCACCAGCTACCTGCCCTCTGCTCATGCTATAAGCTCCTGCTGAGATGCCACATGGTCTCCTACCCTCTGCTCTGGGATCTCCTTGTGGTACCTCCACATAAAGCTACCTCCCTCCTACCCAGTCACTCCTTTTTTAGAGGAACAAAGAAATGAAAATAAATGCCATCCATCACACACATGCATTCAGGAACCAGTGCTATTCTCTGTTTTCACAAAACACCAAGGCAGGCAAGGGAGCTTCATGACGGTAATTGGGAGAACCACACTGGAACATACATCACTGTCTGCATCTGGTGCTATTCCGTATGCTCCGTGCAAGGATCTGAAGGGGTGACATTCCAGTGGACAAACAGTGTTTCGAAATAATATTAATGTATTCTGCAGCCTTGCACAATCTGCACTGAGAGCTAGTGGCAACAGATTGAACGGTACTACAGATCTCTCCAGCAGACTTCTATAAATGCAGAATTAAGTATTCATGAAGAGATTTCAAAGGTCTAAAATGACTGTAGAGCTTTCAAGATGCGACACTCTGAACTAAGACGCTGTCAAATAACAAGTCATAAATGGAAAGGAAAAATTTATCTCCTGAATATAACAGATATTTATAATTATTTTTTCCCTATCGCTACTTTCACAAATTAACTGAACTAAATTTCCAAAAAGGAACAGAAGTAACTGACAAAAAAAAAAGAATAACCAAAAGGAAACATAAGAATGAATGATTGGCACTAAACAGAACAGCTCTTTCCCCTTCCAGCCTTTTTTTTTTTTTTTTTTAAATCTAAGCATACAACAAAATGGCTGCTAGTTACTCTTTTCTAATCAAGAGCATACAGGATTGTCTTTAAAAAAAAAAGGTTTTGATGTTTTTGAAGATCAGATTGATCCTTCATAACAAAAGTTTTATAGAGAACACAATTTTTGAGACCAATTTTTATAACATACTTCTTTTAGCATTAGTGATGACTGCAATATCCCACAGAAATTAAAAACAAAAACATACTGTGTTTTACTCAACTTGTATGCACTAAATTCCACCAAAAGTTTCCTTAAACAGAGCAATATGGAAATGATCTAACTGAGGTAACCTAAAGCGCTCCAGCACAGCTGGACACTTCCCATAAAGTGCACCTGAAGAACCAGGCTGAACTCACAGTTACGCATATTCATTGGGGTAGCACTAATATGCGTTCTTGCACAGGAATAAAACAGATGGAAACTCAATGTGGCAATGCTGGGAAAGTCACAAACCATCTTTGCTTAAATTCTTCCATGCCAGGAATAATAAAGTCCAAGAGACAGATGGCCTAAACCAAGCAAAGGGCACTGTCAGAGCACCCAGCCCTACAGCAGTCTCCACTACAGCGGATCACGTCGGAATAGAAAGCTGAATATGTAGCTTTGCTGGACACTCCAGGAGTACTCTCTGCAGCGAGTACTCCATGAATACGCTGTTTGCCAGCGTGTAACTGCTCCCTGTTGTACGGACCGGGCACACCGGGCACACCGTGCAGAGCTGCCAACCCGCGTGGGCAGGTCACGCTCTGACTTCAGTCGCTGTGCCTGATCATTCATTGCTTTGCATGTAAAACCAAAATAAACCGTACCCACGTGAAAAACACCCACGCTCAAAATCCTTCTCCCATGAGCTTAGATTTGACATTCCTGAGTAAAGGAATGAACGGAGGGTCGTTTTTAACTGAATAGAATTACAGGACATGGCTTCTTATTTGAGGGATTGCTGGGAGACAAAAAGTGAGTCTGACTTCAGTTTTCCTTATTATCTGGAAAGGGAAGGAGGAGGGGAGCATTTATTTGTTTCTTTTGCTGGAAGGGTATTTTATTACAGATAAGGCGGCAAATGCATTGACGTATTTATTTCCCAAAGGAAGTGACAAATCAGTATATACCAGGAGAAACTTTGTCAGTTCTCCTAGAACAATCCCCTCTGTTGCTCTGGGTGACTGCATATGCTCTGCCAACAATTTTACTTTTATTTTTTTCGTACGGCTTTTATGATGTTTGCCATTAGGTTACCAACATCACAGATAAAACACCCCGCACACAGAGCCAACACACACAGACACACTCGGGAACTTGAGATGGTTCTGGTTTCTTAGCTCAACTTAGAGAAAAATCAAAGCTGCTTTGTTTTTCCCTTCCTGGTATCTTCAGCATCTCTTTTTCACTCACAGTAATGCTATGTATAAAATGTTTTTCAACCACAGATTTTCAAATAAGTGTTGGAAACAAAGCAAATAAAAAAGTGGCTATAGATGCACCACTTTTATTGTAAGTAAAAATCTTTCAAAATTAGGAATTCAAAGTTGTTCTACAAAGCCAAAGCTCCCAAAAGATCTTTTTTTTTTTTTTTTAACACAGGAGATGATCATCTCTGTGAGTGTATTTAGGTAATTACACTTATTTTTCATTACTTGTAAATTTGCATTAAATTCTTATTCTCTAATTTGATAGCTATAAATATCCTTTTGTTTATTTTTCAGTTCAGGTTTATTTAAAGCACATAATACCCTAACTGCATACAATGCTTTAATGCATTCAGAGCCACAGGCTTTGCCCTGAGAATATGTCCTTTTGACTCTGAGGCAGAAGAGAAAATGTGCCATGTCAGTCTCCTTAACTGTTTTACTGTTTTCATCTTGTGTTTTTTATGTAGGTAAAAGTCTATATTGTGTGGAGTTTGTGGTGGTAGTAGGTTTTTGTTGTTTTGGGGTTATTTTTGAGTTAGAGTTCCATAATGCACGTGCAGGCACCTCTGTGGAAACGTTTTGCCTCAGAAAGCTGGTACATGAGGTGACTGATGAAATAGAATGAACCAAATTAGATCAATGGGTCGAATTCATATGGAAAGTAAAAGAGCACAATTCTATTGCTTTCAATGAAATTCAATGAAATTCAGTATTATAGCAAAGCACCATAATATAAACAGATCTTATGGTTTATATATATGCACACACACACACATATATACGCACCATATTTGGCAACTATGGAACTGACAGAATAAATGACAAAATCCATCTGCACAAAGTACGCCTTCTTCAAGGAGCTGCTGCGTTGATTATAAAAGCTGCTGGAACTTGTAACTTGTTCCATAAAAGTAACATACATGCAAGCAGCTGATGGACGAGTAATTTACTTGAATCAAGTCTCTTCATTGCTACACTTCAGCTAATAATGAAAATGCAGAAGTTGTTTGGCACAGCAGAAAGCTCCCTAAGCTGGAGAAAAGCTGTTGAGTCCCACTATTCACAATATCTAATCTTAAAACACTAGAGGGCTACACACCTTGAAATGTCTGTAGATTTTCATTCCATTATGCAAGCTGGCTTTCACAGTCTCTGCTGGCTAAAGAGATTTCAAATTTTTCTTTTCTGTGGTGTCACTCCCACCCCTCCCATTCTGCAACTCTTTCAACTTCAATTGTACCTGCAATGGGACAGTAAACAGATTTTTTTTTCTAGAAATATTCTTCCATTTAAAATAAGCATATTGTGATCCTCTGTAACACTATCCTCACTCACACTGACTTTACGTATTTCAGACTCAATCTGAAGTCACACAGATCTCCAGTGGGGGGGGGGGGGGGGAAGACTCATAGGATGAGGATAAACAATATCTGCACAAGGGAACTTCAATTTCTGTTTTGAATACGAGACCGATTGAACTAAGTGAAGCTTCCTGTTGTAGCAATAGATTTTTTGTTGTGATAAACTGTCTTTTGTCTCACCTTTGCTGGAGTAGAAGTGAGAATAAAATGACTGAGTAAAAGACTGTAAATATGCCCCCACTCTTTTTTTCTCCCTCTTCAATAAAGGGAAGGAATAGTCAAGCCAAGAGAAGCTGCACGTTTCAAATTTGCTTTGGATCAGGTTTCAGGATTTATCATATATTTTGTAGCCTCTTCTGTGCTTTTTGGCTCTTAGTCATAAGAATGCATGAGCATTTTGAGGGAAGAATGCCATGTGGCTTGTAAATAAAATATACATGCAGCTCCCTAGTTGTGGGGAAGAGTTTGAAAATATCACCCAGGTGGACTCAAAATGTTCTAAAACCAAAAGGCAAACAAAACAAATATGAACTTGGTTATTTTTATACACTGAATGCTCTCTGAGAAGTCTGGAGCGCTTGAGGTTGTCACTGTTTGTTTTTCTTGCCAGCAGACTACTGAATTGTGATCTCTGCTTTGCCCGAGGAAGGTAAAGACAAATTAAAGTTGCTGAGTCTGTCTGCAGTGGGTCACCTTGAAAGGGGCAACCCTTCAAGAAACTAGTTCTCTCTGGGAGATGGTTTCTGAGAAATAAAAAAAAAATATACAGCTTCAGACTCGGGAAGAGAAAACAAAAATATATTTGAGAAGATAAGCATATAAAGCAGGTATTTTCTGGGTAAAACAATATGTACAATCAGACAAATACGAGGAGAAGGCATGCAGTTACACAGCTATCGACTTGGGGGAAGAAAGGCTCCAGCAGTTTATTTCATTCGTACCGAAGTGAAGGAAGTTAGTTATGCACACTCACTAAAATCACCCCAAGAGCACAGTTTGTTCAGGAGAGAGGTGGGGAAAATACAGCTTTACAGCACTGAAACATTCAGTAATCCACAAAGGAGAGGTGCAAATGAATGCAACGAAACCCAACTTCCCTATAAAACCAAGGGACTGGTCAACTACTTTTTGTTCTGGTGTTACCTAAATCTAAAAATTCTGTTGATCTGAAAAGATTAATTTTTATTTTCATATTTCTTATCAGATATTTTAAACTGGTATTCAAAAACAAAGGTTGCAGTTACTGCAAGTTCTATGTATGTTCCATGAAGTTCATAAATATTTTACAAAGTAACTGAGAAACTTCTGTCCCTATCTCTCAATTTTACTGTCAGACCGCATTAATCTGCCCCGGACAAAAAAGTAGTGCAATGATTTTAAGGATTTAACTTCTGAAATGGAACTTAAACTATGTACGATCACTAAAGCTCCTGAACCTTGCAGGCACATACTGTTAAATAATAAAAAAAAAGCAACTGTCAGTCTCATTCCTTTAAAGAGCATGAGATGTCCATCTGGTTACTATGACCAATTTGTAAACAATAGGCATAATAAACCTAGTTTCTTTCTCACAGGACATACATTTATCCTCCAGTGACTTACCTGATGTGGAGATGAGATCTTGGGAAGCAAAGTTATTATGCTCTTATTAACTAAAAACCTGTCCTCAGTGGTTAAAAATATGTCAAAAAATAAGAATAATTAACTTTTAAATCCATCCACCATGTTCCTGACAGACAGGACTGAGTTAATTTTATCTTCTGGCTTTAGACAAGGCAGACGAATTTTGATGACAGATATTTATATTTCTTTTAGGAGCTCCTAATTTGATGTCCCTTGCCTTTCAGCTGTGGACCACAATGACCTCACCTGTTCCAAAGCTCATCTTTCAAACAAGGATGTTTAATGCAGCACTAAATATCTAGGTTTGGAGAAGAACGACATTTACACTCATTATTTTTTCAAAGCAGACCTCTAACTTATTCTCCTTCCTTTTCCTTGTTTGTCTCAGTAGAAGAACATTGGGCAACCCGCAGATGAGAGTTTACAGTGGAAGAGTTGCGATACTGAATATTCAAAACCTAATCCTCCACCTTTTCATTCACAGATATCCACTGAAGGAGTGAGTGGAGCAATTACATGTCCCTAAAAATACCTGAACCATCTTTCACGTCTGTCCTCATTTTTGTCATCATTTTTTATGAATGTCGGCCACATGGGGCCTCCAGACAATCCCTCTTTCCTTTGCCAGAATGCATTCATCCTCAGAGCGTTTCTGCCCTGCACACAAAGACATACACATAAAGTCACATGAAGAGGAAGATGTACTGCTTGGAAGGAAAGATGCAAGAGACCTTTCACTCTTCCTTCACTCTAGTCACAGAGAAGCTTGGCTGATCATAGTAGAATCTTAGGACAAACCTGAAAACAGAGTCATTCAAGTATTTTGAAAGAGATAAAGTTGCTAGGATCACTGCTTCTGTGGGAATTCTGTGAATGGAAAAGGTGCAGACTCCTGTGAAAGGAGTCCAAATCTATTCAAACACAACTCTGAAAAATGTTGTCATAAGTTTAGTAATTTCCACCTAAGACAATGCAAGTAATCAACTCTTCAGATTCTTATCTTTATTAAAAGAAAAAAAGACCTTAAACAAAACGTACTGGATAAAGAATCTATTGCACCAATAACGATTGTGCTCCCTGAAAGAATGGCTTAGCAACAGTACGCACGGTACCTTCAGAATCATGAGTCACAACAATTTCATTATGAATTCTGCTAATTTACTTACATTCCAACAGAATTAAGGATTCTGGAGTTTTAACACTAATTTTTAAAAAATAGATTTTCCAAAACTGGATGAAATCAACAAAAAACACAAATGGTAAATCACAGAGAGCTTATTTTCTGATGTATAATGTAATGGGAAAACCGACAACTAACAGCTGACCTGTTTCCTTGCTTTCTGTACTGCGATCATTGAGGTGAAACTCTCAGACATATTCCTTTAATTTGTCAAAAGCAAGAAAATGAATAAAATACCCTTTCAGTGATCCTGGTATTTAAATAAATGACGTTTATAATAGGAATGCACTTTTGCCTCCACTTTAGAACCCTTTTTTTCTCCTTTCTGAACAGCAGTTGCCTATGACAAGGAATGACAGACCATTTCCATTTCTATCTCTGATTCCTGTAGCCAGGTCATACTGTCACATGCAGAGGGAAAGGGAGAGGGCAGCTCATTCTGGCACCAAGGTCTTATCTATATTAGCCAGTGAGCTGATAGACTGGCACCCAAGACCAAGCATCCAGGCCCACTTTGCCCGCATGCAAGGATCCTGTAGCAAAGCAATTCCGTTAATAGCTATCTTTTGTTTCAGCGCTCAGCTGTATTTGATGAGGACAGAGCCCATGATTCTTTGTGCTAAGATGTTCCAGCATTTCCTCCTAGTAAATTATGAGCAAATTTGGCTGATGGTCAGGGAGAATGTAGGAAGGTACCAGAGGACCATTGGCATTTGAGTGGCTTTGCCCATGCTTTTCCCAGTGTGTGGGCAAGTTCTGACCCAGGAGAAGGCAACCCTCAGCAAATTCCATCTCTCACCTTCAGTCCAGACCTACCAATCTGAAAGTGTGTATTTAAAGAGAAATGCCAGGCAGATAAGGCTATCCTTGAAATAATTTGTGCAATGCATGCATATTTGTGAACTTATTATGCGATGCTTTTTACCATTTCAATGGGCTATTGATACTAGCTTAGATGAAGTTTAATAAATGAATACAGTCTTTGGACTAGTTTGCAGTTTGAGGCTGCTGGCAACTATATAAAAAAATCCTTGCAACAAACCATACAATTCCTCAGCATTATGATCCTATACATCTAGGAACAGCTATTGTGAGTGGCAGTGGCTGTCTAAGAATATCTGCATGTTTATTGTTCCCCCCTGAGGCAACAAGCATTGTCTGAAAGGAAAGCTCTGTGTCTTGACTATCCCTTGAGAACTATAATTACAGCTATATAGGAACATACCATACTGACTCTCAAGTAATTGAAAAAGACTGACAGGCAAAAGCTTTCTAGGTCCGTTGCTCTGGGATCAGGTCCTCTGCAAAGGCAACGGGCCAATTTAGCCTCAGAGTTAGAAGACTGAATATACCGACATCAATAGAATTATAGCTTTTCATATTGTTCCTGATTTTGGCCCAGTGCCTTCAAACAGGACCAAGATAGGTACTGGAAAAAACAAGCACTGCATTTCCAACGTTGTTAATTCTAAATAACAACCACAGCTTTTGGCATACAGCTGAGTGCTTTTTCTAACTAAATAGATCATATCTCCTGTTCATAGCTCCAAAAGAGAAACCAAAGTCCATGGACTTCACACAGAATCCAAGCTGAGGACATGCCTGACTGAAATACACAGGCAAACCTAAACAGAAGAATTAAAGAATATAAACCATGCTTGAAAGTTTACAGCAAGTTCATAATAAAACTCCTTGAGATTGTTGGGAAAACATCTCAAGCCACAAAAATCCACTCCAAAAAATGGAGATTTAAGAGAAATGTCAAGTACAAAATATGTATGTGAAGAAAGTAATAGGGACTACAAGATTACTTCAGATTAGGTTGTCATCACAATGTAAATTAATTAGGAGCATTTACATTCATGGTTCTCAGAAATTCTTTCTGTAGGCAACCAGGATAAATTAGTGGTCACCTCTAAAGCCAAAGCAGCCCTGTAATTTATTGTAATGGATTAGAATTTTACTCTTAGTTCAAGTTAAATTATTTTTATGATCTAGGTGAATTCCAGGACAGACAAAAGATTCTTAACAAATCCAGTTTCGTCTTCAGAGTCTACCTTCTCAAAGACAAATGCGAAGAGTCAAATGTTATATCATCCCACTTTTCCCATTTTTTTGTATTTTAAAAGACAAGTCAGTAATTGTTGGTTTGCCATTTGTTGGTTCACATAGATAACAATTGATAAAGGATTCTACTAATCATCAATTAAGGTAGTAATAGTTTAAGAATTAAGATGGAATATTTCAGATATTTTAATAGCTAGAAGTAGATTGCCATCCTTAATAAGAACAGTTGCTAGTATTTTGTAGCGCAAATTAATCTTATGTATGGGTAGCATCCGAAATCTCATCACCAGCTTTATGAATGACTTTAACAAAAACTCAAAAGAGTTCTTCAATATGCTAGCAAGAAAATTCCCTAGCACAGTATACAGGTATTAATCTCACGTGAGTGTGAGCTATACAGCTGCATTTTCTAATCAGAAGTAAAAGACATCATACTTGGAATGATCTCCTCTGTAATTTATCAGTAACTGAACATGCAGTAACAGAACTGAAAATATTCATGGATATAGCATAACCATATTAGTAGCTAATTTACATGCTTCAAAAAATACCAAATCTGAGGGTGAAATGTAAATCAAATATTTCAAGATGCCAAAGGAGTTAGTATTTTGCCTTTTTTTTTAATTAAGATTTGCTTTTTTTAATTAGGATTTGCAGGATAATGCATAGACATGGGTTTCCTTCCATCTCCACTGTTCCAGTTTTGAAGTTCTTCAAGGGAGGTCTTTTTCCATTTTGAAAGAAGTAATAAAACAAGAGAATGATAGAATTAAGGTCAGTAGAGGTGATATCAGCCATATCACCAAGATTTTTAAAGAGCTGGTTAACACATTATCTGATGTTGCCAAAATGAAGAAAAAAAAAAGGCTGTCCACCTTGCTTTGTAATGCTCCATTAGCTTGTGCTCTGCTAAATCAGTGTTAGTCAATTCTTCTGAAAGAGAAGAGAAATCTACAAAATTAAAACTGTGAGCCCAAGAGCTAAATAAGGGACCAAGTCAACATGTGAAACAGCTATTTGAGCTTAAGCAGTCTAGACTAAACCCAAATTTAGTCTAGATTACCTTGAAAATTAATCTAAGCATCTTGAAGGACTTTAGAGAACAAGGATTGAGAACAAGAGGCTGGCAAAGGTCATTAGCAGATATCAGTGATAAGAATTCAGAAAGAGGACCACACAGGAAACTGTTTGCTCAGTTGGAACCTCAAAACCCTTCTAATCAATTTTCTCTGTACCAGAAGATGTGCAAACTCTTACCTCCCATACTCCAGTGTATTTTCTCTGTTCCTTGACTTAACTCAATGTTTAGGTTGCTCACAATGTCTGACTGATTAATAGCCCTATTTTTCAGACAGGCACAGAGAAGGAATTATCTTTTAAAAGGTAGCCTAATATACCTTTCTTTGTTAAATCTCTGATCATTAAAGTCTGTTCATGTTAAAAATTGTTTAGTATCATGCTTGTGTATGACAATAAACACAGGGTTACATTTTGTAAACAACTAGAAGTTCTTAATTTGTAATTTTGTTAAAGATTTAGTATTATTTACTGGGTTTCAGCGCTTTCAACATTTATTGTACTAATCACAGCGGCATTATAGTTTGACAATGATAAATCGCAAACTATATTCTGATACATTTATAATGCTCTGTAGGCATACAATAGATTGAAGACTGGCAGAACGGAATACAATAGAACTGAAAAGTCAAAATACTTGAGCAGTGTTTTATCATGCTAGCAAACCTTCACTACTCTCATGAAGACAGGAAGAGCAAAGGTTTTATAATGAAAACTTGAATGGCTTAATGACAGCACTTCTCAACTCCTCATCCCTTCATATGATGTTCCAAAAGCAAACTGACCAACCAGCTCTTCAGAGAAAAATCGTTTTGAGGACTGGTCCTTTTGAGAAAAAAATGTTTCATACTGTTCCAAAATGAGTCAGACCCAATTTTAGTAAAACCGTGTCTAGTATTCTATTCGTTGGTGACCTTATTTCAGAGGAACACCTGCTCTTCCCTTCCATATTCAGTCTCTTCAAGAGATACCCGAAAAAGCTGTGATATCAGCCTCTCACACAAGCTTTTCTCTTTCTGATTTCTCTTTCTATCCTAGTCTTAATACTTTGTGATTTAAAGGACTTCAGGGGTAGATGTATTGAGGGGGGTGTGTGTGTGTGTGTGTGTAATCTCACACATACGACCAATATTTCCCAGCATGCAATGTTTTTGTATCTTCTTATTACCACAGAATTGTCTCAATGGCATCAATCTGCTGGAAATAGACCTCTTAATTAAAGAAGAATGACAAGGTTTAAATTCAAGTAAGGGCTAGCTTCAGTTTCAGTTCTGTCTATTTCACATCTTTCTTAGAAACGCTGGCTCCCTCTAGTCTTGCAATGTTTTTCATTCGTATGAAGTCTCTAATTCTAGCTTTTGTTTTCACATGGTTTGTTTCTTCTACCATAAGAGGAATTAGTATGTTAGTTAACACGGGTATATCCTTTAGATTTCTATTTGCACAAGTATGATTTCCACTGCATATAAAGTGTTATAAGACTAATTCTCACATTAGCATAGTGCAATCCTTTCTTTTCCTAGAGTTTGAATAAGTCTTCTAGTACATAAATTCAGATGGATACCTAACACAGCCCTCATGTTTCAGATTGTTGCAAGAATCCAGCACCATAAAGCAAGCTCTGAACCTTCAAAAATTTACCAGTCAGCAGCCCTTTTTCACAGAATCATTCAATGTTTGAGGTTGGAAGGGAGCTCTGGAGGTCATCTGGTCCAACTTCCCTGCTGAAGCAGGGCTACCTAGAGCTAATTGCCAGCACCATGTCCAGACCGCTTTTTAATATCTCCAAGGATGAAGACTGCCAGCGTCCCTGGGCAACCTGTGCCAGTGCCTGGTCACTCTCACAATGAAAAAGTGATTCCCCATATTCAGGAGGAATTTGCTGTGTTTCAGTTTATGCCCAGTGCCTCTTGTCCTGTCATTGGGCTTCGCTTAAAGGAGTCTGGCTCCCTCTTCTTTGCACCCTCCCTTCAGGTATTTATAGACTCTTTTTGCTTCTTCTTTGTAGTGTTGTTTTTATATCAGTAAGAGTAAGCAGACTCTTCAATAAGAGGCATTAGCTTTAGCCAAGGTACATTTACACTAAAGAATTGCTCACAATGTATTGTTTTGGACAGCTTGGAAGCATCTCACAGAAATTACAAGTGGAGTCCTAAAAGTAATCTGCCTTCTATTTCACTGTGAAAATTCTACTAACTTACAGCTTTATTACGAAACATTTAGCAGTCTTTATTTTTCTCATTTCTTAGGCTATATTTAACTATAAAAATATTTTTGTGTTACTTTTGAGTAGATTTCCTCTTCATGCCCATTACAAATGCAAACGTTTTTCTGATTCCCTCTTCCTCTTCCTCTCCATTAATGTAAATATCTTAGCATAAAGACATACATATATATAATATACATATGTGTGTGTGTGTTTTCTAGAACATTGTATATCGCAACCAGTAGCTTAATTGATGTCAGTGCAGCCATAATAACTCACATCAACTAAGAATCTGGTCCCCTTTTCCCAGACATGCTTTTGTTCATTCAGCACTGCTTTTGAACGTGCTAGGATTGAATTCCCTGAAAACAGCCAAATTTAGAACAAGCACAACATAGGAGCAATGAGAAAGCTTTCTTGTTTGTCCTTGCTTGCACTCTCCTTTACAATATCCTTGACCCGAAATAACCACTCCTAGGCAGGAGATTGTAAAATAGTCTCAGTGCTCATTCAGCTTTCCTTTTATTGTTGTCTGTAAGCTAATTAATGCACATAAATTTTTACCTATACAGCAGAAATCGAATTGATCCAATATTAAATTGATAATATATGTATAGCTCAGGCAACTAAAAAGAATTTTGTTTAAAAAATCTTTTCAAAACAGCTTTCTTTACTAATTTATTCTGATGTATTTGGTTACACAGTCTATTCATATTCAGTTATATTCACATTGAAATTCTAATTTGAATTAAGAATCTATGAGCTGTCTTCCAGCCATCTGTAAAAACTTAAAGACAACCACAGATAGACCAAAGTAGCTGGTTTCTATGCCACACCTTAAATGTTTTTTGTGTGTATTATCTATCAACATGGGGAGCATGGGGAGCAACTATTAAAAGTTTTTGTGGTTTTTTTTGGTGGTGATGGTGATGATGGGGAGATCATTAAAAGAAAGAAAAAAGCAGTCATATACAGTGAGAGATACACAGTCTAAAGGAAATAACAAATCATCACTTTTTCAAACTACTTAAAGGTGTTTGCTAATATGGTAGCAATCTGCTGTGAAGTCAAGCTGTAAATAGATTCTTTTGTGTTAGATTTGCATGCAGGAGATGTTAATCAGTTCAGAGGCTCAGACATTCATGTTACTCAGAATTATAACAAAAAAGCTCTCTGACATCTCTATAAATGGAAATACTCTGAAAGAATTGTAGAGAGCACTTTGTCTCATTTTTATGTACAGAACATTACCTATCACATGTAAAAGATCAAAAATAAAAAGGAAAGCTTAAGTGCTTGGCTAATTATACACTAGTGCACAAACTATGTGGACATTGTTTTGTTACATTCCACCTACACGTAGCTAAAATTCAGCAGCTCAGGAGATGTGATCTACCTCTATGCATTTGGATTACCAATCAGTGCACTTTCTGTCACAATGTTCCTGTTCAGCATTCATCAGGTATATGAATACTTCAATGGACTCACAGTTATCGTAAAAAAGGGGAAGAGAATGAGGATTTCAAAGCTTGTTTCCTTGACCACCCTTCATTTCTTGGAAAAGCCACTTCTTATGCCATTTATCATCGGATTATAAGCAAATCTTCTAGTGAGAACAGCTTCTATATCCCAGATGCCAAATTATAGACTCAGATACATGGCATGCATTAATGAGTAGCTTTAAACAATCAACTTCTATGCTGCTATTTTTAATACATGCAGATATTAAACAGGCAACTGAACTTAAGTTCAGCTCTGACTCCCTCAACACGTTGAATTCCTATTCTTGTTTTTTTTTTTTGTATATGAACAAATCAAAGACCTTGTGTATGGCTATTACGAGATAACTGATTGTTTCTTTGAGTTCTGTGCTTACCATGTACCTGCAACAGGGTTTTTTAGCACCCACTTTAGTGTACTTGTCATTCTCTTTCACAGATTTTACTTCAAAAGAAGTATATCCGTTCTCACTTCAGAAGAAGGGAGCAAGAATCAGCTTGTTCATGAAGTCACAGTGATTGCTACGGTTTTTACTTAGATTTTCTTGAGTATTGGAAAGGTGAATTTAGTAAGCTACCCAGAGAAAATCCATGTTTTAAAGAGCTTAATACCTAAGGCAAATAATAGCATAAAAAGATGCAGAAGGGATGTACAAAAAAAATGCCTTGGAATGTGCTACCTCTTCAAGAATCATGAAAAAGTAAGAAAAGAACGAGGAGTTACCTCTTGCCAGGTGAAAGGGATGTGGAGCAAGAAATCAGGATGAAGGGTTTCTTTAACTCCAAAAATACATCTGGGAAAAAAGAAATTACTCTAAACAGTGTTGACTTTCATAGTATAGCTTTTCTGAATGTTTTTATATCTCTGCATATCCTAATGCAAATCATCTTACCCACTGTCTCTTCATAGCATTGTATCTGTCTTCTGTAGATTGCAGACTATGGACACTAGCCAGGTCTGCAAACCATCACAATGATCTGAGTGCAGCTGGAGGATATATCAACTCACAAGTAAAGCACAGATCTACAGTTCTTCAAATTTCCTCAGGATTACATTGGTATGGGATCCCTTTTGTGCTCCCATGTAATTCCTCAGCGACCTTTCAGATTGTGCAAATAAAAAATACCTACCATAAATGTGTGTACTTTATTTTTTCTCTTAACTGAATCTAAGGCGGACAGACATTCCTTCCTCTCTGGAGCTATGTGCTCAGATATTTAATAGCAGGTCACCCTGGTGCTGCAGGTCACTTCATCGTAGCCCCTCACTCAGCTGCTGCAGGGAAATGGCACCACCATCGTATGACCCAATTTATGATGCAATTCGAAAAGACTGTGATAAGCTGAAAAAGTCCTACTCATGCCATGACAATGGAAGTATTACCTTCACTTTGCTTGTAGTAAAGGAAGGGAAGAAGGAAAAAGCTGGCATATCCCCTAAGGCACCCACTCAGGTAAATTCTCACCTGACTACCCCTCACCCATGTTAAATCCATGTAAACAATAATGGAATAAAGACAAACGTTTCCTAGTGTCAGCATCCTTTAAGACTCAGATTGCAGCAGGACGTGTCAGGTGTCAGTTTGGAGAGGGTGGACAGGTATGTGCCTCAGTCCTTGTTCAGTGACCTTGCTGTGAAAACACAGGGGTTCTGCCACAGCAGAAGATTAAGCATTCGAGGCAGGATAAAACTATCTTATCCTTAAACAAATGTCCCTTTCAAAAGCTTAATACAAAGCAGGTCTAGAAAGTCTGCAGCTATAATGATTTCATGTTTTGCTGATCCCAGCCTTTTCTACTGAAAGACTTTTTAGTGGTCCCTAGTGGAAAGTTGAGATCAGCATTTAAATGCAAGTCTATCTTTTTAACATAAGTCCTCAGCAGCCCAGTAGCTCTCAGTGATACTGAGAATTTATAAATAGTTATGCATGGATACATATATACACGTGTGTGTATATATATATATATGAAATGCATATCACACTCCTTTATGGCTGATGACTATACATTCAGAACATTTTTTTTGTAAAAAGAATTGTAATTTCTGTTGTTTTTTTTCTCATTTTGTCTATTAGTGAAGATGCAAACCCACTGCCTAACAAGATCATTTTTCTTGCTTGAAACACCTCTTTCTGCAGACAGTTAGGGACCAATTATAGACATTTTCCATCTCCTTTGAATTTCTACACCTGACGTACATGCCTTCCTCTCCTAAGTAACAGGGATGCTACACGTGTCGAGGGGAATATGAGGCAAACACACTGTGCTCTTTCTAGCTCTGTGCAAGTAATCCTTAACCACCTCTTTTAACGTAATAGATAATTTTCACTGTCAAGTAAACTAGAACCCTCATGAAAGAAAAGCAGAAATCTGAAACATAACTAAGACATCAATTCAGCTTCTGCAACTTGTGTCTCCTATAACTGTTATTTTCTTCCTCTTTTCCCTTCTGTACAAACTCCAGACAGCAAAACTCTTCGAGGCAAAAGGCTAACAAAAGCTTCCTTGTGCTGTGCATCCTGCTGGCCACATCACTTAACACTAAAGAAATTTTCTTTTTGTTGGGAGGCCTTCTGGAAAAGTTGATCAGTGCAAAAGGTTTCATGTTCTAAGGTTAAAAGGGCCACTAGCCTACTCATTCAGCTCCTTCTCTTTGTTATCTAGAGAAACCTGGCTAAATCAATCTCAGCCTCCCTAAACACAGCATACCAGACAAGCAGGCTCACTTGGTGCTTCCGTATCCGAGGGGCTCTTCCACACCTTCGTGAGTTTCAACTAACATGAAAATGCAGTTTCAACACATGAAAATTTTTCTTGACATTTTTTTTAGTCTGTGCTTCACTCGACCCACTAAGAATTCCTGTGCATCTCCCTGGCCCTTCAGTCAGTATAAGCCGCCGTTCTCATCTGCTGCCTGCTCTATCTGCCAAATTTCTGGAAGATTCAGTTCAGAGTTGACCGTTAAGAGCTCCCTGAGCCGCTTAGTTCTTTCACGTTCTTTACTTGTGGCTGAACACAAGGCATTTAATCTCTCAGCTTTGATTTTTGTCACTTGTAAAATGGGGAAAATAATCTTTAGTACCTGCCATGAAAGAAGTCAATATTTATCATTGATAACCGGAATGTACAATCCAAGATATTGCACATGGGCCTTCATCTTGTTTCCCTCAAAATCAATGCAAAGTTCTCATTGACTCAAGGAGAGCAGCATGCAGCCTTTGCTTCTTTATGGACCTGGAAATTCTATCATGACTGAGACATTACAGAGCTGGTAGTCATTGGCTTTTCAATAGACTTTCAGTAACAGTCAGGACTTATCACCACTACTGTCTGAGAAAAGAACCAGGAGAATTAATTCAATTTTGGTTTTACCAGAGAGGTAAACATTTTTTTTTTTAAAAAGCACTGAAGGAGTTGTACCTTATTGTATGTGTAAAAGCTGATCCTATTCACATAGCAGTCACTGAGTGTGTGAACTGGCTTCAGTGCAATGATGATAAGACTTTTATTAAATTTTGTGTTACCCCACAAATTAAATGATTGGAAGGATTTCAATATAGTGTAGTACTAGTCTGCCTAAATCTAGAATCATAGTAGGATTTTTCCAAATCAGTGGATATTATTACTTAACATTGCTCACCCTAAGCTACTTTACATTTTTTTTTTTTTTTTACAGACAGCTACAGGCTCGGGGAAGAGTGGCTGGAGAGCTGCCTGGCGGAGAAGGACCTGGGGATGTTGGTTGACTACCGGCTTGATATGAGCCAGCAGTGTGCCCAGGTGGCCAAAAAGGCCAATGGGATACTGGCGTGTATCAAGAACAGTGTAACCAGCAGGAATAGGGAAGTGATCCTGCTCCTGTACTCGGCACTGGTGAGGCTGCACCTGGAATATTCTGTCCAGTTTTGGGCCCCTCGCTTTAAGAGAGATATTGAGCTCCTGAAGCGGGTCCAAAGAAGGGCGACTAAACTGGTCAAGGGGCTGGAAAATAAAACTTATGAGGAGCGGCTGAGGGAATTGGGGCTGTTTAGCCTGGAGAAGAGGAGGCTGAGGGGAGACCTGATTACGGCCTATAAATACTTGAGAAAAGATGGTGGGGAGGTGGGGGAAGGGCTCTTTACATTAGTGATGGGTGATAGAACAAGAGGAAATGGGTATAAGCTTAGTCAGGGGAGATTCAGGTTGGATGTTAGGAAGTATTTCTTCTCTGAAAAGGTTGTCAGCCACTGGAATAGGCTGCCCAGGAAGATGGTTGAGTCCCCATCCCTGGATGTGTTTAAGAAAAGGGTGGATGAACTACTTAGGGATATGGTTTAATGGGAGATTAGGGACGGTTGGACTGGATGATCTCTGACGTCTTTTCCAACCTAGAAATCTATGAATCTATGAGTTCCTGTTTTAACTTCATTTTAAAGGTTCCGTAAATATTTTTCTAAGGGACTGTACAGCAGTTTGGAAAAGTATCTCACTTCAGGAAGAGTTCAGTCAGAAAAGAAGACAGACATGTAGAGGTCAGTAATGGAGGTATTTCTAGGAACTACACATTAGGATTGAGTTAGGTGACTTATGGTACAGCCAGAGTATCATTTTGCCTTTACAGAAGCAGTTACAGCCCCTGTCTTTTCAACCAGGATACGAATGCAAAATGTTTCCTGTATAAAATCAAGCATGTGAATATGATCTTAGATAAACTGAAGAGCCACACCATGTCACGGAGCTTATAAAGCTCCTGAGGCTGCCTCATTGGGCTTTATCACATTCAGAAGAAAAGTGAGCACACCAAATACACAAAAGGAATAAACACATACGGCTTTCTTTGGGCTGAGAGTATCATCCCTCAGCTAGTTTCAAAGATGAAGTCCTGAGTGTTTTCAGGAGGCTCCAAGCAGACACAGAGACCAGTCCCAGCCGAATTCTCTGCTCCAGTACCAAAATGGAGTAATAAATTCCAGGCCTTGTTCTCTCTGAGATGATAAAATTAACCATATACTTATCACGGCTACGTATCCTCAGTATCTGAAGCCATGCTGTGCCATTCAAGCAGCTTTATTCATAAAAAAATGAGACTGAAGGAATGTCTTTTTCACAAACATACATATTTTTGCTTTTATTTTACAGTGACAACATAAAAGCAGTCAAATTCATAGACTCCATGGACAGGTAAAGAAGTTTTCAAATCTCTGATTAAATCAAGCTTCTTTCAATATGAAGAGACCTGAGCATTTTCCTGAAAATATCTTCAGCTTCAAAATGATTGATGTCCCTGCTGAATGGCAAGACAGGAGAGCAATCTGCAAGCAGTTATGTCTGAAGGAAGAAAGGAAAAAAGGCAGGCAGGAAGGAAGGAAGGAGGGAAGGAGGGAAGGAAGGAGGAAGATGTATGGTGTGTTTCTATGTCAACATCCATGTGCACTTACGCATAAAAAAATAACTTTTTTAATAAGGATTTTAATAGACATGAATATTTTAGAAGCAGCCATGGCTACATAGGAATATTCAGCAACAGATGTTGCTAATACTGGTGTCTTTTATAACAAAAGACAGGAAAACTAAGAAATAGAGGCTACTTCTTCAAAAAAAATAGCACTCCACAAAAGAATACAAGTAGACTACAGAAAACAAATTTGAAATCTAAAATTGAATAATGCTTCCCCTTTCAAAACTAAAAAAGTAAATACAGAAGATAGGTAGCTATCTGATTGCTAGTCACTATTTTTCATTCATTGAAGCCTCCTACCAAGTTAATGCACCCAGGTTGCATGCACATATGTGGCTAAAGGAAAAAAGTCCTCTTTTTCAACAGTGACTATTGTAATTAGACCTGTCAATACATGCAGAATGATCAGACAGTGCATATTAAGCATGATAGGACAAGAGGAAAAAGCCTCAAGTAGCACCAGGGGAGGTTTAGATTGGACATTAGGAAAAATTTCTTCACCAAAAGGGCTGTCAAGCATTAGAACAGGCTGCCCAGGGAAGTAGTTAAGTCACCATCCCTGGAGGTAGATGTGACAGTTAGGGACATGGTTTAGTGCTGGACTTGGCAGTGTTAGATGTATGGTTGGACTCAATGATCTTAAAGGTCTTTTCCAACCGTAATGATTCTACAACTCTATTTACTAGTCTTGAAATAGACATTGAGCAATTTTTTCATCCTGTGTGTCTCTTTAAAATTACAGATGCATGGAAATGTTGGAACATCTACTCAAGTTATTGCTTAAATGCTCGCTGTGTCAGTCAAGATGACGCTGTCCCTTGTCCAAATCTATAAAATCCATAATACGATATTCTTTATGAAATCTTCCAAAACAGAGTCATTCTCCAAAAAGCAGCATTTTTTCATAGTGAAAACAGATAACCACATATTGCCAAAAGAATGAGGAAAGAAATGGTATCTACCTTATTTAGTTTTGAGAGCAATATTCTACCCCTAAGTAGAGGAAGAGGTTGAAGTGTAGCAATAAAACTTGTCAAGAATACTGGTGAAGGAATATTTGCTGAAATTTGCTAAAGGAGTAACAACAATAAAATAGAAAAAAGCACCATACAGATATACATGGACATAGAAGATAGTGGTAGGGAAGGGCAAGGCAGGGCAGGGCAGGGGCAATCAACCAATTCAATTTTATTCCAACATTGCCACAATTCACAAGGGAAAGGAGAAAAAAATCTTCCAAAACCATTACTACGTATTTTAATCAGAAAATCAACAAAGAGCTGTTTTCTCAGCAAACTTCATATATGATTGTGTCTCAGCTTCCTGACACACACCTTTCCAGATCATTGCTCTCAAAAGACCAGCGTCTCACAAAAAGCTTTCCTAAACATACCGTCTAGCTTGAAACTCTGTTTCCTGTATAACATCAAGCCTTTAAATAAGGCTGGTGTACACATTTGTTAGGGCTCCCAATTTTCATGTCTATTTTATTATAAGACAATAGAATTTAAAGCTGTAACATTCTTCCTCTGTAGCTTTACAGTTCTTATGTGGGAATCATGTGCTTGAAGACACATGTCCATGTGTACTTGTACTGATGTGAAATTAAAGAGACAGTATTATTGCCGACCGTATTTTCTCTCAGCACTCATTATCCATCATGTTCAGAGGCACAGTAACATGGTAAACTGCAGAGAGCTGTCACTCAGATACACATAATTGTATCTTTTTTAGGCACAGCAAGCACAAATAACATTCTTTAGAACAAATGAAAAAATAAAATATTTGCATAAAGGATAAAAAATGTCTAAATTGATCAGGCTTATCTGTACTGTGAGTGAATATCCCATCACGTTCTAGATATTTGTGCTGAGCATGCCTGCAACTTCTCATTTAAAGAGTCTTAGATATCTACTTTCCACAGGAATAATGCAGAATAAACATTACATTTATCCTTAAAATTTAACTTGAGCATATTTCAGGGGGAGGGCAGTAATTAATTTCCATTATTCTTCCTTTCTTTTTCTTTGCTTAACAACTTTCTAATATAAAATGCCTTAACAGTGCAACGAGCAGATCTCTAAGACTCCTGTGTCCCTGGGGAGTTGTTCAGCCACTAGAATATACAACCAAGCACCTTCGTGTTTGCTGTCCTAAATCCATGAATCTTAAATCCCTGGGTGCACAAGTGGCCCAGTTTCAACAGAATAAGAACCTTTGAGAAGAGTTTGTGGTTTTTTTTAGGTTAATTCTTTCCCTCTGTTTCTTGTTCAACTTAAAGATTGATATACCATAGGCATTTTACCCTTCTTCACTTTTTGGTCTTTGATTACTAGAGAGGTGCCAGAGAGTAGCAACTGTTTGAGTGCTAAAGCACTGACTCACAAGATTGAAATTCAAGTCCTTGCTCTGAAACAGACTTCCACATGTTACCCTGAGCAAGCCACAGAGGCAGTGCGTGCCTCAGTTCCTAACCATAAAATGGAAAACAGAAAAATCTTTAAAACCATGCTACATAATATAGTAAAGGACATGACATAGTACGTTGCAGAATATGAAAGGCAATCATATCCTATGGCAACAGCAGCTATATTCACACTGTAAATATAAATTAAGGCTAGTTAATCCCAGAAAGAGGGACATATTTTTCACAGACATGTCACAGATTCCAATCAGCTCTAATACCAATTGACTATAAGTCACTTGTGATCCTTCTATTGGCATCAGTCTGCTTTAGGCTAAGCTCTTTCACAACCTTGTGATATTTGGGCTTCCAGTACTGAAGGTATTTCAATTAATTTTAAAAGATCGCTGAGATTTTTTCAACGATAAATAATTCTATCCGCTTCTGTAAAACCCTTTGTTTCCAACCCTTTATTTTTTGGCATAAAATACCTGCCAATCTCCCTTCTCAGTACTGAATGAAATATAGAACGGAAAGTGAAATGGAATAGGAAAAAAGAAAATGGTGATGTCAGTGAAAGTTGCAAAAATGTAGCATTGATAAAAACTCGTGGGATAAAAAGCCAGTGTGGAAAATGTGAAAAAAAGGAAAAAAGACTGTTGCTACCTGGAGTGGAAGTTGGATAGTACTTGAGTAGCTGCTAATCAAATATTCACTGTTAAGCAAAAGGAGAAACTCACTGTAAAGAGAAAACTGAAGGCACATGAGAGAGAGAAAGTGAGTGTGTCTGAAACAGGAAAAAGAGCCAAAGGAGGTGAACACTGTACATGCTAAAAGTCTCAGGCATTTGCCACATGACATATGGACACTTGGTGAGTGAGACGTTCCTTTAATGCTCAGCTCCACCAGTTTTCACTGACTTCAACAAAACTTCACATCATAACACATCTCAGCCTGTCATAAGATCCTTAGTTGCATCTCCCATTATTTTTTGCCCTCTCTCAACTCAGCATTCAAAGTTTTCCAGCTGCCTTGCCTCTTTGTCCATAGGTGCTTCCTTACAATCACTGTAAAGCTTCAGATTTGTCAGTGTATTTTAGAACACAGTTTTGAGCCTCATTAAGGCCTCTAATCTTTTCCAAAACAGCCCTGTTTCTCGTAGGTAGCATAATACCTTGAGCTTCTCAAGTCAGGTTGCTCAGCATAGCTGAATTAGTTTTTAGGGCACAGACAGCATTATCGTGTCAGGAAGCAAAGTGTGTTATAGAAAGATGCCACCATTCACTGTGTCACAAGGTCACAAGTGCTCCTCTTTCTGAAAACTCTAATGAATTTAGGTATATTACTGAAGTCCTTTCCGCACTTCTCCCTCTTCACATTCATCATCAACCAGTCCTGAGAGGTCTGAGTGCTGCCTCACAACAGAAACGCACTCCTGCTCTTTGTTCGCCTGCTATAAAAGCAGCTGAAAATGTACAAGGCAGCCCCTGGAGACATCCAAAGCTGGTGGGATGCTCAGCGTCGTGGTGTCAGCCAAGCAGGACACCTGGGTCCAGGCTCATCTTACCAGCATTCTGCTGCAGAGGACGTGCTGGCAAGGGATCATATGCTAGATTGTCAGATAGGCTCGTGATGCTCCTAACCTAGTGGAACCCCTCTCTGTAGATTACAAGATATATCCATGTACACATTTCACAATGTACGTTTTTAGGTGTAATTATTTATGAAATATTTTCATTTCTCAAGAAAGAAAAGATACATTCTGCTGGCCCCAAAATGCATTCTGTTCTCACATTGCTCAGAAACAGTGACAAAGGCTAAGATTAAAGGTGTAAGCATTCAAATAGTTTGGCAGCAAAAATAGATTAAAATCACAGAATACGGTTTGTATTTTGATTTTATATGTGAATTTATATTTGACTTTATATGTGAATAATGATATAATTACTTTTACCAAAGATAAAAATCAGTGCTGTTAACTTTGTTCTTTATCTGTATCTTTTTATAAGCCTTTGCAATACCACCATGACAAGATTCTCTTCTCGCATGGCCTAATTCTTCTAACAGCTCTGAATTTGCCATCTCAGGATCTAGAAGGTTGAGAGACATGTTTTTCTGCAGATGGCATGAGAGGAAAATTAAGACGTGACGTAGAGAAAGATGTTAAGTAGCAACAGACTAATGGAGAACATTTTGTCCTACTTTTGAGGAGCACATCAGGAACAGCTTGTTTTTATAGTGGATCCGAAGCATAATCACTGGCACTATATGACTGCTGTAAGCATTGCTCTGAGCTAATCACTACCATATTATTGTGAGTTTTGCTGAGTATTTTGTAAAAGATACATTGCATTCCTTTTTTTTCAACACTTCTCTTGAAAATGAATCAGACATACCAAAAGCTCTAGACAATAAATAACGATTAAGTTGTACCTTTTGACATTGTTGATAAGTTTCAGAGATTTATTGCTTTTCATTTTAACTAGTTACCAAGAATCAAAACACTGACTAAATCTGCCAAGAATCAAAACATTCATTAAATCTATGTATGGATTTCTTCTGTGTAAATCACAATAACTAGTAGAAGTAGGAGAGGTCTTTGATGCAAAAGCATCAAAGCCTTGAAGCACCTATTTCTACATCTGCAGCATTCATCCATTTTTGCCACAGCAAAGGCGAAGCATTTTGAAGAATGGTTTTGTAAAATTATATTCACAAATTTCTGTTCAGATATTGATCCAATATCCATACAGAGCCACTGCAAACACAAACCACGAGAAATTTATTTAAAATCTTGTCTTCCAAGCACACCGCTTTCCTTCAGTCTTGCCATCTCAGTTTTAAGGAGTAAAATAAAAAAA
This sequence comes from Tauraco erythrolophus, assembly GCF_009769465.1. NCBI lineage: Eukaryota > Metazoa > Chordata > Aves > Musophagiformes > Musophagidae > Tauraco > Tauraco erythrolophus. The sequence goes on along the minus strand of NC_141465.1, from coordinate 93,948,891 downwards.
TCTACAAAGCCAAATATTAGCTGTTCACCTAGTTCTCCTACTGGAAAAGAAGGAAAGAGAGAGGAAAAAATAAACCAAAACAAACAACAACAAACCTGCAAGTAACACTTGCTAGTTGTATTACTGAATATTCTACTGCGCAGTCCTCATAGTATTTAGAGAGTTAAAAAGATCCAAGCTCTGCGAAATCAGTTTGCATACATCTAACAGGGATATGCTGAGTACGTGTGACTGATGGGTTGGGGGACTGTGTAATCTGCTAAGCTTCTGGACCTGCTAAATGTGAACGGGCTCTTCCAAAATCTGAAGAGAAGTAAATATTTATGAAACAAATATTTATGAATGTAATCACTGTTCGCCACCCGAGAAAACTAGCCATTATGAGTGAGCCCTGACTCTTAAAATCATTGAGAGGGCAGCCATTTGCTTCAACAGATCAGTATCTTACTGTGGATTAATCCTGGTATAAAATGAATTTTATTTCCACCAAGTTGATTTTCAAAATAGGGAAAGAAACCTGATTATTCTTTTAGTAAAGCATTCAGGGTCCCTTGTGTTCTGCTTATAGACATTTTTTTGCTATTTATGGATTTGGACATGCAAAGAGACGTAAGGAAAGGGTTTCCTCCAGGATACAAGCAATTTATTCTCTGTCAGCCTCCAGTGCTGTTCAGAATTTGGCACAGAATCCCCTACAAGCTCAACATTTGAGAGAAAGCTCGCCACAGCCTCTTGGGATCTTCTCAATACTGTTTCTAGACAATCTAGATTTTGTCACGACACCTTTTTCATCTATACCAGATTTCCCTTAAATGAGAAAAAAAACCAAAACAAACCAAAAACAACAGAAAAATATTTCTGGTTTGTTTCTTCCCTTCTCCTCTCCTTAACTGAGGAAAATATCCTTCACTGTTTCAGAAGTCTATCTATGCTTTCAGATTTATACTGGAGCGCTGTGAGATGTTTCATTTTTAATGGCATATATCTATATCTGTATACATTTCTATCTATATTCTGCATAGATTTTCAATTCTCTCTATATAGATATGTATGCATCTATATCCATATTTGTTTTCAAGCATGCAAGGAACAGGATTTCACTTCATTGTTCAAATAACATGCACTAGCTGCAACAGCCATCAAGTTCCTCTGGCCTTTAGCCAACTGCAGGCAAAAGTTTATTTGTATCAGCAACTGCAGCAGCCTAAGTAAAGGAGACCCTTGGGGTTTGTCTTGCGTTAAGTGGGGCTGTCCGTGATCGCGGCGCAGCTGTCGCGGCAGAGGATGCTTCTGGGCCCTTTCCCGCGCGCTCCCCGGCGCTGGATAAAGAAGGAGCCGCTTTCCCAGCGGTGTTATGGTAAAGGCAAAGCTGCTTGTGCTCCCTTAAGAAATGGTTTTCACCACTTTGAAAACACTGTCTGTGAGAAGATTGTTCCTCTGACATGAAGCGAGCTCTCCTTCCCCGAACTGGGAGCGTTAGGGATAAACGCTGAGTGAGTATGTGCGTGTGCGTATGTGTGTGTGTGTGTAACATCCAACCTCTTAAATGTTAATCGAGCTCATACATACATTTCACTGCTGATGGTGTAAGAGTCGGAAATACAAAGCATGCACACACACCTCCCAGCAAATGAAACGTGTCAGCAAGTGCTGTAATCAATAACAATATAATATTCTTTCCTAAATAATGGTACAGCGGCAGAAGTGTGTAAGACAGTGATGAATTATTCAGCAGGTCTGCTTTGCTGCTACATTGCTACTTCCATGCTTTAAGCTTTCCTACAGCTGAAATACCTGGCACAGCACTCTCTGACTTCATCTTCTTCTGAATACCTAAATCTCTTTCTTCCCTCATATAAAAATTAAGTTAGCTAAGTGCCTAAAGCTTTAACAGTCTTCAGTGGCAAAATTGTGTGATGTCGTGAAGTTTTTAAGTGCCTTACTTCTACTCGATAGCTTCACATGGAGATTTGCTATGTGTGTTAGCAGGCAGCTGCGTATTAAATATTTTTAAAAGTAAATGCTTTAGACTATGGAGAATTTAATTCACTAGAGGGTGTATGACATTCTGGACAAAGTATTCATTAAAAGATACAAGGCAGACGCATTCAACTGGTTAAAATGAAAGCCCAGGTTATGAAATGCGTGCTTATATTGAACAGTATGCTATTCCCATGGAGCTAGAGTCGGTCTGAGACACTGTTTGGCATTAGTTAGAATACAGTACATAGGAATTTAGTTTTGTAAAATAAAATGATGCAAGATATTTTCAGTCACCTGGTGCTCTAAAAATGCAGTTATATGTCTTGCATTATGTAATTGAATATAGATTATTATATGACCTTCATACACTGAACAAGTGTTATAAAAGTTAAGCTACACATGCAAAACTATGGTTCACAGAAGGAAGATAATTTCTGCAAGATGAACAGGAAAAAAAAGTTGAAACTTTTTTTTTATGATTGCAAAGAAAAGTTAATGCACTTTATTTCTATTGTGTTTATTTAAGCCATTCTGGAGATTATTTAAATCTCTTTCTGGGTAGTGACACATTTGTATCTAGAGATGTTCATCTAATCTGTCATTTTGCTAGAGATGGTGAGATACCTCTTAACGTATTTCATGTGCTGTGCGCAGCTCACTTTTAAATGCCACAAGCAATACAAATCCGTCATCTCTCCTTGGGAAGCTGCCTGATTCTGTAATACAGCTTACCACTAAGTAGTTTCTCTGATACTCAAGCTATATTTCTCCTGCTAGATTCATGTTCTACTTCCCATTACTTCGCGTTAACTCCCTCTGCCTCTGCCGCCAAATGAAGGAGGTCCGATTCCAACCCGTACTAACTGTTAATTGCTCTGAACAGAGCAGCAATAAATAAACAACCCCCCACCTCAGAAGGCTACCTCTGTGATCTCCCCGCCATCACGCCATTCTTCGTGTTGACCCCAGAAAGCTATTGTTCCTCTTCCAGGAGACATCGCTGAGTTGCTACTGACACACCTCAGCACTGGCAGAGGAACATGATGTTTTCCAACAGGCAGCACATTTAACTCTCAGACCCCTTGATGAAAAGGCTACCAGCCCAAGTGAATGAGGAAAACAAGGTGCAACCTTGCCTTTGCGCCGCTCCACGGGTAACAGGAGGATGGAAACCGGCTGCATGTTCGTTTGTCAGCAGCACGCTCTGTGACAATGTGCTTGGGAAAAATATCTCCCATGTCAAAACAAACTGCCGCTCGGAGCAGAGCAAATAGCTATCTGACTCATGACCACCGAAACAGAAAATCTTTGTTAAACAAGCCATTAAATTTTAACAGCAAAGTTTGGAAAAGTTGGCTGGGAAATCTACGCACAAATACTTAGGCAAAACTACTTGTGCACAAATCAGACTCCTTTCTCGTCTCCCTCTGATTCCAGAAGTTGAGACATGACCTGTCTAGTCATTGTGATCATCAGAATAGGTTGACAAAGCAGTAATTTTCTTAGAGTGTTTTTTTTAACTTTGGTAAATGGAAATTAAATTAACTGCAAGTTTTCACAAATGCAGTTACTCTAGCAACTCCAGAACATGAAAGAGAAACAAAGTGCATTAGATATAAATAAGCACACGAAGATCATAATTGTCCCTCCCTGTATCAAAGTGAATGAGCAAATAATATCAAACTCATTTTCCATAAATCTTACATGTCCTCAGGACAAAATAAAACTCTTGTTTCTGTTATATAGAGGAGCATAATTTACTAAGGGAAACAATGACAAGACCACATATGAAAATATATTGTAAGCCTCTATCTGCACTTCTGCGAAATGATAAATCAAGTTATATAATCTCAGGTGACAATTCAGATCTATTACAACTATTGTCTGTGTTTATCCAAACACTTCTAATCTTAAATCATCACAACTATTACTTCACTCCTTCAGGTTCCAGTGGAATTTGTATATTAAATAGGCCTCATAAAACAAAGTTACAATTTGCCAACTGAAAATGGTACAACAATGAAATGATCTAATCTTATTTTAAAGGGCTTTTGACAATGGCTGCAATTGTAACTATCCTATTTGCACTACGACATCTTCACAGAAAAGACCTAATTCCTTTTAATTTCTTGTATTATTGAATTTATTAGAAGCACTGAATTGAAAGCTTCCCTATCTGAAATTTACCAGTGATAGTTTTTCTTGTGAAACTTTTACAGGAATTTTAGCTAGTACAGATGTAACTAAAGCAACAGACATTAACATCCAAAATATTTCCGGAATACTAACAGATGGCCAGTATTGCTGATGAACAGAAGCCAAACTTCAAATTACCTACTTCAGACTGACATCCAGAGTCAAATCCAGTTCCCATTCCCACCCTTGACACAGGCAGATCCTGTTCACACCAACACAAATTTACTTAAAAATCAAAAAGCATTTGCAGGAAAAAAAGCGCTTGTGTGCATGGACAGATGAGGGAACAGAGCATTTGCAATGTGTCCTATCGTGTGAAGGAGACCTTGTAATGGGTGTCCAGACAGAGAGCATGTTGAGATGGGAATGTGTTGCGTGGGAGGCTTTGCTAGGAACAGAGAAGCCAACCAGGATTTGAAATCATGTTTTTAAAACTGACATACAAAAACAGTTGAGAACTTTAAATAGCAAAGAAAAATCCCAAACAAAATCATGACATAAAGATGAAGATGTCTGCTCCCTCCTGGATTAGCCATAAGGGTTTCCAGCGTGGAGCCCCTGTTCTTCATGCTCCTCTTTCCAGTTCCTTGGCAGTTAGGTAAGAGTTCCTTTGCACAGATATCACACCGAGTAGAAACATCCCTCTTAAATTAACCAATCTCATAAAATTGTAGTTTCATTACTGGGTTCTAGGAATTATGTGACATATAACTCCAACTTCAGCAGAGTTCAAAGCTTTTCTCTATGCACACTACTGAGACACCTGTCCTAATGAAAAACAAATAAAATGGAGGGGGGGGGTGTTTGTTTTTTTTTTACTGATCCTACTTGATAAGTAACTGAATAGGAGGCATGTGTTCATTTTCTACTATAATTTTTATGTCATCTTGGCCACATCACTTTATCCAGCAGGTTTGCCAGATCAGAGGAAAAGTCAACAGCTCCCTATTTCACAGAAGATAGCGATGATAGGTAAATTCAAAGTATTGTGCTGAGAGAGTACAGTGATCAGGGCAACAACAGCTTCTAACCACATTTCTGATGCCACCAAGACAGCACATCCATTCCTCATGACCATGTAGTATCTCAGCCTCTGGAGAGCCCTTTCTTGAGATACAGATCTCAGTGATACAATCTCTTTCTTACACAGTAGCAAGTGAACCCAAAATTCCAGTGCTGCATAGGAAAGGACTTTGTCCTGAGATTAATTTTAAATAAATAAATAAATAAATAAAGCAATTAAATATGAAAATTCTAACGTCCCTGCGCTTTTTGTCTTGAGCCAGGAAAGAATAAAATCTGAAAATTTGTGTAAAAATAGGGGTTTGTCCTTGTATATACTTTGAAATATATTCTTTCCATATGCATTAAATTCTTCTTTAGCTATGAGTACTCATCCACAGACACTCTCAGATTGTTTAGAGCACATTTTTAAAAAAAAGATAACTGTAGATAGATACTAAATCTGTGTATACACAAGCTCTGAACTGCCAGTACTCATTAAAAAAAAAGTTACAGTAGTTTTAAAAATAATTTTCACTACCATTTTTTTCATGGTAAATATGTAATTTCAATTGTGTATTTCATCTGATATGGGGCATGAACATATTTAATGCAATTCGTTTTGCAGCAGTTCACATTACCTACATTTCCAAACAGAAGAACAGTTCCTGAAATTTATACTATTAAATGGAAAAGCAACAAGGTCTATGAACATCTTTGGACACATTTCAGCCCACTTAGAAACATTTCAAAAGCTCTTTGTGGTTCACCTCATAAAGCCTCTGCTTCTGGTCCACAAGACTCCTGCTTCAGAAGCCTCCGAGTAATTTTTCCTCCGAGTAAGATGCATGATGCATACACAGAAAGAGACATGACTCTTTGTATAAAGGGCTGCATTTTACCACACCCGCACAGCAAGATTTTAACATAGTGTGGAGCCTTTTGGCAGTACTGCAGTAAAAATTTAGATTCATCATCCAACTATGGATAAGATTCATCTTGCATAATGTTATGACAAGATGTTTATGTTATAAGCTGGGGTAGTCACTGAACTTCCCTGTATAGCAAAAAAGCCTAGGAATCCTTGAAAAATTATTAATCTCATTTACCTTGTCTGCCTCATTTAGGATGGATGATGGTTTAGACGTGCTTCTGTCCATTAACTGCACAGTGAATCGGTGACCACGATGTTATTAATGTAGGCAGCTCCATGAATTAGGATAGTTACAGGCCAGCATCTGTACTTCATATCTCTCAGAGCAGACAGGAAAAATTATCATGTAGCTTTTCCCCATCTCAAATCTTTAGTATTGAAACACCATCTCCTCCTTGTCTCAAAAACTGCACTCTTGACACACTAGCAGTCATACAAAATACGTATGCAAAAGTTAATTGTCTTGGTCTGAAGCCTTCATTGTATTCCTTGCTTTATGCTCCTTTTAAAAGTTGTTTCATCTGTATTATTTACTTTGCCATACAAATTATTATTTTTTTTGATGTTCAAGAACTTTCACTGCTGACCTTCCACTCTTCCATCAATTTTTCTTCCATACTGAGAGGTTGACCTCTGCCTTTGATGAGCCCTTGAGCCCAACCTCTATCTTCTGTTCACTTTCAAACAAATACCTCTCTGTATGTGTATCAAGCTTTGTGAAATGCCTCCTGGCTACCAACTCAAAAAGCTAACCTATTCCTCTCTGTTAAATTTTCACTTATAATTGCCTTTTAAGGTAAAATAATTCCTCGTTTTTCTGTATTCCACTATCCCTTTGAGTTTATCCAGATTTTATTTCTGTGGCACATGGTAAGTGTTGGGGGCAGGACACATCTTTTGTATTTCTGTACAGAACCCATTCAATGGATTCTTGTTTCTAGGTGTTAATAGTGAAGAAAACAGACAATAAAAACTTGAAAAATTAGCATTCATTCCTAAGTCTCATGTCTTCCTTTGCAAATGGAAAGCATGCTGCTCTTTTTCTAAATTTGCCTAGCCTTCCCTTTTTATCACAGTTTAACACTGGAGAGCTCTATGAATTGTTTTTGATAGGTACATAAATTTACTACATTACAGATTGAAAAAAAGGTGTCCAGCTTTGTCAAATATAATTGAATAAAAGCATCCTAATTTTGGTACTTGCACTGGTGTCTCAGCAGAATGTTCTTCTTGTTCCCTGTTAGAACAATAAATATAGAACAAGGAGTTTAATGGTATTCTTTTTTAGACCAAACTGATGGGGTGAAGTAATTGCTTTTGGTGCTCACAATATCTGTAGCTAGATGAATTTACAAGGAAAGCACTTTAGCCTTAGAGCAAAATTATGAATATGTATCAGGCTCCTGCATTACATTTATTGTCTCCAGTACACAAAAATCAACTTTGGCATAACATGAAGAGAGAATAACTAACAAACTATCTCCTGAAGAAGAAAACTATTATTTAAAGTGACAATCTCACCCCTCTTTTCCTCTGCATAAAGGACAAGGGTCTGAAACAATCATCTATCCTTTTGCACTTCTCTCTGTAGTCTGTTCACAAGGAGATTGCCATTAGGCATAGCACTGCTGACACCAACATTTTTATATGATACTTCTGATGACAGCTATTAATGCACCATCAATAGGAGACTTACAATACTAAACATGCATTAAGGAGCTACTACTTTCTAGCTGTCTGGAATTTCTCTAAAACAATCAAGGGAACTGGCAGAAGTCCTAGTTTGCCATCACGTACAAACCAAAACAATTTGCATTCATCTAAGGCAGCACAGAGTAAGGCATTCTTGATGCTAATCAGGGGGAAAAATACTCTTTAAAAGCAGATTAATCTTCAGATTAATAAATGGATTAAGATCATACATTCAGAAAGAAGATGACTGAAACCTAAACAAGTGGATGAATGTACAGCAATTGATAATATACCTTCAAATGAAAAAAAAAACAAAACTGAAAGGACTGCAAACTGATAAACTAAATATGACGGACTCTCACTGTGGATATCACTTACTGTCTGACAGTATTGGGCAAGTCTGTTGCACATTAGTTACAAGCCATGACAGACATTTTATTCCCTGGGAATTTTCTTAATGTGGAATATATGATTTAGGAACCATTTCAATACATAATGCCTCTACTTAACTTCCAGATGATATCACTTTATGGCACTGCACTAGTATAATAACATAGTTTCAGAAGGCTGATATAAAATGCTTATAACCAAGGGAAGGAAACAAAGAACGGGAAGAAGCACAGACAGATGAGAAGAGTTGGAAGTACATTTTGGAAAAACACGCAATGGCAACAAATGTAAAACTAAGAAATACACAGAGAATCACAGAACAGACATCCTAAGCCATATCAAAGCTATGTTTTTATGCAGTGTACTCAGAAAGAGTTCTATATTCAAACTACATGCCAAAAAGTACCAAGCATAATGACACAACTCTTGTCAAAGTCTATTCCTGAAAATACAAACTTGTAATATTCTAAAAAATACTGGGTTTTGGGTGGGTTTCTTCTTTATTTTGCTTTGAATTTTCCAAGTTCGGGAAAGGGCTGTTTCCACATGTAAGACTCTTTGTTTATGCTCATATCTGGAAGCAGAGCCTAATTAGGAAAATTAAAAGACTGCTATTTTCATATGCATCTAAATACCTCTCATAAATTCCTGTCTGAGTTTTATTTTAATTTGAAAAGGAAAGAGCTTAGATAGTTGCTGGGAAATTAATCCTTGCTTTCACTCCTTGTTTTGGCCCCTCAAACAGAAACTTAACATCTGAAAGGTTAATTTTTACTATAATTGCTATAAAGAGGCTGCCCTGTAAAAGAGGCTTGTTTCCTAGTCAAACAATGGCTTTATCAGAGAGCTTACTGTCCAGCTATTGAAATGTTCATGTCAATGTCAAGTTGAAATACCATCATACTCATGCCAAGTTAATGAGAAAGAGTGTTCAGGCACTTACTGGGGCTAAGAGTCTTACTTTTCTCTCTTTTACAAGCTGTTTCTGAGCCAGCTTCACATTTGATGCAAGCCAAAATTGTTGGGAAACAAAGTGTGTGATGGCTTTGCTGCTGTATAAGGAAAAGCACTGTGAGCAACCGTCTCTAATTCCCGCTGGATGGCAGAAAAATCAGCAGAGAAGGTTCTTTTATATCTTTCATAACCATGGTTAGTCACATAAGAGCATGTATTCTCTTCCCTTTACCAAATAGTGAGGATGACAGATTTTGTCAGACTTTAAGAGAATCAGCTTTGTGGCCATCATGCTCCCTCCTTTCTAGGTTGAACAAGGAACAGAGGTAATGTGGGCATTTTGTAGGACAGTCTTTCCCTCTTAGGAAGCGGAGTTCTCACAGTGATGGTTTGGAGCAGTAGATGTGACTTCTTGACCAGCGAGATGCAACGGTATGATGTCACCGAGACCATTTTGGAAGCACAGCTATTGCCTCAGCAGCAGGGTACTGTCTTTTGGAGGCTTGGGTTACTGGGGAGAAGACTGGAAAATGAGTGTGCTATGGAGAGTTGAAGAATGGGAAAAAATCTTAATTCACTAGGCATGAGATCATTGCAAGGCCATTGCTCCCAAGTGCTAGTATTTGCAGACACTGCAGTAATTCTGACTTCAAAAGATCCAACCCACGCCACCTTATGAAATCAGTCTAGGGAATGATAAATTACCTTCCTCCCTGCTGAACTGGATCCAGGATGGAGTAAAATGTACAGGAAACTATCACTTTAAAAAAAAAAAAATCCATCCAAGGTATGTTTTTAGGATGATGTCAACTAAGAGATACTACATTATCTGGAAAATGTCTGAGAGAGACAGCAGGAGTCAAATAGCTCCTGCTTTTCAGCCAATAGTTCTGGCCATTAAATTCTCATGCTAAAGAGTTATGTGGATGGTTGGCTGGATGCAGGTATGACAGTAGGAATGATGCTATAAGCCGTTTCTTCTACATGTTGTACAAGATAAACAGAGAACTGGCTGGAGTTTTTTAAATCGTTCGACATAGAAAGTTTTAGAGTTCCAGTGAGACTCCTTTGAAAAATATCATATATTCTTCCTGTCATCACAATCCACAAAAAACGTCTTTTAAACAATTTTTAGAGAAAAAAACTAAGAGGATGACATTTCCCTTTTTCATAAGTAATCAAGAATCTATTACACCAGTGGTCAGCTAGGCCTCCAGAGAGAGAAAACATTTTGTTACTAGGAATTTATGGTATTTATTACACAGAGAAGAAAGGGAATCTTTTTCAGTCATGTTCATCTCAAAGTTTGCAAGCATCTGTTTACAAGGACTACGATGCCCAGGAGCAAAGTAGTCAGAGTGGAGAGGCTAACAGCTCGTGTTTCAGACAGGATGCTTAGCCCTGTCATCCTTCTCACTGAGAGATCCCTGGAGAGATCTGGAAAAAAGATTTGTGCAAGTCACTTGCCCTGGACAAAGCATGAGGCATTGAACTCGTATACTTCTAACAGATTTGCCATTAAAATATAAAGAATCTCATCCGTACTTGAAGCAAAGCAACCCTGCAATGCTTAGATGAATGTGGACTGAGCTGTAAAACTATTTTTCACATTATATGTTTTAAAAATTGAAATGGCTTTCTTAAATGAAAGAAGGTTTACTTTTTCAACCTGAACTAAAAGTTCCACTCAAGAGAAACTGCTCTACGATGGTGGAACAGACTAAATGAAGAATGATTTTTCTTATTGTTTTTTTTTCTAGAAAAAGTCTTTTCTGTTAAAAACCAAGAGAAATCTTTATGGAACAAAAAAGGGTAAAACAAACACCTTGCATTCAATTTGCACAATAATGACCTGCTCTACTAAACTGAATAAACAGAGCAATCAGTTTTAAGAAAGAAACCTTTCTTACCAATTAGGCAGACAATTTTCAACCCCAGAGAATTAATTTGCCCCAAACTGTATTGCATGCCTATCGTCAGTCAACACTACTTTCCAGTAAAGTCAGAGAAGTTTCCACCAGTTTAAAATATAAATACAATATATTCTGAAAATGTGTCAGGTATTTCTAAGTTTAGAGTTTATGTAATGGTATGATTTTTTTTCATTTCACATAGCCAATTTCTGTTAATTCTTAAATCAAAGCTATGATGTTAAATTTTATCAGAAATGTGTGTATACATACAAATATACATCAAATGCACACATTGACACAAACAGCATTTATTCATGAGTTAGTACGTATTTTGAGCATCAGAAGTAACACACGCTCCGGTGTCAAATGACACAACTGGAAGGACACGCGGTGCGCTGTACTGTGACTGATACATACCATTCAGACTTCCAGATCACTCCTTCATGTAAGTCTCTATGTATGAATGACAGCATAGAGTTTGTGGACTGCTGGCAGAAGAACTGGTTCTGATATGATTTAAGAGAAAAGCAGTTATTTCATAGGAACCTGACTCTCTAAGGAGCTATGATTCACTTAGATTGCTGTGTACATGGTACGCTGTACTGGAAGTAATGAGGAAAGAAGAGAGATGCTGTGGTCGTGACACTTCATGTACTAAATGTGACCTATATGTCCTTTAGTTTAAAGTTCAGATTTCAGGTGAACTGTGAATGTCAGATTATTATGTGAATTTATGATCATCACTCCTTTTGCTCCAGGGATCCTACTTCCCCTGAGGACCTCATAAAAATATTTGCCCTGTCTCAACCTTTCATTTTGTTCAGCAAAGATCCATTGAAAAGGTATCTGTATCACAGCTGCAGTCCAATGTCAGCCAAAAAAAAAGTACAAAAAGTTCTGCTGAGCTGCAACTCACTGCACTGAGCTGAACAAAAGCTTGCTTCCTGAAGAACTGCAAAGGCTCTACTTCTGACAAAAGCTTGCTTTCTTTCCTAGCTCTTTAGGATTCAGCATCATGACTTCAGGGATAGCCGTAGACATGCAGAGGTTATGTGGAGATTTCTGAGATCTGAGATTCAGTTCCCATTATATTTCATAAATCACTGCGCTACCCTTCTATGATACTTTTATTTTCGAGTAGAGAAGTCAGTCTGCTGAGATAAACCTTTCTGGAGAGAGTCTTCTTTGGAACTGGCATGTTGCTTGGAAGTTGTGTTCATCAAGTGCACTACCACTTTCTTTAGAGAGTCATACATTAATTTCAGGTATTGAACAGATGCAATTTTAAACATGGATTTAACAATAACTATAATTTGATCTGACCTCTGCAAACACTGTGGGCCCATTCCTGTCAAATGCTGGTGCTGAATTTCTAGCCAAAATCTAAACAAGGTTTAAATGTCTTGCAAGCTTCTGTCTTGATCTCTTCATAGAAAACATAGCGGGAAGAATCTCCTCCGATTTTCAAGACCAGTAAGTGCTACTGTTAGGAAGGATTTTTTGTTTCAGTTTACATGCTGGGGATATCCCTCACTGTAATGTTGATTCGTGCAAAAGAATAAACTGAGAACATCTACTTGTTCTTTTTTCAGCACCTTAAGTAACAGAAAGCAAAGTAATTTGAAAAACTTGTTCATTTTAAACTTGTGTCAAGAGGCTAAACTACACTAGCTGCGATTTTAATCACAGAATATATTCACATTTGTCTGACTTTATGAGGTACATGAAGTATAGGGCCTATTTGAAAGAAAAAGGTCATAAAAATGGGTCATAAGAAACCGAATGTTGTCCAAATGTAGCAAGCTGGCTCAGGTTCTCACAGAATTGTTTGGAGGAAACAATATTGAACGATTATACTAGAAAAGAAATATACATGGCAGAAATAGAGTTCTGGTGTAAAAATTAATGTGGTGCAAATAAAAGATTATTGTTTAAGTTAAGCAAATCTCTCTTAGCCTCATCTCATAAATAGCCTCACATTTACTCTAGCTAACATCCAATTTTCATTCCCATTGTAACAATTTCAAAGTTAAAACATGCAGTTCAGATTTATGGCACAAAAGACAGCGGAGTTATTCTTCAAGCCCATTAGCGTGGAATCAGACTTAAAGCAGCTCACATTGGTACATACTGTATTTTTCCCCACTGAGTTTATAACATTAGGTCAATTTATTTTCTTAAGTGCACATGATCTGTTGAAGCGTCCTGCAAGTATTTCCACCACATTTAAAAAAATGCCAAGGAAAGCATTTATGTATGTACCTGAAGTTTCCCATATTTGACTTCTTTTTTCTATCCAAACAACTACCAGGAGAAAGCATTATCCATTCCAGAAGGCCAGCGAAGTGTGATTACAGCTGGTAGATGGTTAGTAACAACCCTGACACTGAACCTCTGGGGAAAGGATGCCCAACCAAATTTAGCTCAAGTGGTGAGATCAAGGGTAAGGCAGCCTTGCCTAACAGCATTACGCTGCCCATAACTCGTACAGCCCCTGGGTGGCAAAAGGTGGGTCCAAGCTCTGCAGCTCTAACTGCTATAGCAGTGCAAAGGAAGTTTTGCTCTCCAGTGCAGTAAGGACAGTGTCTGTTAGTTCCCAGTGATAGCCTAGCTTTCAATAAACAGTAAGATATTTTTTGAGATGTTCAAAGTATTTAAATTCTTGCTCACCGAGCTTTGTGCTAGGAACATTGATACAATACCAGACGTATGAAACAATTTGTCATACTCACATAAAGAGTTGGACATAATATTTACCATTCCACTATTGAATTTTCAGCTTGAAAATTACGGGACTTGTACAAGTACAGTCATACTGTTTTGAAGAAGGAAAAGTTGTTTAAAATATTCTGGGCAAGTTATTTCTATGAGGTAAAAGAGATAAAACAGACAAACAAACAATCAAATCTTTTAAAAAATAGCAAACGTGAAAGGAAACAAAATGTTAGAATTAAACTGTCATTGGATGACTGCTTTTAAAGTTCACTATCTTCATTAAATTCCCCATGAAGGAGTCCAAAGGCAGAACTTACCTGAGTATACATAATTGGCAACAAAGAATTTTATTTTTAAGATTTATGTTTACTTTCTACAAAAACGCATAATCCAACCATGTCATATCTAATGTCTATGCAGCAAAGATTGACAAAAGCACATACAATAGTTTTCTACATCTCCAAATTATTGAGTTAGTTAAAATGTTCTCTGTGTGGGAAAGTTATAAAGAATTTATGGAAGGGCAATGCCTAATTAGTACCTGAAGTTGTACTGGGCTGCCGATTCTAATTAATAACACTTCCTAAGTGTGTTCAAAGGCATTTAAGTAAAATGAAAGCCTTCAGAAATGCATTGAAGCATTTAATGCCTAGATACTGTAGTGATAAGCCTGCTATAAAAGCCTAAAATAGGTTAGACAGATTAGACTGGCAGATAAAACAGAGAGAAAGAAACCATAGGCAAACAAAATACACAGTCAGGTATGAAAGATTTAAATATGCTTGAAAAGAAATAAATAGGGACAAAAAAAGTGATTCAATTTGAGGAAAAGCTTGTGCTTGGTTATAAAAACACTGTTTGTAGTAGCATAGTTTTTAAATATCATGCATGCTATAAAGGAAAATGTATCCACACAACATAGATGCTCTAGATTACAAGCACCTTTTTTTAAAAAAACCTTTAAAATTTTTTTTATAAAGGCAATTAACATGCCCTGAGGGAATGTGTTATGACATACATGTGTTATACTGAACAAGCTCCTTCTCTGATCAAACATATCAAATCCAAATAGCCTGATCCTGCAAGAAGCATTAGTATGCTACAGCACTGGTATGCTTAGTCAGTGGAGTAAAATAAGGAATTGCAGGTCATCCTGTGCTGTTAAAAATGCCATATGGCTTGTGACACCCTATTCCTTGTTTCTTTGCAACTATATACGGAGCTCAGATGTAATATCTAAGTTGTAGACAGTTAGGGTTAGATGAGATGAACCCCACCCTGAACATGGTTCTTGTCTTTCAGGTGATACTCTCTCTGAGAAGAATTGCACATTCTTACATAAATTAGCATATTAGGGAAAAATACAAACGAATTATGCACATAATGTTCGGCAATGGAAGGAGCAAAAGGCCAAGCTGCAGCTGTCGCATCCATGAGACCACACGCCGGGTTTTCCCTCTTCCTTGCACACCCACAGCACTAATCAGGGTGTTGCAGGGGAGCAAAAAGATTGCTGTTTATTTACGCTGCCGGGTGTCCAGGAGGGATGATAAGAGCCCGCTGAAGCTGCTGAGCGACTATGGAGAAGTGAATGATACCCTTCCGAAGGCTGGCACAGCGTGTGCCACCCGGCCTCCCGGGACGGGTGTTCCAAGGTGTGCCACTACCCAGAAATCGAAGTGTTGCGCTCCGAAGGCTGCGTGCCAGTGATTGCTGCAAAATCTGCAGCGACTGTCGGGGATGAAGGAAGGGGAGCCCCAGAAGGGATTGGGGACTTTTTTGGTTTTCATTTTCAGAGCAGCCTGAACACCGGTGGAGAAACAACTCTGAGGCGACACTACTGAACAGAGGAGTGACTGCAATGGAGCAGCAACGAGCCCTCGCTGCCCACTCTGAGCAGAAAGCTCATCAGTTGCCCACTGGGCTGCAGACCTGGCCTATTTTAACACTTCATCAGATTCCCCAGGGCCAGCTGCCTGAGCAGCTGAGTTTCAGCTCCAGAAAATCCAGCGGAGCTGGAGGGAGGTGAAGAATCCCTCGCTCTGCCAGGCAGCAAGGCGGCGAGGCGGGGGTTAAGAAAGCTCCCCTTTCGATGACAAGCACCCCTCCCTTTTAACGTTTTTATACATCTCTAACAGCAGTTCCTCCTGCATAAACTCCAAGCAGGCCAGGTCTGTGCAAACATCCTCCCCTCCCCTCCACGGCACCAGGCTCCCACTTATCCCCCGCCGGCAGCTGCGGCGCGGGAGGCAAACAGTGGTCATGCTGTTCTGTGCACAATGACAGGCAAATAAAAGAACAGGCAAGCTTGGGAGATTTAAAATCTAGAGCTGAGGGACTTCTCTGAGTTTCACTGCGCCTCTGTGATCCTCCCACTAAATGTGAGAGCTGTTTTCTTCAATAAATGAAGCCCGTAATAAACATCTCTCCTCGTGTCTCTCCGGAGCCCTTAGGGAGCTCTGCGACGGCAGAGCGTAGAAATTTGCAGGAAGGTGTCCTCTGATGGATTTGACTTACACGGCATCAGTTGTTACGAACTGCCAAGCAATGGGAAATGGGATGTCTCAAGACACCCGTGGACTCTGGCCATTAAAAATCGTTGTATCAAATGCATATTTGAGCTTTATTTCAAAGAAGTGTTTGATTCCGTAAGACTCTTTTTGAAGCACAAAGGTTTATTTATAAGGACTTTTTGCCTTTCATACCTTCCTTGTACACTCAATTCAAAGTTCCTCTCCTTAAGGGCATGAAAAAAACTTGTGCGTTAATTAGCAAATTTAGATTTCAAAAAGTATTTTCTCACAGAATAATGAAATTGGAATATATTAAGTTGAAAACTTGATGAAGTCATTTCTAAAGTCGAAAAAGGCCAGACCAGGTGGCAACTAGACCTCACATCTGCATAGTCAGAATAAGTACGATGGAGGACAGGTTCTAAGTGTCTAGTCTCAGCAGGGTATTATCATGATACATATTGTACAGGCAGAACCTTACAAACTCTCATAAATGTTCTTACAAGGAGTGAGAAGTTAAGTGCTTTATCATCTGTAATCAGCCCAACATTCAAAGCCTGCTGAAATTAGAGAGGATCTTCTTTTCAGTAGGCTTAAGGTCAGGTCTTTTACATTCAGTATTTAAAAGTAAACTCAGGAAAGTCACTGTTTGACCAATTCTTGCCCCTGCCCCTCATAAGGATCTATCTGCCCAGCCATTCTAAAAATCATGCAAGTCTCTTTTAACAATAAATACTAAGTTTTTACTACTATCAGAATTACATCTCATTTAAAAGTGAGCTGAATTTCTGTTCTATCTTATGCATCATCCGTAAAATTATTTATCTAAATCTGAACTGCGTAATTTTTATTAGTAAGCTAAATGTGAAAGACAGAACAATGGATTTCCATATTCACAGAATTGGCAAGTAGAAAAGTCATCTTTGACTTCCTACCTGCACTGACAGGAAAGTCATTGAGGGGAAGTACAGGACTTTACAGGCTTTTCAGAGTCATTTTTCTGATCATATTACCAGCAATCTTATATCTCTAAAATACTGGCATGCAACTTGGAGTGATGGAAATGAAAACCAATATCAAGAAGGATGTAAAATATCCTCAACACAGTAATTCTAATGCTTACTTACAAAGATACGTTAGCTCGTTGTACACTTATCAGCTGAATGCTTCACAAATATAGTGATTCCAGTGTAGTTATTTATTACTATCTGATTACACTGTGTAATTTGGATTAGACATGAATCCAGCAAACTCTGGGAGGATTCTGAATGCCGTTTGGATGATCTGGATAGATGTGTTACACCAGTATGCCAGCTCCCACAGCAATCATTCACAAAACTTCTATTATTATCAATGGGAACATGATAGCTGTTGGATCGTTTTGAAAATAAAAACAACAACCAAAAAAAGTGTTTTTAAAGTCTTCACTATTTATAAGAGAGAGATAATGCCTGCACAACAGAAATTGCAATGTCATTGAGATGAGCTGGAAACTTACGGGAGAAGTCACACAAAACTATGTAAAAATTTTCTGAAACAAAAAGGTAGGTAAATTACTTACCTGAGCAGGGAAAATGTAAGCCACACCAAATATATAATCTTACTTAAAATTTAAGATACATGGACATGCACCCACACGGGTTTTAAAAGGATGTTCTGTACAAGGTAATTATACATAAGGATATATAATATAAAAATAAGATAGGGATTACTAATTTCCTACGTGTTTAGTCATTTTGCCAGTAATGCCACAAGTGTAAAACCTTGTAAATAAATGGAT
The DNA here is from genome assembly GCF_009769465.1 of Tauraco erythrolophus. NCBI lineage: Eukaryota > Metazoa > Chordata > Aves > Musophagiformes > Musophagidae > Tauraco > Tauraco erythrolophus. Next base: position 93,930,819 of record NC_141465.1, on the reverse strand, counting down.
TATTACAAGAATATAAAGGATAAAAAAACTTTCCAAACACTCAAAGTGGAAATAAAGACTAAGATTAGGGGATACTCCCTGAAACAAAATTCTTAATCATTCTTATTCTGTTTATCAAATATTAAAGGAAGAATTAAATGATACCAAATATTAAATAAAAGAAATTCTGTGCTACATAGTTTATGCTCAGCAATTTTAGTGACTTACAAAAGACCTGAAAGTATTTTTGGCAGAATAGTATCATGAGGATCTTATAACAACTCATTGTGTATCCTATGTTTATATATTGTGAAAGGACAAGAAAAGCCAAATTTACCTTGGTACAGTTTTATTAATTTCAGCATATTTTTCGCTTATGGAAGAAGTGAGCCTTATACCTTTCATTATTGTTGATTATATCATGGTCTTATACTTAATATCACTTCTTTTAGCACTGGCAGTGTGGTTAATGTAGATAACTATATCTTCACAGATAATGCTATGACTGTCCACTAACAAGTAACTTTGAAATGCTGATAGATATTTGGTTTGCATATATGTTTATACTGAGTTAGACCTTTGGGCAGTAAAATATGTCAGAGGAGAATTGAGTAAAGATAAATGTTGGTCTGTCTACTGTCAGTAACTGCATGCACTAATAAACAATGACTGTGGCTTCTATCCTTCCCTGTACCCTGGGAGGATGCAGGAGGTGAGGATAAACAAGTTCCTGGTCCTTTCTTCTTGACCTCAACCCCCTACCCAGTGCTTACCAAGCAGCTCGAATTTGTGTCACTGACAGAGGGCTTTTCATGAACCCAGGATGCACAAATGCCTCTACTATTCGTTGCTCCCACTTCTGTCCTTCTCCTGTACTCAGCATAACCCTAAGGAGACCAGTGTCACATCTCAAGTTGGAGGGAATTGCTTGAGAGTCTTTGGCTCTTTGTGAATAGCTTATCAGTTATCACGCCTGTTAATCTTTAGATGCATCCTATGTAGATTTGTTATTACTATCCAGAAAAATATTATAAACAATTGATAAATTATAGTAAACTAAAGTGGCTGAGGCTAGATTTTATTTCTGTTGGCATAAGCATCACCTTTTTTTTTTGTTTTCATTATGCTTTCCACTCAAAAATATCCATCAACTTCTGTGTTTCAAGCCAAATCTTCTCTGATCTCCACTTCAAATATAGCACTTTTGACATTCATATGACACAATACAGACTGAGGACAGCTTTTAGTTTAAAATTCTCTACCAGCTGCGTCTTCCTACAGTTTTGTTTACCACCTGACATACTCAAAATTCTGCTTCTGGTTTCCTGAGTTACTTCTCAACTGGAGACTTGATCTTGAAACACATATACACACAACTAACTTTAATTCGTTAAAAGCGATTGTAGAATTTGCACCAATGCTGTAAGATGTTCTGCAAATGCAGAGAGCAAGGCACATGGGATCTGGCTGTGACAGTACACTCTTGAAGTTACTGTCTATATAAACAGTGTCTGTAATCAAAATACTAAATCAGACAATAACAATAATGGGATGATGGTGTATTTCATCTCTTTTACTGACAAACTGATAATTAAAATGAATATTCTTCTGACATTTTAGCATATATTCTCCAGAAAATCTGAAATGATGGATAATTTCTCTTTTAATGCTTTTTATAAAGCTTCTTCACTCCTTGTGTCTCTTTCTAAAATCTTTATCATCCCGCTTTTCAAATAATACTCAAAAATGTCATCTCAAGATAACCTTTTGTTTGACCTTTCAGCAGATAAATATCCTCTAAAGAAATCAAACTTATATTTTCCAATTTCCCGCTTTCAAATCATCAAGAGTAGGAAATATACAAAGAAATACTGTTCTGGTTCTTGTTCTTGAGCTCAAAACACCAAATTACCATTTGACCCATTTGAATAATTTAAAACTATTTTTCTTTTCTTTTAATCTCAAAAATGTCAATTAAACACTGTCAATTATAATGATATCAAATGACATATCCTACTTCCTTTGATGAAGATTATTAGTTTAGAAATGCAGACCCATTTTTATGCATTTATTAATCATATCTTTTTAAAAAATGAATAAACAAAGGAACAGATCTAGTGCTTCCAAATACCAAAGGTGAAATTACATCATGGTATCCATATTGCCACTGAGAAAATTTGCAGAAGATTTTGATTGGGCACATAAAGTTAGACCAAACAAACAGGTCTGGTCCTGCTTCATTCCTTATTTTAATGACTGGAAGATATGGAATAATGCTGCCTAAAGTACTACCTTTACATCAGTGAAAATGATAAAAGTTAAGGGAGGCTTGGCCCAACTGACCATTGGTAGCTGGTGACACACTGCAATAAATTTAGTCTTCTAAAAACCTAGTTGGGAAAAAAAAGGAAGAAAGCGAAGAAGGTTGAAAGCAGGCAAATTGTGATTTTGAAATAAGTCATAATTTACACAAAATCAGAAAGTCATCTATATATTTAAAAGTTGGCTCATGGGAGGACACAAAGGGAATCCTATATGAACACTCATTGGTGTGTCTCTTCCCATCGCCCTGACTTCAAAGCTATTTTTCATACGCAACATCTATGAACTGAAATTCTGTAACTGCAATATTTGCGTTAGGATTGATTTATGTCATTGGAAACCTTGACAAATACTACTCTCTGATATTTCTAGCTGTATATAAATGAAACAAGTTTCTTTCAAAGCCCACTGAAACTTCTGAGTCTTCCCTTGGCTTGGCTCTGGATCTGGTCAAATGTGAAGACAACATACTAGATAACTAGAGTTCCTTGGTAACAGTAGATGGTTAAATAAAATAAACAAAATAAAATATATAGAAGTACTTTCTGTTGAATGTAGTTCTGAACTTTCCTGTGAAAAAAGTTTTAACTTTGAACATAACTTCCCAGTGGGGAAGACTGGAGAACTGAGACTTAAGAGAAACGATAGACTGATTTTTTACTTGCTGTTAACGTCATTCTTAAAATATTATGGTTTGATTTCCAGAAAATCTGTAGAGCAGGACACTTTCTGATAAATGCCATAGGATTGTAGTGGCACCTCAAATAATTAAAAAATGAAAGGGGACTTGTGTATCATCCATGAGACTAAGACAAGTGAATAAAGATGGGATATGAGTAGAAATGTTTCAAAGATCCCAACCTAAATGTCACTCAGTAGAGAGACCATGGTGGTCTCATGTCAAAAGAATCTTCTGCTATCGAGTACATTTGCTGAGCAGAGATTAGCAGCAGTGAGGAAGAATAATAAAAAAAATACTCTTCGTCCTTCAGTCAACCGAGACATGCGACTGCGGCAACGGTAGGTTGTGTGGCTGAGAGCTGGATCGAGGGGTGCAAAGGGGTTCTGAGAGCCTAGGAAACTCAAGGAAGAGCTGAGAGCCACACCAGGAAATGGTAGCTCTCACTAGAGAAGCTGACGTGGCTTGACCATTGCCAGGAGCAACTGTGGGAGATTTAAATGATCCTTGTGAGTGTGAGTGACCAGGAGTGCTGCAAACAGGGATGGATAGGGCGCAGCAGCCCGTGCAGCAGTTGGAGTGTGAGAAGGGCCATGCACCCTGCTGGCAGGCACACAGCCCAGGGAAGTGCTCTAGGTCTCTGCCATAATGGTGGGCACTTGCCTCAGAGTTAAAACCAATGTTTCTCCAGAGAAATCCCCTGAGATGTCTGATGCTTCCACTGGAGCATGGGAAGATGGGACTGGTAAAGAAGGAGACTTCAGTACAGACAGTAGATTGCAACGAGTGCCCAGGTCTCCTCCTGGAGAAAAGGTAAGTACCTGCAACAAATGTGCACAGGTTGATGAGCTGCTGCACCGGTGGCCGAGTTGCAGGAAACAGTTGAAAGGCTGTGCAGTCTTAGAGGGGCTGAGACGGAGATATAAGTGGTTTCAGAAACATGCTCCTGTGGCGGACACCACAGAGAATGAGGCACCTTGAACCCTGGTCACCCACAAAAGCAGGACTCTGCTTCAGTCCCCACCCTCCAGTATCACAACCAAAAACAGATCTGAAGCTTTAACAGCTGTAGACACCCACGAGCAAGGTCTGCAAGGAGAAACTGCACCAGCAGCACACAATGGCTACCACAAAAAAGAAACGATGAGTCCTCTTAGTGGGTGACTCTGTCAAGGAGCACTGAGAAGCCCATCTGCAGGCCTGACGGGAGTCATGAGAGGTACGCTACCTGCTGGCAGTTAAGGTCCATGATGTCACCCAGAGGGTGCCACAACCTGTCAAAAGCACAGACTACTATCCATTGCTACTCTTTCATGCGGGCATGAATGAAACCACAAGCCAGAACCTGATCAGAATCAAGGAAGACTGCAAAGCTCTGAGGGTGCAAGTGAAAATAGTGCCTAAGTTATCTTTTCTTCTATTTTACCAATTAGAGGAAAGGGTGCAGCCAGAAATAGATGTATAATGCAAATCAACTTCTGGCTTTGTGGCTGGTGCTGTCATGAGAGTTTTGGCTTTTATGACAACAGGACATTGTTTGATGATTATAGCCTGTTAGAAAGGGATGGAATCCACCTGTGTAGAAGAGGCAAGGAAATCTTTGGCAGCAGGCTGGCCAACTTGGTGAGGCGGGCTTTAAACTGAAGAACATGGGGCATAGAGTCCAAAGCAGCAATGCTCATGCCATTGCATTCAACTGGGGAATAAGACAGGCCAACCAAAATAGTGACAAATGTTCCTTAGCTGCCTCTGAAGATGAGAACCAGACGATCAACCACCTCAAATCTATGAATACCAATGCACGCAGCCTGGGGAACAAGGAGGAGGAACTAGAGCTCCACGCCTAGTCAGAAAGTTATGATATCATAGGAATAACTGAAACATGGTGGGACAACTCACATGATTGCAATGGATGGCTATAGGCTGTTTTATAAAGACAGGCAGGGAAGAAAAGGAGGATGAGTCATGCTTTTTGTTAAGGAGAACTTGAATGTATAGAGGTCAACTGTGGTAATTATGGAAGCCCCATTGAACGTCTCTGGGTCAAGATCAGAGAGGTTGCCTCCAAGGGGATCTTACAGTAGGCATCTGCTCTGATCTCCAAATCAAGACGATAAGGCCAACAAAGCAATATTTGGGTCATTTAAGTAAGCTTTGAGTCAATAGAACCTAGTTCTTATGGGTGACTTTAACTACCCAGAGATTCATTGGAAGAACAGTACAGCATCTCACATGTCATCCATCAAGTTCCTGGAATACACAGAGGACTGCTTCTTCATACAAATGTTAGATGTGCCAACCAAGAATGAGACACTGCTGGACTTGTTACTCACAAACCAGGAAAATCTGCTTTGTAATATCTCAGTGATAGCCTTGGCTGCAGTGATCACAATATTGTGGTGTTTGGGATCCTGCTGAGCACACTGAAGGTTAGTACTAAGGAAAGGTTTTAGATTTGAGAAGAGCAAACTTCAGCTCACTCAGAACTCAGCTGGGAGAGATTCCATGGGAAGCTTCCATGGAGGACAGAGGAACTCCCAGTGACTGCTGGGAGTTTTTCAGGAACACTCTCCTGGAAGCACAGAAACAGTTCACCCCCTTTAAAGGTAAGGGAAGTAGGTGGAGCAAGAGACCTCTTTGGCTTAACTGTGAGCTTCTGAGTCTGCTCAAAACAAAAAGAGAAATGTACCAGAGATGGAAAAGCAGACGAATACCTGTTGAGAACTACAAAGGCATTGCCAGGGCGTGCAGAGACGCAGTTAGAGCTCAGCTCGAATTGAAATTGGCCAGAGATGTCAAAAACTACAGGAAAGAGTTCTTCAGATACATAAACAACAAGCAGAAACAGAAGGAAAATATTAGCCTGCTGTTGTTTAAACAAGAGAGGTGAATTAGTCACCAACAACACCAAAAAGGCAGAGATTCTCAACACTTTCTTCACCTCTGTCTTTACCAGTACTGTTGGGTTCCAGCCTTGGGAACAAAAACCCAGGTTGATGAAAACACAGACCCACCATCAGTGAAGGAAGAGTTGGTATGAGAACTGTTACATCAGCTTGACCCCTACAAATCAATAGGCTCTAAAAACGTCTATCTGAGGATGCTAAGAGAGCTGGCTGACATTGTGAGGCCGTTCTCCATAATCTTTGAGAAGCCATGGAGACTGGGGGATGTCCCAGAAGACTGGAAGAATGCTAATGTCACTCCCATCTACAAGAAGGGCTTAAAGGAGGATCCAGGAAATTATAGGCCCATCAGCCTTACTTCAGTCCCTGGGAAAGTTATGGAATGAATCCCTGGGGTTCCCCAGGGATCGATATTGGGCCCAATGCTGTTTAAGATCTTCATAAGTGATCTGGTTGATGGGGTCAAGTGTACTCTGATGAAGTTTGCTGATGATACCAAACTGAGAAGGGAAGGGTACACTACAGAAGGGAGAGCCACCCTGCGACCTGGATAGGCTGGAAGAGTCTGTTAACATGAACCTGATGAAGTTCAACAGGACAAATGTAAGGTCTTGCACCTGGGAAACCATAATCCAGGCGTGTAGCGCAGACTGGGATCTACCTAGCTGAGAAGCAGCTCCGTGGAAAGGAACCTGACGGTCCTTGTGGACAACAAGCTCAATATGAGTGAACGGTGTGCTGCTGCAGCAAAGAAAGCAAGCAGGATGCTGGGTTGCATCAACAAGAGCATCACCAGCAGAGATAAAGAAGTCATTATCCCATTTTGCTCAGTGCTTGTCAGGCCACACCTGGAATACTGTGTTCAGTTTTGGTCCCTACTAAACAAAACATACATGGACAGGCTAGAGAGGGTCCAGAGAAGGGCCACAAAGATGATCAAAGGACTGGGAAGCCAGCTACATGAGTAAAGGCTGAGAGAACTGGGTTTGTTCAGCCTTGAGAAAGAAGGCTGCGAGGAGACCTTATCACCATGTTCCAGTATTTAAAGGCTGGCTACAAAGAAGATAGAGACTTCCTTTTTACAAGAAGTCAGATGGAAGAGACAAAGAGTAATGTGTACAAGTTACTCCTGGGGAAATTCCAGTTGGACACAAGAGGAAAATTTTTCACAATGAGAACAATCAACCATTGGAGTAATCTCTCCAGGGAAGCAGTGAATTCTCCAACATTGGACACTTTTAAGATTCAGCTGGACAGGGTGCTGGGCCATCTTGTCTAGACCATGCTTTTGCCAAGAAAGGTTGGACCAGATGATCCTTGAGGTCATTTCCAACCTGGTATTCTATGATTTTATGATTCTAATCAAGGAGGAAAGTGGACTTTCTACATAATAGCATTCATGTCTCTTCATCTGGCTAATCTGGGACTGGCCAAAAAAATGAGATATCCTGGAGAGTATCTCTGAACCAAATTAATATAAATTAAATACGTGCTCTGAGTGAGGTCAAGTATTTGTTTACCAGATGGAGAGAATTACACATGTGCATACAATGACAAAAAAATTTTAACAGTGTCCTATGCATTTAGAGTATTTAATGACACTAGCTGGTTCTTGACAAGACTTTGCATTGCAGTTGCCTCATTGAATATTACTTTTAAAAAAATGCAAATGTTTTGATTGAAAAATCTCCAATTTCAAAGTCTGAAGTACACGGCTGCACTATAGTTTTTGATGAGTCAAAGGCTGTCTCCTTGACTTGACAAACAATGCAGAAAACTCACAATGTTTTCATTTATCTCTTTTGGTTTAACTGCACCTTGAAAGCCAGGATGTCAAATCAGGAAAACCTTATTCATAGTGACCTATGCATCAGATCAGTACATCACTTCTTCCTTCCCACTGGTAAATTGTAAAAAACTTCTGATAAACAACTTAAATTGATTTTCAGTTAATGCAGAGGCTAGCGGATACTATTTTGAGCTAGAACTCCCTGTCCTAGACTCCTAGACGCTTAGACTGAAGTCAGGCCCAAGCTTTTTCAAAATGAGTACTGATAAACCTTCATCGAATTAGTGGAAACTTAAAAATGCTTGCCTTTACACCTTTGGTCCTTAACTCTCTCACACATAGAAAGAGGAAAGGTTTAACATTTGGAAAGCATTTTGAAATCCTGACAGGAAAAAAAAAAAGTATGGACGGTATCCAGAGCCTCTTGTAGAAAAGCGCAGCCACAGCCCTATAACTATTGTTATTTCCCAGATAAAGGGTGATTCAGCTGGCCTTCCCAGGCTGCAATACCGGGCTTCCTCTGAAATCAAGTAACTGCATAGTCAGACTGGGGAAGACATTTAAGTGACTGCACTCCAATGATTTTAATGGGGCAGAGACTCCTAAATACTTCTGTGGGCAGGACCTGTAGTGCAGAGTCTGCCTAACCTTAGACATCACTGGCTCTTCCCATTGACTTCATGGGCAACCCTGGGGAGTGGGATGTCTGAAAGCTTACTGCTGTTTCAAATCTAAAGCAGGTATGTAAAAGTAGATGCCCTGACTTTTGCTTCAGTGATTCTGATGAGATAAGAGAAAAAGAAAGTAGTCTGGCTCCAACCTTCATTACAATTTTATGTAAATTATTTTAAGTAAGGATTCTAACCTTCCAGTGCTTAAGGATCCTGAAGTTGAATTACTTTTTAAAGGTAGTTTAGCGAACTTTCAAAGATTTCACAAGAAAACTTCGTATTTGCTTGGAAATCCACACTGAATGCAGGTGTATGTGTGTTACAGTATCATAAAAAACACCTTTAAATACCTTAATGTTCTTCTTTTTCCATATATCTCTCCATACTTGCATTAGAGAAACAGTAAATTCTCTCTCGTGAAAAATCACTGTAGAGAATTATTTATTCAGATAAGATTTTTTAATGACATCTATAGGCTGATTGTCTATTCAGTTATGAAATGTTATTCAAAAGTCTCTAAAAAGCCCTAATTACAGGACTACCTAAAGAAAAAATCTAGAAAGATTGTGGTGACGGATGATAAGAAACAAAAACTTAGGGTAAATTAGCTTGCACAGGATTTCACAAACATTTCTACAGAGCCCTGCTCTTTGTAGTAGTTTTACAGAATTTCTTCATAAAGGTAAATCCTTGCAAATTGTCTCATCACTATGTCTGAATCAGCTCTCAAATTACAAATATATATATACATATATATACACACACACACACGAAAGCATTCTACTGAGGCTGAAGTTCTGCCATTGGGCTTAGACAGGAAAGGAAGCCACGGAAAACAGAAACTTCAGTCCTGAATCCTGAAAGGTTACTGTTCTCAGTAAAAAATCTCAGCTATTTACAACACAAGGCACAAAAAGATACCAAACAGCTTCCCCATAGCCAAAATGTGTAACACATCTGGCTTTGATATTCATTCCCTTTCTAGTAAATGGCTGTACTAAGTTAGACTTTCAAAATGTCTATCACTTTACATATATAGATTTAATGTAATTTAAAACAAGGCTTACTGTATAAATGCATTGTAGCTTCAAAGACAGACTTCAAAATTATAGTATGAGAGCTTCCCATGGTTTCCATGGAAATGACCTTTCACTATTTCCATGGTAATGGATCTAGTTTTATATATTTCTCTTTTATGAGACTTTATTATACCAACAAAGCTAACATCCAGAATACGGTCCGTAACTTATGGATGTGAACTCACTGAGAGAAATAATCTGACTCCCAAGCCCCATGGGCACGCTAAGCTTTTGTAGGTCTTTTTAATACTGTGCGAGTAACAGAGTTTTGAAAAAGATCACCTCCTGCATATTGTCAGTAGAGAAATGTTGATATATTTTGCTCATTGCTATGTTCCTAAAGGAGTCTCTGGATTCATCTGCTGCAGTCTTTTCCAGACTGCTCCACTCCTCCCAAAGGCAGAACAGCTGGGAAAAAAGAATGGATTGAGAGCTCAGTGTCTTTTATAAATTCCAGGCTGTTGATAATATCCTGCTGTGAAATAAATATTTTGCTAGTGCATTTATTGAAAATCTATAGGTCTTTGAAATTACATATCTGTAGGCTTGTTGATCTCTCTTTCAGAATTTATGCTTGAAATTGTTTTTCTCTTCCCTTTTTCATTTTTTTATCATTATGGTTACTGTTGCTGTCAACAGCTAAAATCCTCTTCTTCACCCTGGAGACAAAAAGAATGGAAGCAGTGGATCAAAGCTGTAATACAGAAAGCAACCGAGCAACCAGGGTACCCCTGTCCCCAGCATGCTTGACACCTAAAGAAACCCAGCTAGAAGTAAGGTGTAAAGTGCTTTAAGGTGTTACTGAGATGGGGCTTGGACAGGACCGTGTTGTCACTGAGGTTCACAGATAAAAATCCATGCCCTCCAGAGTGATGTTCCAGTAAGGTAAAATTCGGAAGAAAATTCCAGAAACATTTCAATAAAGCTTCTTCCATCCCAGTCAAAATATCTAGGGTTTAATAATGAAGCAAATTGCATCCATTCAGAAAAAGTAAACAAAAGAAATCTGTGAGGAATTCCTTACAGAGGCGCAAATTCCTCAAAGAATGAGAAAAACACATAAACCTGATTGAGCAATTTAGTCTGACTCATATATAATTGGTGATGATGCATAAGAAAAAAGAATTCTAGCCTGTCATTCAGATTTGAGTCTTCTAGGCTAGCCACTAGAAAAACACCAATTTATAGAGTAATCTAGACACGAGTCAGACGCAGGTGGCTGCAAGACAATGACTGCAGGTGACAAAGGTAAAAGAGTCACTTTTCAGTGTAAAATTTAATTGTAATGCTTTTTTATTTTTTTTTTTTCCCAGCTAAAATATAGGTTAAAGTAGTTGGTAGTTAGACAGCTTGCTCTTAGAAATGTCCTAAGAATTAACTCCTTCACTTGCTTCAAAGGAGATAATGACCAACATATGAATCACATGTCATTAAGTGGTCAACTGGTATAAAAACTCAGGTATCACTTTACATTACTGTTAAAGAATAACTGAAATGCTAGGATCATCACTGACGCTTTTTGTTAAGGTGCTGCAGTCGCAATGGCTATCAAGGCTTCAGCCTGCCATCACAGAAGACATTCAGCTCCATTTAATTCTCTTCCTTACACATTTCTAAATGAAGCGAATTGCAAGTAATGACTTTTATTCTGTGTATTGAACTAGCAGCCTTGGAAAGAGAAATATTGAGGCTGGAAATACTTAGAGAGAACACTCAAAGAAATAGGAGATCTGAAAAGACTGACCTTATCTAGCTTTAAATCTCTACAGGGTTCATGCCTACATGAGTTACTTAACATTTAGGGTTAAATTCACAGGACAGATTTTGGGCACCGATGTCAGGATGAAATGAGATCAATCAAATCCCTAAATTGTTTGTTTCTCTCCACTAACTATAAAGGGTGTCTAGGTGATTGGATCATTCAGTCAGATGAATTTAATCCAAGATAACTGCAGAAACAGGCAGCTAATAATACTAGAGGACACCATTTATTTCTCAGTACCTATTCCACTTGCATAGCATTTTGTGTCACCAGTTCTTTCGAGAAAATATTTAAGAGAGTTTTTAAAATTATTTTCCTTAGAGAAGTTCGTATTTTTACTGATAATTCTAAATATTTTTTTTTCCCTTGAAATCCTTAAAATAGGTCTGTTTAAAGAAAATTCGAAGCCTTTACTTAAATGAAATATTTGCTTTTGGCAACCAGTTATTTTTAGATGTGAGAGTGAATTATTTTTTCTCTTAAATAATGCTGATTTCCCATTTATTTCTACTGTAGCTTGACATTCTTGTCACACTTACAAAGACAGACTACCTAATTTCTTGTCATGGTCTATAGCAAAGATGTTTACAATGGTATTTGTATAGTGATTTGGATCAGAACAGTAATATACTATTTCCATTTTTAAAGGTATAACTCTAGGTGATGTCAACATTTGCCTCCAACAAGGTAATACTGTGTCATCCTCAAAAATAGCTGTATCAGCAAAAGAGACTATCTAAGAAAGAATATTAATTAGAAATAATTAAAAAAAAATCAATAGTTTTGCAAGACTGGAAAGACTGGGCCAGCATAAGAGAAGAGAAAAACAGAATCAAATCAAACCAAACCAACAAAGCAAACCCACAAAAAATCATGTTAAAATACTTTTTAAAATAAAACATAAAACCACATAGAAGCATGGAGACTTAACACTGTTGAAACTTTCTTACTGTACCCCCATGGTATGCAGGTATGTCACCATAGAGCCGTAAGTCTCCTATCAGAGACTTCTATGGAAAGAAAAAGAATTGTTTTACAACCATGGTTTAGAAGTACACATGGAGATAAATACCAAGTGTACTGGTATAGAATGACGTCTCCGAGTCCTGTCATTGAAGCACACGTAACTCCAGCTCTTTCCACTCTACCTCCCATGAAGGACAGAGCAGTGACATTCCTGTTTGCAAAGACAAAATACCCTAGGACAGGTTCTGCAACTGGTCTCTGTGGTCACCCTCTCTGAAAAGAGCTTTCCAAACCACTCGTAATGCTATTGTCAGGCATATTGCTGTGTACTACCAGACCGAAAAAGTAATGTTTCTGACAACAGAATGAGCTCTTACGTTATTTTGTAATTAACATATGTTCCAAACGATAGGTTGTGTTTCAAGTACTTCACATTAAAATAAGAAACTAAAAGAAAAAGGAGGGATGATGTGACACTTCTGGAATTGGATTCACTGGTATAATCTTTCTACACTGTATTTTCTGATCCATCTAAAGAGCTTTGTAACTGGTTAAAGCATGCCCCATGGCTCCCAACTGTAGGAACTGTCATAGCCATTTGGATTCAGAAAAGGATTATGTTCTCCACTGTTTTTAATTAACATATTTCTGGCCATAGTCAAAGCGGTACTGAGTAATTTCCATCTAACATTTCTCTTGTATCCGAATTCTAATCCACCCACTCCTTTTGGTAAGACATTGAGTAGTGACCTGAAAATAGTGCTGCAAAGAAGTTTGAGAACTTGGGGGGGGAGAAAAACTGCAGTGTTAAAAGACTGTTAACCATTGGTTACTAATTTAAACTGCTAATAATCTAATGGAGCTGGACCTAAGACTCCTATTGATTAGATAAGTTTGGCAAAACATGTGCTCCCAAATATAACTCGCTGTATATAGTTACATTACAAGGAAAACAAGCTATAAAAAGAAGAAAGAACAACTCCGCCACATACAAGTGGCAATGAATGCAATAGCTGTGAAGCTCTGTGATGGGATATGACATGCGTTTCTCCATACATTTACATTTTAAAGTTTTAATGAAAGCATATTGTCAGGGAATGCCAAGCCCACTATGTATTTTCCCTTTGCAGTGCTGTGACAAGACCCTGCTTCATGTTGCAAGCAAGAAAACATTTTGTATTAAATGCAAAGCGAATATGCAAGAATGAAATTGAACAAGTTCCTCCAGCGAATCTGCTCCCCATCAAAAATCTAAGGGAAGCCTTTTTCAAAGACAAAAACCTTTTACTCTATTTCTTATGAAGCGGGCTCTTATCAGAAATTTAGACACTGGCTGTTGAAAAATTCCCTCTTTCTTCAAGAAAGCTGCAAAGTAAAGATGCTCGAGCACTTCCTGAAACTTTATGAGCAAAATAATCTATTCTATTAAGAAAACAAAACAAATACATGCATATAGAAATAACCAACCGAGTCTGACTGTTAAATGCCTTTTAACATCTAACTTCATGAATCGATCATATCACTTGATATACAAAAACCTGCAACAAGTAAAAAAATCTAATGTTCATAAGGTCAAAATACAATTTAATTCAGACTTCCTTCTGTAAGGTATTGTTTTTGAGTTTATCTGTGTCCAAAACCGAAATCAAATTGTTTCCATGAATGCATAATGAACTATGTTTTTCTTTTTTCCTTTGATGATGGCTATCAGTGAAAAGATTTTAGTTCATCCTAACTCATCTCCCGCTGGCTCCTACCTCTCTCTGTTTTTTTTTTTTTGCCAGAATCTGGCCCTTATTAAGCTAGACAAGGTATATGTTGGTGTATGGTATTCAGTATGAATAAAGGCATAGAAATTGGAGCTCATCAGTCTCACATGTAGCTCTTAAAATCCCAATACAAGAAGTCTGTCCTACTTGAGGAAAGTTACCACACCCTAATTCAACTATGCCTTTGTTTTTACCACCATTTCACCAAGATATTGCAGTACTATAAAACTTTATAAAATGAAACTCAGGATGAGACTTCTGCTTATAGATAAAAGTGATTATCTTCTGTCATTGAGATCAAAATTTTAAAAAATGAATGCAGGGGCCCTCAATCTCTGCTAAATTCAAATTCTGCACAGGGGAATCCACCTGTTCAGCACTGGATGACATAACCCCTGGCACACCAGTGAGCCCTTACAAGCACACTGTGCGATATTGAAACCAATGGGGCCCCTTGCAGATTTAGCTGCCAGCTAACATGAGCCCGGGTTACACAATCAGGTTCTAAATTAGACTAATCTTTTAACTTTGGCAGTGGTATTGCAATAAAAAAGATTCATCATTCATAATGGAGAAAGCAAAGAAGTGAACCTCAGCAAAAAGACACAAAGTCGTACATCAAGAGACAATTATGGGTCTCAAATACCAACAAGCCGAGCAGGTGATGACTAACGTCAAACCAGGCAACGCATAATGTGCCGAATTTCATTCCTGATGACAGTGAGTGTTTTGTTTACTCTGTTGTGCATTAACGCTGGTGTACTATTTCTCATCTCTGGCTATATTTGCAGGAAAAATACATGATCCTACCTCCTTTTGGTCATCAGTGTTTCCTCACATGAGAATACTTAAACATCTATTCCCATTTCCAGAATTAAAAGTGAAAATGGTTCTCTCGTTTGGAGTATCAGTGCTTCACCATAATTGAGTGCTGAGTTAGCCCTATAGCAGATCTTTAATGAGATAAATGTTATTAAAGACTGAAAAAAATAGCCGAGTATGGTGAAACTATCTATTTCTTTAGAGATCTGAGGGCTCTCTTTAGAGCCTGAATTTTATATTCTTTTTCAAAGACAATTCAAAACTGTTCTTCAGTCTTTTATGAAGGAGTCACTCAAAAAGAAAGATCTGATTTTCTGTAGAAATAGCACCATTACATTTAAGGCATTTCTTAAGTAAAGTATTCAGCTGAGTATTATCTGCAGTTAAAATAATTAGGTCTAATTTTGCCTTGGACCTCAGTTGAAGCTTTGCAGTGGGAAATAATTTCTGGAAGAGTTTTACCTATTTAAACAGATAAGTTAAATAGGGGATTTTGAAAGACATATAGATTTCTATCTCATTCTCAAATCAGATTTACTTGACATCAGAATTACATTTTTAATGTGCAAAAATCTAGCTAACCATAGTTAAGGAGCTATATTGGGATTTCTGAATGGGAACTATCAAGCTATGTATGTTTTCAGATATGCAGATCTACAGTGTCAGTGAAAGCATCTTGAAAATTACAATCTCATGGTAATACAGGTATGCCATATGGGGTTGTCAAACAGGTACACCAATGACCTAAAATGGTGCCACTAGCAATTCTCATATTGACGTCAATGGGACAATGCTAAATGTTTTATAAAATTTCATCCATAAAATGAAAAGTCTAATCCTTTCTTGGTTAAGTAAACAGCTAAATAGTAGCAAATTTCACAGGGAATAGACTATTTTATCCTCAAAAGAAAAATTATACCATCCTCTTGCTTAACCTTTTCAGTCACTGCTAAACTTATAGCTAAATAGAAACTTCTGTTTCTGAGCAAAACAATTGTCACTTTTTTTTTACAGATGCAGAAGGACAGAAAGGAAAAACAATCGTAATTTCAAGCTTTACAGAGCTTAATTACCTCTTTACTTAGGCAAATTCTCCATTGAGGCCACCAACATTTTTATCTCAATAACTACTGAATAATCTAACAATAAATTAGCATTAAAAAGACATAGAGAATAAAAATGAAAGCCTGCAATAGATTTGATGGTATACTGTGCCACTGCATCTTTCTCCGATATTGTCATATTTATTTTTTTTTTCCATTGGGAGCTAGAGACCAGATTTTTAGATATTCTAAAATAAACACATGTTTTTCTCTGTGTTTATGCCACTATTTCATCCAACTCATTCCGTATTGTCTCCTGGATTGAGCTTATAGATAAAATACAGTATAAATTTTATCTCACCCTTCAAGTCCAATACAGAGAGTTTCTTGAACCCAGACTGAATCTCCAGCATAAATTACAGAAGTGCCAGGAGATGCTGTGTTCAATGAAGCAGCAATCCCTAATTTAATGAAGACAGCTTTTAGATAAATGGAGATACTGTACTTTGTGATATGGGACACCTGATTTAAATCATGATCATGTTAAATAGAGATTTACACATACTTGAGGAATGTGGAACTTAGTCAAGGTACCAGTTTAAACAGATTTCAACAAGAAAATTCAACACAAAGCCTCAACATTGTACAAAACAACTTCTGAAACTTTATTGTGAATTTTAAAGTACATGTAGAAAGGATCTTATCCTTAATATCATTAATTAAAAATAAATTTGAAAGAAATCCACATACTAGTGTTTAAGCAAAGTTCAGTACAGACTTTTTGAAGTCACAATATATACATTGCATGAGAGTGCAATAAGCTTCCAATTACATTAGGTATATATTTTTAAAATAAAGACTTTTGATTTGACATGTGTGAGAGGCATACTGTTTACAATGAAAATGTTTTACAAAATATAGCAAAGGAAAGATGGAATTTAATACATTTTGAATGTACAACTACTGTATATCCTTTTTAGGTAGTTCTTTACTTAAAGTGTACAAAGGTCCATTTTTTAAAGGACACCTGTTTCTTTGCACTGTCCAACACTGATTAGAAATGATAGCTTTAAAGATTCATTACTGTACATATCAGTGAATTCTTATTCAACTCAATGGCCACTACAATGAAGAAAATATTACAGAATCATTGAAAGCATCTTCTTCTCTCCTAAATTATGCATAGATAAATACATAGCAATGGTGCCTATTACTACATTAAAAGTGAAACACTTCACCTGATTTTTGCAGCTATTGTTTGCATAAATATAATGCATTATATATATTAGTTAATTTAACAATCAATTGATTGCTTATTTTAACACTCAGTAACATATAGAAGTACATACACTGCTATTCTTAAATATTTTCCACTCTGTAGTGGCTCATAAGATTCAAAAAATCAACACTGTAAATTCATAATTTTCAACCTGGGGGAAGAGTATCCCTCAGATGGACTGATACTACTTATACAAGTTAAACCATATTATGAATCCATAGTGTCCACCTCCAAAATACATAACAGGAGTAATATAGTATACTGTGGCTACTAACTACTGCATAATCATTATATAGGAAATCGTCACATCAAGTGTTTTACATTTATGATTACTCATTACATTATATCACACACAGAGCGAAACTTTTCCCAACAGATGGACCTCCTTTTCCACAGTTTTTCATGTTTTAAAGGAAAATCATCACACAGTGACAAAATTATATCTTGAGAAATATGCAAAATGTGTTTCCTTTTTCAGGATCAAAGAGTGAGCAGCAAACAATTAATTATTTTACAATCAGGATGTAAAATTACATCTTTAAAGAGAAAGTTAAGTTTTCAGCACCACAATTAAACAAGCCATGTACTGGGGGTGTGGGACCATCACTCAAAACTGTGGGAAAAGCATACCAGAAAATTAGTTAGCCAATAATGAATTAAAAGTTGTACTTTCCTTCCAAACAGAGCACAGCAGGGTTATGTGATTTGTGCCCAACCACTCTGCAATGTGTTATCTGAATAGCTCAAAGCATTGCAAAGGACAAGACAGCTTTGCATTCATTATTGCCACAATAAAAGGAATATGCTGAAATGTGTAATAACCGACTGGATTTTTAATCACCAGCGAGGATGTCTGGGACATTAAGATCTGCAGAAGAGAGTATGCCTATTCTTTAAGCAGGTGCGTAGGGTGGACAAAAATCCACCCTGTGTAGACTTGCTTACCTACTTTTCCTGGACTTCTTCACCATAGTTAAAACGAAGACTCTTGCACCAAAGAGCCTCACTGTTGTTTCAGTATAACTGTCTCTTCTATGGAGAATAAGTTTACTCTCTCTCTGCAAAACACTACCTAATAGCAGTGATCACTTAGAGGGCAGACACTCCAATTCAGATGCAATCCACTTTTGGCTGGGCTACTAATCCTGGGACCTCTCTTTGCTTTTTCATGCTAAATGTAGTAGACTAGGCTTTCAGCTGTCATCCCTGTTAACAGCAGGAAGAAACACTAATAATTTTGCAGATCCATCTGATGTTTTTCACTTTTGCTGTCCACTAACCCACCAGAAACTTCATGGTGAAAAGCTATAAAAATATGTGCCCCGATTTTGCCTATTATCCATGCAAGAAGAGAGCAGCATGCCCATCAACTTCAGTCATGCTACACTCGCCTGTCCACCACAAGCAGCCACACAGAGGGTGAGACCTATGGATTGCCTCAGGAACCCAAAGGGAAGGGAAATGAGAAGTCCCTGGCAGGGCTCCTGGAAACAAGACAGGGTTAGAGGCAACAGTAATGGCACGCTGTAGTTAAAGACTTTTTTTTTTTTTTTTTCAATAAGAAGAACCAGAAGCTTTACCAGTCAGAAACCTGACCAGTGTTTCTGTATTAGAGTGTCACTTCAGGTTGAAAAGAAATCTTTTAGCTTACATTATGTGGCACATTTTCCCCCTATTTCTGTTTTAAAGACACAAAATAGCCCACCCCTTCCTTTGATATCTTCAAAGAGGATAACTGAAGCTTTCCAGGATCCTTGACAGCTTAAGTATACAGTAGGAATAGTTGACAATTACATTTGCTTTTCCCAGCGTGCAGAAAGGATGGCTAATGGAATTAATGAATCGTTTGCTGTTCCACCAGTAAAAAGTCTAAATAACAACATGACCTTCAGTCAACGCTGCCGAAGAAGCGTTTCCTTAAACAATTCACAATACATGAGAGATGACCTCAGAGAGCAACTTATAAATGTGTTTGTGATTTTTCTTCTTTAATTTTCTCTCTCTTGTCTAGATCTACATAGATAAAAGTTTAACCATTTGCACCAGTTGCTATTTTCCCTAATGGCTGAGTGTTTACACCAAACCTCGAACAGAGGAAAAGTATCTTGCTCTAAAGGCTAAGTTCAGCTATCGTGAACACAATATAAATCTAAAACTTCCTCTTAAGTCAAAAAAATAGTCCCAAGTTTAGATTTTTCTTAGAGGGGTAATAAACAATACTTAATAGATAAGTTGCTTTCCAAAGAAAAGTTAAAAGAGTTTTAAAAATAAAGTTGAATAGCATTCTTCTTGCTTCTACTTGTTTCTATTTCATGTAAATCCACTGCCATCAGTAGTGGGATTCTTGGTTTAAACCAGTGCAAAAAGAAACCAAGTATCTGTTAACAAATGTCTGATGTTTCATAGCAATAAACAGTTTGTTAAAAATACATTAACATCTCATAAGAATTCGGGGCTAAGATAGTTATTGTTGTTTTGAAACAGATATTTATCAAAGGGATAGAGGGGGTTTATTTAACATCAGGCCAGCACATGAATGCAGGCTGCAAAGCAATTTATATATATACATATTTTTAAGTTCTAAAGCTGGAAACACTCTTCCTAAACAGGAACTGTATTCCTTAATTATCTTTGAAGAGAAGGGTTGGACTAACTCTACATTTTTAATCTTTTTTAGGATTTAGTTTAGCAGGATAAGAGGTTATAGCAGAGTAAAAAAATGATTTAGTACAGTGCCTACAATCCACTGATGCTTAATACAGTTGATCAGCAAAATACTTACAACGATAGTATTAAGTGATTTATGTGATTGATGATATAAATGTTTATGACAGATTTAGCCACACAGTTGCATCCACTTGACTTTCACACACTTTATTTGAAGACATGCATGTGTAAAGATCAGTAACAATTGCCAATTTGCCTGATCTACCACATTACCATACAAAAAACTGCTACAGATTTTCCCCCTCAGGTGCAATTTTGTCATACTCCATTAATCCTTTCAATCCTCCCCCAATCCTGTGGACTTGTTATTTAGTAATCCCTGATTGTTGTGGTGAAGGAACATTGGAAAGTATCTGCTGTCCGCAAGGCAGAAAATTACAATGGTCGTCTATTATTTTGGCTCTTACAGTGCCAGCTTGGATCAAGCCCACTTGTTACAATCACAACCAATAGCCATAAAGTCAGGACAAATTATCACCGACATCCAAAATGTCAATTTTAAACTAATTTTGTACCTCACAAAGTGTCGCCTCTTCAGTACCCAGACAAAGGCAGAAGCCCAGCTGTATTTTTAAGGAGGAGGGAAAAAAATCTGAAATCAACACATCACGTAGGGTAGCTTCATTCACTTATGCATGTCAGGTTTTCAGTTTCCAACTCCCAACTGGGAACTCTCCCACATGATTGCAATCTATTGTGCAACTGAACAACTTGGCTTTCTTCCACTCGAGTCTGTTAAAGAGAGATTACTGGTAGCATTCCTTTCCAGGGCTGCTCTTGATAAATACCAGATTCTTATAAACACCAGTGTTCCTCTTTTTAATTCAACACTTTTACACTGCAAAGTAATCTGTCTGGATCTTGTCTCTCTCTCTCATACACACATGGACAAAGCCACAGGGTTGCTATCCCAAATCAGCTATGTGTATCCCTGTCTTTTTTTCCCATATAGACAGAAGTCAAATACATTTATTTTTAAGGAAAATAAACATACAAAAAAACAGCCTTTCATCAGCTCGATTAATTTAAACCTGTAAACCACGAGTTTTAATACTACTGACATGAAAAAGTAATAGCTACAAGATCCTAGCCAGCATTTGTGATTGATTATCTTGTGAAGCCTTTACAGAAAAGCTTGTTTGCTTATTAGTTGTACTAAGGTCTGTATTCAGTGACATATCCAACCACAATCTTTAATTAATAAAAAACTGACTAAATATTTAGATATTTCAATTCTGAAATAAAATAAATAGGGAAATAAATAAGCAAATAAATAACAAAACCAAACAAACAAAAAAGAAACAGCCGAAGCTTCACAATCAACCACAAAACAGAGGAAATAGAATAAACCTCTTCTTAGTTATCTCAGGTATTTAAAGTTGTAACATATTATTTCTAAGAGCTGACTTGTCTTTTGGAAATATTGTTCTTTCACTACTATCTCATCCTTCAGAAGTCCAGCAAGATCTTATCCTTTCTGCTAGGATAGCAGTTATGAGTGTGATTACATGATCTACATGCTCGCCACACACCACTTAGGTTTCTTAGCACACTGTTGCATGAACCAACCTTGCTTGCTCACAGGTGTAGTGTATACTACCTCCAGATCAGTGAGCTAGTTTTGTTTCTTTTGATGTACACAGAGCATAACACGTGGAAGAATCTGTGCAGAAGAATCGTATTTAAGGTTGATGTGACTACTGAAGTCTAAATCAAACTTAACACATTCTTTACTGAAAGGCAAACTGGAATTATTTTCTATGACTAGCTTAAAAAATAGTTGAGATTTCACTATCAATTTTCAACATTTATAGTACTAAATATAATCAGAAATGATCTACCAGTAATACCCGCCATGTGTCCTTGCAACACTTTAAAACAGCAGGATAAAACACTTAGAAAAACGCCATTTCTTATATGAAAACAAAAGGCTCAAATGGAATTAGTTTAAGAGATCTTAATGCATGCTGAGGAATAATACACATTCAATATCTGATAGAGAAATTCTGGAAGAGACTGGAAAAGAAGGTTTGGGTGTCCAATTCTGACCCTAGAAGACACCGTATTTCAAAATGAGTCACACCAGCCTGCACTGCTGCTTACGTTAGCCCAGACTACCTTTACACATGGACTTTGCCTAAGGAGATGCTCAGGACAGGCGTTCTCATCAGCATGGGCAGGACCCAACCACGCCACAACTGATTGCACAAGCCATGCTCCTGACAAGGGGTTGATCTTCTAGCACAACGCAATAGTGCTACACCCCCACACATGGAAATCGTGGTACCTGGCAGCCCACCTGGTACCAGCACGGGGTTTCCCTGACTGAAAGTTTGAAGAAAACATCTGCCCAGCTCCTACAAGAGCAAAGATTTGTGTGGTTCCAATCCTGAAGACTTTCACATCAAGAAACGAATACTAAAATGCAAGTAAACCCAGATGGAATAAGAAATATTCATGTGGAGGTACCTCATGACCTCTTCCAGTTAGAAACTCTTTCCCTTCACATGCTAGGTGATGCCTTAATGACATCCCTAGCTGTTTTAATTCTCATTTAGACTGTAAGCAGCAAGGATACAGTCAGGGAACTGCCTGCTAAGGAGCCTGGCAGTTACAAACAGTTCATCCCTTGTGCCTTCTGTTAGTGCTTTTGTCTAAAGGCATTCCTACAGCATATATTCACCTCTGATGTATATATGCCATAGGTCTCAGTGAGATAAGCTTCACATTGATTAGGACTGCAATTGCACTAGATTTTCAGATGATTCATTGAAGTGTCTGGCATCTGATGTTACCCTGTCAAATAAATCTTCAAATGTCATTAAATTAGATCCTCAGCTGTTTTCATAAACAGAGAGATTGTCCAGCTCTACCTGAGCACTTGGTTCACTTCTCAACTTGAAAACGTAAAGCAGTTTCGGTTTAGTCATAAAAGAAGTAACATAGGTCTTTCTGAAAGTGTTGAAAATGACTTTGAACTTCCTTCCTATGACTCTTTATCTATTAACTATATACCAGTGCATGTACTTTAGGCAACATGAATAATGTAGCTTTGGCTAGCATTGTGTCTTTTCTTTAAGGTAGAGTCCTCAGTATACTTTAATAAGTATATATAATCTTGTATGTACATGTGCATATATATATCATAGAATCATAGAATGGCATAGGCTGGAAGGGACCTCAGAGATCATCTAATCCAACCTCCCTGCCGTGGGCAGGGACGCCTCTCAACAAGACCAGGCTACTCAAGGCTCCATCCAACCTGGCCTTGAACACCTCCAGGGAGGGGGCATTCACAACTTCTCTGGGCAATTTATTCCAAAGTCTTACCACCCTCGTACTGAAGAATTTCTTCCTAAGATCTAATCTAAATCTGTTCTACTTCAACTTAAACTCATTTCCCCTTGTCCTACCAGTGGACACTCTTGTAAAAAGTCCCTCCTCAGCCTTCCTGTAAGTTCCCTTCAGGTATTGGAAGGCAGCTATCAGGTCCCCCGAAGTCTTCTCTTTTCAAGGCTGAACAATCCCAGCTCCCGCAACCTGTCTGTATACATATCTGTATACATATCTGCATACATATCTACACATGCCCATGCATAGTGACAAGGTGACATGATGAGTGATATCATATTCTCCTTGCTTGATTTATAACTAAACTAATATAGCTAAAATAACTAAAACTAAAAAAATAAAAATGAATAGAACTAAAGTAAGGAGTTAAAAAACGTGAGGAACAGTCACTATTATACAGTAAAACAATCACAACTTTGAGACGACAATGTAGTATGAAAGTTGATCAAAGCAGTCAGTTCATGGACAGCTTCTCCTTGCACAAAACAGCACCTACCTGTTACAGTTTTAAGGCAGTGTGGCTGATGTCTTGCTACTTTTTTTCAGATTAACTACTGCCATCACTACTGTTTCCATTTAAAATGTTCTAACCTCCAAATTAGATCACCTTTCAGGTGAAGTAGCAGACAACACCCTTAGGATTTAGCTCTGTGATGCTCATGAGTCTAACACAAGGCAAAAAGGTAGACCATTCAAAAGCACTTAGTATCAATTGTAAAATTCCCACAGATTTTAATGAAAGTCTTTTGCTAACCCTAAACTATTCTGAAAAAAATGTCATCCCCCTCTGAACTCAGGATTCAGTCACTTTGTGCACAGAAGCCAGTGCAGCTACTTGTAGATCAAATGCTAATAGTCCGTTTTCCAAAAACAAGCCCAAGCAGGTAATGCTATCACCCTTACCTCAGCAAATAGGAGAGTCATTGCAAAATAATGATGATCATCTTAAAACAAATTAAGAGAAAGTCAAATCAGGGAGCAGTTTAATATTCACCTTTGACAAGAGGAAGATGTTCATTTCCAGCTGTTTCCATTTTTAATTGATGATTTTTTATGTAGCGAGCGAAAGCCGGCCAATTTTCTTCAGAGAAGTGCTCCTATTCTCTTAACTCGGTAAGAAATATATGCTTCTTATTGGTCTACTGCACCATGGGGATGGGATAAAAAATGAAAGAAAGGATTTCTTTATTCTAGCCTGGAAAATTAACTGTTAAGCTCAGTGGGGGCAGAAACGAAGGTGGCATTTAGATATAACTAATTTAGTATCAAACCAAAGCAGAGAGCCTTCTCAGAGAAGAAAAAGACCAAAGGGAACACAAAATTGTACCTGAATTATTTCTGAGTCAATTCCTATAAAAGCAGAAGAACTTTCTTTTATGCTTAAATGGATTACACATTTCTCTTTATAATATGCACATTGTTCACAGTTTTTAAAGATAATGTAATGAACAACAACTGCTAAGAAAGAATGAATTTATTTTTTTTTTCAATACATTAAAGTGCAAGGGTCATTTGAAGACGAGGCCTGGACTGCTTTTTAAAAAAGCAGATTGTGAGACAGATCCTCAGTTGATATGAAATGACATAGCTCTGTTACATTTACTGTTCAATTAGAATGTAATGTAACTACGATTACAATTTGCTTACATTACCATATGTTAATAAAATAACAAACACAACTTGTAAATTTTGTTCTTTGCTTTATTTTGTCTGCTTTTAACTGCAGATTTTCTTTAATTGTAAAGAGTGTATGTTTGAGGGGATAAATTCTCACTTGTGCTGTCAGACCCAGCTAATCATTCCCTACTTATCCACATTTCTAAAGACCTAAGATTTTGCTTGAAAAGAGGCTTAGAAGCAATTGTCTTGTGTTCATTAATCCATAAACATTTGATTTCAAGTCAGATTGCCAGCAGACATAACCTCTTTGCATTGATACAACAGAGACTTGATTTGATTAATCAAACAGCTCTGATTCACTGAATTGTCTCCAGAATAGTTGTCCCCGACAATACTACACAAATAACTGTTGCTGCTGTGCTGGCATTCTCAGCTTTCTAAAACTGTTATGTTTTCCTTCATGAAAACATCAAAATTTTCTATCTAAGTCAATAATTCTACGTAAAGGCCACTGCATCTAATGTACATAGTCTTTAATCCACATTTGATTCTTGGCTTTGAAAATAAGTGTCACCTTTAAGATGCTGTTTCTATATACCTCAGTTTACCCTTCACTGAAATAGCAATAATGATATTTCTCTATTGTAAAACACTTTAAAATTTATATAAACAATATAAAAACACTCTTTAAATTATTATCTTTAGGAGCTATATGACACTAGATCCTATGTACGTATTTTTGCCTGATCTTTTTGAAATAGCTCTCATTTATACAGAACTAAATTGATTGTTTTAGGAAACAGCAAAGCTTTATAGTTCAAGATTCCAAAACCAAATATGCTAATTAAGCCTACACAGTTAATACTAACTGTTCCTAAAGCAGCACAAGCCAGTAACATGCAACAGATGTATGATTCACTTCATAACAAATAATGGTTACTCTGTGGGAGTATTTGTTCATTCTCCTGTGAAATAAAGCAAAGGTGAAAAACAGTAAGTCTACAGTCAGGGCAAGAGAGAGGAAATGGTAAGAATATTCTTGTTACCTTTGGTTAGACAATAGGAAGAGAAGCCAAAGCACCTTAAAGAGATGGAAAAACTAAGTCTGCAGCCTCAGCAAAGTGAGCAGGAGTCACGAAACTTTCATCAGTAGATGTCTAAAAAGTGACAGTTCTCAAGACCCAGAAGAAAACTGCATGAACTTCAAAGACCAACAGGAATCATGGGCAGGAGGCTTCAGGGGAAGCAATAAAAACTACGAAGGAAGCAAGTATCTATTTTTTCCTGGGCTCTCTTAAATGCAGTTCCCAAATGAAGGTTGGTGCAAGTACTGATGCAACCAACTGGTTCACTCGGCTGGTTGACCCTAAGGAGCACTGTGTGACAAGCCCACTGGTAAAGACTCCTCTGAGACTACCAAGACTTTTGCTTTCCAGGAAAACATATTTGCAACTAAAATGGTCAGCTCTTCAGGACTGTGTCAATCACCTATGTTAATTGAGAATAGGCATGAAACCTCAGCCAGTCTACGACGACCCTGCCAAAGTGCAGATTGGTTAGATTACGTTATTTCTCACTTTCCATTTGACACAATCTGTTTCTTCTTATGATTCAGAGAACTGAAGGATGGACCTTCTGGTATGATCTCAGCCTAAGCACACCATATTGTTTTGGTAAGAAAAGCTTCTTAACAAATACTTCTGTATATTAAACTGAGTATTTTCAGCATTCCTGGGAGATAAATTAGGTTACAAGCATTCAGTGTACATGCGGCCTCACCTCATTCACCATGTGATAAGACGATGCACTAAATCATTCATGGTATTACTGACAATGTACTTATATTTCATAATTTATATGTATTAACATCAAAAATATGTACGTTAGTACGTGCATCAGCTACTTGTTTATGGTTTGTGCTAGATTTTCCCTGCTGAAGTTTTATGTATTTATTGCATTTCGAACCATAGTGTGTGCATTCAATGGTAATTGCTCAAAGAGTTACAGAACAGTTGGTGATTTCTTTTCACATTTTTGGCAGAGATTGAAGTCTCAGTACAAGTGGAAAAAAAAGTGCTCGTTTGTTTTAGAAATAAAAAGTGCAACTCTTTTTCTTATTACACTGGTAAAAAATATGAGTAATTTCCCTGGAGAAGAGGAAGTAAAATGAGAGGAAAAAAGGATGCCAGAGTTTTAAGTAAGAGGTGCAAGACCCTCTCTGTACCTCTAGACGTATCAAGCCTTTCTATATTAGCAATCTTGGTTCAAAACAGGGATGTGGTCAAAAGTGAAACTTCTTTTAGACTTTCAGCTACTCTCGACTGGGCTTTTGCCCAGCATGCAGATTAGCAGCATACTCTGCCTGTGTCAAAAGAAAGGTCCACAACTTGAAACAGCAGGAGTGCTGCAAGTCAGAATGGAGTTGCTTGAAAGAACTGAATAAGGAAGCCTGAGCGTTGCACTTATTTATTTTTGTTTTTATTAACAGGAAAGATGTGTCCCATCATACACTTGTACTCAGTCCAAGCATCTATCACCTGATTTCGTAAATGATGTCACATTGCTTGGAGATGATTCTCACGGCCTAAGCTTAAAATAAGAAGTTTCAACTCAATTGAAATGCAAAGATAAAATACTGCATTCCTTTCCCAGATGAGCTTTTATTTAATGTGCCAGATTAAGAAGGTTGCTCTACTTTACTGGATCAGAGTCCACACAGTTTGTCCAAGAAACTGAGAGATAAGGGGAAAACAGGCCCTAATTGGGCAAAACTCTCAATAAAACAAATTCGCATTTTACCCGAGTATGGTCTGCAGAATTTATCACGATATTTTTGTCTCAGTTAAGTCTGCAAAAGTGGACTGCTGCTTTCATATCTATATTTTGGGACAGCTACCCCAATCTAGAAGAGAGCAAAACCAAACTTCTCCCTTTCTGATGTTTGTTTTCATCAAGCTTTAATCAACTAGGAATGCCCTAAAGAAAATTCACACAGCAAGTTGGAACAGCATAATCTGAAGCTCCAGTGGGTTTGGATTAAGTATAATGCATCACATCAATGTGTTAAACTACCTCAAAATATCACAGATCCATGGATTAAAAATGTGATTCTTTTGTCCTCTGTGCTTAGAAAATAATGACATCTATTTTATTACTGTACAAGTTCCTGTTAAGGGCACAGATGATCCTAATAACTGTACACTCAGAAGTACTTTATTCCTTAAAATAGTGGACGTAGCCTGACTCGCATATTCAACTGTTTTCATCAATATACTCCTCAATTATTTTTCTATAAATTTCATGCTTTCCTGCTACTGTTAAGATGTTAAAGTATCACAAATATTAAAAACTGAAACTCAATTTACGTAGCTTGGAAATTGCTTTCTGGAAATGTTTATCTTAGACAATACCTAAAAAATGCTGCCTATACACCTAAGCAGCTCAAAAGTGGGCCACAACAGAAAGTGGCCAAGTAGTATTAGAGAATTATTTCAATGTGCTTAAAACTACTTATTGCAGATCACTCTGCTAACAAACTAAACCAAAAGTCAGAGCTACATATTAGGTACGCAGCAATAGTAGAGCTACGCTTATAAATGCATCAGATGATAGGCAACGTGATTGTTAAATTCCTAATTGTGGAGAGGGACTAAGCCCTAGTTTCTCTAATTCTTGCTATTTAAACTGAATTAATGCTTTGTATTAAAAACCAGAGACTACTCAAGAAGCTGCAAGAGAAGGATGGGTGCCACAGAAAAGAAAAAGAGTCTTGGGGATACTCTGAGTCTCCTGCAGAACACTGGTTGTGGGAGGAAGAAAGAGGAACTATTGCACAGACATGAGGAGACAGATTCAATTTTTAATTACAAGTAAAAGTATCAGTGAAATACCTGTAATTTCACAAATATAAAATTAACAGATGTGAAATCAGAATTGGGCTCAAACAGCCTTTATACAGAGATCACTACATGCAGTTCTAACCTCAAAAAAAAAAAAAAAAAAGGGAAGTAAATGATATTAGGATTTTCTTGGCCTTTTTCCATGGCTATAAAATGGCATTAGTGTAAATGTGACTCAGACTTGGGATCTCTGGTCACTGTTGCAGCCAAGAGCCTAAGTATATGAAATCTCCTTGGCTCTGCTAAAACACTAGTGCTAAATTCTGGGAAATGAAAACACTGATTCATCTCAAAACAGTCTATATATAACAGCAAGACTAGGCACACATAAAATTATGCACTATCTTGCCTCAAGGTTAGGAACATATTCCTAGCAGAAGGAAAAGTGTTATTTTCATTCCCTGCAATCATATGATAAATAGCTGTAGGGCAGATAGAGCAAGATCTCGAAGGTTGTGATTTTACAATATAATGAATGCATGTCTAGCTTTTTGTCACCTGAAAAAGCAGCAAAACAAAGCAGGACTTGTCAGTATTTTGCTTATGGCAGAAATCAGACAATGTCCAGAACTCTTTATGAGACACACTGCTACCTTCTTAACTAGCCGGATTATAACATTGACTCCAATACTTCAACAGCTCAGCTTTCCAACATATGGCATAATTGGAAGCAGCAGCCAGCAGGTATCACATGTGAATGGGAAATGTCTCCCACTGACTACTGACTGTGAACCAAATGCATGGTCTTGTCGGTAGGCTTGTGAGGAAAAAAAAGAAAAAAAAAAAGTGTATTGAAAATGAGAGGATCCTCTAGATGGGTGGAGCATCTGTGCAGGATATGAGGCAATCAAACTACCTAGAAAGTTCAGAAATAGGAAGTACAAAAAAAAGTCACTGAGTTTAGATCAAAAATGAAGAGATGAAACAATAGTAAAGGAACATTTTAAGAGGTATAAAACAACTGTTTATCCAGATTGCTTACCTAAAATAAACAGCAAATCTTAAAGGTGGTTTTAGAGGAATGGTAACCCTTTGGTTGACAGCAATCCAAACCTATGGACAGTTTCAGGATATGCTTTAACAAAGGTGGGAGACATGCACTAAGAAGTGCATTCTTAGGAGCAGGCAGATTCAAACTACAGCACAAAAAACCTGGAGAAGGCTAGCCATGCTCAGGACCGCTCACCTCGTTGGCAAAGGAACTGGCATTTGTTCCTGTTTTACTCATTTATTGTAAAGATGGAGTAGACCGTGGATGAAATGCCTTATTCTGATCATGCTTCCTATAAAGCACTGTGTTTCACTGACGTAAAAATTGAGTACAGGCACATCTATGCCATCACCATCATGACTTAATGGCCTATGTTAAATTAATGTTTGATTTTGATACTTCATACTACTCCACTTTGGGGGAGACGACCGAGTTATAACCACTGTACGCAGTTGCAATCATCGATGCAATTGTGCATAGTTTGCAAAACGGTACCACCAACACTGAAGAAGGTGTGAAAATGCATTGGAATTATATCAGATTGCAACATAAGCCTGGCAGGAAATTTTAGGGGTACTGCTGCTAACATCACCGGGGATAAATGTGACAGGCCAATAAGGACTTTACTTCAGCCATGGGACCAAGTTGTACAGTTCTGCCAGTCAGTAGGGCAGAGATTCACTTTGCATCACTTCAGAAGTCTAAAAGGATCTAGAATAAGTACACATGTAATTCGTATCCTCAAAGGCACCTTTACATTGCAAGATAGTGTAACATGATTTTACACAGAAGTAGGCAATGCAGTATAAAATCCTGCTAATGATAAGGTATTGTAGTTTCACCTGTACATAGCCAATTGAGATCAACCCCAGGTGTATTGTTCAGGGCTGACCTCGACTAGCTACATCAAGGTACAAAATACCTTCTTCTTGTCTCCACAAGGATTTTACATTTAGACAGATACCTCACAACAGCAATCTTGATATAAAACACAGCTTTTTTTTCAGTGAAGATAAAGCCTTAACAAAAATGAGAACACATCGTGTTTAAAGAGTAATGAGTGTACAGCACAGCCCAAATGTAAATGAGATCGAGTCTATCTCAGTCAATTGAGTTGTGCAGAATAAAACAAAACCTAAATTTCTCCCTTTGTATTTTAAAAGATTTCTACGAGTGGCAAAATTTGCAAGACAAAATGTGAAACAAATTGCCTTCACAGATATAAAAAGTCACATGAATTTTTTGTGCTTACAAGATTGCATCTTCTGGTGCAAGAGTTAATGCACTTTTTGAAAGTTATTACACCGTGGCTTATAAGCTTCAGCTGGATGTGGTAGCAGTTCAAATTTCATGACAGAATGCTAACTTATCTTTGCTATTGAAAAAACTAATGAGGTGGTAAATAGCTGCAGAGTGATGTTACATGCAGCGATACGCAGGTTTTGCGGGCTTCTCATTATCTGTGTAACCGTATAC
Source organism: Tauraco erythrolophus (assembly GCF_009769465.1). Taxonomy (NCBI): domain Eukaryota; kingdom Metazoa; phylum Chordata; class Aves; order Musophagiformes; family Musophagidae; genus Tauraco; species Tauraco erythrolophus. The sequence goes on along the minus strand of NC_141465.1, from coordinate 93,899,689 downwards.
ACGTAAAAGTAATGAAAACTCAAAACAGGCGGCAAAAGCTTAAGGCTTTAAAACTGCAATAGAATCATGTTAGTGTTTTCTAGCGGAAATACGATAAATTTAAACAATCTCAAAAAAAGCCCCATGATATTTCAGCTAGGGTTTTCTGCTAGGTCTAAGGTCTCATGGGCAGCGCTTAGGTGAAGATCACAATTAAGCTAACATAGCCAATTTATTCTCATGCTGGTTTTATTCTAGTCAAGGCAACGGCATAATGTTAAACAGTCTTAAGGCTCCTCTTTGTTATGCTTGTTGCCTATGGCTTTTAATTGAAGGTGCTATCACAGCATCCCTATCAGACTCCAAATGTCGCGAGCAGTAACAAGCAGCAGCACACAGCGCAGAGGGCTCTCCTGACCCCCAACTATCTTTTCTGAGGACAGCAGGAAGTAGGATGCAACACTCTTCAGTAGCTAGAGGCTTCCTGAAATGAACTCCAACAATACTGAATACAAGCTAGGCTTCTATTTAGCACTAGGAGATGAAAATGTTAAAAAATACCAAATGTGAGACAGCGAATGCAGAATGTTTTTTAATGTGGTCACCACTGATCCAAAGAATGAAAGTTCTGAAATTGGGAATTACTTCTGTGACATATTTATGAGAGATAAAATTCATAAATGGCAACAAGAAGCACTTTGTCTGGAGCTGATCTGCACCGTCTCTAAAGCGTCTTAGTAGGCATTGCATGAAACCGTTCTGCTGAAAAGTGCTCAGCGTGCTGCTTTAAACAAGCAGACTCAAGGATCACTGACATTCTGTGTATCACAGCAGCACTGCCAGCTTTCTTATTAAAAGACTAAGTTTTCCTGCAAGCCCAGACATCCACGCTGAGCTTTTAACCATTTTGAAATGTAAAGACACATAAATATTTTCATCTCTCATCTGAATCTCCCTTTCAAATTGCTGAATTCAAGAAGCACTATCCAGTTACTGAGTTGCAATCTCCAGTGTTCTGCTTCGAGATTTACATTTTTTGGTGTTGTTTTCAGAATCAATTTTCTATCATAAATCTCAGTGTGATACCACAGCTATTACAAATTGTGAATGCGTTATGCCATCTGTGAGAAAAGTATGAACAACCCTATAAAAAAAAAAAAAAAGGTAAGAAAGCAAAACATATATTAAAGAATTATTTTGTCTGCTTGTTTTAACTATGACAGATACAGGATGGCTACAAAAATAGCTGGTGAAATCCAGCAGGCCAACTGGTACTACAGTACTGCACAGTACGCCAGCAGCTGTAGGTGAAGATAGACACACAGGATTTTGGTTGTGTATGTCTATAATGCAGATGTTAACTGCTCTGAAGGAAAATGATTCATACAAGCCATTATGTCATACAAAAGTAGTTTCACTCCTCCGTAATGCTCATCTAGGATGCCTATATAATATCAATTACAAGTGAATCAGACTTGGTCAGTATCAAAATGCAGGTGCATAATACCACAAAACCAGACATCTCAGTTCATCCTATACCTGCTTTTAGTACTTACAAGTCCACTAAATTAAACATACTTCAGATTTTGACAGGCAACTTAGGGCCAGATACATTTAGTCCCTCAGTTCCAGTTATATCCAGCAGGAGCTGTCCCAGCTAACATCTCTGCAAAGCCACGGTTATGAAGTCAGGCCCTAGGTTCTCTGCCGAACCTTCAGCTCAGTTTTTCTAGCAAAACATAGTATGCCACCGAGCTACAGGGGGATAACATGTGACACACATTGCAGGAATGGATTTTCTTCTCAGATTTGTATTAATAACTACAACTCATTCTAATTTGATTCTTCTAAATCTACTGGAACAAGTCAAAGCCAGTGTCTATCTAGTTTATAAAGTGTTTTACTTCCTATATTATACTCCTGTCCATATACGCTTCCAAATGCTTCAAATCTTTGAATCTTAATGAAGCCACTTGGTTCATTAAAAGTCCCTGCCTACAGCAATGTGTGGTTATGAGTTGGGTGTGCTACAACAGATCGTACACAAAATGTACCACTTCTCTACTGTGATAGTACTCATTTGAGGAGAAATCTCTGATTTCTAATATGTGCATACATATGTTTTACAAAAATAAGTGTGCTCAGAGAACGAAGGAAGAGATTAAAAAGAGAAACAAGAAAGGACAGAGACAATATCTCATAAAAGAGAGAGAGAGATTTAAACATCGACCAAATGACACTATTTTTCATATCATTTATAGTGGAAGCTTGAAGACTAAAATACTCCACAAGCCATTAATTTCTTGGAACTCTGTGACGGATTAGAATATTTCTTAATCAACTGCTAAAGCACAGAAGGCCAAAGACTAGATTTGAGTAAAGCTGCGTAATAGTGAAATCTAGGGATGTTCAGCAGGGATGCTATCAACAGACATATCACAGAACCACAGAAGTGCACCAGTTTCTTAAAACTCTTGAAAGCACCTACCATTTTGACAACCTCTTAGTCTACAATTTGAAAAATCACATTAAGAAACAAAAGTTCTGATTTTTAATCAGGGAAGCAGATTAAAAAAAAAAAAAAACAACCAACAACAAAAATTACAAGATTCAAATTACTTGCTGAAGATTCTGGATGACTCTTTGCCTGCAGGCATTTTGGAAGCCTACATAGCCCACTCCGAAGTGATCCAGCTCTACCAGTTCAATATTATGGACTGCATGAGGTTTGTTGCACTATATTAATTCTATAGCAAAAATAAAGAAAAAAAGAGCATATTTAGATCTCATTCATACCGTATGTTTTCACCTCACCCACATGAGATTCTCATTCACACAATTTATAGCGATAGTCACCTACAGCTTCTCTGTCCACCTAGACAGTACCAGTACTCTCAAAAGAATGGCCATCAGAAGTCAAGACACACAGGATTGGGGCAAACCAAGGGTGGCTTCCCTTTGCCATATCCATGTTTCTCATCTGTTTCCACAGTATAGACAAGCATTGCCATTTTTAAGTCATTGCAGTTCGAGGAAGAAAAAAGGGGTTGTAAAATAAAACTAAAATGCCAATCATAGTAGTGGATCACCTATCTTGTCTCATTTTGTATTTCTGCTGATTGACAACCTGGTGCTCTTGTAGCATACAAAGGCAAAAAAAAAATCAGGCATTCATTTCAAACTGAAATGTTTGACAGATGTAACAGCTTTCTGAAAAGAAACTGATGAAATCTCAAATAGAAAAGTCCATCTCCTGTACAGGGGAGAGATTAAATATTTTATTTTTTATTTATCTGGCAGTTGTTAAAAACATGGGAGATGACAACGGCTTTGCTATTGGTGCATAGTCTACCTCCTGCTGCTCTGGATGCCACAGACTTCAGTGTGATCCATGTTTCAGGGTGCTGTTGTCACAAACTGAAGGCAATCTCAAATTCTCTTACTGGTAACTCTAGCACTTCACCGATATTTTGACCTGTATTTTTGAAATGGCGAAAGTGAAACAATCTGACAAGTGACTGAAAATTCATATCGCTATAGACACATACCTAAACCAGAGAGGTAAAAAACGCATTTTTACACTACATTGTGAACAGCCAGATATAACAGAGGGTAGAAATCAAAAGTTTACAACTTTCTCTCTACTCACATTCACAGAATGAAGTATCAAGGAACATGCAGCACTGAGAAAAAACAGAAATACACAGCACCGAAACAAAATAACTGGTGTTTCATTGCACCATCTTCCTAAAATAGACAGATGCATGAATGGCCAGAAAACAATTTGATAAAAAGTCAGTAAGAGTCTTTCTGTTGATTCGTGAGCCTTTGAATTTGAGCCATAATCTGAAGAAGGCTTTCCCAAAGGCAACTGTGCACATTATACACTTTCGTGAGCACAGACACTATTCAAATAATACTTCTACTTAAGGAAATACATACCCTTAAAACCATTCTCACGACTTCAGTGAGAAAACTGGACTGGATCATGGTCATCACGGGTAAAGCGAAGAGTATGGATCACACTGGATCATACTCTTTACTGGTGTGGGATGCATCTCGCCCAACTGCATCCATCAGCTTTGGTAACTAGTTTAAACCGGCGTATTTTCTTTAGGGTGGAGTAAACCACAAACCCAGCAAAGCAGATTAGATTTGACATATAATTAGTTAGACATGACAAATCCCACCATAATGTCAACAGAACCAAAAGCAGGTACTGTGTGCACAGGCATCGCCAGCTAAGTAGACTGTTGAAAATTATACAAATCATACTTTTTGTGAATATCATTTGCAGAAATCAGGCTGGATTCAAAATCAGAAGCTGGGCACCTGAAGCAACAATAATGTTCAGATATATTCATTACATGCTGCAAGGAGAGAGACTGGCATAACAACAGTATTCCCAAAATCTACCCCGCTGAATGGAAAGCTACTAAAAACAGAGGTTAAATATCACTCTCCCTCAAGCTCTGCATATTATTCTACACAGGAAGGAGATGTTCTCTTAAATCAAAATTCACAGGTCTGCACCCTTTTCTGGAGCTCCTGGACCCCTTCCTGTAAAACCAAACATTTATTAAAGCTTTCTTCCAAAAATTATTGGTAGGAGAAGGCAGAAACTCACATAAACCTCAGTAGTGAAAGTATTTCACCACGAAGTTCAGTAGCAAATCCTTTATTTCTCTTAAGGAATCTGAGTGAACACTCCCTATAATAACCTGATATATAGGTCATATGTAGAAACATATGTATGCCACAGATGCCTTTACATCAGAAACACAATTGCCTCCATAATTTTATGTGTTCTGAAGAAGCACAGATTATAAGACAGAAATTTGCAACTATCAGGTTTAGCCATTTAGGAGATAATACTTCTAGCTACCAATCAACAAGAGGCTATAAGGACGGCAAATACCATTCACAACTGAAAAATGGTCTTCCTCTTACTTTTTTTTGGTTATATTTTAAAGGCTATATGACCATATAAGGCATAGGCTAAAGTAGCTTTTTTGATCAAAAATATTGTACAGGCAGATATTTAACAATTTTTAACAATTAAGAAAACCAATCACAGAATTCTCTTACTAGTAACACATAAAAGCCTAGGAGGTACTAAGAGTATCCTGCAAAATTACAAATAAAATTATTGCATCTAGCACTTAATTTGGCTGGAAGTAATGAGGGAGAATGGATGAATGTCAGTTTGAGGCTACTAAGTGTTTACAAATCAATATCAATAGCTATCTTCTTTCAGCTATTAGCCAGTGAGAATATCCATTTTAACTTTTTGGAGTGGGGAGAGGTTGCTATTTCAAAACGCTACCTAGATCTAGTTTCTGAGAAATTGGAGGAGGAAACAAAGGAAGGAAGAAAAATCTGACAGCTGATCCTCCACATTTTATCAAATTCAGCTCAAAATAAAATGATTTTTAATTCACTTGACTCTCAATTAATTTCACATATTTTTTTAAATTTTGGAAATAGTATCTCAACATCATCCTGTTGTTTTATAAAGAAGTTAACATGAGGAAGAGCTGCAGATAGTGTAAATTGTTGTACCCCAGTTTGGATTTAGCTTCAAATGTTGAACTGTTAGTTTAAGAAAGGGCTCCAATATTCCTCTGGTAGCAAGAAGTGTATATTCCAGAACAACTTTCAAGTAATAATATTAATATTTGTGCACTAAAAAAAAATCAGTGTGGCATTTTCGCAAAAGAAATGGCAAAACTACAACATCAGCTCATAGGAAACTACAGAAACTACACACCAACAAATCCTGACAAATGCTGAATTACTCAGTTTTCCCTCTGTGCAACAGAAGATGCAGGACAACCCTTGCCAATACTTTAAAACAATTCTCCCCCGCAACTCACAAGCTGCAAAAGAAACAAGAAGAAACAAAGAATGGGTAACTTTTGAGACTGGTACTGTTAGATGCCTCAGTATAACTAGAAATCAGATTTTTAACCACCTTTCTCTATATTATCACACGTAATTCATGGTATTTACAAAACTGAAAATTAAATTGAGAACGCAGGCCAAATCTTTCCAAGATTTGAAATTCTAGATTTTTTTTAGTAAGATCAGCACGAATTTAGTGTCAAAATTATAGTGGCCCCTGAATCCTTAGGTCCTAGGAATAACCTACACATGTTTTTGTATGACTACAACAATGTTGGTACACAAAACAATTTCATTTATTTATTTATTTGAAGTTTTTATAATCGCACGACCAATGTAATAGTGCAGTAATACCAATTTAAGGTGTCTTCTGTCAGTAATGGCTATTTCTGTTTCCAGAGGGAGTTTCTAGCTCACTAGCACACAATCCATTACAACAAAATTACTGCAACTATATGAGAAGGAACTTTTGAATATGATATTTTAATTATGAAGGAACAGTTAAGATGACACATTTTGCATCTAGACAAGCACTTAAAATCTCAGTTAGGTAAGATGTTAAAGCCCCTTTGCAAATGCCTTCCTAAAAGATGCCAATGGAAACAAATGCCTCTCTTCCCCCACACTTCAGTAAAATATGATAGCATCCATTAATTTCTTATCTACAGCCTGGGAAATCTTTTTCCAGTCAATGGAATGTTATCTCATGTAAACCAGAAATGAACTGAATAATCGGCCACATCAGTCTATTGGGATAAATCATTTTACGTACGTTCCACCACAGGCTGGAAAGTCAAAGCAGAAATAAAAGAAGAAAGTGATGTATGATTTGGGGTATGTTTGTTTTTCCTTCAGCAGAGATATGGGCATGTCAGAATGTATGTGAGACGACTGTAGTTGAGTAGCAACTGAGAAAACTTCTGAGTATAGATCTTACAGATGACAATGATACTTTGTGGGAGAAGTGGTACTAAAAATTCAGGTATTACCTGTGATTCCTGTTAGATCTTTCAGAACATGGTATGTCCTTTTTGTCAGTTATATCTGTATGTTTGGTGAAATTAAATGCTAGATTAAGAAGATACAGCATCTCCTGAAATGAATAAACCTTGAACTCAGCTATTCTTGAACTGAATTTGCCTGGATGAGGATTGGTCCATTAGGTATTACGTATCTGCCCTCACATAGAATACGTATAGATGAACACTTCTACTGCAAAAACAAGAATCCTGGAACTGATGAAGCTATCTGACTCAGGACTTGAAACCTGCACTTCAGACAGGTACACTATGCCCATAAAGAGTTGCCGAATGTAAATGGGTCACAGTTTTCATATCTTTAACATCTGTTGTTTATACCCAAGAAAGCACATCAGGGGTAAGAAAATTAATTCCCCAATTGCTGTCAACCGAGTTAGGGAACAGCAATAAACAGCTTACTGTAAGCCTCTAGCTACAATAAAATTGCTGTCAATAAAGTGTGGCTGATATGGTTTTGCTGTGCTAGAAGAATAGATTCTTTGGAAGTGAAAATCTGAAATGGAAACTAAAAACATCCCTCCTTTTTCCTACATACAAAAGCACATTATCACAAAATTCCAACAGCATTAAACTCTCAAGATCTGGTTCTCACACCCATGGGTGGTACGTGTTTAGTAGCATTTGTGAAACTTTGGCTTTGCACATTCAGGACAGATGAGACACCAGTGATTCTGATAAAAATCTTTTGCATGGAAAACGTTTAAAAGAGAAATGAGGCTTGCTAAGCTTTTACTGTCTGTATCTGTATACACAAAATGTTCCCTACTCTAGTTCAGCATTTCTACTGTCACTATTGAAAATGGTATTATAGCTTAGGGTTATGTTCAGATTTCCATTATAACCCCCAGTTTTCACATGCTCTTAACTTTCTGAAAAATTCTTCTTTTCAGCTGAAATTTTCCATGCTTGGTCTCAGCTCAAAGATGAATTTCTTTAGACAGTTGAGCAAAATCCCTTAACCTATTTTTCAGTTATACAAGGATAGAAAAAGTACATTGTACGTTTTCACCACTTCTAATATTTTAGTATAGATACAGATATATAAATATATAGAACTAAAAAACAATTGAATTTTACATGCAGACGTTTTCCCAGGTGACTAGTCCTCACCCAAGACTAATATCCATGCTACCATACAAAACGAATTAAGCATAAAAAAGAAACAATAGATTGTATTTTTTTATATACTAAGCAGTAAAACAAGGCCACTAAAAATAATACCACGCAGAGAATTATGGAATGCTATGGTTACAGAATTCTAATATTTGTAGGTGACATAGACTCTGCACTGCTGTTCCAACGCAGATTTCTATCAACTTATGCACCTTGAAATTGCCACTCTCAGCGTATCAAATTAAGAGTCATTAATGTTTTCAGCTTTTCTTTCTTACATAAACCCTAAAGTTACAAATTTAAACACTCCAGAGTAAGATAACATCAATTACATTTGCCACAGAAAGCTTAAGTGATGTGCATTGATCAGCGAGAGCCTGGCTACTCATTCCTTGATCAGGCAAAAAGTCCATTGACTGAAAAAGGAGTAAAGCAAGCTCCATAAAGCTTATGTTATTGACTATATGATTAAAAATATATCTTAGCATGGAATGCATTTAATGCGTCAGTCAAGACCCAAGTCCCTAATTTCTGCCATCAGAGCACAGAAATAAAAGGACAGTGTTAAACATATATTTAATACTTTCCTGAATCTACTATAATTGTGCACATTTCCAAAATTTATAAATTATCATCTTGATTCAGAAAAGTGCTTAGAGTGTGCTTACAGCTGTCTTTCTTGAAGACAACATCTGAAGTCATTTGGACTTTAAGGATCTGCTTCAGTCCCACCACTTTAAATGAAAGTTAAGCACATGCCTAAATGCTGTTTGATTAGGAATGAAGACTGAAGGTTTTGCTTATAACCCATACTGATACATATTTTAAAACCTGTGTTATTTGTCACTGCTGTACTTCAAATTTGATTAAATGAAGCTGTTGTCATTTAAAACTGGGATAACCATGGTAAATTGGCCCTAATTTCTTTTATTATTTAATCTATTGTTCATCTAATGACACTGAGTAGGAGTTTTTTGTCTATTTATTTGCTTTTTAGAAGAGGTCTTTCACATAGAAGAATACAACATGTTGTCTTCTACTGTATTTCTATGTAGCTGTTTGGTGTACTGACTTACTAATTTGAACTGCATTTTAAAGTTCAATCAAATACTGAAAAGAACACTGATTGAGAAGCCTGCATAGATTTCAGTATTCTTTATGAGTCATAACACTGATTTTGGAAGCTTAGCTATATAAGCTGGTGGTGCAACATCCTTTCCATACTCCTAATTATGTGAATTAGCATTTAGAACAATCCCAAGTTCAAGTATTCAAAAATGCTCTTTTCAGAGCATCCACCAGGTTTACTGCAAGATAGGCACTTGAAGAAGGCTTTGGTTTTTATACTGGGAACTTCTGAAACATCAGCCTGTGCAATTCAAAGTGACATGTGAAAACTTAACCACAGAATCTCTACTAAATTTATTGACGATTGCACAGACATCGCCCAGCAAAAAAATACTAAGAAATTTGTACGGAAAAACCTATTTTTGAATTCTAAAAGCTTTCTGACTTAGGACCCAGTTCTAACAGATTTCTAGGGCCAAGCTCCCATTAAAAGTAACGATATTTTGCTTGAATGAAGTCCAAGTGCGGACTTCGGTCTCAGCTCGCTATTAATATTAATGTATCTGCAAGGTACATTGCACGTGTATTTACCTTGGGCTGAAAGAAACTGTAAGTAAAAATGGAGGACGCTAGTATTTCTTAGATATATATTAATCCTATATTTCTTCTTTCCCTATCTTAACATCCTCCACAAGGATTCCCGCACCCTTTGCAAACCACAGAAGCAAAACTTGCCAAATATATAGGTAACTTAATACAACTTCTAACATTAGATATAGAGAATTTAATTATGTTAAATCTCAAGAAGACAGTACAGTGGCACTGAGCTAAGTATCTCTTCCTAAAGGAATTAAAAAAAAATGTTTTTCAGATACTGAGGCATTAGCACACACTACTACTAAGATTTTTAAGCCTGAATATTTAGCTTAAAGGCCATACTCTTATAAATCTAAAAAAAAAAAGACCTATGAAGGTGTATATAATTCCTGTGTTAATGAATATTAGCTAAATGCATCCTAATTTCAGGAATTACAGACAGAAAAGTAGGAAAGCTGCTAATGATTACTACCATTGCTGGCTATACTCCTCCAGCCAAAAGTGACAAAGGGTCATAAAAAGGTTATGTCCTGTAACGTTCTTCCCTGGGAAAAAAAAAACCCACACTACCTCCTTCCCCACAAAATAAAAACACACAAGCTTAATTTAAATAACCAGCTACCTAAGAAAGAGTAATATTTTTAGTTACATATAATACTACAGCTTTTGCAGGGAGCGATCCAAATCAAATATGAGTATTTGCTGACTTCAAAAAGGATTCAATAAGACTTCCATAGAATTTGAATCAGGTCCACATACAGGTGTAATGACTGATATTATTAGACTGAAACCAGTATATTTAATGTAATGAACACAGGTAACTCTGAAAACACTGCCAGAAAGTTTTTTTGGGGTTGGGTTTTTTTTTTTTTCCCCTTCATATTTAATTTCACTGTGCAGAGTTTATACATTCCGTCAGGTAAATAATTTTTGGGGTCTTAACTGCCTCTAGATGCTGTGGGGGATTAAGTCTGAGTTTCCTAATAGAGTTTGGAAAGCTAAATCAACAACATCTCAGAACAGAAAAGGAATGTGTGGGTTGGGAGTGTTACATTTTGTAACTAAAACCGGGGAGAAAACTTCAGCCGAGTAACCACACATTACACAGAGCTCTTCTATAAATTTGTTGGGTGCTTTTTTTTTAATTTAAAGTAGTTCTTTTTTTAATTTACACTGACAGGACGTACATGGTGCTGTGCAACAGCCTGAAGACGACTCTGGGAGCAGCACACCCTTCTTTAAAGCCCTCAGAAAGGTCAAGGTTTTGTGAGATGGGTGGGTTTTTTTCCCCGTGATGTTTTCGGTGTCTCGTTGCGAGTACGAGCTGTTTCAGAGCAGTTACTTTAGCAGAACTGCCTCAAAACCGCTTGTTCTATTCTCAGCACCTTGTTGGCGTGACACCTTACAGGCACCCGAAGTCAAGGCGCAGTCCTGGGAACGTCGCGCTCACCCAATGGAGCAGCCAGAGGATGACTTTATGCCAAACTTGGCTACTGTCAGTCGAGACCTCTTGCGCAAAGACAAGCCTAAACGCGTCTCGCTCTTTCCTCCAGGACTCACATCCCTCACAAATTCACACAAACCGCCGTCCCTCACAAATTCATATCCCTCACAAATTCACACAAACCACCGTACAGCGCCGGCGGGAATCAGGGACGCGACTCCCCCCAACGCCTACAGGGTCGGTGCGGCCGAAGCGGGAGCGCCGCGGGACGCCGCCGTGCAAACACGCGGACCCCACCACCGCCCGCTCCGCGGCGACTGCCCTTAAATAAAAGGTTCTCTGGATGTGAAGAGCAGCTCCAGCCTTCCCTCCCTCCCTCCCTCCCTCCCTCCCTCCCCCCCCCACTCCGGCCCCCCTCCCGCCTCGCCGCGCTGCTGCAGGGCTGGCGCGCGGCCAGCGCGCGCGGCGCGGTGCCGTAGCGCCATCTACAGGCTGCCCGGGCGCGCTCCGCCGGCGGCCACGCACCAGCGCCGGGTGAGAATAAATTAAGACAGCGCCGCGTTTAAATCTTTATTAGCGAGGAATTATTAGACCTAAGAAAAAAAAAAAAAAAAACACTAATGCTGGATTTGGTTGAAATATGAGTTTCTCAGCCTCCTAATCCCTCTTCATATGGCGTATTTCGCAGTTTAAAATGAGTTATGGCAGATCACTTATGCATTACTAAGATGAGAAAATATTTACAATGGGCTGACTTTTTTTTTTTTTCCCCCTGCATAATTCAGACGTATTCAGAGAACACATTCCTTTCAAAAGTATGCTTTGGCCATTTTTTCAAATATGCAATAAACTGCCTATATGACACCAACTTTAATCTATTACAGCAAAATCATTTTGAACTCAAAACACAGGAAGACTTCCGTATGGCTTAGTTATGTCCTACCAACAAACCATGTGCCTCACAGATGAAGTAGCTTGAAAATTCGGCTGTCTTAGTCAGGGAAAAAGAAAATTAACCCCCTTAGTAACACTACCTTAGCAAGATTCCAAATCAGTTTGAACTGTAAAAGAAACTCAAGCCAACTCACTTTGAAATTTGAAACCAAATGTACATATCCCTTCAATCTTGAAAGAGTCAAATTTTCTGACCGAAATATGACATGTAAGGAAACAGTTTCTCTTCTTCAATAACTTTTACATTTGGACAGTCAAATACTGGGGAGAAAAAAAAAAGTCTTTTTTTTTTTTTTTTTTCAGTTTTGTTTATGCACGTGTATATCCACATGCACAGATGCATAACAATCCTTTAACAATCAGTATTCTCCAAAACCCAAAGTATCAGAGGCATTTTGCAAATGCATGGTTAAGCCCCAGGTAAATGATAAAAGGGTCAAGGGTTTTTTCGTTTGTGATTTGGTGTGTTGGTTTTTTTTGTTCCCCCCGTCATGTAACTAAATTCAATTAGACTGAAACAAAAAAACCCCACAACATAGTGGCACTTTTAATACTGGTTGATCGGGCACTTGTATGCAGTACTTATAGACCAGTAAAAGTGCTCGTTTACCTGTCTGGTGTGTAAGGGGCCCTTTGTCTTGAAGCCTCCTTGGGAACTGCACTCTGAGGCACTGAAGTGATCTGAACTAGTGGAAGAGCGTTTGGAAAGGGTGTCGCAACCACCAACAAAGGTGTTGTCCAATGGGAGTTCCTGAATCACGTGGTGCTTTTTCACTGAAACTGGAGTGTCAGGTTTGAGATGAAAAGCAGACTGCGGAGAGGCAGATTTGTAATGCTTGGCAAGATCAGGACTGTTAGGCTTAAAGGTTGTTGGTGGTGCTGTGCCCCAGTCAAATCTTCCTATACTTTGCTCCTCCAGCTCCGCTGGAAGGCTTATTGTCCCGTTGATAGGTTCGTGAACTGCATCGTCAGGTTTTGACTCCTCAATGGTCACAAAGTTCAAAAGTGAGCTCTTCGGAGACTTCCTTTTCTTCCTTTTCTTTTTCTTGTTTTGCTTGTTCTCCTGATTGGGAGACATCCACTCAGCACCTTGCTTGCTCCTCTGGGCGGCTTTGAATCTGGATGCATGTCGACAGCGAACGAGAACCGTGACAAATATCACGACTATGACAACCATGGCACCTGCCACAATGGCGATCATGATCGTGAGATAGTCCTCGTTTTGGTAGGGCTGGCTACTGTCTCCTATGTTCCGGTCCAAAGGTGTTTCCATAGTCCTGCGTATCAAGTCATAAATATAAGAGGCGTTTCCAGCAGTATCATTTACATACAAAAATACAAGCACAAGAGTATGCAGGGATTTGGGATAACCCAAGTCACTTATGTTGACAACTAAGCGATGCAGCCCCACGTCATTAGGAGTCGGTTTTTCTTCCAGAGTGATATTACCTGTCACCGGATCAATTCGAAACAAACCCTTGTTATTTCCGCTTACAATTGTGTACTTGAGCTCGGCATTCATTCCAGTGTCTATATCCACAGCAAACACTTCGGCTACAACCGATCCCGGAATTGCTGAGAGTGGCACTAGCTTAAAAGAAGTATTAGAAGGTGGATAGATGACCACGGGGCTGTTATCGTTAACATCCATGACGTTTATGGTTACTTTTGCTGTAGAAGAGCGAGGAGGTTGCCCTCCATCTACTGCCTTAACATCAAAGGTGTAGGAGCTCTGCTGTTCTCGGTCAAAAGAAACATTGGACTTTATAACTCCAGAGTACGGATCCAGCACAAAGTTCTCATTGTCATTCAGGATGGAAAGGGTCACCGCCTTATTCTCCCCGGCATCCGCATCGGTCACCGTGATCACCCCCACCGTGCTATACTTTGGTAAGTTCTCCGATACGAAAAACTGGAAGTGATTATGAGTAAATTTGGGACTGTTGTCATTTTCGTCCAACACGGTAACAATTACAGCTGCTTGACTCTGCAAAGGAGGGGTGCCATTGTCTCGGGCTGTAACAGTGAAAATGAACCGTTCCTGCTCTTCTCTGTCAAAAACTCTGGAGGCTGTCAAAACTCCCGTCTTCCGATCCAGATCGAAAAAGGAGGCATTAGGGCCAAGCTGATAAACAATGTCTGCATTTTTCCCACTGTCTTCATCTGTGGCACTAATAGTTGTTAAGTATAGACCACGCCGGTTGTTTTCCGAAACTGACAGCTCAATTACAGGCTGGCTGAAAATCGGAGGGTTGTCATTTTCATCCTCCAGTTTAACTCTTACCAGGGCGGTCTGGTTCAAACTGGGCTTGCCAGAATCAGAAGCGACAATTTTAAAGCTGAATTCTTTGGTGCCCTCATAGTCCAACAAGGAAGAGGTCTCTAACAAATACTGGTTGTCGTAAACCGCCTTCAAGTGGAAGGGGACCTCTCTCTCAATGAAACAGATCACTTTGCCGTTCACATCAGTGTCCTTATCTGAAACCGTAATTAGGGCAATCTTTGTATTGACGGGATCTTTCTCAGATAAGTACACTGTGCCATTGATGGGACTTATTATGTACCTGAGGTCTATGTTAGGAGGGTTATCATTTACATCAGTGACATTGATGGTAACGGTTGCCCGGGCTGGTGTAGAGCTACCATCACTAGCCAGCACTGTCACCTTGTGAATAGCAGTCTCTTCTCGATCTAAGGACCTCTGAACTGTAATCAGCCCTGTGGTGTTGTTTAAAGCAAAAAATCTTTTGGTTGCAGGGGCGACTTGGGCACCAAAAATGTATCTGATTTCTGCATTGCTTCCTATATCTGCATCTGTAGCATGAAGCTGAATTACAGAAGTGCCTACGGGGGCATTCTCTGGTATATGAACCTCTACCTGACTTTCTTTAAACACCGGCCTGTTATCATTGACATCACTTACTGTGACTTGCAGGATGGCCGTGCTGGATTTCTGGGGGGTACCTCCGTCCTCCACTTTGATTTTCATCACGTAGGTGTCCTTTTGCTCTCTGTCCAAGTTCTGTTGCACGATCAGCTGAGGCCATTTCTCTCCTTCGGGAGTTTCTACAATATCCAGTCCAAAGACACTCTGCCCATTTAACAACTCGTAGTGCTGCACACCGTTGAAACCTGTGTCGGGATCTGTTGCTGATGGGATCGGAAAGCGACTGTTGATCAGAGTGTTTTCTGGGATGGAGATATTGATGACAGGGGATGGAAACATAGGTGCATTGTCATTAGTATCCTTTACAATGATTTTTATTTTGATCAGCCTAAAAAAGTCATTGGGGAGAATCACCACTTCGAGTTCAAAGAAACACTCGTTTTCTTCTGCATAGGAAGCTCCAGCACAGAGTTTTTCTCTGTCTATTCTGTTAGATGTCGTAAAGATTTCCCCGGTGGTACTGGACACTTTGACCAGAGGGGCATCCCCAGCTTTAGACACCAGCCTGTAGACAAGGCTGGCGCTGGTCCCCGTGGCAGCATTGATGTGAGAAATGTTCAAGTCCTTTGGTATGTTCCCTATGGGTACGTTTTCAGGCAGCTCCTCTCTAATAGTGTAAATAAGTTCTTGAGCTATAGCAGAATCCAGCCTTAAACAGGCAATCAAAGCGGCCAGCAGGTAAAAATCCCTCAGGTCCATGATACTGTTTTTATTCTTTTTTCCCAGATCTTAGGACTTAAAGGTTTCCAGAGAGGAATGATGCGTGATTTGCAAGAGGAGGCATGCATGGACTGCAGGATGCATTACATCTCATTTCTTATTTGGAGACAGCACTGTCAACACAACCACACAGAACAGCATTATTGGCTTTTTTTTTTAGGCATGACAAACCCACAACCTCCAACTACTACTTGTTTTTGCAAGGCACGCTTGCAGCAGTACATTTTCCTGCTGCTCCCTTTTACAAGCAATCCTTCCGGACAAATGCACCAATATCCCGTAGGCTGCATTTGCACAGAGCGAGGATGGAAATAACTACTCGCGGGATTAAGGCTAGCTACAGTTTTGACATGTACTTTCTGAATAATTTCTTGGTACACCGTGTCATCCGTAACGTGCATTCCCCCTCTACCCTCCTCCACCCAGTGATGATTTGGTGCAAGTAAAAAAAATCTTCCCGCACTACTTTTGGATTCTAACTGCTATGTCAGCTGCCAAATTTAATTTGTTGTTTGCTTCCATACGTATCTTTCAGCTCTTGCAAACTGGATTTTTCTCTGCTCCTTGTGCCTTGCATCCCCTTCTATAGCTATCGTACTGGGAAATAACCACCCGGACATGCTGCTGCTGCAGCAGTCGTCACTGGCTACTTCACATCCCTATTAACTGATGAGACAATAGCAGGACTTACAGTTTCTTACACTCTCAGCTCAATGTTTCCTCTCCAGATGTTGGATACTTCTCTTTCTGTTTAGTAACCTTAAACTTTATTTGTGTGTTTTTAAACACAGTCTAAATCAGGAGGCTGGCAATTCCAAATGCAACTTAGGAGCAGCCAGCATGTTTACAGATTGGGGGAGGGGGGGGCGGGGGGGGGGGGGGGGAGGAATGTATTTTCTGATGACGAGAGGAGGAAAAAAGGTGCAGCCTTTCCC
This sequence comes from Tauraco erythrolophus, assembly GCF_009769465.1. Lineage (NCBI taxonomy): Eukaryota > Metazoa > Chordata > Aves > Musophagiformes > Musophagidae > Tauraco > Tauraco erythrolophus. The sequence continues at coordinate 93,882,988 of NC_141465.1, read as the reverse complement.
CATTGACACTGATCTCCCTTCAGGATGTTATTAGCAGCTGCCACACATAAATACTGCAGACTAATAATGCAGGTGGAATTAAAAAAAAAAAAAAAAGAAAGCAAGCGACAGACAGACTTCTGTTTGCATGCTTTGCTAATCGCGAATTACCCGGGTGCAGGGCTGCCAGCACCTACAGTTTGGCAGAACCGGGCAGCCCCCCAGCACTAATCTTATCTGCATTAAGCTGCACGGTTGCTGATGCCCGTGATTACTTCCAGCAGAGTGATGCAGGTAGGGATGCAGAGACAGCGAGTAGGTGAGCCTCTGCCACCAACATCAACTGAATCCGAAACACTGATTCTTTCCCTCGATAAAAAATACTGCTTGTTGCCTTTTTTTTTTTTTAGCCTTTTTTTTTTTCCTTTAAATGAAACGCATCGCAGTGTATGGGTAACTTTGCACTTACGTTGGTTGTCTACCTTTGACGATCTGCTGCAGCTCGGCAATGATCTGTTCCAGCAGATAGAGCACAATGCATCTGGTAAACCACTAGTTTTTGGAGAAATCAGCAGCAGCCAAACGCTTCCTCCTTGAGATATGTGTTGCGTCGGGGTGGCAGATTAGCAACTCCAGGGAACAAATTCACAGTTCTGTCGTTAGTCATCCTCTCCACGTTTCATCGCTATTAAGCGGGCGATCCTTCGGGTGTTTGACGTGCACGCAACAACCCAAACAAACAGCAAGCAAAAAAATCCGACGCACTTCTTTAGACCGGGGGTATTTTCCACTCTGCGCTGCACGCGATTTCCATCCCTCTCTCAGCAGAGCAGAGGCAGCTACGTGAAGTCTGCAACTTCCTAACTGGAAAGGACAAGAGTTGGTCTGGCGGTGCTTCTCTCTCCCTCTTTATCTCTGGGGTGATAGTTGCCCATCAAAAAAAAAAAAAAAAAATATATATATATATATAAAAAAATCCTAATAGGTTATTGCTTTAGTGATGGGAGGAAGCGACGGCGCTTTCCCTCCTCCCTCCCAGCCTCTCTCCCTCACACACGCTCTCTCCTTCTCCTCTCTCCCTCTGAACCGAAATTCTTGATATAACTCTCAATAAGCCCAGAGGGAGGGTGTGAGCGGCGCGAAGCCACCCCTCCCGCCGCACCGCATTGGCCCGCGCCGGCGGGGGCGGTGGATGGCGGAGCGCGGCCCTGGCATTGGCCGCCGGGCACGTCGCTCCCCGGGCCGGGCCGGGCCGGGCGGCGGAGGCGGACGGGGGGTTGCGGCGGCTCCGCGCCGCGCGGAAGGGGGTCGGCGGGATTCGCCGAGCCGCGGAGCAGCGGTGGGGAAAGGGGGGGGGGGTTGGGGAGGCGGGACGCGGGCGCGGAGGCGCTGCGCCCACCGGGGCGGCCACGACCTCCGCTGCCCTCCCACCACCGCTGCCCTGGTGGTGGTGGGAGGGCAGCGGAGGTCGTGGTCGCCCCGGTGGGCGCTGGAGGAGGCGGGAGCTTGCGAGTAGTCAGAGCGCGCTCGGTTCCCCTTGCCCGGGGGAGCAGGAAGCGCCGCCGCCCGCGGTGCGGTTGCGGGTTCCGGCGCGGTGCGCTGGTCGGCCGCGCAAGTTGCGCGGCCTGGCGCCGCGCAGCGCAGCGCCGGAGGAAACGCGCTGCCCCCCCCCCCCCTCCCCCCGGCCCTCCTCCGCGCGGTTCGGCTTTATGTTTAATACATGCCTTTTCATCTATAATTCACGCTGCTCTGACTCCAGCCCTGTCTCGGCTCCCATTTACGCCTGCACACCTTTCTCCTTCCCCCTTCCCGAAGGGTCAGCCGAGATACTCGCCGAAGGAAGGAAGGAGGGGGGCAGCTCTGCTGGTTTCGGGGTTTTTGTATGCTTAAACGTTGAACTGGAAAACACCCCTTTCTGTGGTTTGATAAATAATAAAAGTGATATTTCTCCTTCCCTGTAAATGACACAGGTGAATTATCCAGCTAGCCACAAAGAAGCATCACTGTGCCTGGAAGACAGTGTAATAAAATGCCGATGTATTACGATATGAGTGACCTCAAAAGTGTGACAAGAAGATGATTATAGTGCATTATATATAGTGCATTATATGTAGTGCCTTTTTCAACATTTTCTGAAGCTTGAATGAACCTTCATTTGACTGTGCTTTTATTGCCAGCTTTTCTCAGCTTGAACTTGCAAGCCGTGTGACACCATACCTATCCAATTTAGTATGCCCGGGTACGTGGCCATGCTGGCTGCTGCTTCTGGTTAAGCCTTTCCAATACACATGCATACAAAAAGCAAAGATAACATCAGCATTTGTCTTTTTCTGTACGGTACTGTGTCTAGCTAATTTACACATTTTCAGTTGATAGCATTGACCAGCTAAAGATCCTACCTTGAAGATTTTACATTTTCAGATGCAGCCTACTACCTTTAGACTCCCATATGCTCGTGCACATACGACACACCGTTAACTAATGGTGGAAGCTGCTTGTATCTGTCAGAGGTCAGTAATTTGCATGGCTTGGTTTTGTGTCGTACATACTGATAAATTTACATATCCTTGCTAGTCATAGGGATGCAGACACTCCGTATGTGAACATTGCGCATCCTGTAATCCCATCATGTGTAAAGATTAAACACTCTTAGTTTTGCTGTGCTTTGTATTCGTGTCCCAAAGACTCCTCTTACAGACACACACACAGAAAAAAATTGATCCTGGTTTTGATGATATCAAGTAATGGTAGCAAACGGAACTGAATCTAATAATAGTTTAACAAAAACGTTCATTATGTAATACAGGAAGGATGGCAAGAGCCCCAGCATTGAAAGTCAAGCAAGTGACATGAAGGAGCAACCTTACTGCCAAACCACATAGAAAAAGAATTCTGTGAATGAATTAAGTATGCAATTCTTTCGTCTTTTGAAGTGCAAAGGAGAACAGCCATTAATAAAGAAGATAATTAGAACTACTAGCGTTCTGTGTAATGCGGTCTGCTTCTGAAATACGGCGTGTTTATGTATGCGTTAATAATGCACACATTTTTCCTGACACTAGTCATATCACAGCAGTATGGCATCACAGACGTTTTATAGCCTCATTCTAGTAACATCACAGACATATAACATTCTTATTCTAATCACACCATAGTCATTTCAATGTCACATTGTAGTCACATCACATAGCCTGGTAATAATTATTTAACTTTATTGCTAAGCTGAATAGTTTTTTGTTTGCTCAGGGATGACTTTAACTTGTAGTCAGAACTGATTAGCACATGCTCGTAAATGAGTTCTTCTCATGTACACAGGGTTAGCCTCATGAAAAGTTAGGAAGAGAGAGAAAAAAAAAAGTAAAATTTCAATGAACTGGTGGCTCTTGGATTTAAACCCAACACGGCCACAAGTCACAATAATAGCATATTTTTTGCTGTTTTCTGAAGTTGTTTTAGAAAGCCAGAGATGTTTATGTGCAGATCTGTCATGTTAATGTTTATGTGCTTGCTTTAAAATGCTGTAGTTCTTTAACTAATCGTACATTATTAACCTTGTGGAAGAGACAGGTCTTCAGACCATAGTGTTTACACAACAGATTGTAAATTTGAGGCCCAGAGTACCAAAGGGGCTAGAACTGTCACAACTGCTTCTAATAATGGGAGAGAACAGAAAGGGCTGAGTTACTGAGCAGGGGTCGGAATTGCCCAGTGCAGCATTACGCTCCTTCTGAAATGTGAGGAACTGCTCTGAAATATTTCCCATGTTCACTTGAGTAGCCATGTTTTATCCTCCAGTAAATGTTTATTCATTCGCTCCTATATTTGAGAAAACTACAGTATTTGATGTTACATCCTCCTCAAATGCAGCTACGTACCGTTATTTATACCATTCCTTAACAGTCTCCTTTCTTTACCGTGATATATTAGGCTTTTGTCTGCATATGAGAACACTGGACTCCTAATCACATCACAACCTATTAAAATGACTTCTGTATTATAGCATATTAACTATTCATCCACATCACTGCTTGTTATCTTCGCCTCCATATTATTATGTATCAAATTCTTTTCCGTATCATATTTGACTCAAATTCTAGCATGCTAGAAACCGACTCCAATTATTCTGTACTAGCTATAGTCAAATTGCACTAAATGGAATTGCTTACATTGTATCATACTGGCTACAGGCTCACACAATACATTATACATGAAACTGATTCACATTATGCTTAGCTAACTAAAGACTTTAATCTTGAAGTGTTGAGCATAAAATGCTATCATTCTTCACTGAACTGGCTCTGGTCACTTGATCATTTTGTACCTGGGATTGCCTCTTACAGGCTGTTATTATTAAAGCAAAATGGCTTTTCCTCTCCTGCAGTTCTACCACTTTCTATGGAGACCTGATTCATATGGTAATGAACGAGCTCTTCTATTTCATGCCATCCTACAGCAACACTGGAACCTGACCTATAGTGCACCTATAGCGTGTTCCCTTCAGTCCAGCATCGCGAAAAAACGCTTTATAAACATTCGCTGTGTGTTCAAATAGCAGGTTATGTGCTAGCTGTTGAGAAATCCTTACCATTACCCCTGGAGGCCTTGTTTATTAAATGTTGCCTAAATCATTAGCAAATACAGCCTTAGACTCATTTCCGATAGGAATTATTCAAGGCCAAGTTGCCGGTCCTGCCCAGATCTTTCAGGGTGTTCCTGATGTTGTCCCTGGAAGGAGAAGAGATTTGGAGTTCAGTGTGGCAGGTAAGAAGCACGGACCGCCCCCCTCCCCATTACAGATCGTATGTAATCCATGAGGCAGTCCACTTCCACAGGGCAGGCGTTCGCTCTGCTCGAACCGCTGCTGGCCTTGCTCTGTCCTTGACTCGGACTTCTGCCACAATTCGGTTTCATGGTAACCTCAGGAGATCCAGTTCTGACCAGAAGTACTGGTCCGTTAAAGTATGCTTTATCTTCTGCTGTGCTGCTAACCCCGGAAACTTCAGGGAGTCTATGAAGACAAGAGAGGAGAACACTGCAAAGGTGGGAGCAGCATATGGAGAAGATTGTGGAGCTTGTGTTTTCTGCATGTCCTTGCAAGCACGTTTCTCTTTAGAAGTGCACAACTTTTGTCCAGACTTCATACACCTAATGATTTGGATTTCAGGAGCTTGCTTCAGAGTTTCCTTCTCTTCTTGGGTGTAGGGATTGAACCTGGAGTTTTTATTTATGTGAGTCGTTCAAATGAAGTCAATAAAAGTATTTTGTGCAATGTAGACCATATGTAACTACAGCGTTTCAAAAGCCAGGTGATTGCATTATAAATTCTATTTACTTAATATACTTATTTTTATAATTTCAAAATGTATTCGATTGTTTTCCAGACTGGTTATGAGAGCTTTAGGAAAAACACTGAAGCAAACACTTAAGGATTATGTATTAATCTGTACTCTTAAATAAACAGCAATAGTTAAATCAGTTAATGATGAATAATTTAAGCCAATCAAGCTGCTGAGATAGGGCAATAGTTGCAGAATCGGGCCCTTTTAACATATCCTTCTTCAGAAAAATAAACTCAGTCCCTGAATAATCAAATCACAAAAGGAGCAGGTGACGACCTTTATTCCATTTGAATAGCAGGACTAAATTTAACTGAATTTGCCATTTTTTTTTGACTGACAGAGATTGCAAATGTCAGTTCATGGCTCTGAAGGGTCTACAAATGCACAAGCTGAAAACTGGCATTTTGCAGTGCCAGTGTTTAATCCCTGTCACTGTACAATACAGCAAGGTGCCGAACTCCCATTAATTATTGCTGTTTATTTAAAGGTACAGATTAACGTAAAGACTTGAATTGTTTGCTTGAAAGTGTTGGGCCTTTTTTCTCTCCCTCACAGGGCTTTAGTAACTATTTAGTAAAACAATAAAAATCAATTTGGATATGGCAAAAAGAGAATAATAAACAAGTGCTGTTTAAAATGCAATTATTGGACCACTTAAAAGAGATGTAATTGCATGTGGCACAAAAAGAAAAAAAAAAGTTTTTCTCTTTGCTACCCTCATGTTATTTATTACGATGGAAGCGGCTGATGAATCAGAATACAGAAGCAGATTCCAACCAGTGTGCTTTTGTGTAAGGTGAAAATATTCCAAGACCTGCAAATAACCTGATGTCTTATTGATGCTTTATTGTTTAAAAATGAGAGAAGGAAAAAGGCAGGGAAAGAAAGGAAGTCTAAAGGTTTTCAGACAGAACAGTGTCTGAAGAAAGCTTTACTAAAGCATTTTCATTTCCATCAAAATGGTAATGTAAATCTGATTGATGGAGTTATGCTGATGCAATGTTGACAGGATCAGAATGAGACCTAAAGCGTGGAATGATACCTCCTTCAGACATTTACCTTGTTTTTCTGCTTTCAACTTCTGACCTGCTCCTTGCTTGCACAGAAAATAGAAAATGCTCAATTTAAATCAATATATATACTCACACTAACTTGCATTAGTGAGATTGACATCTTTACATCCAGATTCGAACCTAAATATCTTCTGTTTTTCAGTCCTACTCCGATGTCAGTCATGCCTCACCATTTACAAAAGGTTACTAAGGTAGTGAAGCTTGATTAAACTCTATGTCCTCTGGGGAAAAAAACACTCGTTTGACATAGACATAGCTTCATTCTTTAAATTACAGATAGGCAGGCAGACAGATGACTAATTTCTGTTTAAAAGCATTGTGCTGTTATGATCGCTTCTTATTTCTAACACTTTTGCTTTTCTTAACATTTCAGTTAAAGCAAGGGATCTAAGGTTTCGAGGTTTTATCATTTGGGGGTGGTATGTTTTGCAATATGATGATAGAAATACCGCAACAGCTACAATCTTTCATTGAGCAGATTATGCCCATCTATTTGCCACGCACATGCACTGAAGAGTGCAGTTTCCTGAACCGCATCCCTTTTCCATGCCCCAGTGGCGTGGCTGTGATTCTCAAAGAACCTTTGTTCTTCAGGGCTCCAGAGCTGAAAAAGAGAAGGTATGTATCTTCCTCCTATGGGCAGCGGTAGCTCTACTCTGTACATGCCGCCGTGTTCTGTGGAAGTACTTTGATGTGATTTTGGCTTTCTGGAGGCTAATTCCTCTCAGAGCTGCTCTTGATGTGGAAGCCAGAATTCTACAGAGTGCCCATGCAGAGCTGAGCCCGAAAGAAAGGATTAATCCAAATGAAATTACTCTCAGTAAAACAATGGGGGAAAATTACAGGTCTGTGTTTGGTATGCATTCAGGGAATAGGAAATGTCACCAAATATCTTTGTATTCACGTATGTTCTGTTCAGTATCCTAAAATTTTTTAGATTCTGGACAAGAAAAAAAAAATCCAAAAGACCCTAAATCCATAATTGGATTTCTCCATAGATTTTTAGTGTTCTATTCAGTAACTTATTGGCCAGGTTCCTGAATAGGCAGAAGTTACTCGGAGTCTTAAAGTAAATAATGTGTTATCATGTGTGTGTGAAGTTATAATGCAAGCAAAGTAAAAATATACAGATAATGGAGTAGTACTTTCCTCATGGGAACTTACTGCACACTCATAGTCAGAAAATAGTTTAGAGGAAGAATTAGACAGAGATTTTAATTGGTTTTCCTTTTTTACTACTAGCAAATCATTGCTTCTGCCTCCCATGTTGACAAGCAGCAGATGTTTCAAAACAAACTCCATCAAAGTTAGTCATTTTGTCCTCTTCCTTATCAATGTTTCTGTCGCTCTGAGGATGACATGCCTCAGGAAATAAGTAAGCACCTATCTATAGGGGCATCACTCAGTCATGCTTAGACAATTATCACAGCAAAACACACCTCAGACTGATCAATACTTGCTTTCCTTGTCAAATTTCTGGATGTCACAAGCAATACCAAAGAGAGGGATCAGACCGGAGCAAAGCCTTGTCTAGACAGGTAGATTAGATTGCTTTTAGTCCTAATAGAAGCAGGAAGGTGCCGCAGTGGTCCACAGCAAGGCCTGACAGGGCACCCATCTCCCTCTGCCCAGCAATGGGGCTTGGGCAGATTCAGCCTGTGTGAGCAAGGAAAATCCTCTCTCCCAGGGAGGACACCTTAAAATCAGAAAAAAGCAATATTAGGAATCGCTTGGAAGAATCATAGTTTTTTGCTGGCAAAGTTTGTTCTGATATATGCCAGAAAGTCGTTATTTTCAGATGCATTTACAGGGATCAGTGCTTAGATTCCCTTTCATATCTCTGTCTTTCCCCCTTTATCTTTCTAAAGCTTGGATAGACTGAAGGTCTTCTGGCTTACTAGCTTATATCCGTGCTTGCAAACCTCAGGCCTGTGATGACGAGAGGACACTTGTTTCTAAGATATGACATTTTGAAAAACAGTAACTAAAGTTTATTCAGAGTCCTATTTAGACATTCTTTTTCTGTATAGTATATATTTGTGTAACTATTTGTCACTGAAGACAGTAAATCTGTGAAATAAAAAAAGAAACCCACAGATTTTCTTGGTCTGAAAGCTCAGATGAAATGCATGTGATGCTAGGAGAAGATACATGAAGGTGTAATACAAAAATGATAAGTTTATTGCGTTTCTGTAACTGGGAGGTCTTTTACTTTCAGGCATTACAAAGTATGTCAGTCACTGTAAAACCAGATCCACCCTGCCTATGCTGTTATCATACCAGTGAGGAGTAGTAATTACAAAGTCTTTTTTTACCCACTGCTGCACTGCTGTCAATCCCCCGAAACACCTGTGCAATTTAGTAAACTTCATATGCTGAACACCAGTCATTTCAGAGGTGAACTTCAGCTATCACTTGGCTTTCATGTGCAACTGATTCTTGACTGAGAAAATCAGAGAATCTTATTGAAGAGGATTTTTTTTCTTACAACGTGAGTGCCAGAAGACTTCAGGATATACAATGAGAGTAGCCAGTTGTACTCAGCACAGTAATATGCTGTTCATTACTGACAGAAATAAGAATTTTTTTAATTCAGAAACTATGAAACTCTTATTAACATGATTACATTTAAGTGAATGAAGAGACTGTCTCTGCTAGCCCTAGAGATACATATTTTTTACAGATGGTGTAGCAGGAATCTTTCTCTGTACACATACCTATGCTATTACAAGAGAGCCAGGGAATTTATAAGCCTTGAATTTTCGTCCCCATTAGGTATTTGGCCTTGAATCCAAGTCTTGAAACAAGAGTGAAAATCTCCATTCTGTTGATAAAAGTGTTTGTTAGTCCGCTTTGGTCCGTGATAGGTCAGTGCCCTATACTTTCTCTGTGGAACAACTAGGCAGGTATTTCTCAGCTAGCCCCATCAGTCACTTGGAAGCATTTAATCTAAAATGTCATAATGTAAAAGCCAAAGCTTTTTCCAGTTTGGTATTCTTTGGCAGTGACTCTTCTATGGCAGAAGAGTAATCCCTCTATTTTTTTTTTAGTAAATGGATTTAAGCTTCCAATCAGGCTACAGAAGTTGAACCTAACTGGTTCTCTTTCAGAAGCTCATGTTTTAGCTTTCCTAAAAATGGAGGAAAAACCTAAATTGGTCTTGAATCTGAAATGTGCTCAGCCTGAACATGAGCTTTAAGACACTTGGAACTCAGTTCAAGATCAGGACCTGCATGTCTTAGTAGTGTTAAGAGGAAATAATGTTGAAAACCTTATCATCCCCACAAAATACAGACATGAGGCTCATTATCATAATTCTTTCTTTAATTGTATGAAGTTAGCTTTACAAATGACTATGTCAGTGTTCCCACGTTGCCTAAGGCAGCTACGATTTAAAGTATACTGTCACAAATTCTCTTCTCATTAATACTAATATTGCTTGTTCTTATGTGAACTAGATCTTCTGTAAGACCACTGAGAAGATATGTGGTTAAGAATCAAAGCTTAAAAAAACAGATCTAAAAAGATCTCGGTTCTCTCAAGTAAGTTATGAACAGAATACAGGCATCTACCTCGGAATGCAGTCCTGAAAGCCTAAACTTAAATGCCAACACGCTGGAGGAAGTTTCTCCACAGCTTGCTTCAATTTACATAGTTAAAATTTCTGAGATCCTGAACTTTTATTTTTGTGGCTGCTCAAAAGCATCTTAGTCTTGGTCTGTGTGTACAACATATATCTCAAGCCCTATCAGGATCTACAAATGAGATGCTTTTCCTCTTCTCACTGAATAAAATGATACATGCCTAGAAAATCAAGCTTTGTGTGCTTGATCAAGCACAGTGCATATCGTTTTACCTTATTTTTAAACACAATAATGAAATTTATGTTTAAATGGTTTTAATATTCCTTTAGCCCAGAAGGCATTTACTCTATATTTGTCTTTATAGACTCAAAATCACAAGTCCTAATTTCTGGCAGAACATCTTAACTGTATCTCCTGATGATGCTGTTTACTTCGATATTGCGGCTAAAGCCCTACTGGGACAGGTTGTGTGCATGCTTACATTCTCTGCTCCACGAATGGTGTACATCCCTTACATGAAACAGTCATTGAAAAAAAATCCTGTGTAGCGTCAGTAAGCCTGACCCTCCATGAATAACCAACAATTCTCAGGTTAAAACACTCTGCTAATGGGAGAGTGGTGTGGGCTCAAATCGCGCAGGACAAAGAAGGGAAAAAACCTCTCGGCTCTCTCGCTTCCTTGGAGAACTGTCAGGAATTTCCAGCTTGTGATTCTAGTGCTCTTGGTCGTTCATTTACCACTTCTAAGAGGCCTATAAGTGGTAATTCAAAAGCATTCTTACTAAGAGTTACTTTCAGTTTCCTAAACAAGACCCTGTCATTCTTTAAGAGAACCTGTAGGGAGGTGCAAATTGGAAAGTTGTTCAAATATTGCTGCAATATGTACAACTACATACTCCACAAGTGCTTGTGGATAAATCACCGTGGTGGTCGCAGTTCCTTCTTCTCTGACTGGTTTAAAGGAAAGAGTGGCCTCTCATTCTTTCTTGAAGAAGAGCACTCTCAGATTTTTCCCTCTTCCCATGTATTCTAGAGGCAACCAAGGTGCCCCTGTGGGGGACAGACAACTTGAGCATGAACATTTGAACCACTAAATGGCTTCCTGGTGTTCAATCTAACCTCATTTACTAGCTCAGGTCCCATAAAAATTACCCAGATGCTTTCCAAGATTTTATCTACTGTGGACTGTTATACAGAGGCACGAGGGGAGTTTCTGAGGGTTTTTTTCTGAGGGTTGTTTTTTTTTTTTTTAACAGAGAAATGTCAGAGAATGTCTTCATTATCCTGACTTTAAAAAAAATCAGAATTAGAGAGTAATTAATCCTCCTTGAAGACATTTACATCTAAATAGCAGTAACTGATCTAATGAACTCAAATTTACTGTGCTACAATGAATATAGATTGTGGAACAAAGAATAGTTGGAAAAAAAAGATTAATATTTATACAGTGTCATTTTTAAACAAAGCCATCCAGAATAATTAAGCATGTGTGTGTAGGTAAGAAGGAGTTTCAGTAATTAGGAGGCATTCCTGTGGTACATTTTATAGCTTAGGTTGCAATGAAAACTATTTTAATTGCATTTTTAAGAGTGGTTCTTTCTGTCGAAAGAAAAGTACAAGATTTTTGTTTAGTTTTATAGATAAATATAGAAGCTCTTCTTGTTTTCACTGAAACTGCTGAAATCTTGGCCACTGACGTCAAGAGAGCAGGCTTAGGCTCAAACAATACTTGTCAACTGTATTTTGTTCAATTTACAGCTATTTCTTATAAACGCCCGCACATCTTCTAAATGCAGTAAACAGTGTCATCTAGAGGATATTTTTAAGTACTGCATGTCATCGACAAACCAACGTTTCTAGAAAGATTTTGACAAGCAGAATGAAAACATGAAGCTAAACAGTTACCATAGTAATTATCCTTTTTTTTTAAAAAAAAAAAATATTGAAAACACTTTGCTTTCGGGACACCAGAAAGCCTAATACACTGCCACAACAAAATACTCTGATGCCTTAAGGCTGTTAATTTAATCACAGGCATTCAAAGAAATTAAGCTAACATCCACTATTACTGTGAATCTTCAGTTTAGTTCAATTAAGGTGATAAAATATTATGTAAAATTGCCATAATAGAAAATAAGGGCATATTTAAATAATTGCCTTTAGTTATTTGTGCTTAATATAATGTAATTCAAATTGCACTAAGAAATCAATAAAAATTATTTTTAAAACCTAATTAAAACCAGCAAATAGCAATTGTTAACTCATTACACAATAGTATGGGACCTATGGTAGGAAACTGTCTCTTTGAAAGGATTTAAAAGAGGAGAGGCACGTTTTGCATGTCGTCGTACATTGACAACTTGACATTGCTAAGAGGTTTCTATTTCCAACCTCAGATGCAACGAGTGGCAACAATTACCAAAACCTCATTCCATCAACAGTTGATGAGTTATACAGGTCCTCCTCTTCCTTTTTTTATTATTCAGTTCCGCTGTTTTCTGGGCTAAAATCTTTATCAGATCTTTTTTATTTTTAAAAAAAACCCAACACATCCACCCCCAAAAAAGCCCCTAAAAAGCAAACCAAAAAAACCCAACCAAAAACCCTATTATATAAATAAGTTGCTAGGAAAAGTGTTATTGTTTGTCTTAATTGAAGTTGCATTTTTTTTTTCTGTCTAGATCACAAACATCTTCACATCCTGCAACTCTCTGCTGTCCTTGCTTTGCCAAAGAAGGGCTTAGAAATTTCATGTGTTATCCCACTCCTGCTTGTCACGGTTTCATATTATTTTGCAAGAATTTAAATATCTAAAGCTGTGTGTCTAATTTCAGTCATGGGTCAGGCAAGAGTGCAATCTGTATAGAACTTGAGTGCAATCGGTCCATTAGGATGTAACTTAATATCTGTTTTACAAATGAGCTGCATTAAAAACATACTATTGCTTAATGAGGCTATAATGTTAATTAAATGAATTAAAAACTGTAATACGAAATAAAATCAAACAAGGCAGTTACATGATACAGGAATTTAATTATAACGAAGTTTCAGTAAAGCTGTCAAGTTAACTAGTTACAGATAAAATCTTTAACAGGATAATATTGGCTAAAAGCAATTTTCCTTTTATAATTCTGTTACAATTAAAATGACCATCCGTTTTGAAGGTTGACATCACTTGCATTCAACAATAAGCTTACATTTGTATGGGTAAATATTATGAGAGTGATGATAGTATTAGAAGGGTGACTGAGGCAATTAAAAATGCTACTGCATGCAGCATGTTATTGCCTGACAAGAAGAGTTGCAAACGCTTGCAGGAATTAAGCTAAAGCAAAGAGGATGCCTGTCAAATGATGCTTTTCCTATTCTAGTGACTCTCTTACAAAGTTTGCTTACAAGGATGATAGGACCATAACATTCTTCATGATCAAGTAACAGTAGTAATGGTAATTAAAATAGTAAAAAATGCTATTTCAAAACCACTTGTGTAATCAAAAGACCTTGCGTTCTCAGGTAAGGAGGAGACGACAGAACCGATAGCATACCCAGCTATGAGGGACAAAGGTGGAGGAGATGGGGGAAGCACACAGCACACAGCATCCAGAGCTTCTTCCTGAAGAGACAGTAACCGCAGCCCCGCAGGGACAAGTGCTTCATCAGGCAGAACTCTGCTGGATTTGGATGTTTGCCTGGTAAATGCATTTATAAGGAGAAAACAAACGTGTTCCCGCAGTTTCACAGAACCTTTCTTATTTCATCCACTCTCTCTGATTTTCAGACGGAGGAGCACCGTGAAACTGACTGCTCCCCGTGCAGAACTCGAGAGGCAGCACACGCAACACGGGGTAAGTTTCTACGCGTTAGCGCTTCTGACATGATCGCTAATGTTTCTACATCTCCAGAGGGTTTTGGTGTAGGAGGACAGTTGCTCTAGTGGGATATCTGGAAGTAAAGTGTGAACTCTAATGAAAGAAGTGAAAAAAGCAAACAGCTGGACTTCCTATCTCGAGGTAACTGGGGAAATGCAAGTGGTCCATAGGAGCAGCAAATAGGAAAATGTGGTCCCTCGCAGTAAATGTTTTTTGGTGTGGGTTGTTTTTTTTTTTTGATAGCAAAGTAATGCTTTATGCAATTTAGCTGTAGAGATGATAGATGTTTGGGAAGCGCTAGGTAGCGAAAGATGTAGGAGTGTTCTGACAAGAAAGGGCTACGTAGTCAGGAAGGCCAAGAACGAAGCAGAAGGAAAGGCAACACCAAGAGAGAGGTTGTAAATTAGAAAATAAAAAGAGAAAGAGAGCAGCATCTTTGTAAGTTTGGTATAATTAAAACAGGATTTTTGGTTGATGGTTATACAACCATACTTTCAAGCTTAATTGCTAGTTTGATATGAATATTTACATTTAATACGCACTGACACTTGGCAGTATCAGAGTGAAGTTGTACCGTCGTCAAGTTGTCAGTGGCCTAATGCCTTGATCTCTGCTGTCCTTAGAGGACGATATAGTCCAGTGTTAGAGGCACTGCCAGCAGGTCTAAGTCTGTCTCCAACAAGTAGTTTTATTGCTTGCAAAAATGGTTTCTGTGCTCAGTGGAAAAGATGACACAAATAAAATTGTCCCAGGCGTGACATCTCAAAGTAAAATTCCGGATGTAACTATTTCCCAAAATGTAACTTTTGAGCAAAATTAGTTTCACTAGTTGATGCAAATGAGTATTTTTATCAAAATGGGTAGGGATGTCCATGACTTACCCGTGCACCGCCACTGCAGCACTGCCCTGCTATATCCAACGTTGAGAGGTTGTTTCTGTTCATAGAGAGTTTATTTTTCTGGAGCGCAGCCAAGCATTTCCATTTCCGCAAGTAGAGATCACTGGTAAAAATACCGTAGTCTTTCATGAATTCATTTCTGGGAGAGACATGGTGCAATTTAAAGACTGTAGGAAGGAACAACCCTGACAAATCACATTTTTCTCTGCTACACTTAGACAACAAATACTTCTCACTCCTCTTTTTACTTGCTCAGTAATAGTTAATTACATGCCATATTGAAAATCCTCTGTCGTACTGACAAACAGTTGAGAAACAGCAGGAGTCTATGAAGAAAATACCTGCCCTCACACACTACTTTATGGAATTGGGAAGCTCTCTTGCAAACAGCAATAAAGATGAGGGTAAAGAAGATAGTGAGAACAAGCTTTAGCTGATGGTGTCAGAGGATTGCTGCTGGAACCATCTATTAAATGTGGATTCCTGGTATTGGACTAGATAATCACACTGAATTGATAGGATAGCACAGCTAGCAATGGCAGGAATATGTCTGCTGAAAATTTATGTCAAGGTTGCCTTGGAGTTACTGGTATCATACCAATGTAAGATTTCCTTGTCTGTAGAAATGCATTTTGTCATAAACATTTGGAAGCTTACCATTTCTGACTGTTGCTGGTCAGTTGTAAACTCAAATGAAACTGCTGCTGTGTCATACCTAACACTGGCATCAACAAAAATGCAGGTCTCAACAGAAGAGCAAGGCAGGAAGACATGTTATGATTTGAGGAGCTGAAAAGCTTCATATTCTCAAATGGTAGCTTCAGAAGCAGCTTGTATCTTTCCCCCTCCCCTATATTTTTTTGTTTGTTTGTTTTCTTTTTTTGTTTAAGGAAAATGCCAAAAAGTTTGCTTTTGTGTTTTTAGCTTTTGTCAGAGTATTCTGTATTTGGAACACTTTGCACAACCACAAATGTATGAACATAAGAGTGCTTATATTTCTGCTGAGTTGGCAATTTTAGAGCATATATGTCCATTAAGAACTTTTAAACATTTTAGGTATGCAGATGCACATTCTGACCTTTGGGCTTACAATTCAATGAAGCGAGGAGCTCTATTATATCTCTAGTTAGGTGAGACTTCGGCAAGCTGAGGCTATGTCAACAGTTGGTCGAAGACTGCACACTCCAGCATGTCTTCAAGTGCTCATCGCGGATCACCTGCTTAAGGGGCCTTGCTGGAGTGCTCTGTGTCTCTCATCTAGCCTATGTGCTCAGATTTCTTTTACAAAAAACCCGAAGTGCAGAGGAAGGAAAAAGAGAGGAGAAGTTCATCATTTTCTGTTGTGGAGTTGAGCCCGCAGCAGACCCATGCACCCAGAGAGTAACGGTAATCTAGAGTGGAAATACTCTGAATTTGTATTCCCACGTCCCAGTGGGAGTCTGATTCAGCACATCAGATTCAAAGTTATTTAATAAATGCCATGATCTTCTGCATGGATTATCTGAAATCTGAAGTCTTTACATAGCTGCGTGCATATTATTTCCAGATAGAGGCCCTCGTGGAACTTCCCTCGGTGTTCATATGGTAAGAAAGCAAACGACGAAAAGAACTCCGATAGAGAACAAAAGGACAAAACCAAAGCCAACTCAAAAAATGTTGCTTAGCAATGCATCCTGTATCACTCCAGGGGGATGGTCTTTGCCACAGATATTTACATGTTATGAGGAGAGTTTATTGAAAAGCAAATAAACATTTGTGCAAAGCTGAAAACATAAATAAATGGTATATTGCAGTCTTTTCAGAGCTGCAGAGATCAAACTAGAAGAAAAGACAAGCAAAAATACACGTATACATATATTTTGTAAAGCAGCTAGGTTTTAAAAAGTTTTTTTTATTATTTATTTTTTGTTTTAGTTTCCCTTACTCGTCCTTTCTCTTCTTACTCTATTTTTGCCATTTGATTCAATGTACTGAGTGATAGTTCTGTTAGGGTTTATTTTTATATTTGTAACTTTGCACCTATGAAAGCTTCAGAATGGTGAAAGAAGGAACCCTATAACTTTAAAAAATTGAGTGCTAGAAGGGTGGCAGACTAGAGAAATTACAGGGTTTAGTATTTCTTTTGGTGCTTTCATGACTGTTTAAGGAACTGAGGGTCTGGAAGAATGGAAAAAGTGGAAAAATATCCCTAAACTTTGCTCATACTATTGTATTAAATTGCAAGAAGAAAGAAAATAAAGATAATTTGAGGACATTGCAACATTTATATTAATTACTCTCTCCAAATCTTTTGAGGATTAGAATTAAAAAAAAAAATCTATAGCAAAAGAAAAATCTATAGCAATTTTCTTCATTCTTCCAGGTGGTGTTTTTTTGGTAGGAAACCTTGCCTATTTAGACATCTCCCTTTCTCCCATTTATGGTCTGCTTCCTTGCTGGTGGAATGCTACAGACCTCATTCGAAACTGGTGACAGTGTACTTTTTATCCGTTCCCTTCTGGTGCAGCACATTCAAATGATAAAAAGCCTTATCGTGTGAATATGCTCACGGAGTACATGAAACTCAGGCATCGTACATATTAGTTTTCTTCACAGATTGATTGGTGCCATGCTTTAGGTTACGGATTTCATAGTACATTTCCTAGTGCAGCATCATACGCTGTCCGAGATGTATTTCACAGCTTTTTGTAATTCCGTTTTATCTCGGCATTTTATCAGGTATAATGCATAGCATTTTTAACAGCAAACTCTTGCTAGGAACATTTTACAGCATAAACTTGCATATGCATGAAAATATGTAGAGATGGCAGGGCACGGACGAGCCAGGAGGTAGAGAATATTTTTAACCTCTAACATTCTCAACACTCAGTGCAAAATGCTATTTATTTTATAGTTGAATTTGTACACATCTTCCGAGGATAAAAAAAAAAGGAATTTAAGGCACAGAAAGTGTCATATTTTGGCTCTAATATTACAAGGCAGAGACACCTTGCTGTTTGTGCCAGTACAGATAACTATGTTCTTTTATCACCTTAGAAGGAATCCTTCTGAGTAATAAAAATCCTCTGTGCCTTCCTGATCTGTTCTTAAACAAGCAAGTTCTCTGCTTCCCGGCTGCGCAAAGTGAATGACATTTTACAATGTAAGAAATGTAGGAGGAATACACACAGGATTAGTTGCTTGTCCTCCAATAATCTCTTAAATTCTTTTAGCCTTTCCTACCGCTCACCACCCTGTCACTGTGACATGTTAAACAGCCCGAGTTATTTGTTTGTTCACAGTTTCCCTGTGCAGTGTGTTTTGTCGGAAGGCTGCGCGGGACAGCAAGGTCAAAAGCTGCTGCTTTGTTTCGCCCTGGATTTTGCACCCTCTGAAGGGGGAGAGGGAGATGGTGTTTTCTTGGAGAGCGAGCCGGGAGGCTCTGCTGGCAAACCTTTGTGCAGTGCAGGGCAGAGCAGGCAGGGAGGCTGCAGCAGGCGTTCGAGGTGGTGAGAGAGCAGAGAGCGCAGATACAGAGGTGACGGAGAGGAAACTTTGTGAGACAGTCAAGGAGAGTCTGCTGCAATCCACACTGGAAACTGCTGGATGAGGAGCAAGGTCAGAAGGAAGGACGGACACAGTAGATAGGGAAGAGATTTGTTTTCAAACTGTTTAAGCTCTTTCCCCCCACAAAATCTTATTTTTCTCTATCGTAATAGGTACCTTGTCCTCCCCTGCAACCTCATGCACGTTTATTTTTAACACACACAGCCCTATTTTGTGCTTTGACGCAAAGAATAATGTTGGCACACCTACCTCATGGCTCTGACTGACTCAGTGTCACATCACGCTGACCGGCAATTTGCACAAGCAACAGCCTCTCGGCTACAGGACAAGAGGAAAAACTTACTGCAGTGCCAGTCGACATCCAGAACTGAAGTGGAAAAAGATTTCATGTCAGTACAGTTTCCCAAAACAAGGAAGGGGATATGAAGGTAACATTTCTGAGCTGGATGTAGGTGAGAGTATTTCTTCTTCACACTAGAGAGTGCCAAGTCAGCTGCTGCTGGGATCTTGTTAACCTCTGTGTACCACCATTGAGGAATGAATTCCTATCAGTTTACAAGGCATAGAAAATGTTGTAAGGCAGAAGATGGAAAAAGACATGATAGGACAAAGTGAAAGCAGTACTAAGGGCACATCTTTTTAATGAATCTGCTGGACATTGCCTCCTGTAATAGCAGGCTGCAGAACTCTCCAGGTTTTGTAAATAGGTCAGTGTTTCTCCCCTTACAGTAAATATACAGCATATGTTTAAGGCCTTAGACTTTAAGAACCTTGACCCCCATTCCCTGGTTTCCCACAGATGTGTGCTTTCGAGCACAAACACCTCTATTTATTAGTATGAATCATAGAATGGTTAGGGTTGGAAGCGACCTCAAAGATCATCTAGTTTCAACCCCCCTGCCATGGGCAGGGAAACCCTCCACTACATCAGGTTGCCCAAAGCCTCATCCAACCCGGCCTTGAACACTGAAATATTATATACTAATATTCTGACATTCTGAATTTTATCTAACCATTCCTAATTACTGTTAGAAAGTTAGAAATGTGAATAAAAGGGCAAATACCCTAGTAAAAGCAAAAGGAAAAAAAACCCAGTCAGTTGCTGGTCTCAAAAATGAGGCTGATAGGAAAGAAAAATACTGCCTCTCAGTAAATTTACCCCTCCCAAAGTTGGGTGTAACTGGTTAGATAATAACTATGCTAACATTATTCTAATTCGAATGTGATTTTTGTAAATGTTGTAGGAAACCACATGGGAAATAACTGCAGAAACTTAGACAAAAAGAATCAGGTCCGTGGTGATACATCCTTCTGAAAAGCCCACAACAGATGGATCAGATCATCTATGCCATTGCAATTCTGGCCTGAGATAATGTATCTACGCATCATCACATTGTATCTATGTAGTAATGGTGTCTTCTCTCCTGACTTCAACATTTTCTTTTCTACAGCACCCTCTTTACCACTCTTTTTGTAGAGATGTGTGGGTTTGTAAGGGATTCCTCAAAGAACCAAGTCAGATGATTACTCAAAGCATGAAGGATTTCTTCCGCTTGAGTAAAAGGACTTTTCTACTGCCTGCCAGAGGATGAATAGACCCTTGCCATGATCTCAGGGGCTGCAGAGAAGAACAGGTAGGTGCAATCTGCACAGGTTTTTCCCTCCACTGAGTATACAAATAAACCTCAACAATTTCTTGTAGCCAGGCTTCGGACCTTGAATTCAAGAAGGAACATACTGCAAAGTCATACAGACCATAAGTTTCCAGGAAAGGAGTTAGGCAGAAAGTCTGTAGGTTGTGACTAGACTGTAAACTGAAATGGTGTGTGTGTACGTACTTTGATGACTTGTGCGCATCCCATTTGTCATAACTTTAGTTATTTTTTGAACAGGTTAAACTTTTAAAATGTATCATTATCTCAGACAATTTTTTATTTTTTTAATAGAAATTATACACTTCAATTTTTTTAATTTAAAAATACCACCTCTGGAAATATTTTGCTGATACATTAAAAATAAGTCCCTTTTCACAAAGTATTATTGCATAAAACTTAAGTAAAATAGTGCAAGTTCTATTTGCTGAAAATTAAGATAAAAACAAGAGAAAGATACTCTTTTCTTCAGTATTAAAAACCCAAGATAGCCTATGTGATTATTTCTCAGTGTTTTGGAGAAGTCTCTCTCACTTCTGTCAACTGAGCCATGGTGATGCTTTCACAGATAACATGAAAACATGTTATCACTGAGTAATTTCTGACCTTATTCAAAGATATCTCTCTCTTTACTTCAGTCATCAAAAAGCTCTGTGCACTGTTGTGCAACACCCTTGGTGCCAGCAGTACTTTGTTGCTGGTGAGCTGAATCTCCAGCACAACGGTAGGTAGCTACTGATCAATAGCAACCGAAGGTGACACGTTTCCAGAAGACGCCGGCTGTGAGCTTCTGAACTCTCTGGAGAATGCAGAGCTTGGCATGAGAGACACCCAGAATCTTAAACAGCCTTTTTTATCCTCTGATTCTGTAGTTATTACTGATCTATGCAGCTCTGAAAGCGCTCTCTTTTTCCACCAAGCAGTGCTTGCTTTATGAACGTCAAAATGGCACTTTAAAAGGTGAATATGATCCAAGCAGCAATCACATTCTCCTCCACAGTTCCTGGCTCTTGTTGCCAAAACTATTGTTTCTATTATTAGCTTTATTAGCAGCCTAACTTAATTAGCTAAATGACATTATTTAGTGGCAAGTTCTCCAGTACGTCTCCACTAACCATTGCATATTTAATGTGGATTTTATTCATGTAGATAGGCTGGCAGGTGGGCAAAAAAGAAATGGACACAGGACAGAAAAGGAAGTCCAGCACAAGGGCCCTTCCTACCCAAAATGTTTAACCAATGAGGACGCAAAATGAAAGGACAAAGACTGTTTCCTATGGTGGATTCCATGATAGTCTTCATTCTTAAGGCACAAGAGTTAATTGCTGTCAAGAAAAACATGCTAAGTTGGCAGATACACAACAGGTGATGTATTGAGTGAAACCTGATTTCCAGGTGCCCTTGTCCAGGTGCAGAGGGAGCATCTGCCAGCTGCTTCTTTCCCTTACTTACTCAATAGAATAGCAACTCCCAAGTATTGTACAGACAGTTGTAGGAATGGCTTATATTGCGTGCTCCACCTGGAAATCTTTTTCATAGGGAAATAAGAAAAAGATGGCTCCAGAGAGTTAATTGCGTTCTCCTAAGGATAGCACAGCACAAACATTTAGCATGAAGCTGCTCAACATATGACAGTGGATGACCACTACAGGATTTTATGATATTTAATGCCAGTGCCATTGCAGTGGCATCCAATGCTTGATAGCTATCAAAGGGCTGTTTATGTACTTTACTACACTACATTGATGGATATTGTGCCTTGGCTTTCATTTCCCTGTGCTGCTTTTTAATATAACTTCTAATCCTGTGAGATCAACTCAGATCAGCTTTATGTAAAAGCGTCTTCAAGTTCCTTCACTGTGTATTTAACTGTTGCTTCCTTATGCAGCGGGTAACTTTCCCAGATTTTTATATCTGGATGTGCCTCAAAAAACAGAGTAGTGACTCTTTATAGTTTCCTCAGAAAGACATTTAACCCCATTGCTGCCAAAAGATACAGGGAATTTTTCAAAGTCCTGTTAAGCATAAACTGTGTGCAGATCATCCCTAGAGTATTTGTAGAGGTGTGATCCAATGTATATATCCCACCATAGAACTGGCTGTTTATGTACTAGATTATATGGTATAATATATTCTGATTGAAAACATTCACATCTGTAGAGGAAATGAAAGAGAAACAGTGAATTTCAGAAAATAAAGTAGAAGGAAATAGACCAGGGTATGGACCACCAGGAATTGTTGCATAGGTCACAACCTACATTGTCATGGTTGTGGTATGTGCTCTTGCGGCCCAGAAGGCCAACCGCGTCCTGGGCTGCATCAAGAGGAGCGTGGCCAGCAGGTCGAGGGAGGTGATTCTCCCCCTCTACTCTGCCCTCGTGAGACCTCACTTGGAGTATTGCGTCCAGTTCTGGAGCCCCCAACATAAGAAGGACATGGACCAGTTGGAGAGGGTCCAGAGGAGGGCCACGAAGATGATAAGAGGGCTGGAGCACCTTTCCTATGAGGACAGGCTGAAAGAGTTGGGGCTGTTCAGCCTGGAGAAGAGGAGGCTCCGGGGTGACCTTATAGCAGTCTTCCAGTACCTCAAGGGGGCCTACAAGAAAGATGGGGAGAGGCTGTTCAGGAGGGCCAGTTGTGATAGGACAAGGGGTAATGGTTTTAAAATAGAGGGAGGTAGATTCAGGTTGGATATTAGGAAAAAATTTTTTACCATGAGAGTTGTAGAACACTGGAACAGGTTGCCCAGAGAGGTGGTGGATGCTCCATCCCTGGAGACGTTCAAGGCCCGGTTGGATGAGGCCCAGAGCAACCTGATCTAGTTGGAGATATCCCTGTTCCTTGCAGGGGGGTTGGACTAGATGGCCTTTGAAGGTCCCTTCCAGCCCTAACGATTCTATGATTCTATGATTCTATGATTCTATGTGCAGAAAAGAAGGAGTCAGAAGCCACAACTCGGATTGTTTTAGCTGTTTGTGGTTCGTAGCCTGTTCATCCTATGAAAGGGCTTGCCATTGCATTGAGTGAAACTTTCTGCAGGCGTGTAACAATTCAATTCACAATATGCAGTCGAGGCCTCTCACACACCGAACACCCGGCCAATGTGTTAAAACAACCAACTGAAGGACCAGCAACATATAAAATTAAAACGCAAACCAGGGACTGAGCAGGAAAGACTGAGGATGCTTCCAAAGTCCCTTTGGTGGGACTCTGCTGGACTCAGATGAGACTGTTTTAATAGGAAACCCTTAATGGTCAGATCTCAAATGTTCTAATGCTTTATTGCCGTGCTTTGTCTTCCTACCTCATAAATAGTTGAAGAATTCTTCAATTTTGCAGCTGTTATTGTAATTAGCAAGCTAAATGACTTCTGCTTTTAAAACCGTGAATCACAGTTAACTGCTTAATGTTGCTGCCGTAAACATGTGCTTTATTGACATCTTAAACCTTTTCATTGTGAGACTGCCTTTTCTTTCCTCGCATGCACCTCTGTTAACAAGGTCCTGTGTCTCTACCCAAAAAAGTGGCTCATCAAGCAGCTCTCAACCTAGCTGAGACAGTTAGTGATAAGTAGTTTTGGAAGTCATTCTTTTCATACTTTTTTTTTTTTATGTGTTAAGGGCCTAATTTAACCTTTCTCTTTTCTAAAACTGTGGCTGTAGTTCATCCTGAAACTTCACAACGTGTTTTGCTGTTTTCAAGGGAGTAAAAGGAAAAAAAAAATCAGTTGCAGACAATTTCTCTCATCTCAGAGATTCTTTTGCACTACCAGTGCTGAAGAGTTATGTTTTGTTTTGTTTTGTTTTTTTTAAAGAAGGAAATCTGCTGCATTTCACCTATAGGCGATTACATTTCATTAGTGTCTGAACTAATTCCTTTGTTTATAAAGGGGTTTGGATTCTTTGATACGAATGAAACATAGATAAAAGTTGCTGTTGTTGTTGTTACCAAATCAAATACATTCCTGGTGCAACTCCATTTGTTTTATCTTATTTCAAGAGGGTGAATTTAATTTAATACTTTGAAAAGCATGATTAACTAGAGAAGGACTGGAAATAAAATGTTTTAATATTTACAATTACTATGTATTGGTCACCTATAAAGAGGAAGCATATTCTGCACAGCTACGACATTTCACTTACCTCTCCGTGTGGATGTGAGGCTGTCAGAAATGGATATCTGGAATCTGCATTTCTATGTATCTAACTGTAATTATAGTATAGTAATGTGTTGAAAATCAGATGCTCTGCTGGATATAAATGCAGCACAATTTCCTTCTTTCCCAGGTCATCGAGGAGATTGATAGGGATCCAGAGAAGAATTTAAGTACTGCAATACCTAACTTCTGAGAGCTCTGCAGACAAACTATATTTTCTCCTTTTCAATGCATGGGGAAAGTGAGGTGTCACAGAGACTTGCAAGCTGAACAGGAATTCACATGAAATAGCCAAGCTCTTTGAAAATACTGAGGATAGAGAAGGGTAGGACCTCGACCCCTTCCTCAAGAAGACATAATTATTTCTCTGACACAAGAATTCTCTTATGTGAGAGCCTGAGACAACTCTTTTACACGTTGCTACCCAAAACCTGACAAATAAAAACTGAACAACAAGAAAGCCCACAGAAAAGTCCCAGCCACTCTCAATATAGTAATAGAGTACTCATCTCAAAGGAGGGTGAGGTTAGAGGTGAGGATTCAGTTCTCAGAGTCTCTGTCCTAAGAGACTACTAAGATACTGGATAAAAGCTTTTTGTGTGATGTTGTTCAAATATATAAGAGAGCTGACCATACTGGAAGTCTCTGGTGAGACCAGCCATTTGACAGCCTTACCAGGGCATAGGCACAAAGCACTGTGGTAGCATCAGGACCTCTATTATGGAGATCATTGTACAAGGAATAAAGGGGTTTCAGTTGCCTATAGATGTAGGTGACAGTCCAGCAAGGTTTCTGCACAATATAGTAAAAACAGTGTCGGTGTTCGATGTGCAAGTCCCTTTGTAGGTGCAGCCTAGTGTGACAATAACGCAGTCACAGTACCTCCAACACCAAAACATGTTTATGGCAGATCACTAGCATGCAGTCTAAATTTGTTGTGAATACTTCAGCACTGCAGGCTACATTTCTTCTTAAAGTTTCCAGGTTTCACAAGCCTCCTGTTGTCCTGTCATTAACGTTACACATCAGGGTATGAACAGCCTCAGTTTAAGACTTCTTGTTTACTAAAAAGATGAAAAGGTGCTTGTCGTAACTGTAAGTAGCTGTCTGTGATCCAAGCAGCATTGACAATAACAATTTCTCATTCTCTTCCTATTTTATCTGCATTTAAGCAGACTGAAGAAGAAATGTAAAGAATGTATGAGGCTCTCAGAAGTCCATGTAGCTTGTTGAAAGATCATGAAGAAGTATGTAGTGATATTTAGGAAATTACTAATACCTTCTGGAACAAAGCTTTCCCTTGTGGTGAAAGCCATTTCTGTTTTCCTAGTGGATTCCATGAGCTGTCAGAAACATGAATTAAAAATACAGAAATATTTTAGAATAAAAGGCATATTCTTAGTAAGGCTTAGGCTGCTCTTAGATCCATTTGTCTTCTCAAAGAGACTTAGTTTCTTTCTTCACCTGAAAAATATCAACATGAACAACAACAAAAAACGATAACGAGAGAGAAACAAATAGCAAAATATAAGCAAGAGAGAATTACAATGTCTCTGCAGAGATAAGTATTTCAATTAATTTTTGAAGCATTTTGGGATCTCTGTAAATTTCCGCAATTTGTGAAATAAAGAATTATCATTGCCGCAAATTGCAACATAATTTCTAAATGCCTGAAGAAAAAAAAAAAGGAAATTTCATTAACGAATAAAACTATTTCAATGTTCAATCCAGACAGGTTGTCCCAGCTCATTCCTTGATTAATCAAGTTCTATGTGGAGGAAATGTCAGTGCTGAAGATGTCAAAGATTCTAAATTTATGCATATATTCTATTTATTACTACACAAATATTCAGACATTTAAATGGGAAAGAACTATAGGAAACAATGTGACAAATTTGTGTGTCATAAAATGGTGCTGTTGAGCTCAGTGAAACTTCCAGGTGTAAATAGTGTCAGAATTTCATTCCATGCCTTTGTCTTTGGATGTCACCAGCAGAGAAATTGATTTCTATTTTAATTCTTGGGGGACCCTTCCAGCCGTTAGACAGAACTACAAGACAGATCAACAAGAAGCTGCAAATGGGATTTTTCTGTAGCTTTGGTGACTGAAAATGGGACTTAACTGCCAAAACTGTTGCTTGTGTTGTAGAACAAATTCTTTCCTGATGTAAAATGACACAATTCCATTGACTCCAATGACATTACACCCAATTTATGCCAGGAGAATATGTAGCTCTTTATCCATTTATCTATAAGCTGGTTGCTGTGACTTAATTTCAAATGAATTATGTTACTGTTCTTGGTCTGTGCCCTTGCAGCACTTTATTACTTAGAAGGCTAGTTCAGCAGAAATAAATAAATATGTGATTTGCAGTCTCAGCAAACGTCCTAGCCAGGAACAATGGCCTCTCTGCAGTGTTCCAGACTAATTGCCCCCAATTTTCTGCTCTAACCTTCATACCCAATTCATTGCCTTCTTGCACTATTCTCCTTACTCTTTTTCCACCCGATCCCCATGTTTAGATTTTCTCCAGTGTCAGCAAGTCTTTAACCACCAGCTCTCACGTATTCAAATTCCTTTAGAGAATAACTTCCTCTGCAGTGATTATAAGAAACGTGTTTTACATTTAAGAAAGTGCATTATTTAAGAAAAGAATATCCTTCACATCTTTCCTTCTCAAGCTCTCGCTCTGAATTTTTGTGTTTGATAGTATATCCTATCATTTATGGTAACAAATACTGTCATTATAATTGTGTCCTGTGCTTACTAGTACATCATCAACCAATGTTTTTCTAATATCGTAGTCAAAACCTGCCATCAAATATTATAAGCAGTTTAAATGACATTTATACAAGCAGGAAGATTTTTAAGCTTATTTTAAGGCTGATTGGCAGCAACTTTCCATTCAAAAACTGGATGCAGTAGCAATAAGTTAATGATAAGCAGTAATAAAATTGTGCTTGAGGTCATTGCTTAGATGCTAAGGACCTTTTGATGATTAGAGAATGTGTCTGAAAATTGTTCTGGGCACCTACTTAACAGCCTGTGACTTCGGAAGGCATTAATCCAGAACATTGGCTTCATTTTCTCATTAAGTCTTCTCCGTTATAGGAGGTTGTTTGTGAGGCCTGTTGAAATCAGTGGTGCACAGGAAGGATGAAATTAAAGAAACTGGTCTGAGTGAAATAAGTAGTTCCCAGTTTACTTTGGGGGACACCTGCTGAATTTAACAGAATTGGTTTCCACAGTCCAGCTGCATTTCTGCTGAGTAGTTCAGTCAGGTGTGGAGCCTGTGTCTATGACCTTTGTGTGCTTATCCACTATGAAAGACCACGGATCATTCTGTTGAATACAGTATGTAGGTAAAAAGTAAAAGAAAGATTCACAAAAGCCATGATATCTGTAAAATGGAAATATTATGTTGTTGAATTATTTTATGAAGTCGGTGTAAGAAAAAAAGCACTTATTACATACAAATGCATATTTTCAGTTAAATAAATATTCCTGACTGCATTTGTCTCTACCCTACCTGTGCTATGTTGAAAGTTAAATGCTAAGTTATCTAACATTGATATGTTTTTCAAATATATCCGTTATCCTTCTTTCCCTTCAGGTTTCCCAATCTTACTCTGTTCAGCTCCTGCACCAGTCTGAACTGGGAGAGTTCTATGATCAATTCCTACCTTTTGGATAATATCTCTGTCTTCCTTATTGCACCATTAAAATAACTATACTGTATCCGACTTGTGGCTTATCTGACCTGGCATGCTCCTTCTGGTGTCCCCTGTGGACACTTAAAAAGAACTATTATGAAACAAGATTATCACTATGGAAAATTTTACTCCTAGTCTCATTTAGTTAGCATTGATATAACTTTTGATAAACTCCAGAGCAAAAAAATAGAATCTTGCATCGTCTCTTTCCTATTATACATAGTTCCAGTGTCCCTGTGGTGCTCCCAAACACAGAGTTATAGTATAGTGCTGTCTTTTCTTTAGTCTTTATATTCAAAGTTTTGATAAAGTCTTTTCCTTCTGTCCTTTGTCAATACATCAGGCCATGTACTCTGGGTAACTTTTTGCAAGCATAGTTATGTTCACCAGGGTTAAAAAAAAAATTCTTACGTAATTGGACTTTTCTGGGGAAAAAAACGTGTAGATGTTGTTCCTATCTCTTACCATTTAAAAAAGATGATTTAATGAGATTACCAATAACTTCCTAGAGTATTAAATTTTCATCAGAAATGTGTCTGTAACATCAAACAGACTAAAAAAAATTTTTGCAGTGTAAATTGTTGATATTGCATTTATATCATGATTCTAAATGCAGTCAAACATACTTTAAAACCAAATGATATTGAAGTTTTTGAGATGTCAAGATATCCATAATACTACTCTTGTACTTCAGTTGCTGTTACTTTGCACAGCCTGGTCTGTCTTTGTCTTTAGTTCGATGGTCTCCCACTCCCTAGTGCTTACACATGTCCCTTCCTTCCTGCCCCACACCGCACTACCCACACCTGACCATAGCAAGTCTTGTCTCTTTTCAGCAAAATATCAGATACACTATTTGCATTTTGCAAGTAAGAGTCAGTGTAATGAACAGAATGAGTGAGGGAAGAGAGCACCTATAGTGCAATAGCCTGGGTAGAAAACACAGTCTCAATACACCCAGAACCATTTGAAAGCCTGACCCTAACTAATTTTTTTTTAAATATTCCTACTGACTTCAGGACAGCTATTCTATATGTTTGCTCTACAGAAAATCATATTTATGAAAATATGAAATTATAGAATTACAGAATCATAGAACAGTTTGGGTTGGAAGGCACATTTAAAGGTCGTCTAGTTCAATCTGCCCTGCGGTGGGCAGGGACATCTTCAGCTAGACCAGGTTGCTCAGAGCCCTGTCCCACCTGACCTTATGCAATATCTAGCTGAAGAATGTAAAGAATCCTCCTTCTTTTTCCTCTCTACATTATCTTTTATTATAGATTTTAAATATTATCATATAAGGATTTTTTTTTTTTTTATGGCAAAAAAGTTTTAGAATGCTTTTGTTTGGTTTGCACTTTGCATGAAGGTGTGATGTTTATATTTTAAGCTAGTATTATCAAAAAACCCCACCAAAAATGACAAAAAGCTTTAAAGCAGTTCATGCTCAATTTGGCAAGTTAGAGCAATGGAAATTCAAGATAAATACATTTCCCTGCTTTACAAGCAATCTCCATATTTTAGGAACAATTTCAATTACAAGTTTTAAATATACATTTAATTGTTATAGGATAGTTCTTGTAAATCAATTGAGCGAGAAATTGTTATTCCTCTTATATTCTAGTCAGTTTCTTCCAAACCTACCATGTATCTCCACCTGACCCTGACTAGCTTCCAAACATGTGTTCACTGTAGGTCAGGTTCTGCATTTGGCTTTATGCCTGTGCCTTTTCATTGAAAATCTCCTACATATAGGGAGGGTGTTGACTATAATATTTTCTAAGGATATGATACCAGTATCAGAAGGGTTAGTTTATTGCTCTAGAAGTGCAGGTAAATGTAGCCTATAAATTTTTTTAAGTCTGAACTAAAAAGATTCTTGACATTAAAATGAAATATATGGTTGCTTTGGAACAGATACTTATTTCTGTGTTTGATCAGAAAGTCCTTTTTGTTTACAGTATTGCTGAGTTTTCTTGAGTGGCCAATTATACTGAATATAAATTCAGCTTCATATATGTAAAGAAATTCACCAAATTCTCTGCTGTTGCCCTGTTTTGAACAGAGTTCAGTTTGGCCCCTGTGATATTCTTATGAGCTTTCCATACAAAGTAGCCTAATGTTTTTCCTCCTAGAGTAAGATTAATCTGCCCTAGTTTAGGCATTTAAAATAAAATTAAATCTCTCTGTCTAACTCACCCTGTTCTTTCTTTACAGTCAACGAAGAGAAATGGGCACCTCAAGGGAATGATTCCTCTCATCCTAAAATCGGTATCTCAGATAGGTCAGATGGATTGCCCTCTGGAGGTGCCAATTTCTTTCCAGTGACTATCAAGGGAACTTAGGGTGACTGGCTCAGTCTTATATCTGTAACTTTTAGATTAAGTAACATAAGTTGTTCTTCCTTATCACAACATTTTCTGAGGATATGAATAATTAATTCCCTTCAGAAATATTACCTTGAAGACAACAGCATTTTGACTGAGACCCAAAATGTTAAAGACAATTCAGTGTACATATATTTGGAATATTATATGCTGCTCTGGCAGAATCTAGGGAGATTTGATGAAGCAAGCAGAGTGAGCACTGGCGTTCACAGGAGCATTTGTACTTTTGGACACATGTAACCAGGATTTTATAGAGAAAATTGAAGATTTAAAATTAGTGAAATTAATCTCACTTAACTTTAGATATCTACAGTGGGGACATCTACATATGATGTAGACTTTGTAGGCTCCTTTTCTAATCAAGAGACAGGAAAAAGACTTTTCAAAGTGCAATACTTCTGACCTATTTTATATGCTTACTTTAAAATGAGATGAATGATGGTTCTAAAGTTTCTGTTTTCTCCACTAATTTTAAACCAAGACTAGTGAGTGTGATTAGCTCAGGTGCAGATACCAAATGTATCTCTCTGTTATTCATGGATGGATCAGAAGGAGAAAATAGTATCAAATGGCTTCAAGTGGCCAAAAAGTTGTGTTGTAAATGTAAAGTCTCAGAACTGTTTGGTGACCCTCAGCTCTTTATTGTTGCATAATGCTAATGTGTTGCTGTGACATCATTTAACAGCTGTGACATTGTACAAATATTTATGGCTCAAATGTGACATTGATTGATGACAAAGTCAATTTCAGCTGTGTAGAGACAATTATTCCACACACTGTTACCTATGATATCATTTTTTTTTAAAAAAAGTGTTTAGAACTAACTGAAAATGATGGTAGAAAGTTAACAACAATGAGAATGAATGCTTTTATTTATAAACTGATTTTTACATTTTTTGCAGTCTGCTCTACCGTTTTGCAGACTGGAAATACTTTGTCTATGAAAGCTTTTCTTCTTTTTTTTCTCCAGTGCTATATGCTGCTTCTTATGCTGCCTGCGTTGTTATGTTGTATTTCTTCTTCTTAAATTTGAGGAACATATTGCTTTTACTGTACTAAAATCCTTCATCAGCCTGAAATGGATGAGAATATTGGCACAACATTGATTTTTGTTGTTTGCATGGAGTTCATGTAGATATATATTTATGAAAAAATGTTTTGGTTTGTTTTTTTGATTTTTTTTTTCTCTGGCAAGGATATTGCTTTGTAAGACTTTAGGTAATGTTATCTTTCATTTCCAGATATCTTTCCCTTTACTTTGTGTCATGGTTTGATGTGGGGGGGAGGTTCTGGTGGCAGGGGCTGGCCACCAGATCGGACTCCCATCCCCCTTGGGGCTTGAGCCAATCGGTACCTCTGCGAATTGCCCTATTTACATTGGGACAAAGGAACCGGAAAGGTGTGCCTTTGCCCAGGAGCGAGGAGAGGGGAGGGAGGCGCTGCCCCCGCTCCCTGGTGCCCGGCTGGGCAGCGGCCCGGGCTGGGCTGGTGCCCCCCATTGAGGATGGCGGCGGCGGAGCCGCTTGGGGAACTTGGGGAGAGCCCCGCTCCCGGGGTGCCCACCGGGCCAAGTTCACCCGAAGAGGACTGAGATCTGAGAGAAACGGCCACACAGACACCAGGTCAGTGAAGATGGAGCGGGATGAGGTGTGCTGGAGCTGAGTTTCCCCTGCAACTGGTGGCGAGATGGCAAGCGGCCCCCCTGCAGCCAAGGCGGTCCCGGGGGGGGGGCAGAGACCCACTCGCGGCCCGTGGAGAACTCATGTTGAAGAAGAGATGCCTGGGCCTGAGGACAGTACGCATCTAGAGTCCGTGGGATGACCCCTGTGGGTGGGGAGGTGTTTTGTTTAAAGGAGATGCCTGAGCCTGAGGACAGTTGTGAAGCATGGGCACAGGTAGAGATGCATTTAAAGTCTATATGATGACCCATGCTGGAGCGAGTGGTTACAACTCCCTAAGAATCCGAGACTGTGGTAAAGCTTGCACCGGAGCAATCTGATGGGAAGGATTGCATCCTGCGGGTAGGACTCACGCTGGAGAAGTTTGTGGATTTTCCTCGTGAGTAGGGATCCACTGGAGCAAGGGAAAATGGTGTAAGGACTCCTTCTCCTTTAGGAGAAGAGCGGCAGTAACAACATGGGATGAACTGACCTGCACTCCCCCATTCCCTGTCCTCCTGTGCCACTGGGGGGAGGAGGTAGAGCCGGGAAGAAAAGGAAAGCTGGGTGGAGAGGTGTTGTTTTTAAGATATGGCTTTGTTTTCTTTTTATCCTTTTAAGTAACTGGTTTTGCTTGTCTTTATTCTTTAAGTAACTGTTAGTAAATTGTTTTGCTTTAAGAAAGCTGAGTCTGTTTTGCCCGGGACCATGGTTGGTGGGTGCTCCCTCTGTTCTTGTCTCGACCCTCAGTCCTATTATTATATTCTGCTTCTCTCCACTTTACTGCAGTGAGAGAATGGCTGCGTGGAGTTTAGTTGCCGGATCGGCCTAAAACCACGACACTTTGGTATAACTTTCCCACAACCAATTACTCAGTCTCTTCAGGTCATCTTATAGTCTTTTCCTTCACAATGCCTTTAATCCTATGCTTTTTTAGTCATCAGGGATTTTAATCATGTCTGCATTTATATGTGTGCAAAGAAAACTGCCAAGACAGAAAAATATTAGGAGAACAATAAATACTAAAAAAGCAGTGATTTTATTTCTCCTTTTTATACCAGGACTTATATATCCTTTTTGTGTTTGAGTATTAATTTATTAATATGATATTATTTTTGTTTTGTTATTAAGCTGAGGAGTGCCAAACAGCACTCTACAAATTGCTGCGTACGAGAGCTCTGGCGACATAATAAATAACAATAAAGTGACAATAAGAGAGAAAATGGTCTAGGATCACTTGTGAGCTCCGAAAGTGAGCAAGAGTCTGTTAGAGGGGCTGACATACGACAGCCTAACCTTTCTCCTTTTACTAATTTTTAGGAAATAAAATGCCAAGAGGCAAGAAAAGATTTTCAATGATATGAAACGACATGAAGAGGATTATGTCAATCACTGAGTTATTTTCATTTTTACTTTCTCCTTGTTATTTATATCGCTCCACTGGTGCTTTACAGACAAGTTACAAAAAATTACATGACCAGTGATCTGTGGATAATGCAATCAAATCTTTTCTTATTTTTGCTAGGAAGAGCATTAGGCCACTGGGCAGAATGAGATTGAAGGATAGGAGAGCCATTTTTTATCTGTTTTGATTATTATTTTTTTGTATGCCTGGAGATAAGAAACTACTGATGTGCTGCAAATCAGGAAGACTAAGCACCAAAAAAACCCCCATCATATGTGGAAATGTATCCCAAAAGTACATAATTCATCACTTGTTTACTCTAGTTTGATGCCTTAATTATGAATTGTAAAGTTTCATCGATGTCTACATGTGAACAGGAGAAATGGCCCTTGGGGAGTGAGGTGACCAGCACTCACCTGTGCTCTGTCATCACCTGGACTGGTGGCAGATGGGCACCTTCGGTAAGCCTGTCCCACAGCCATGCTTGAAGTATTCCTGAAACACAGTCAGGGGATGGGCCTTCTCTCCTAAGTATGGACACTTCCACTGAAATGTAGGGCCAGAGGAAAAGTATCCCTTTGGTAGTACTCAGCCAGGTAGCTCCCAGTTCAAACAACTTGCAGTTTAGGGAGGAAATGAGACACCTAGTGCCACTTTTTTTCTCTGCTTGGTATTTAAACCCACACCTTCCTCCTGAGAGACTTCTCCAATTTTCAGGTGAGGGAAGAGCCACGGCAGCTTGCCTTGTCATGGATGTTTCCCGCTGTTGGAACGGCACCAATGTACAAAAAGATGCAAGATTCCTGAGACCAGATGGAGACAATTTAGGAAACTGGGTAGGATAAACGACTGATAAAAAGAGACTTGCATTTGAATCCTTGTGCCTTGAACTGTTTATGGATTTTGACACTGCATGGTCACCGAGTTAGAAAATCAGAAGCAGACTGACAATGACCAGAATTCAATTTCCTCCGCATCCAAGCACCAGACACTCAAAATCTGACTGCCGGTCATCTTTCTCTCCAGTTCTCCACCCTTCACCACAAGTCTTGATTCCTTTTTGTGTAGGGATCTGGCTACACATGAAAGCCAAAAGTTGCTCTCACTCAGGCTAAAATGTGGATGTGAGTTTTCCTCAGGGTGAGTTGCAAACTCAGCACAGGTCTCTCATTGTTTGAGCAAGTGCACTTAGCCACTACGGTAGTGGATATGGGTCAGAGAACACTGCTGACACCTACTTTTTCATCATAGAATCATAGAATGGTTAGAGTTGGAAGGGACGTCAAAGATCATCTAGTTCCAACACCCCTGCCATGGGCAAGGACACACATCAGGCTCAAAGCCTCACCCAGCCGGGCCTTGAATACCTCCAGGGATGGGGCATCCACAAGTCCTCTTGGCAACGTGCCAGTGCTTCACCACCCTTAATGTAAAAAATTTCTTCCTTATATCTAATTGAAATCTGCCCTCTTTCAGTTTCAAGCCATTGTCCCTTGTCCTCTCACTACACACCCTTGTAATAAGTCCCTCTCCAGCTTTCCTGTAGGCCCCCTTCAGGTACTGGAAGACTGCTATGATCACCGCGGAGCCTTCTCTTCTCCAGGCTGAACAGCCCCAACTCTCTCAGCCTGTCTTCATAGGAGAGGTGCTCCAGCCCTCGGATCATCTTCGTGGCCCTCCTCTGAACCCGCTCCAGCAGCTCCATGTCCTTCTTGTGTTGGGGACCCCAGAGCTGAACACAGTATTCCAAGTGGAATCTCACGAAAGCAGAGTAGAGGGGCAGAATCACCTCCCTCGACCTGCTGGCCACGCTTCTTTTAATGTAGCCCAGGATACGGTTGGCTTTCTGGGCTGCAAGCGCACATTGCCGGCTCCTGTTGAGCTTCTCATCAACCAAAACCCCTAAGTCCTTTTCCTCAGGGCTGCTCTCAATCCATTCTCCGCCCAGCCTGTACTTGTGCTTGGGATTGCCCCTACCCATGTGCAGGACCTTGCACTTGACAATGAATATAAGCCTGCTCAGTTAACCCTCCAAACATTCAGGAATGGACTTAGCCTCTGATCCTAGATTCTTAGAGGCTTCCTGTCTCTGAGCAGGGACATCTGTATCCAGAAGAATGTATGGAGTGGTTTTTATTGACTAGCTTTACACAGCTCCTTAACAAATTCAAAATGATTTTGTAGATCATCTTTCTCAGCCTGTATCTAGTCATTGCAAAACAGTCTGTGAAGATGCTTAAATTAGGACCTGTGAGCCACTCTGTTAGGGCCAGGTGCCTGTATCTGGGATGAGGTGAGACCAGAAAGATCAGGTCATCGTGTTGTACAGGCGCTAACCAGCACTGCACTGATAAGTGCTTTAGATTCATCTAAGCAACTGTCATCTTCTCCTTTCCCTCTTTGCATCACAGAGAACTGAAGGGATACAAGTACAATTTTCCTGAATGGGAAATCATACTGTGATTCATGCTAACCATAATTATTTCATGTAGATATATTTGTGTATATGTATGTTTCATAGAGCCATGGACGTATGTCCAGAGATTCCTGAATCTCCTGATTCTGATTGCAGTACAGTTCTAGCACTCAGTGTAGTCTGCCTGCACCATCCACAATGAGTTAAAGGAAAATAAAAGTCTTTTTCACTTTATCAGCTTGGTAATAATACAGGGTTTAATTGACCTCTCTGCAGCAAAATTTCTAATTCTGAAACAAAAAGTGAAAAGTCAGGGATCTTAAATTCTGTGTTAATAGATCTTAATGAATCACCCTGAAATAGCTGGCTGAAACAAGTCAGAACACTGTCAGCTGGCTCAGTTTGCCAAGAATCCATTTCTCTTAG
Organism: Tauraco erythrolophus; assembly: GCF_009769465.1. NCBI lineage: Eukaryota > Metazoa > Chordata > Aves > Musophagiformes > Musophagidae > Tauraco > Tauraco erythrolophus. Next base: position 93,846,885 of record NC_141465.1, on the reverse strand, counting down.
AAGAGATGGATGAGGTTCCTCAATGTGGAGGATGCAGAGTGCTAGTATTATGCCCTTTTATTTAGAGTTGATTTATTCCACTTGTGATGAAAGGTCACAAATTTAGTGTTCCTTTTTTGCTTCCTTCAATCCTTACAATGAAACTTTCTAGAGCAGGGCTAATAAGACATCTGAGAGTACACTTTGTGTCAGTCAGTTCTCCTAGCATTATCTTTGTGATCCAAATGGCCATTAATAAGTTATATTTTAATATTAGCATTTGTAATGTCTATATTGTAAAGTCCGATCTAGTGTTTGGTGACTTAATGTAAACTTATGGATCACTACAGTGGATTCTGAATCAATTCCTGTATTGCCTACCATCCTTGATCTTCTTCAACATGCTCTTTGTATGTTGACCTTGGCATGCCAAAGAATTCCTTGGGAAAAAGTGTACTGGTTCAATAAATGTCTATCTGCCAACTAAGTGACATTGGCTAGTATGACATTGTATTCTGCAAATGAGAGTTGTTCTTAATTCTGGAACAAAATTAAATGCAAATGCTTGGTGTTGATTATTAAAACCTTCAGTGACATATTTGGATGCCACAGGGAGAACTTATTTGAAATACTGAATCCAGTTGCATTCTTTATCCTCAAGAATGGAATTATAGATTATGATAATGAAGCTGATAGGAGATAGGTTATAAAGACAGTTTCAGAGCTATGAAAGTCCTATCCAAATGGACCACGTAAATTTATTCTACATTATATTCTTATTCAACTTAATAGTGATGAGCAGAGGAAAGGGATAGGGGAAGGAAAACCTAGGACATGCTTACTGGGTTTTATTAGGGGTTGTTAGAGCTTCAAAAGACTTTATTATAATGTAAAATTCTGGACTGAGGCTTAGTGTGAGACCAAATGTGAAAATAATACTCCCCAAAATTATGGGGCAAAAGAAGATGCTGTAGGAAACAAAGTAAAGTGGAAAATTTTCACCTCCATCTTAAACAAATGTTTTCAGGAAGAGTTATCTAAAGAACAGAATCCCACGACATGACATTGTCTTTAGGATATCTAGATTCATTCTTATCTGTGCTTCTAGAAGTTCTACGTTGAATTATCTCCTGAGCTTTTGTTCTAAAGTCTATAGAACAGGAATAATGAAAATTGCAATTGCAATGTTTTTAAGCATTGTATGGTCAGGAAACACGAACAACACAATAAAAGTTAGCAGCCACAAAGGTGAAAACGTGGCTTTTGCTGCACAGGTTGCAGGTTCAGTGAATAATAAGAGAGAGAATCAAATAGTACAGGTATCTTAAGTGCAGTGATAGCACTGCAGAGAACGGTTGGCCAAATTAATTTAAACAACCTGTTCATAGGCCACTACTTCAAATTTTGAATATTTGAAATAATAGTCAGTCCTATCATGTTGCTCTAGAGAAAAAAAAACTACCAGTCCAGTCCAGGGCTGGGAAAGCCTCCAGGAGCTGACTGAGCCGTGCTGTTGCTTCAGAGCCAGCTTAGCCTGTGTAATTCCTGACAGCTGCTGAACTAGCTTCAAGGCTTCCAATGATGAGGATTTTACAGTCTCCAGAACAAAACTATTGCATGAGTTTGCTGCATTTATCATTAGGAGCGCATTCTAATACCTGACCTCAAGATTTCTTTCTTCAGTTAAAGATGAACTGTACTTCATGTTCAGTTCGCTAACTACTCAATTCCATCGTTGCTCAATTCTACTTTAATTTGACTTGAAGACTGTCATGTTCCTCTTCATTTTTTCTTCTTTAGGCTAAACAAATGCTTTTCTGTCATAGGTTATACCATTTAGGTATTTGATTATTCTATTTTTCTCTTTCAGACTATCAGCAATTAGTCCGCCTTTTGAGGGGTGGCATTGAAATTTATTGCTCCTAGCCAAGACCTTGCAAGGCTGTATGTGACCATGTGTTTTTACAATATGAAGGCAGTTCTTGTTGTTAGACCAAAGAAAGTAGAAGTAATAATACAATTTATTAAGCTCACTATTGGTGAACTTGTGCAAGTCTTGCTAAAAGAGTTTTTCTCTTTCCAGACTCTAATAACTCTATAGAATACACATAGTTCTTCATATTTTTTACTATTCATAGTTATTCATGCGTTCCCTGAAATAAGCCCCAAATTCTAACATCGAGCCGTTCTAGTAGGATAAGGAAGACCTTACAGCCACTTTTGTTCACAGTATGCAGAAATCCAGAATCTGTTTCATGTAAGTGAAGTCAAAATCCAGCACTTTAATCTGTGCTTTATTATGATATTCATAGCTTTTTATTATTTTTAATAGAATTCTTTTTGCTAGAATTTGGCTCAAAAATGTAAGTTATTTAACAGATATAATTAGGTTGCTAAGCATTAACAGTTAATTATCATATTAATAAACAGTTATTACTCTGCTTCTATACTGAACCATGCCAAAGCAGCATTATTATGCATGCATTGCTCTTAGGCAACGTAATTGTCCTTAAAGGAAATCATTACAATTTAAATGAAATTGGGAGCTACTGGTTAGGGAAGGCTGTAGGGCATGCACAATACATACTAAGCAAGGAACAGTAATTTGCCCAAATCACATCTTTTCAGTAATTTCACATCACAGGGCTATCTCTGTTTAGTTAAGAGGAAAGCAGTTTATTTTTGCCTTGCAATTTTACAAGGGCATTATTTAACCAAGGACAAGCCAGTCCCCAGAATAGAAGGCAATACAGAGTCACTACATCATATTATTTAATATGGGTTAGTAAACTATGACCGTAATTTAAAATTTGTTTTATTTCAGACTATAATCTAAGGAATGGATTTGCTGTGGCACTAGCACATGCTGCCCAAGTAATGTGAATCATAGACTGAAGGCTACAAGTACCCTGAATGACATCCAATGCAAAATATATTTCTATATAGAAATAACTGCGTCTCTTTTTGCTGGTTAAATTTTTGCTTACTTTTACATGCTCTTTCCCTGTATTTAATAGATACACTAACGATTTGTTCTCCTTTATGACATTTTCTGTCATACGAAGGTTAATTATTTGACTTAATCTCTTTGTCATCTGTTAAAATGTAACAAGTTTGAACATTCATTCCTCAATCTTCTTAGACTGATAACTAATTAATATTTTACACTGCCATAAACATTTCCTTAGTTTATGTGAATGATTCACGTTTACAAAAAGTTTATATCATGTGTGGGTGCTAAGGAATTTCAGATGAATTAGTCAATAGCTCAAGATTAACTTTATTAATAAGCATTATTTGACATATGTGACACATGACAAATGATGTGGCTTATAAAGTACTGTAACAGAAAACAGTCTATAGCCTGTCTTCCTCTTTTCAGTAGCAAAAAATATTAAAACAGTTCTTTTTTTTTGGCAACAAGAGTGCCAAAATAGTTAGCAAAATTCCACTAACCATTACTAGGAACATAATTCTGCCTTACATTTGCTTTTTTCATACTGTTTGAACCCTGTCTTCTTTCATACATGCTGGACTAAAGTAAGAGTGACTCATCAGTATACAGTTGAACTGTGTCAATAAGAAAAAACAGAGCGGTGATAGAGATCGAGTTGAATACAGAATGGATACATCAAAAATCTGTCTGGGCCTCTATTTCCATGCTGAAGAAAACCTGTTAATTGCACATGGTTTGTAAAAAAGCTAAAGTAAATCATAGTGGAGTTCAGAAGAGTGATATTTTTATGTCTACCATCCAGAATTACGATAAGAATATAGGCTAAACTACACACAAATTGAAACCAAGTGTCTTTGACAAGAAACTCATTGTCCTGTCTTTAATACAAGATTTTAAGGGTCAGTTTCTTCCTTCCTTGTCCTCAGTGTCAACATGGAACACTGTTTTGAGTCCTTGACATAAACCAGAATAGAATCTGACCTCTTTGCTGCAGAAGCTGCTACTATCTGCATCACCAGAATAAGCTTGTGAGGCTTTCTAAAGCCACACTTACATTGTTTTAAAAAACATTAAAAATAACTTTTTCATATTGAAAGCTGCTGTCAGTGGCATTCATTATTTCTAGCTTTATTGACATTTGAAGCCTATGATTTACTGCTAGTATCTGAATTTGTGACCTTACACAATGTTCTTGTCATTCCTGTTTTTTACATTGTGCAATTGGACTGCCTATAAAGGAAGGTCATCGAGATTGTCAGCGAGGGGTTATGGCATTGCCATAGTTTGGCATGAGCTTGGGAGCAAGAACTTCTAATTAGGTATGTGCCCCTGCCAAAAATGCCAGCTGAGCAGAGTTCAGATTGCTGCCCTGAAATAGATAATAGGCTCCTGACTGTAGAGTTGCAGTTACTGCACCACTGATAGTGTGTTACCAAAATGCTTTAGTGTTAGGGACTTGTGGAGAACATGTGCAGTTCACAGCACATGTTCTAAGGCATTTTTGGTGCAGAGTCAGGTCACCACATTCACATTTAATTACAAAAATCAAGGCTTGGAAATGAATTCCAGAACTGTTGCTTACATGAAACTTGAAGATATATCAAAGAGTTTGGCAATACAATCTAGTCATGTAACCTCATACTACTAGAGCTACTTAATGGATTTGATCCAAAGCTTTATTCCAGAAGGAATGAGAAATGCTTATCTCATTAGTTAGGAGCATGTATGGCTCATGTGTGTCTATTTACAGTCTCCCACTTGATATTATATTAATCGTTTTAGACCTGAGTGAGAAGGCAGTGCTATAAGGCGACATTCAGATAAATTAGGAGTTCTTCATTTGAGGGCAGAAAACTCTCTATAGACAACCATGCCAAATCGAGAGCAGTATTCATTTTCCTTGATCCTTTGGAGCCACATGTGTCAGAAGGACAAGAGGTGGTCTTGTTCAAAATGTGAATTATCAATACTGAACAATAAGCTGTGGGAGATACAAGGAAGTATAGTTCATGTTCATATAGTTCAATAGTTCAATAGCAACACCTTTTCATGATCGTGAGGACAGTATCTGTTAAACATCCTGAGGTGGGAACTTTCACGAATAACATTGTTCTATTATTGCCAGTCAATTATGGATCAACCTTCCCTTACTATGATCTTAATTTCTAGGTTAGTTTTTGTATTCATTATTTCCTGTTCTTTTTAAAGCCAGAATTATTACTAAGAATCGGAAATTGTTATTTATCATAGGCAGTTATTATAGTTTTCCCTCAATTTTCCAGGTGAGTGCTTTACCTAGTGTTTCTATTTGATTTACAGTAAATACAGCTAACTAAATAATCCTACTAGAACTACTTTACAAGCACCAGCCTGTGACAAAGGTACTATCAGTAAAAGAGAAGTATTTGTGTGGAACACCATATTCTTGTTTTCTTTTGGGGAATATTGAAGGTTTCTCATTCCTGTAATAGTGCAGCACAGTAATAGTAACCGGGACAGTGTTATCAGTCTTGCATAGGAGTAGCTGCATGTAGATTGTACATAATCAATTATCCTTGGTTTCAATATTACTAATATGTTTTTTTTCCTTACAAAATATGAGTTAAAGGATCACCTCAGTAATGACCGTTAGTAGAAGTCAGCGCTCCCTGATGTTAACCAATAGTTCCCAAAAGAAACTTAGTGTGACTATATTCATCAACTGGTTTAGTGCATCTTGGAGTGTAAGTTTAGACTAAGCTGCACCAGTCAGCAATCTCTGCAGATGTATTTCTTTTAGCCCCAAGAGTTAATAAAGAAAGATACTACTAGCAATAAACTAATTAACATTTAATCAAATAACTGCTGTGTGACACTCTATGCACAAATCACTTTCTGTGACATTTTGACGAGATGTAAGGTAGCGGTATGGGTATTAACTCTGAATCCTAATGATGATTGACTGCAAATGTAATGGATTTTGTTCCTTTAAATTTTATCAGGAACATTCATTACTTTGGGAAGTACAGATTCTTACTGCTAAGTCTAAGCAATATTTCTCTTAAGTTTTTTCTGCATTTGCATCATTTTCTTACAAGACATCAAAATTACATTGATAATATTTCTTTATTACTGATTGCATTTTCGAATTATTTTATTTGCAAAGGAATACTTTCTTTACATTTAAGATCTTTTTTTTTTTTTGTAAGGCTAATGCTACAGTACTTTGTGGTTTATGCTGCAACAAAATTTCCATACAAGGCCTGATTTTTCCATCTCTTGAATTTGAAAATCATAAAACTATTCTTCTTTTTAGGTAGTTGGATCTCTACCATATTGAAATTAGCTAAATAGCGGGTTCATGTTCAATCCTAACATGAAAATGCTTGGTAGACTTCTAAAAAAAGTATTTCAATTTTTCCTTCTAAGAGGTGAGAAAGCAGGAAAGAGGACAGAAAAAAACTACTATATCGATGTAGTTGAGAGCCATCCACAGGATCAGAGATCAGTTGATGGAAATCTAGTTTCAAATTCCACTAGGGTTTAATTGTGAGAGACAGAACGATACACCTGCTTAGGGCAAGGATGAATTGAGGACTGGCTCCTGTTACGTGCTAGAAATGGTCCTCAGATAAAAACTTCCAAAGAAGCTTTTCTGTAGAGAATTGATTATATATTATAATCAGTTGTATTGTAAAACTGATCAGATACAATACAGCAACACATTAATTGTCATAATTAAAATGCTGAACACTCTGAATGAAAACAGTGGAAAATTTTAAATTTGAAAATTGAATGCACTAGTTTGGTTAATGATTACAGATGTCTTTGTTGGGCAATGAACCCTGTACACTTTGTAATTCCTATAGAGCTACTAGTGTCTTACTAGGCTTGGAGGATACAGGGTTCTGTTCTGATCAAAACATGTCGTGAAAGTGATGGAGGAAAAGCAAGGAGAATGCAGCAAAGGGAAGGAAATAAGATTAAGAGAATGAGTGGAATGGTGGAGCAGTGGGAAACTTAGAAGGGAACCTGAGAAACAAGAAAGTGTAGGGGTATTCCAACACATCTGTGCTATCAGAAATGCAAGGCAAAATCTTCAAAGTGAAATTTTACATTTCAGAAGCTTGCTTTCTTCCCTTCCTTCCTTCCTTCCTTCCTTTTCTGCTTAGGTTACAAACTTTTCAGAGCAGCTGGAGGAAATCAACCCTCTGTATGCTTGAACGACTCTCTGGGCAATACAAATGAGTCATCAATGAATTTAGTGTGCAGCAGGAGACAGATGATACTGGAACAAAATGTTCCGGTGCGTATTCGTGTAGTGTCTAGCATAATGGGCCTCTGCTTCTGACTGAGGCCTCCGGGCATTCCAGTGATGTAAATATTAACTAATAATAATAAAGGACAAGCACTTTATTTGCATCCATGTTGCCATCTGTTGGTAGACTGAATCAATATCAAGTACATGTTTAGCTTCGTTTGCTTTTCTCTAAGCAGTACACTTCATTTGCTGCAAAGAACCTGACAGTTTTAAAAGCTTCCAGTAAATTTTTAGCATTGAGAGATGTCAACGTTTTTTAAATGCTTTGGCTAATAAGCAGTAGCTGTAGACTGGAATTAGAAGTAATGTATGGATGCAGTGGCTGGTTTCAGTACAATTAAAAATACATATAATGATACTCTTGATGTTAATAAATATTCTTTGAAAAGAAGGTGCCAGGCTACTTACATCTGAAGTAGCAGCATTTTTCTCGGATGATGTACCATAACTAAGGTAGATTTTGCTTCTTTTTCACAATATATTAATAAAATACAGTGCCCAATAATTACTAGCATGTCTGGAAGGACAGAGGACACGACCAAACTGGGTGGGGCTGTTGACACAATTCTCAAGCAATTGTGCAATGTTTCTGTAGTCCAGAAGGGTACACTGACAGTCTGCTCTACGCACCACGAGACACAAGAATGCTCAATAAAACTTTTGAGCTGGTTTAAGATGTCGAGTATATAAAACCAAAAGCTGCTATGTGCAATTAATGAAAAGAAGAACAGATCAAAAACATCTGTGTCTTAAGTCTCTGCAACATTCAGAAATTTCTTAAGTAAATGCCAAGTCTATTTTGTTCATGGAACTACACCTGTTGTTTCAGGGAATGGCAGAGAAATCACTTGTTGTCATTGACAGCCCAAACTAAGGGAAATTTGTGTGCAAACCTGGTGAGTGATTTAACCTGAGCATATGGCAAAGACACCAATGAAATTATGAATAGAAGCATCAGCACATTATTTATAATATTCTTTACACGCAGGCACACAAGGTAAACAAGAATTCTGCTAAGTGATAAATGAATAAATAAGGTGGAATTTTGCCTGAAGTAAACAAAGACACAAAATAAATTGTTGGCAAAAATAAGACATCATAAATAAACTGTGATTTTATATTTGACAGTTGTAGCTTAGTTTTAATTATTCATGGTAATCTTCAAAGAGCACTAGCAGACACGGTGCCAGTGTTTAAAAACCATAATGACCTACAAAACTATAGGTCTGCTGTCCTGACATTTATCCTGAGAAAACTAATTGCTGAACTGCTAATATAGGATGCAAATATTAAAAAAAAACCCAAAACAACACAAAACCAGCACCCAACTTGAATAGACTGATATCATTAACACCTATCAACATGGATTTAGAGTTAACAGAGTCTGCCAAGCTAGCCTGTTACCTGAGTTTGGTGATTCTGGATGTCCAGTTGATAAAGATAAGAGTGTTAAATAAATTGTTTAGGATTTTTTTTTGTGAAATATTTCTCTTGTTACTACATAGGGGTTTTTAGTTAAGAGATTAGAAAGGGTAGTTGTATGGGTTTTGGCTGCGATGGAGTTAATTTTCTTCATAGCAGCCCGTATGGTGCTATGTTTTGGATTTGTGCTGAAAACAGTGGTGATCGTACAGGGACGTTTTCATTATTGCTGAGCAGTGCTCACACAGAGTCACGGCCTCTTCTGCTTCTCACACCACCCCACCAGCGGGTATGCTGGGAGTGCACAAGGAGTTGGGAGGCGACACAGCTGGGACAGCTGACCTCAACTGACCAAAGGGATATTCCATACCATATGACGCCATGGTCAGCATGTAAAGTAGGGGGAAGAATAAGAAAGGAGGGGATGTTCAGAATGATGGTGTCTGTCTTCCCAAGTAACCTTTACTCATGATGGAGCCCTGCTTTTCTGGAGATGGCTGAACATCTGTCTGCCGATGGGAAGCAGTGAATTGATTCCTTGTTTTCCTTTGCTTGCACATGCAGCTTTTGTTTTGGTCATTAAACTATCTTTATCTTGACCCATGAGTTGTCTTGCTTTTCCCCCTTCCAATTCTCTTCCCTGTCCAGCTGAGTGGGAGTGAATGACTGTGTGGGGCGTCGGTGGGATTAAACCACAACATATAACATGATGTACATTAAATGTATCAAAAATCTGTTTGGATTTAGAAAGTGATTTTAAGTAAAGAATCGCTAGCATCAAGACATAATGTCACTAGTACTCATCAGCCACTGGTTCTATTTGATACCACTTGAAATAGTTTTCTCCAAGACAGCGTCTGGGGATGATGACAGACATGGCTGTCTTCAAGGGTCCATTATAAAAAAGGCTATATGAATGGGACTGAACTTGGTCTTGGTGCTGTCCTCATTCATCCAACAGTATCAGCTGGATTTATGGTCTCAGATACTTGTGTTTGTCCTCAGATTACATTTAGGACATTCAGTACATACTAAAAAATGTTTCGTGGCATAAAATCACCATTCTCACTGGCTGTAACACAGTCCTCACATTACTTCAGATACTTGATTTTTTTCTTTAAGTAGTAGTGGTGGTTATCCCTTGGGGTCAGAGGGGTACCACAGACTGTGAATGTAGCCAATCTGCTGTACAAGGAGCTAGATTTAAACAATCTTGGCATTAGTCAGGCCATAAAACTTAGCTTGAGGAACAGAGATCTGCCCTTGGTCACTGTATGTGTAAATATGGTCTTGGATTTTTGCACCCTTCTATTTCACATTATTATTACAATATGGAATAAAATATGACTGATAAAAACTGGAAAATATTAAATAATAGAAAGAATAAGTTGCTAGAAATTTATATGGAAGCTTCTACACTAAAACCAAGCAAACAAAACTGTGTTTTAGTATATCCAAACATGTGGTCACACACTGAAAAAATTGGAAGATAAGAAATCATATTCCAGGGCTAGATGACTGGGGAAAAATAAATTCGATTGTCAAGAGAGTTCATCAGCTGTATGCCACAGAAGACAAAGGCAGGGACTGGGAGAATGAATAACCACCCACTGTAGGAGAAAATCAGGTTTGAGACCACCTTAAGAACCTGAAGGTGGACAAGTCCATGGGACCTGATGAGGTGCATCCGCGGGTCCTGAGGGAGCTGGCAGATGAAGTTGCTAAGCCACTATCCATCATATTTCAGAAGTCGTGGCAATCTGATGAAGTTCACAATGACTGGAAAAGGGGGAAACATAGTCCCCATTTTTAAAAAGGGAAAAAAAGAAGACCCAGGGAACTAAAAGCCAGTCAGTCTAATCTCTGTGCCCGGCAAGATCATGGAGCAGATCCTTCTAGAAACTATGCTAAGGCACATAGAAAATAAGGAGGTGATTGGTGACAGCCAACATGGCTTCACGAAGGGCAAATCCTGCCTGACTAATTTGGTGGCCTTCTATGATGAGGTTACAGCATTGATGGATAGGAGAAGAGCAACTGACATTGTCTACCTGGACTTATCCAAAGCATTTGATACTGTCCCACAAGACGTCCTTGTCTCTAAATTGGAAAGACATGGTTTTGATGGATGGACCAATTGGTGGATAAGGAATTGGCTGGATGGTCGCACTCAAAGAGTTGTGGTCAACGGTTCAATGTCCACGTGGAGGCCAGTGACAAGTGGTGTTCCTCAGTCGTTAGTACTGAGGCCAGTGCTATTTAACATCTTTGTTGGCGACATGGACAGTGGGATCGAGTGCACCCTCAGCAAGTTTGCAGATGACACCAAGTTGTGTGGTGTTGTGGACACGCTGGAGGGAAGGGATGCCATCCAGAGGGACCTTGACAGGCTGGAGAGATGGGCCTGTGAGAACCTCGTGAAGTTCAACAAGGCCAAGTGCAGGGTCCTGCACATGGGTCGGAGCAATCCCAAGCACAAGTACAGGCTGGGCAGAGAATAGATTGAGAGCAGCACGGAGGAAAAGGACTTGGGAGTGCTGGTTGATGAGATGCTCAACATGAGCCGGCAATGTGCACTGGCAGCCCAGAATGCCAACCGTTTCCTGGGCTGCATCAAAAGGAACGTGGCCAGCAGGTCAAGGGAGGCGATTCTGCCCCTCTACTCTGCTCTTGTGAGACCCCATCTGGAATACTTCATTCAGCTCTGGAGTCCCCAGCACAAGAAGGACATGGAGCTGCTGGAGTGAGTCCAGAGGAGGGCCATGGAGATGATCCGAGGGCTGAAACACCTCTGCTATGAAGACAGGCTGAGAGAGTTGGGGCTGTTCATCCTGGAGAAGAGAAGGCTCCAGGGTGATCTTATAGCAGCTTTCCAGTACTTAAAGGGGGCCTACAGGAAAGCTGGAGAGGGACTTTTCACAAGGGCGTGTAGTGATAGGATAAGGGGAAATGGCTTTAAATTGAAAGACGGCAGATTTAGATTAGATATAAGGAAGAAATTTTTCACTCAGAGAGTAGTGAGGCACTGGAACATGTTGCCCCGAGAAGTTGTAGATGCCCCATCCCTGGCAGTGTTCAAGGCCAGGTTGGTTGAGGCTTTGGGCAACCTCGTGCAGTGGAGGGTTTCCCTGACCATGGCAGGGGGTTTGGAACTAGATGATCTTTGAGGTCCCTTCCAACTCTAGCCATTCTATGATTCTGTGATTCTATGTAAACTCTCACTAAGATACTTGAACTGAAAGAACTGATGTGAATACCGCATATACAAGCAGGACAATACTGCGTTGGTGTTGGGACTGCACTCTTCATTGAGCAATGGTGGAGTAGCTAGTACAGTGCAATCTCTTTCTAGCGTTCACATTTCAGAGGACAGATGGTCACAGTGGCCATGTCTTGCTTTATGAAATAACATGCTCTAAAATATCATAAAAGTAAAAAGATCCTAGTAATCTTTTGTAAGTGGAATCACTGAGGCATCTGGTTGTGAGAAAATTTGAAATGGATGGAAATGACTGAATTTAGTGTATGATCTCTGGTATGAATGGTGCAACAGAATTAGACATTTAGAAGGGTTTCTATTGCTATGTATATTTTATTCCCAAATGGCAAATTACTTTTGAGTCGTATGTCTAAATTAATCTATTACATATTTCCCTTCCTACGTGGTCAGAAATTTTTCCCAAATCATTGGCCAAGTAGGTGCTTTCTAAGACAACTTCTCATTACTTTCTCATCTAAGACCCACGTAAGGCCAGGGTAGATTTATTGTACTGTAGGGGATGGAATAGGTGAATTAATAGCCATTCCACACCATTAATTTCTATGGGGAAAGTCCAAAAATTATTCATAAGGTCGTCTAAATTAGACCCTTTCCCATTAAACTCACTTGGAATCTTTTTACTTGCTTTCATTCTGCTGATATATAAAAGACTGTAAATTGGTGTAATCATTATGCCAGGAGGCACAAAGTAGACGTAAGTTAAAGCAAGTTGGGAGCCTATTTGACCTGTATTGTCTTCAGGGTCCCTGGTGTGCAAACTCATGCAAATCAGCTTTCTCCTGTCTGCTTTAAAGGAAATTCGCGACTGTGTACCCGTACAAAAAAAATTTCATATGTAAAATAAACTCAGTTTCTTGGCACAAGGCTTAAACTGGCATAATCTTACAGCATATCACATATAAGTCACTTTATAGGTTCATACCTTCTAAGGCCAAAAAAGATCACCTTAATCATCTTGTCAGACTTAACACAGGCCATGGGACTCTTAACTAATTTTTGATTCAGCTGTAATAGATATAACTGAAGGAATAAAATGACAATCATTTTTATGATTTTCAGCCCCTTGCACACTGTCATAATGAAAATGCAAAGACCAAAATTAAACTCTCTGACAATACCTGGACTTGTGCAAAGCATTTGACACTGTCCTGCATGACTTCCTTGTCTCTAAATTGGAAAGACATGGATCTGATGGATGGACTACTCGATGAATAAGGAATTGGCTGGATGGTCACACTCAAACAGTTACAGTCAATGGCTTGATGTTCCAGTGGAGGCCAGTGACAAGTGGTGTTCCTCAGGGGTTGGTATTGGGACCAGCGTTGTTTAACATTTTTGTCGGCGACATGGACAGTGGGATTGAATGTGCCCTCAGCAAGTTTGCTGACGTCACCAAGCTGTGTGGTGCTCTGGACACGCTAGAGGGAAGGCATGCCATCCAGAGAGACCTTGACAGGCTAGAGAGGTGGGTCTCTGTGAACCTCACGAAGTTCAACAAGGCCAAGTGCAAGGTCCTGCACATAGGTTGGGGCAATCCCAAGAAAAAATACAAGCTGGGACAATGAATTGAGAGCAGCTCTGAGGAGCAGGACTTGGGGATATTGGTTGGTGAGAAGCAAAGCACACTTGCAGCCCAGAAAGCCAACCGTGTCCTGGGCTGCATCAAAAGAAACGCGGCCAGCAGGTCGAGGGAGGCGATTCTGCCCCTCTGCTCTGCTCTTGTGAGACCCCACCTGGAATACTTCATTCAGCTCTGGAGTCTGCAACAGAAGAAGGACATGGAGCTGCTGGAGCGAGTCCAGAGGAGGGCCACAAAGATGATCCGAGGGCTGGAGCACCTCTGCTATGAAGACAGGCTGAGAGAGTTTGGATTGTTCAGACTGGAGAAAAGAAGACATCGGGGAGACCTTCTAGCAGCCTTCCAGTACTTGAAGTGGGCCTACAAAAAAGCTGGGGAGGGACTTTTTACAAGGACATGTAGTGATAGGACAAAGGGCAATGGCTTTAAACTGAAAGACGGTAGATTTGGTTAGATCTAAGGAAGAAGTTCTTCACTCTGAGGGCGGTGAGGCCCTGGGTCAGGTTGCCCAGAGAAGTTGTGGCTGCCCCATCCCTGGAAGTGTCCAAGACCAGGTTTGATGAGGCTTTGAGCAATCTGGTCTAGTGGAAGATATCCCTTCCTATGGCAGAGGGGTTGAAACTAGATGATCTTTAAGGTCCTTTCGAACCCAAACCATTTTATGGTTCTATGAACAGAGCTTTCTTCCCTTGGCTAGCTTTCCTGAATCTGCAATTGTCTATAAACTACGTGCTGAAAAGTGCATAACTGGAACATAGATTGTAAGAGAAAAATATACAATTATATTTAAAATTTCCACTGAGAAAGCATCAAACATAAAGCCTAGGAAAATTAATAATTAAAACAGTACTGATTTTCACAGTACCAGCAGAACCTAAGGACAAATCATTATGACTAGATGTATGAGAATTTGATGGATCTTCGCATACCTTTTTAAAGCTTCACTTGCAACTACCAAATACAGCCTCTTGAATTTCTCTGCTGAAAGTTGGAAACTGGCTATTCTTATGCTGGAGATTTTTTTTTTTTTTTTTTTCAGTTCATGGGCAAAACAATTCTGGGATGAATGAAAGGTAGACAGCTAACTCAATAGTAAAAGAGTGTATTTTGCTTTTTGCTGTTCTTTAACATCACTATGAGTATCAGTCTTACCCACTGACATGATTGCGTTTAGTTGGAACGCAATTAATTAAATGAGCTATTTTGCCAAAATTACAAGTATTCTGGGAACTCTGTTTCTTTAAACCCAGAGAAATGCAGAAGACCTGGAATCATGTTCACATCTCATCATGCTCACAGTCAGAGCAGTTAGCACTGAAAAGAATGACCTATAGTCCAGACTTTAGAATGGGGAATTTTATGTTTGTTTGTTGTCAAGGTGGCCTATTCTGATACTACATCTTGACAGCAATTGTTTAAGATGGACAAGGGGCACAGAGCATCTGTTGTTTATAAAATACAGTAACTGCAATAGAGAATGACTTGGGGGACAGTATGAGAAGCAAAGTAATATCCCTTCACTACAGAGAGAGTGGCAGATGGGACCTCGCTTCAGAATAGGTATTCAGCAGGATAATACTGAAGATACTTAGGGAAAAGTGTACAGAATATGGCTATGAATCAGGCAAAACAAAGACCCAAAACAAATGCAATATCATTCTGCTAGCAGGGAAACAGACCTGCAGCGTTTACCTTGTGAATAAGAATATTTTATGAAAAAGATGTGTTCTTGAGAAACTTCACACTTTTCTTTCTCATTGTAGCCACGGCAGGGTATGGCTAGATATGTGATAAGATAAAAAAAAAAGAGGTGGTCTATCGAGTCAAATTATTTGTTTGGATTTCCCACTTCATTAGTATAGGTGCTGAATGATTGTAATTTTAGTAAACCTCAAATAAATGAAAGGTTTAGTTAAACAAGGATAAATACAACATAATGCACACTTGACATGCTGGCTTGATCTCAAATCTGCCTCATCACTGTAGGCCTGCCTAGAAGTTACTGGGCTACGTCTGACCCTGCTTGCTGTGTCCGGACCTGATTCTGACCCTGATTTGCTGATGACTTCCCAACTTGACTTTGGATGTTGCCCATCCATACAGACTTGTCTGGGCAGCTGGACACTTGGCTGATCCTGGCTATCACCACCAAACCTGTTCTGCTGGTCTTAAAATAGACATTTCCCATTTTAGAGAGCATGGATATGATAAGAACAAAAAAATGTTGAGAATTCTGCTGCAGAGATAACCTGCCTGTAAATCTCTCAATAAAAGATATTGAAGTGATAAGGATAAAATAAGCAGCTTGAAAGGAAAGGGAGACCAAGTCTCAGAAACTTGAAGGCTGTGACTGTAGCTACAAAAAAGAAACTGAGCAACATTTAGAGCCTTTGTCAGCATATCAGGTGCCAGCAGCAGTAGCTGCCTTCTATCTGTTCAATGGCTTTCAATGAATGACCTGTCTCAACCCCTCGCCCTTGTACTAACCTTGTGTCCATCAACTGCAGAAATCCCTATCTAACTTTACAGTGAATTTGACATTTTGGGTAAGATAAACTTTGGGTCCTCTTTACAGATGATATTCAAGAAAAATTATAATGGAGGTCACACATGAGCTGTTTCTTCTTTATGGTCAAGCACAGTGGTAACAGCTGGAGGAATTCAACCTTGCATATGCTTGAATGAATCCATGCACAATACAAATGAGTGATCAATGAGTTCAGCATGCTGCAAAAGAATAATAGGATTGAAAAAGCAGTAGGTACTAGTAAACATCGTAACATCTCAATAGTCTTTTATGGAAAGCCTCATTACCATCATGAAATGTTGCAAGGAGCACAGAACAGGTAAACAGCTTTAATATCTGTTTTGATCATTCCTACTGAACTAGCTTTTACAGAAAGAATATGCAACATGTAGTAAAGCACTTTGAAATGAGAGGGAGCAGAGCTTATGAGAGCTCTGCCAAAGGGCTGTCACATTTGCTAGGAAGAAAAAAAGGCCAAATTACACTTCTAAAACTGCTGTTCCAAGGACTCCTGGCCAAGGCGAGAGGCTGACCTCTGTGCTGCTATACATAGCTTTTCACAGATAAGGTTGCTCAGTGTGTATCCGAGGGTTTTAGAGACAGAGAGGGAAAATAAAGACGTAAGAACCTATCTCAAAACATTAAAGACTTCCCAGAAGATACTCATCTAATAAAGAAATTAATATCAGACCAGTTTCTTTTAATATTGGCATGATTTTACTTTGGGATGTTCTTTTGGAGGTGGGAGGAGAATTGAGTTAATGTTTTTGTTGATTTGGTTTCTCATTCTAGGAGACTACCTTAACAAACAGAATATCTAGCTATTCAATGTCTTATAGTAGTACTTACAATTTTTTCAGACATTCTACTGAAAACTTGCTCCTATAAATATGTTTATTGCTCACATAGCAAATATTTGAGAGTAAATTATGAATTTTTAATCTAAGATATTTCCACTAGATACCTGACTTCTTTTGCGTGTATCCATTCATTGAACAAAATTTGTATGCTAAGAAAAACAATATTGCATTTAAACAAACAGTTCAAATGAACAATTTAAAATCCATGTCATTGAGAGAATATGTGTGGTGAATAGTTGCAGGTACTGAATATAGTTGAGAAAGCATTAAGCTACTCATGAGCACCTGACACACAGAAAAGAGGCTAAATATTATTAAATTATTCACTGTGAATCATTTGCTCTTCCACACTCTCCCAAATCCCCCTTATTTTTATCTGATCTTATGGTACCAACAGAGAGTACAGTGCCAGAGGAGCCTGTCATCATTACAAAACAAGGTTTTTATTATTATTCGCATTTTAGTGATAAACATTGAAGTAGTGGGGATGTCTAGTGATAAACAGGAATTTTGTATTTCTCAGGGCACTGTCAGTAAGAAGCAGCTCTCTATTAAGTACTAATATGCAGAGAATGTACTTCATAAAAAAAAAAAAGAGCAGTAGATTTTTTAATTGTGAAGGTCATCTTCTTGGTTGGAGAGAGAGTTTGAATGCATGGCAGCAAGGCAGGGAGAAGAAATATAGTTACAATGTCATGAAACTTTACAAGGTAAAAAATAAAAATCCAGAAAGATTTTATACATTGGTATAAAACAGTATAAGTGATACTAATCACTATTTCCTTGCATTCCTATTCCTCTCTAAAGCTTGGTACCTGTCCAGGCAGGATTAAACTTTGCTTCGTATCACCATGGAAAAGAAATCACTTAGCATTAAGTAAAACTGAATTCAGAAGAAAAGGATACATGTTGAAAGGATAATTAGCTATTACCTATCCCAGGTACGTTTTAGCCAGATACGCAGGGGAATATGTACTCCTAAACTTCTCTTAACTTGAATATGTTTCCTCACTGCCCGCTGTGAGTACTTCTCCGGTGTTAATCAGTCTCAGTTCCAAATTCCCTCAGGTGTGTAGATCCCCTGCTGCTCCAGATTGCACAAATGCTAATGTGTGCTGAAGCTCATAATGCATCAAGCAGCTAACCTCCAAAGATATCTAGGAGATTTTTTTAAAACATGTGGTAGACAAGATTGAAGCAGATTTGTTTCCTCCCTTCAATATTATCCCATCCTCATACATGCCCTAACTACACACCTCTGGGCATGCAATACATGACCTTACTTTCATGGTGTAAAAAGATCATTTTGGTGTGCTGTAGCAAAGCACTCACATTATTCACTTTGTCCTGAGGAAACAACAAAAAAATAAATTCATTACACCTTGCCTACATGAGTCTTTGAAAAGATCCAGCACTGACTTCTATGTATTGTGAATGTAGTCAGTCTGCTCTAGTTAACCAGCGCTCAGCAGTGTGGAGCACTGTCCTCTGCCTCTTGGTCTGCAGGCAGGGAGCACTCCCTAGAGTGGGTGCATTTAGCAGCGTAGGTATAACCTCTGGTATCCATTCAGGGCACAGGGCTGTGTCTGTTACTGCTTCTCATAAGCAGGATGCAACATTGCTTGGTGTCATTGCTCCTGCTCAGCCTCTACTGTCATTTAAACACCTTTTCCCACAAAAACTTAACAGTACGCTCTGGGTTTACAGTCAATCTTCAGAGACACATATAAACATGTCGTGCTCTGCTAATGGAAGACCAGATCACATAAAACAATAAATACCTGCACATCCTTGTCTGTCTCAGTTTTATCATGACTGGTGAGCACCCTTAGGTTTTGGGAAAAGGCTTGTTAAGGAGCCCAAGACCCTTCTTTGCATTTCTTCTAGCATATAATAGTTCCTCCAGGCCATGAAATAGCTTTGTGTTTCTGCAGCTGACTTTCTCCTTTCAGTCTCTCGCTCCAGTAATACAAGACTATATGTGAACTGACTAACTCAGGAGAGATTCTCATGTGCACAATGGGAAGAGACCTAGGTGCATGTCCTTGTGCCACCGATGCATCAGTTGTTGTGGAGGAAAGTTAAGTTGATGGCTAGAGAAAGCTCCTGTGCTCTGAGTGGATCTGAGGATCAGGTCCTCCGGTGGTTAGGTTAACTAGGTTAGGTTAAAATCAGGTTAACTGGTTAACTAGGTTAGATTAACATCAGGTTAACTGATGGACAAGAACTATGAGGTTTATTATGGAATGCACCCATCCTGGAAAGAGAAGTCTCAGCAAACCTTACTGTTTTAGTTGTCAACTGACTTTTTCAGATAATACTCAGACAAGTTACCAAAGCCTTCACAGGATAATCTGTTACGAAGTAATGATATCTTTCACACTCAAACTTAAAAGAAAAATATTCTGGGTTGCATGCATCTCTTTGTTGAACATTTTCCTATTTAAGTCATCAAAGTTTAATGACTCTTGTTGTCTGCTCTGTGATAAAAGCAAGAATTTCTCATAACACCACCTGTGGGATTTAGCTCAATGCTGAGCTGAAAGTCAGCAGAAAAGACGTGCAAGGCCCAGGTTCAAAGTGATGTTTGCAATCTGACACTTAGTACGAGCATTATGTACTAGCACTGAATATGAAACATAGCCCATAAACTGTAAATAGTCTCACTTCTTAACATCCTTGCATATTCACTGGTAAAGCTATTTAATATGAGTGTAATGCTTTATGTTGGAGTACATACACTTTTCATTTGAAAATCAGCTGTACAAAATTAACATTTAAAACTCAGGAATGGGTCACTAACTTCTAAACATTTTTAATTCTCTGAACACTTGGAGATGGGTTCTTTCTTTATGATTCTTATTAAAAAAAATCAGTAACTAGCTATTATGTTTTAATATTTGAAGTTTGCGGTTCAATCTGTAACCCGTTGAAGTAGGCAAGTATGTCTAGGGTAACAACAGGCATCTCATTAAGGAGATTAAATGAAAAATTAGAAATAACCTTTAAAACAAGAAAGACAAGTTTAACATCTTTCTTTCCCTCTGCTCCCTGTGACTATAATTCACACTAATTTTCGTAAGGTACCAGTCAGTATTTCATGAGAAGTGCCTTGACAGAGAGAACGGTATCATGTATCAGGTAGCCTTTGTATTCTTGCTGTGGCACTTCCTTTTCACCCACTTTCTGTTATATATGGGTCAATTATAATTTCTGAGACTAAACTGTATCAGGAGAAGCCAAACTAGAAACAAGTTTAATTTGTAATTTCTATAAGACATAATGTCTTCTGAAAACTGTAAGTAGAAGTATGTGCTGTTGAGAAGGTTTGCCCTGTATTTAAGGAGCATGACAAGTGTCCTCTGAGGAGCTTAGATCAACAATCACTGGAATCACTGTTATTTTTCATTTAACCAAGTGCCTGTTCAGACTTCAGCAATGAAATACAGACCCAATGAAATGGTTCTGTGCCTGATTGTAAAAATGTTTTTTAAGCAGCACTGACATCCAGCTATCTCCTCGTTCTTCAGACATGGAATTTCGCATTCCTCAGTATCAGTGACAGATTCTCTCCTCAGATTCAGCTCTAGTTCAAGCACTTCATCAAAGCTTCAACCTTTTAAATTTACAGTTTTCTTTGGAAGCGTGGTGCAGGTGCAATGATAAGACTGAAAACTTGGACAAAGCTATTTTCTGAGCATTAGAGATGAAAAGCATAACCTTTAGAACTGATCTTACATGCTATCATCTGGAGGTCAAATCGTAGGGTCATAGTATGGAAAAAGACCTGGAAATAATCCAGTTCAAACCCTGTGAATTATAGGTAAGTGTTCCATACAAGGTCTACAGAACATCTGCTTTATTCGATCTTGTATATCACAGAACGCATAACACTTTCTAGCATCCTGTTATGAAGTGAAGATTTAAAGAAGTGATTTAAAAGATCAAAACCCTCAACCAGATAGTACTTCAGAAAGCAAAATCTCTACCCGTGTCCAGAGTTCCTGCACTCGCAGGATATTTGAGAGGTAGAATTTTCACCATGGGCTTTTACCCACATATAACCTGCATATAGAACTTCTATTACAGAAGATCCTCAGCTTATACTTTTTTTAAAGTGGCTTGTTATTTAGATGTTATGCAAGAAAAGTACTTCCTTTGGATAGGGAAAGAAGTCCCCTTCATAAGAAAAATTGCCTCATACCTCCTATATGTGTAAGAAAAGTGAAAAACGATAGCTCAGTTGAGGCAGGGCTTATGGCTTAGTGAGCTTATTAGTTCTCTGAATAAAGAGTTGTCTGTCCTGCATTTCTTCAGTTTCACTTCATGTACAGCCAAAAAAACCTGTATACTAAAATGAAATGTATTCAGCTGCTCATGCTAAATAGCAAAAGGAGATGGATTTAATAATCTTTTCAACGTCTATCAAATATATGCTATTTTAATGTATCCCCGTTTCTCAGGGTATCTTTACTATTCTCCTATCTGATATTCAGTGTAATTTGATTTGTTTGTGGGAGAGGATTTTAAGGCAAAAATAGAGCTAATTTTCTGTGTCAGCTAAACAAAAAAAATCTGTGTACTGTGGACAGCAATCATTAAAAGGATCTGTCATTAAAAATTGATCTGAGATGGGTTGTCTTTGTTAGTCTTTTGATAGGTGATAGTAATTAGAATTATCTGAAGAAGGGTGACACACGATGGAACAAAATATGTCATATTAATTTAAGAAACCATTAAAGAACACAGAAGCAATTTTTCTTTTCTATTTTTCACACTTGCATGCAGAGCATCCACTTAGCTGAGAATATGGTTGCCATCAGCTGATTTCCAAGGAAGCTTACATATCATCACCATTTAAACTTGGTGTTTAAATGACTAAGCTACAAGAGTCGAATGGTTTATTGAATTAGAAGGGTAATTGTAAATAGGACTTCAAATCTCTGAACAAAATTCTTTCATAGTATGAGAAACTTGTAGACTAAATCAACTGGTTAGTACTGATTGCTCCAGTAGTCTGTCAGGTGTAGATACCTATAACTATGTTCAAATATTGATATGGCATCATTTGCACATGAAGAGGAAGAGTAGGCTGGTAAAATTTGACCAAAGAATCTCAGGCTTTCCAAAAATCTACAATTACAGGAGCCTTTCTAAACCTCAAGATTTGTATCTTAACAAGAAAAATAACATCTTAAATTGTTTTAGGGACTCCTTCCATATGATGCTTAAAATAACATCAGTTCTGGTTAGAACACAACTATAAATACAGAGAACTGAAATTATCTGTGTAAAACTGGATTCATGCATTGGAGCTATTAGAATGTTCACAGATTTTTCAAATGGTAGAATACTCATTAAAGTATCCTTGAATTAATTCTGTTTAAAAAAAATAAAAGTTGCAATTGACACTCTAATGCTGCCTTACTTAATCTTCATGTATAATTTATTCATCATACACTGCCATTGCTAAATCATTTAAGAATAAATTTTCATTGTAAGAGGAGTGCCACTGTAGTTAGATCATTATGTATTTCCAAGAAAATGTATTACTCTAGAGAGAAGAAAATATTTTTAGCTTTCTTATCTTCATTTTTTTTCCAGCGATCTCTTTTTATCTCTCCTGTGTTTATCCTTCATCTTTTAAGCTCTCATTCAGAAAAAGTTTGGCAATTGCTAAGTTTAAGAATATACTTAAAGACAATGAGATTGAAAAAACGTGTTTTTAGAACAGGGTTAATTATTTTGCTAAATAGTGATATTTTCAGGAGATAAGGACTCAGAGAATTGTCTGTGCTTGCTCTCCTTCGTGTAAAAGTCACTCATTATGTCTCTGTGACAGTAGAAAGTGCAGCGTGGACTGACGGACCTGTAATAATTGTTCTCAGGTAATTAAATAAAAAAAAAAGTTGTCACATGACTAGTAAACCCACCTGTTAAGCTTATGTTTATGTCTCTGAGTGTGGGTGGCAATACTCTTACCTAATTTAAGTCATCAAGAAAGTTGTGTATTTAGTTTAAATTTGACAGCTAGGTGGAATTCAGTTCCTGAAATATTTAATCTAGTGACATTTCAAATATCTTAGAATCACAGAATCATAGAATTGTCTGGTAGGCTTTGTGTCATTTTCAGCAACAGCTCTAAAGGGATCTCCAAAGGGGTCTCTTCTGTCATGTCTGCCAACCTTGTCCTGCCAATCTTGCTGTCTCAGATATCCTAGAACACTTGAAACAGAGAATTCCTATTTTGAGGCAACTGAACTTTGACTCTTTGACTCTTCAAAGGGGATTAATTACCTTCTGGAGGTGTTCTCTGTTTTCATGGGATAAACACAGTTTGGGATAACTGCTTTGGACATGGTGACTAAATTTTAGGTGGCTAAAGTTGGGTGAAATAATTTCTTTTCCATGAGTTCCTCACTAGCTGCATTAATAATCGGTCTCTGCTCTGTGACATAATTATACGTTCTATGAATAATACTGAAAAGTATATGAAATACAGTACATTAAAACCTACAGTAAGGTGTATAAAATATTAATGTGAATAATAGTGTGTATAATATTATAATCTTTGATCTGTATGCAAGTTGGAGGGCGATTTTGGCCTTCAATTTGTAATGGCTGTTTTGCTGCCCAGTTTAAAGGCTTATAATATGGCACTTGCTCTAAATCTATGTTTCTCAGCCTCCTCGAAGTAAAGTGTGAAAAATGAAAGCATGGAATTTACATTGGAAAGTATGTAAATTACCTGTGATAATAAAGATAAGTCTATGTAATTTATATATATGTTCTAAGAACTTTACAGAGAATACTTCATAAGCTCAGGGAAGAGGAATAGAAGAGCATAAAAGTATGATTTCTTTTTGCTTAGATTTGTAATATTTTTTCGGTACTTTATGGTACCTATATTTTAATATTATGTTTTTGCAGTTGTATTTTATTACTTAGTAGGTGACTGTGACCTAAAAGTCTAGGTCACTATATAGTGTTTCAACTATACCTGAAAGCTAGATGATGGTGAACAAGAGTAGAATAAAGAAATAAGTAAGGTGTTGGTACTTTACATAAGAATGTGAAAATGCCTAATTTTTAGGTTTTATTAATCTTCCTTTAAAATACTACAGTCTTCTGACTTCAAATTTCTCATTTCTTGGAGAATGTTCTGATAAAGGGTTTTTTTCTAAGCTAAAGGAGAGATATATCTGAAAATTAGTGTCAACGATTTTTAACGGAATTCAGTTATTTTTAGTAAGAGAAAACTTAATTTAATACTTCTATTTACTCTTAATTCTGTCTTTTAAAGTATTGTCAGGCAGGAATATTCTCCAAATGCCTGCTTTTGCTGAGTACCTGCTAAACAAAAGCAGCCCAGCTCCTGGGAACCTTTTAAGCTCTGCTTCTTCGCTAGCCCTGGTAGTTCTGTCTAGTCCTGTAAAGCTCATAAACTCCACACTCCTCAGTGAAGACAGGAGAATAAACCACATTTGCCCTTTCTACAACATGCTGTTTTGGGGATATGCTGTTCTGAAATACATTAGGATAATGTAACAAATGCAAATTACCACTGATTTTACAGCCTCTCAAATCTCACAAATGCCTTGTCCAATTACCCTCAAACTTTCTAGGGGGAAAAAAAATCATCTTCTTTCAGAACACCACACAAGAGAAATTTCTAACAGAACAGTCTGATGTTAAAATTAGATGGAAGGGCCTAATTGAGCTTATAATGGAAGGTACTTACAACCTTAACCATGGAATGACTACCGCAGCTCCATAATACTATCTATTTCAGATAATCAGAATGCTTTAAACAGACTGTCTGACAGAGTATTCAGAAATGGGGGGCAAAAATACTAGCCAAGACAGGTCTGTGTTTATCACTGTACTGATATTGCCATTTATTGTATATCAAGAAAAAACCCCACTGTTATGTTGACTAACTAAACATTGCCCACATTTGTGCTGAAAATCTATGAAAGCCAAGTACATTGGGGACTGTGTTTGCTAAAGACAGCTGAATTATTCTGTGTTTTCAATTATATAACACATGACAAAATATGGTAAGAATCTGTCCTAAATTCACCTATTAAAACAGTTATTTTTCAGCCTTCAGCTAAGACTACACCACCACTTTTCTTACCTGGGCCAGTTCTATATGTTTACATGTGCACGCATGTTTGTTTTGTCACACATTAGAATATCTTGGACAAACTTTGCCCATGGGAGTAAAATAATTTCTATACTTCTATGCCTAAAGTTTGACCTTGGGAGACCATTTTTATGCAGGTAATCAGGCCTGCCTTAATTTCATTCAAATTTAGACGTGTAACCTAAGTGGCTATATTACAACCAAAGCCACCATGAGTGATTCAGATCTTCACTGACTGTGTGAGGAGCTGATGGGAATAGTGCTTGGTTAGATACCTAAAATTAGTCGGGATAAATGTTATTCAGTGTACCTAGTCCTCCCAAGTCAGGTGAGATGTGAATAGAAAGAAAGCAGAGCGTTGACTCCAGAGCTTGATGCAGTGTCCAAGACAGCTCTATCTTGTAAAAGGAATTGCTGCTGGATTAGACCAACAGAAATTTACTGTCCCATTGAATGAGCTGAGGAGCGTGGGTACGTGTGTCAAAGGATCTCTTCCACACAGCGTCTTTCAGAGTTACTGACCTATGAACACACTGCTCCTCTCTCAATTTTAAATTGAATCTTTAATATGTTTTTAGTGTAATTCTTTTCCTTTTTGTTTTATTTTGTTTTGTTTTGCTTATTTTGAAGACAAATGGAACTGAGGAAAGGCGCAGCCTGTGGAAGTTCAGGAACTTTGGGGTTGGATGTGATGGAGGCCATGCGTTTTACTGTTTAAACACCTACACAGTGGTGACTGTGATAGTCTCTCTATTGTAGCTGAACATTTCTACTGAGTTCAATGTACTGCTTGTAGTTGTGAAGAACTGAACAAGATCAGACCTTCAGTTAACTAGTTACTCAGTTTTATTGAGGCACTGCACTGTTCCTGTGACAGAGCAGCACAAAGATTTCATACTTCCTGAATTTCTGGTTCATATTTCAGTATGAACCTTTTTTTTTTTTTTTTTTAAGGCTAAATCCAAATCAGCTACAGGTAAAAAGAGAATGTTTTCAATGGTGATACCAATCAACAGATTTATTCAACAGTAAGATGAATTGCACCTCGAAGAGTGCCCGTTTCTCTCACTGACTGTGAATGGTGACAAATGTGTCCAGCTATGGTGTAGATTCCTCTTCTGTAGAGCTATAAAATTGGTTGAGAGGGGATCTCATCCTTACTGGGAAATAACTTTTGGTTCGGAAGTCCCATGAGACCTTTCGTTCTCCTCTCTGTTGCCTGGCGAGTGCACTTTGCCGCTGAGTCAGTGTCTGGCAGAGGCTGAGCGCAACGTTTGACGCCAGTTCAAGCGAGCGCCATTCCCAAAGGCTGTTCTCCTACGAGACTCTAACTGGGCTGAGGCACTGAGTGCCAGTGTGCCAACTTCTGGCTGTCAACTAACCCGACTGCTTTGTCTCCTTCGACAGGACTACATTTTTTGTGTGTTTAACAACAGAGGGTCAGTGATACACATCTGGTAGAGTTCAAATGGTGAAAATCCTCTTGCCCTGTTTGCAGCCTATGTCTGTGTACTGGGTGCAGGTGCCCAGGTGCTGGCGGGGGTAGGGGGGGGGGTGCTGTGATGTGGCCGCTGCAAGGAATGGCCGGGGCTGCCCCGCACTGGACACAGCTCCGACAGACCCACCGCAGGACATGGGTGAGCCCCTCAGCCAAGTTGGTGGTGCCTTGGGGAAAGTGTATTTAGGAAATGGTAAAAAATGCTGCCTGGCAATGAGAAGGGAGGAAAAATGTGAGAGAAACAGCCTTGCAGACACCAAAGTGAGACAAGAAGGAGGAGAAGAGGTGCTCCAGGTGTTGGAGCAGAGATTCCTCTGAAGTCTGCAGTGAAGATCACAGCAAAGCAGGTTTATTTACATATCAGGAACGATGGAGTGAAGTTGAGACTGGAAAAAAGGGAGAAAAGGGAAAGCTGTTGCTTTAAATTTTTTGTCTTTGTTCCTCACCACCCAGCTCTCTTTTAGACAGCAATATTTTAAATTAATTTTCCCCAAGTCAAGTCTGTTTTGCCTGTGGTGATAATTGATAAGGGATCTCCCTGTCTTTATCTCGACTCATGAGGTCTTTAATCTCATTTTCTCCCCCTCAATGGCATCAATACATCAACTTTCTGACTATAAAATGGCAGATCCTTCTGTTCTCTTCAATGCCAAGAGGGATCCTTCCATTTAAAAATGCAGTAGATTCCCAGTTAGTGTGAGTCAGTATAGATCTTTATATCACAGTAATAATTTTTGAGGTAAGTTCAGTCCATAAAGACATCACTTCTGAAGCTGCATCAAATTTGAGGTGTGACAGATGTGTAAAATATGTTTTCTCTTAAATATAGCACATTTTTTTTATATAACTGGGTATCTCTTGTAGAGATACAAAGCACATATCTATTGTGATTTATGGAAACAAAAAGAATGAACTGCCTGCTAAAATCTGAGGTAATTTTAATAATAACTGTTACTTTAACTTGTCAGAAAATAGAAAAAGTTCAGAAATTTTAAGAAGAAACAGTTTTCAGTTGTATTGTTTGGACAGAAGTTTTGGAGCGCCTTCAGCTGGAAGTAAAGCATTTATTTTTGTTATGCTGATTACATTGTACATCTATCTGTGCCACAGCACTCAC
This sequence comes from Tauraco erythrolophus, assembly GCF_009769465.1. Lineage (NCBI taxonomy): Eukaryota > Metazoa > Chordata > Aves > Musophagiformes > Musophagidae > Tauraco > Tauraco erythrolophus. Next base: position 93,819,218 of record NC_141465.1, on the reverse strand, counting down.
AGCATGAGTCTGTTCTCAGCCTTGTTGTTCTGCTCTTAGGTAATTCATTCCTTCTTTAATTTTGCTGACTCCCATCCCTGAACCCACCAGACTAATTTATCTCTGGATACGGCATTACATGTTTTGTTATGACAAAAAAGAGAAATTACTGATGGTCACAGCTGGTAGATTTCTGTTGGAGGAAGATTGAGAGACTAATTCAAACCTAGAAAGAAGCAAATAATGCTTTGAAATGTAATGAGGGCTGTGGATCCATACTAAATAAACAACAGTACACACATTACAAATGTGTTTTCCATTTAGAATTTAACATGAAAGAATTAAAATTAAGGCCATTCTATGCAGTGTTTGATTAAGCTTTACCATATTTTTTGCATACAAAGAATATCTGCGCAATACACATTTAAGACATCTTTATTTCTCCTTGGTGCTCTCATATATTTTAAGTCATATTCTATACTACATAGATATCTGTCCACAAGTGGTGCCTTTGAGAATTTAAAGTCTTGCCTTTGTGAATAATCTGTGTGAAAATCATATTTTGTTCCTGAGGATGACAATTTAGAATCACTGGATATTGCTATAGGTTGCAAAAATGTCGAGTTCTTGACCATTTGTATCATGATTGCGGTGCTTTTAATGAAATATAATTATTGTCCTATAATCTATATGATACATAGCTATAGGATATGTTTACATGACTATATGATAATTTAAGCTGCAGTATAGAAAGTATTCATGCTCAAGATGTCACTGAATTGTGGATTAGCTACAAGCGTGCTGAATAAGGAAGGCTGTAAGAATGCATTTTGTCAGTATCTGTAGCATGCACTGTCCACCTTCTCTTTCCTTCAGCAAGGCTCAACTAGAATGACTCATAGAATAATGCAATAGCCTATTCAGATAATTTACCTACACCCTGATACACTTATGTAAGACATGGAATTGTTAGTAATTTACCTACCATGGTAATTAGTTTGCTGTATTAGCTATAAATACGACTCATAGTCTATTCATTATAGCTCATTGTCGTTTGACTGTTTTACAGTCAGATATTTTTATGATCTGACCCCTGAAGTTAGCAATACCGCTGATCTTAAACACCTGTATTGTAACAGATGCCTATTTCTCTTTATCAACCAGACACCTGGTTGTACTATTATTAAAAATATTTTAAGTTAATCCTCCTCTCACAGGCATAAGATTTCATATTTTCAGGTTGTAGTAGGGTGCAGTGATTCTTAATTACGTGTTTAAAAAAAAAATAAACAAAAAGACACAATATACTTGACAGCAAATGAGCTGTGATAATACTTTTCTTCATCTGCTTTTTACAGACAGTGCTGTGAGTTACTGCGAAAACTCCTGTCTGCACCAGAGTCATACCTGGAAAGTTTCCACTGCCTCCCTCTAAAAGATCACCACCTTTCTTCCTCCAACTTTTGCCACTGCCAAAATGTATAGTTTACATCTCCTTCCAGACAAAGATGGTAACTGAGTGGCATCTGTGAACCAACATACTGTGAACTGCAGAATGACAGGCAGTAACACCTGAAGGAACCTGCCCAGGAATTTCAACTCTAAACACATGCTCCGTGTTTTTTGCCTGCAGTCACCTGTTCTCTGTGTGAGTATATATTTGTACACACACACACACATACATGACAGAACAAGAACAAATGGACTAAGGAGCTCTTATAATTCTAATAATGGGGATAAATTCAATCTCAGAAGCTTTATTATAACAAAGAAAAATAGTTCTGGTTTTTCCTTCTACTCCTCTTATATCCGTGAAGAACTTTTGCAATATCCTAAAGATGACAGTTCAGTTTCCAAAATTTAGACCCATGTTAACACTGCAATTCTTTAATAATTTATACTCAGTATGCATTCAGTCACAGACAGGAGAAAGAAAACAGCTTTTAGAAAGTCTTGGATACATTACCACAATAACTGTACCAGCAAGGACTTTGGAGCACAGACAAAGTACGTGAAACAGAGGAATATTTGTTATTCACTCAAGAAGCGCAAAGGAAAAGATGAATGTTTGCTCCATAAGGAAGGTCAAAATAGGAGGCAAGTAGAAGGAATTCGCTGTCAAGACTGGGGTGCAGAAAATGGAAATTGTTTTTCTAAAGTGCAGTATCTCTAAAAGATCGAGATTCTTTTACAGATGCATTTTGCGGAATGCTGGTAGTTAATAAACAGATGGCTACATAACAGATTTCGGCTGGAGAGCACTCATCAAGGGACGGAAGAGTGGAGATATGACCTTGTGTTTTGAGGCAGGAATGTGCATCCGTGCTAAGTACCTCACTGGAAGCCTGCAAAGTCAACTTGATTCAGTGAGCTTTGGAGAAGCAAGAAGTAGTCCAAGTAGTTACCTGGTGACTAAACATAGAAGTTACCTTAATATCACCCCCAAAAATCTGGTCTTGAATATATTTTTTTGCCGTCTTTTAAAATATAGAGCTCTTTGCTTCATTAGTACAACAAGTCGGGTTGTTATATTTCACAACTGTGCTGAGATTGACAGTAATATTACAGCAAAATGAATATAGGTTTGTATTTGGGAAGGCAGATACTTAAATCTCTGTAATTAGACTTCAATAAGGAAAGTAGTTAGTGGTAGCTGTTTGCAACAGTGCTGTGCCAAGGGTTGTGCCTTTCTGAACCAAAAGGGTCGGATGCAATCGCTTTTATTACTTTCAAAATGCTAATTAAGGAGTCTATCAGCATCTTGAAGTACTGTTTCTGTAGTTATATTATGAAGACAACATTTACTAAAAGAATAGAGAAAAGATTTCTTAATCAATATAAGTAGTAGCAATAAAGACTGGCCAATATCATCCTTATAGGATAATACTGTATATCATATTAGTAGCAAGTAATTTACTGTCTAAGACATCCTTCTATATTCTAATAACAAAGAGGAAATTTTATTATCCACTCACTGTTTCAGAAAGCTTTGTGGTTTTATCTGATGAAGGCATAGAAGCACGGCTGTTTAAAAGATAAATATGGTGACCCTTAGTCAGATACAGAAAGAAATAAGGCCTGTTTCTCTTCAGCAGCAACAGTTTTCAGACTTTCCAAACCTTTTCCTGGGGAACTTCAGAGAAAATCATATGTGTACCATAATCAAGTAGAAATTTACAAGATTGACAAGGCTTCAGCGTTTGCAATCTTTCTGAGGGCATGCTGAAAAATTTATGACAAGTTTTTTCCAACTTAATAGTTATAAGAAAAAAAACGAGTTTTGTAGTGGTGGTTTAGGTATCAATGATAAAAAAAAAGGCTGATTTAAGCTATTAAAGCAGGAGTGTTCGCCATCTGGAAGAGCTGTATACTATACAGCATCTGTTGATTTCACTTTCCAGAACATCACTAAAATACTTACAATTAAGAAGAGCAGTGACTATGTATAAACATAGTTGACCATTACTGGAAGAAACACCCTATAACAGATGTAATTTTGATACCATGTAATTCAACAATGCTTCATGAAATATTAATGGCTCTTTGTAACGTATTCTAATTTTAAAATTCATTACTAAATTATTCAGCAGTTTATAAAACAGATGTATGGCACTGCAGCACCCAAGTTGCTGTATCCATTATACAATTATATTTTATAATCTGCATGTAATTTGTCCTTCAAGTCTCATACAGAATCAACGGATGTTTCCAGGTGCTATGACTCACCTTCAGTTTCCTCACTCTCCTGAAAGGTTTCACTTGTGTTTCCTTATTATCTGTTTCAACATTAAATGTCAAGCTTTCATGGTTAGTTTAATTGGTACTGTTGCTCAGAGCTTGATAGGCATATATTTTAGGAAAACAGAAGGCAGAGAAAATGTTTTATTTTTCTTGTAATATCTATTTGCATTTGCTGGAGGTTAGAAGCAGCTTCTTTCTCAAAGCATACTTGGTCTTTCTCTCAGAAAATGCATAAACTAAGCACAAACTTCAGGCTTTTGAAAGACTAATTTGGATTCATCCTATAGGTGACAATACACCCTTGTATGCTCTTTACACCTTCATCTCCCATGAATGTTGCAGAAAATGTTCTGGAGAAAATTATATGACCTGAGTTATAAGTCTGTATGACAGTTTCGGTAGTGGTAGAGAAGGAAAGGTGATTTTTTTTTCCTCTGTTGTACTTGAGTTGATGACAGGATGACATGACAGAAAGTTTGGTTGAGCTGTTTGCCTTATTACATGGAATAGCAAAAGTGGAGAAAGAGAGACATTTGTCTAATTATAGTAGCTGAAACATAGAATCATAGAATTGATGAAATAAAACATGAAAGCTGATGAGGTAAAACAGACAAAGCATAAGGGCAACAGGCTGTGCAAAGTAGAACATGTCATACCAGCAAAGAAAGAAAAAGAGAGTTGATTTTAAAATACTGCATCCATATCACTTTAAAGTCCAAGCTACGCACCACATCCAGTTACCCAAAAAACTGCATGAAAGTGTACATAAATGGATCTGAAGAGGTTCAGGTTACAACTTTACTCAGGTTGTTCAGTAAACCTGTTTTCACATGCATTTTTGGACTATTCTTTTTCAGGGCATGGGGGAGAGGAAGATCAGAGAATCTAAACATGCCTAGTGTGATCACAACAGTGATTCAAATCAATATGCTGTCGATGTACCTGACTTAGATTTGATCTCCAGATTAACCACTAAGGTTGAAATCTTACCGGGCTGGTGGAATTGTGAGATCTCTAAATGGGACAAGGAAGCAGGATAGTCTGCAACAATTAGCCTTTTGTGGGTATCATTAGTAGAGACAGTTTCAAGTTAGATAGTTTGAATCCGGTCTGTTTTAAACTACTGCGAAGGCAGTATAGGCATAAACCCTTTTCACTTGTGTTAGAATGCTTTTATAAGACCATGTAAACATTTCCATTGTTATTCTCTAGAATAGAAGCGAGACATCTGCAGCATAATAGCTAGCTAGAGTGCATTGTGATATATAGAATCTGTGCACTAAGTATGCCACAGCAAAGATTTGACCCCCTTGGCAGTCTGCACCTGGAGTAGAAATATGCCTGATGCAGGGTTTGTCCCACATAACGTCAGAGAACCATCAATTCTACACATAAATCCAAATGGATCACCCGATCTCCCCCCATAGTCCTTAGACAGAAATGTGAACCCTCAGAAGGCTTTTTTTTTCTGTTTTATCTTAGATGTCTGTCATTGGATAGGATGAATTCCCTTTTGGAGGTGTTTGCAAAAGAATCTGGGATGACTAGCATTGACATAGACTGAAGATGCCTAAGGTATTGCAAATAAATTCTATTCCTGTTGCAAACTCCTCTCCACCCCCCATAATCAGAATTAATCAAATATATAAACGTCTTCCATGAAGTCTATATGGAGCTTGGCATATTTTTATCATTTAGCCTTCAATTTTGAAATGTCTTGAGAAACACTGCCTTCCTTTTCTAAATTGTTATTATTCTTATAGGAACTCCGTGATCCCTGTGACGTTAGAAATAACAATATCAAATAACTTAATTTTTTTTCTATCTAGTACATTAGGAGTGAAACGGATTCCTCTAGAAAAGAAAATCTGTCCAAAAGGTTGCAGAGTGAGAACAATATAACATAAAGGCTGTACAATCTGCCTTTTGTTTTTTCTTTTCTCAAATAGGCAATATAGGGAAAATTGCTTAGCTATAGAGTTAACTAGGAGCAACCCCAAATGGCAGGAAGAAGGGCACTTCATAGTCACATAATCAACTGAAACAGCATTTAGAAAGAAGAGACAGCTGGCCCAGTCCAAACATCAGCAGTCAAGTGGGAGAGTTTGTCATTCTGTAAATGGCAAAATAACAAACACCTGACCTGTAGATAATAGGTTAATTGTTTTAATATTACATTTTGCATTGATGTTTGTTTTAATGTTGTGATGGATGAAAAGAGGTCATTTTTTTAAAAAAAAATACAGGCCTTCCAGAACTGCAAATGTCTGTCCAGTAGTCTGATAAAAAACATCTCTTCGGTGATAAAATGAGTTGCATGCAGATGACAAGTAGGCTTGATGTGCCCTGAAAACATTCAGCTTGGAGTGACCTGTGATCATAAATTACTGGCATGCTGCATCAGATCCTAGACTTGTAATTTCATCAAGATCAACAAGATGCAATCTTGAAAACTGTTTGCATGATGTGAGGACGAATTGATGCCCTTGTCCTTCCAGACTGTTGGATCTGATGCTCAGGAGTCTGACTACTTTGTGTCTCTAAGTAGCAGTATAGGGCCATTGTAAATAATTAAGTAGAAATTTGTTACCCTTTTGTCAAATGTATTTCTGATGTTACTCTTCCTTCGCCTCCATTAAGAAATCCCTTGATTAAATTTTAAAGTCTTAAACAATTTGAAGGGCTGAGAGCACAGGACATAAACTACAGTCTGAATGTTTTGCACAGGAAAGTCATATTCTCTCTGGGAGCAAAGAAAATAATGTCAAGTGTTTAATATGCAATCCCGTGATTCTCTTTCAAGACATGATGCTATAGATTTGATTACCAACTCAGTGGCTTGTACTTGTAGGTCATTTATTTTCTCATTTATTTGCTTTTAGACATTCAGATTTTCTCTCTCAATATATTTACAAATATTTCTATATAAAATAGAATGTATAGCTGAAAACTTAATCCCATGCAGTTACATCAAAAGGATACCTGTAGAATAGTTCATATAAATGTGGAATATTTGGAATAAACGTTGCTGTTCATAACTTAAAAGCCGCAATTCTACCAATAAACCTATATTCTAAATTTTTCCTGAAGTGTATAAAAGAGCTTGAGAAAGAGATACAATATTTTACAAATAAATGAGAGCTAAAAAATCAATTGCCCTTATCTTGATTTCTGCATCTGGAGACATGATTAGGGATCATTCTTTTTATTATATAACTCTTTAAAAATATGTATACAGTTATAAAACTCACTCATTATTATGCATGTCTTGAAGCAGACATATAATATTTATAGTGACAAAAACCATTTACTATGCATTGAATAAAGAACACAATCTATACTCAAGGAAGGAAAAAAAAACCCAAAACCTTATCAGGGAGGAGCATATATTCCCATAGCAAAGAGCTTAATCCTGGAACAGAGGACATATCATTAATGTTGACCTGTTAATGCTAGGAAAAATATTGCTGTGCAGGCCTAAATGCTCTCACACAAATACATCATTAAATGTTTTATTTTTATTCTGATTTCTTTAATGTTTGTACACTCAGTTACAAATAGCCTCCATCCCTTAAAACTATATATAATTTTTCACCTCACTCCATTGAAGCAGTAGAAAATAAAAGCATCCTGGTATAGTATAACATTTAAAAAACACTCCCATAAGTGACAGCTCCTCAGTCATCATACCACATTTGCACTCCCTAAGTAGAATGCTGTGAAAAATGACAACTCCCTGTTACAGTTTTATTTACTCCCCCAGTAATATCTGGACACCCATTTAGAAGATTATAGTCGTTAACCTATATTGCAGACAGTGTATGCACTCCTTAGACTTTATGTTTGAAATATACATGCACTAATTATTTGCTTACAGAAAACGATGACTCATGCAGTTTTCACATCAGACAGATCCAATTGCATTTCATAGATTCATAGAGTCATATAATCTTTTTCCTAATTACATGCTACCGTTTCAAAATTTTACAATGTCAGGTTAGACACTTCCCCTAGTTAAACTTTGTAAAACAAACTCTCTGCAAAACAAATCTCTCTGCCTCTCCTCTGCCGACATTTCTTTATCTCCCAAGCTTGATGCACACTGTCTCTCCAGCTGAGAAGTGCGTATAGTTTCTTCTGAAATAAAGATACGTTGTTTCTAAGAAAACCTCAAGAAAACCTGCATATGTACCACTATGTATATCTACGTCCTCTTCTCACTAAATGAGCTGACTCCACAGATAGAATTTTCAATGTCTGTCAGAGAGCAAGAAAGGCTCAAACACTGAACTTCAAAAAACATGTTCAGCAACTGTTAGTGGCTGCAGGCTATATAATGAGTACCGCAGAGAACATTATAAACTGCAAGCTGAGGAAAGCTACAGGCACGACGGACTACATTGTATTGTCCAATACATGGTAGACATAATAGCACAGTAACAGAACAACATCTTGTATATACTTGTCAGAGTTGTGGTTCAGCAGCAGATTTTTCATTTTTTAGTTCCACCGCTGGGAAGATTGTGAATTTTTTGAGTTGCAATTGCCAAAAAATATTACTTTTTAAAAAATAATTCTAACAGCTTTTATGATATCTGAGGTCGAGCTTCTACTCTGGACACTTCTGATCTAAATTTGGTGAGCTCAGTTGAAGTCAGTGATTATTTCTGGCAGAAGAGCACAAGTGGGTCTGTATTATGCAATAATTTGCTAATCATCAACTACACTTAAAAAACTCAAGGGAGAGATGCCTCTTGAACAGGTGATGATATAGGAAAATGAACTATTTTTGAGCATTTGGTATGCTCTTTGTTTAGAATCTTTAACTCACTTACAGTAATTTATATTGTAGTGTTGAATGTACAAATAAACTTTTCCCAGAAGAACTTTTTAAATAATCTTTTTGATCAACTTTCATGAAATTTTAATGTACTGATCTTCAAGTTGCTTTGCAATTTCAGCATTGGAATAGTCTACAATGTACCCACAAAAATTATAAGCAGATGCCATAATCCCAGTACAGCTCCATGAACCGTAAGACTAAGTGTGCCAGTTTGTGGCCACAGAAGATCTATGCTACTGTCACATAATGGGCGTGTCTGAGCCAAATTCCAAATCAAGTAATTGCTTTCTGCCCCCTAAAGATCATCTGCTAATTTTAACTGAATAAAGTATTAGTTTTCCTTTTCTGTTCAGACAGCTGTTTTGCTGAGTGCTTTGAAGTATGTCCCAGGATCCTTTTCAGAGGTGGCTGGACCTGGCTTGTTTTGATTTGTTTATGTAAATATTGTTCTACCATGGTTAATTATTTCTTATTTAATATTGACTCTGACTTTGTTTGAGTCACTGTGGTTATTCACCTATTTATAAAGAAAAGCCCTTGGTATTTGCTAGTTATTAGCACGCTGTGGTGTGTGAGCTACTCAAGGACAAGAAGGGTACCTTGATGTCATCAACACTGATTACTGGCACATTCTGACATAATTGATAATGAGACTGCCTCTGTTGCCTAGTTACTCAAATGAAGTTCTTTTGGGCAGAATATGTTGTCCAGTGCTCATTTAAAAAAGAAAGTGCAATATAAACCAGCTGTGAGAACATCATTTTTCAGCACACACTGTTGTGGAATATCCTGGATGGAATATATACATTCACAGGAATATATATCTATATATATGCATATGGAATCGATACAATCACAGGCACGCTGGCCTGTGATTGTGTAACCAGTTCTTGGAGACTTGTTACCTCCATTGGCGGCTCTATTCACTGAGAGTGATATTAAGAGTGTTTTCCAAGAGATTCTCTCAGCAGTACAACTTCAGCTGATGCTCTGCTGTGAAAGCCTTTTTGCTTGCACTCAGTCCTTATTTCAGGGGTAGTTTCTCACACTGTGCTATAGGGATTCTCTGCTTATCAGGCATACACTCCTATGGCTTTTCTTCATATGTCCAGGTAACAGATACATTTATATTACTTTTCCTGGCTGGCAATGACACTTGCAAATGCATTATCATAAATCTCTGCATGTATATGTAAATAATATCTTAAAATTGAGAGGAAGAAAAATTATACTGAGGAGACTTAGCTCTTTCAGACTCTGAGGAAGGCTTGGTCTCAGTACAATCTTGCACTGTTTAGATCATTCTGTTGTGTATATATGTATTCTCTATTTATAATTATGCCTTTGTGAAAACCTTGCTGTTTATCAAAATATTGTAAAAAAAAAAAAAAGAGTGTTTGTATTCTTGATTTGGTTTAATCTCAGAATCATCCCATTCATTTACATAGTCTAGTTTGGAGCCCTGTTTCTCATCTGCATGGAAGAGCATTTTTTCCCCTTAAAAAACAAAACCAGAAAAGAATGTTTTGAAAAGTAGAATGAAATAAGATTGTCATGTTATTTGGTAGGTGATTTAACATTTGAGCCTCTGTTATTTGCATATCAAAATGAGACATAAAAGCAGCTTGAAAACAACTACAAAGCAGTAACAAGAAGCTACCAACCAAAATTCGTATATAGGACTGGGATAGACTGGTCTATTGTATATATTCATGTCATTCTTGAAAACACAAAGGAAAAAAAATAATGATTGTGTATGGAATCATCTGAGATTGCACAGCTCATTGTAACTACAATTGCTTGTTAAAGAAATTCTTTTTGCATGAATTTTTCTGCTCTTCAGTTTTAGTCCTTCTAGAGTTCCCAGTGTTTTTGCAACTTTTTTTTTTTTTTTCTTCCCCCTTTTCACTTGCCTTTTTAACTCAGTTGAAAACTGTTTCTCCTTCTCATGGGGGAATAACTGTCCCTGTCTGGGTATTATTTGGAAATGTAGCTCTTTTGACAAATATAAAGGCAACATTAGGCTGTAGATTTTATTTTTAAACCCAAACAATATATGCAGCTGACTTTAATTTTCTGTCATTAAAGAAAAATCAAGTAAGTGGAACAAAGAACTGTACACAAATAACAAAATTTCACTTTCACCTAGACATGTAGTCACATGGGCCAGCTGGTATAAATTGACATTGCCTTTAATAGAGCTGTAGCAGGTGACACCAGCTGAGCATCTGGCATCTATTTGGAAGATAAAATATGAAATCCATTTGCTATTTCGATATACGTCTGTACTTTCAGTGAAGAGAGGGTTATTTGAGTTGGAATATCAATCTGCACGTTATTAGTTAACAGATTAAAACTGATCTGAGAAGCACGGGTGATTACATACATATTTGGATTTTAACAAGTCCGTGTTTTTGCAGAACTGTGAGTAATTATAAGCCTGACTGGGTGAAATAGGATGAAATAAATCAACAATTTGTTATGAGAATTTACTCATCGATTTAGTGTGCAAATGATCAGCAATCATATGCACAGTGTCAAAGAGTGGGTTAAGTGGAGCTCGTTAAAAAGTCTTGTCTAGAACTCGACTCCTTAGGACAGTTCGGCCATGTGATCGACAATACTTAAGATTCTTATAGCCCTTCATTTAGCTGAGATTGTCCTTTTTCCTATGAAGTCAGAGCACTATTATCCATCCATTTGCTCAGAGATGCACGTCTTTGTCCCATTCTCACACTCGTGGTAGTCTTTCAAACTCTGCTCTTCACTTTGTTAGATTTTAAAGTCTTTTAATTGACGAAAGGAGTAATAGACATTCTTTTAATTCGCAAGAAAAGTGGTGAGAGTTTGGGGTTATGTCGCTGTCAATGTATAATTCCCATTTGTGTTTTGTGAATACCCTGTCGTGTTTTACACTTCATTTTGAAGGTAACATTAAGTGCAGCTTAGAGCATTCATTTTAAAGCAGGAGGTTGACACATAGTGAAGAGACTATAGCTGGGAAGCTTTGATAGAGCAATCAAGGGCCATCAACACTTAATGGCTCCACACCAGTGGATCAATGGGCTTGCTAGCAGCAGGGCCATTGACTTTGAACAACTCTCTGCCCAGAAGCTGAAAGGGTGCACGTAAGAGTCAGAGCTGGAAAATTTGCAGCATAAAGGCAGGGGGTTGAAAGGAGTCACAGGCTGTTTTAAAAGGGGAAAGTTCTCTGTGCAAACAGGGAAGTTTCTTCTTTAGCAGCCCAGTCAGCAGTTCAACAAGGCCAAAAGGGTTGTTTGTCTCCAAGTGATAGCCGAAATCTTGAATACAATATTGCTAAAAGATGAGGAATGGTAAATGTTTTCTGGGATGTTTAATTTTAGATAATTTGTGATTTATTCTTAAATATGAAAGTGTATACACATGTTTGAGAAATTGCATAGTGAGCCAGTGGTTCACAGAATCATAGAATGGTTTCAGTTGGAAAGGACCTTCAGGATCATCTAGTTCCAACCACCTTGACATGGGTAGGGACACCTTCCACTAGATTAGGTTGCTCAAAGCCTCATCCAACCTGGCCTTGAACATTTCCAGGGATGGGACATCCACAACTTCTCTGGGCATCCTGTTCCAGGGCCTCACCACCCTCAGAAGGAATGATTTTTTTCCTTAGATCTAGTTGAAATTTACCCTCTTTCAGTTTAAATCCATTGCCCCTTGTCTTATCACAACATGCCCTTGTAAAAAGTCTCTCTCCAGCTTTATTTTAGGCCCCCTGTAAGTACTGGAAGGCTACTATAAGGTCTCCAGGCTGCACAGCCCCAATTCTCTCAGCCTGTCTTCATAGCAGAGGAGCTCCAACCCTCTGATCATCTTCGTGGCCCTCCTCTGGACCCACTCCAACAGCTCAATGTTCTTTTGTTGAATCCCTCAGAGCTAAAAACAGTACTCCAGATGGGGTCTTACAAGAGCAGAGTAGAGGGACAGAATCACCTCCCTTGACCTGCTGACCACACTTCTTTGGATGTAGCCCAGGATATGGTTGGCATTCTGGGCTGTCAGTGCACATTGCCAGCTCATGTTGAGCTTCTCATCAACCAGCCCTCCCAAGTCCTTTTCCTCTGTGCTGCTCTCAATCCATTCTCCCCCCAGCCTGTACGCGCACTTGAGATTGCCTCAATCCACGTGCAGGACCTTGCATTTGGCTTTGTTGAACTTCATGAGGTTCACAAAGACCCACTTCTCCAGCCTGTCAAGGTCTCTCTGGATGGCATCCCTTCCCTCCAGTGTGTCCACAACACCACACAGCTTGGTGTCGTCAGCAAACTTGCTGAGGGTGCACTCGATCCCACTGTCCATATTGCTGACAAAAATGTTAAACAACGCTGGTCCCAATACCAACCCCTGAGAAACACCACTCGTCACTGGTCTCCACTGGGACACTGAGCCATTGACCGCAACTCTTTGAGTGCGACCATCCAGACAATTCCTTATCCACCGCATGGTCCATCCATCAGATCCCATCAGATCCACGTCTCTCCAATTTAGAGACAAGGATGTCAGATGGGACAGTGTCAAATGCTTTTGATAAGTCCAGGTAGGTTATGCCAGTTACTCTTCCTTTATTCACCAGTGCTGTAACCCCATCATAGAAAGCCACCATATTTGTCAGGTAGAACTTTCCTTTAGTGAATCCATGTTGACTGTGACTAATAACCTCCTTTTTTTCCATGTTCCTTAGCATAGTTTCTAGGAGGATCTGCTCCATGATCTTGCCAGGCAGAGAAGTGAGACTGACTGGCCTGTAATTTCTTGAGTCTTCTTTTTTTTTCCCTTTTTTAATATGGGGGCGATGTTTCCTCTTTTCCAGTAGGTGGGAACTTTGTAAGACTGCCATGACTTCTCAAATATGATGGATAGTAGATTAGCAACTTCATCCGTCAGTTCCCTCAGGACCCTCGGATGCACCACGTCAGTTCCCATGGACTTGTGCACCCTCAGGTTCCTTAGATGGTCTCAGACCTGATCTTCTCCTTCAGTGGGCAGTTCATTCTCCCAGTCCATGCCTTTGCCTTCTGTGACTTGGGCTGTGCAGTTGGAGCACTTGGCAGTGAAGACTGAGGTAAAAAAGTCATTGAGTACCTCAGCCTTCTCCACATCCCAGGTAACCAGGTCTCTCATTTCCTTCTGGAGAGTGCCCGCATTTTCCCTAGTTCTCCTTTTATCACTGACACGCCTGTAGAATCTTTTCTTGTCACCCTTGATGTCTCTGGCCAGATGGAATTCTATCAGGTGTTTAGCTTTCCTAACCTGATCCCTGGTTGCTCGGACAATTTCTCTGTATTCCTCCCAGGCTACCCGTCCTTGCTTCCACCCTCTGTAGGCTTATTTTTTGTGTTGGGGTTTGTCCAGGAGCTCCTTGTTCATTAAAGTTTTGTAGACAGCTGTGTCTTGAGGAGACTGATACACAGGTTTTACAGTGTTAGCAGCAGCATTATATGATGTTCCACTACATAAAGAGGATCTAACCAGATTTTACACTAAAGAAGTTTGTCCAAGAAAGTTTTCTGGAATTTATGATCAGACATTAACTAGAATTAGGACATTTAGAAACATATGGGATCCAGTAATTCTATCCAGACCTTTCACAGAGGGCAAGTAAACAGTCTCAACAAATCTGTGTATCAGTACAGAGGTTTTAGCTTTTTTTGTTTACCTGAAAAAAGAAAATAGTATAGGAGGTCGTGCATAGGTGCATGCATTTTCTTCTGGCTAGCAAAATTCAGTGGTGTGACAGTTGCTCAGGTAACCATGTTTTATTTAAACAGCTGAAGAAATATTTGGTACATGGACTTCGAGGACGAAATTCACTACTTTGTGAAAAATGGCTGAGAAATTGGATGTATGCAGGGAGATAATGGGTAAAAGGTATACTAGATTTGGAACAACATACTGGGGAAAAAAGGTGGATAATGGAATGTGATTATTAGAATGGGAATGTTTCAGGGGATAGATGTGTGTTCAACAGTGGTATTGAAAGGATATATCATAGAGAAATACATTTTGTTTGTAAAAAGAAACATTTATATAATACAGACAAACCCTACAGCTTGTGGGCACTGATATCACATCAACACATCACAAGCTTTTTATTTAATTGAGTGTGATTTAGGAAAAAGCATTTAGAACACAGTCTGCTCCATCACATCAAATCAATTTAAATTAACAGACTAATGTTTCAGCTGTAAACTGATGCTAATCAAGGACAAGATGCTAGAAGTACTAAGCACCTCTTGTAAGCTTTAAAGAACCTTGATTTCTGTTTACTACAGTGGGAACAGAGAGTCATGATCCACATCTTTCTCAAAAAATTGGGGTCTTTGTAGGATTTTTTTCAGGTCATATGCAGTTACTCTCACTGCGTGGTCTGGATTTTCCACAACTGTAAGTAAATGTTTAATCAGCTCTTAGCTAACAATCTGAATAGATGATATTAGGCATATGAAGAAAACAAATGTGTTCTTACATGGATGGTGATTTTTGGTATTATCATCTGGATATTCCAGAAACATTATTTAAAGGGTTTGTTTTTTTTTTTCTTTAAGGTTAAGGCAATTAAAAATAGCTCCAGCAGAAGCAGTTATAATGAAATCCTTTCATAATATTCCATTCTCTGATGCTACTTGAATAATTAAACAATAACAACAACAAAAGAATTCCCAGGTGACAAGTTAATCTCATCTGGTTTCTTTCTTTCTTCCTTTTTTTCCTTCCCCCTCCAACTAAAATCCAGAGGGACAAGTGGTTTGTTGGGTCAGCTTTAACAAATGGATGTGCAGTCCCTGTTACCAGGGCTACAAATTATGGCCATCTTCTCTCAAAATCATAGAAACAAGACTACAACAAACATAAATTACCTATAATTTTCTTATTCCAATAATTCAAATTCACATTTCCATTCCTGGGGATGAGTAAAGGAAAGTATGATTCATGTTGCAGTGAAAAGCTATTAAGGTCTAAGATTACTTAGGCTTTGAGTGAAAGGTGCCTGTTACTGTAAATGTGGAAAGCTAAAATAAAATCTTTGGTTAGATTAGAAGACATATTTAAGATTTTTGCACCTATTTGGCTGGAAATGTATGTCACTTTCTGAAATTCTACAGCTCCTCCAAATTTCCTAGTTTATTATTAATACATTGAAAACAATCTCATTTTCAACCTGGTCTAAGTACCATGAGTCCCCTACTCCCCCCAAAAAAGAAAAAAAAGTGTAAGCAAAATCTAAATTGTTCTTCTCTAGCCCTGCACTGACTTCCTAATAGTGAGCTAGAAATTACCTCAAACATGAGCCAAGCTGTTCACAAATGAGAGTCTACTCCTTTGAGGATCTATATTCATTCCGTGTTGCTCTAAGAGCCAGACTTTTTTGTCCTGGTGTACTTTGAAGCCGAGGGAGGCACTGTATGAGAGACATACATGCTGCAGCGGTTACTCTGCCCTTTAGTGAGCGATGTGTCTGTAGCCAATGCTGTAACAACCTGGGAGTCTATCCTTACTTTAGTAATTTAGAAAATAGAAATCTATCTGTCTTCAGAGCTTCCTTGTATTCACTGAAAGGTTTTCGCAGCCATGCTGCATCCCTCCATGCCTTCACGTGCAGGCCACCAGTGTGAAGGCTATTGCCCTTTCCAATCAAACAATGAAGGCCTATGGCATTCATACAACATTATTCATTTTGGTAGCTTGAATAAAAGAAGGTGTACCGAAGCCAGGATTTCTCTGACCTAACAGAGTTCATCTTTAAAATCTGCACATCTACATCTGAAATATCAGTGGACTGTAAGCAAAGAAATTTACAGTTTGAGTCCTTAGGCAGAAATCACATCACGTGTGGTCACATGAATCACAGCCTAAAATTACGGATTTTCTTTCTGTTGACTATGAAGAGAATCTGGAGTAGCGAATTCAAACCAGATATCTAAGTTGTAGGTGACAGAATCAGTTGAGAAGACATCCCAGGGTGTGATGGCACTCGCCAGTGAATCAGCGGAAATATCCTGATCTTGGATGGAGCCCAGAATTAAGACTGTCTTCTTTCATTATCCTATATAATAATTTTCAAGCAAATCTGTCTCAAATATTTTAAATGGAACAGTCTTAAGTTTAAACGCATTTATGAATATAAAAAAAACACGATGACTTATCACTAGTCATAAAGGAGTAAAACCAGTGATTTCAGAGTAGATTGTACATTAATGTAAATTTTTATACTCTAAGTAAAAGCATTTATTGGTATGCACATTAACAAATGCATGAAATCGTATCGTTTTAAAAGATGAAATTACTTGAAACTTACTTTTTTGACGGTCTGGAGTGAATGTATTTGGACTCTAATTTTGACTGTTAATTTCAAAAGTTTTTATTTCTGTTTAAACTCAGAATTATCTTTTTTATCTTCAGTGAAATATTAGAACATGCTAGAAAAGAAAGAGACAAAAAAAATGATCTTCTAAACAGTACTAAATACTAGTTTTCCAGTAGTATTCAACTGTTTCTTTATCAAACAGATCAGATTAATTATTTAAAATGCGTTTAAACAAACAGATTTTTTTTCCTGTTGAAATTAAAACTATCAATTAAAGAATAAACATGAAAATTTTTCACTTTTATTCTACAGAATGAAGCAGTGCTTGAGACACTGAGCATTAAACACTTTAGGACACTAAAAAAAAGGGAGAGAGATATTTCAGTGCTGCTGGTAATTTTGTGTGTTTATCATATATCTCTTCCACATGCTCACAGCAAGCAAGACCAAGAGAGTATTTGTAGCTGCATGTCTTCATCCTGATTTGAAATTTATTAAACATACATTAATACATTCAGAAAAATCCTAACTGCTTTTCCAGTAAGCCAGAGCATATACGAATAGTAAACACAGAGATTTAATTTCATAAATAAGTTCCCACAATTCTTTCTTTGCCAAACAAGGGCTTTTAATTAAAGAATTTTCCATCATAAGTAAATTAAAAATAAAGGGTGTCATGAGATCAATCCTTTCAGCTCCTGAATGCCAACGAAAAGAAATGCAATAAGCTGAAGCGTAAGAATTCTGGTTTGCAAGGTGAAATCCAGCTGCATTATAATCAATGAAAAGCTTTGTTATTGATTTCCATACAGCCCAGATATTTCCTGACGCCATTTGCTAAGTACCTGTCCTAATAGGCTCTTACATAGCAGGGGGGTTGTGTACTGTCATCAACAGAGTAAGCAAAGCTGCACTCTTGTCTTTGAAGAGAGCATAGGTGAGTGGGAAGTAGGCACAGATGCTCTATGTGCACCTATGGAATGCACTAAGACGCAGCAAAATAGTGTTCAAATTTTCGTTTTCTCCCACCGACCATCACTATTCAGCAATGCTTCCTGTGTGCTTTCAAACTCATGAGCAGGAGCAATCGTGAGTTATTGCCACACTGTGACTGGCATGTTCCCAATGAAGCTGAGCCTCTCTGAAACAGCTGCTGAAAGCTGAATACCTTGAACCAGCCTCAGCATCTGAAACACTAAGCTTCTCTGTTTATGTAAGTTTTTTGTATCATGTACTGTAAAGCCATATCTTGAACAGCCTTACTTGCGGTTTTGTTATTATTCCCTTACAACCCTGGGTGGAGCACTCCAAAATATTTCGTTTTCTTAGCTTGCATCACATGCTTAGATGAATGTAAGCAGAAATAGCTTCAGCTTCAATTGTGCGTAGCCTACAATTCAAATTACTGCAGCTATGCTCTTTTTTGTTTAAAGCAGCTTATGTTCTCTTCTTTGGGAAATAAAAGGGTTTCTATAATGGGATAAAGGAGAAGACATTGTTAATTACTCATTTTCATTTTCAATAAATTTTGGTTCACCTAGGGCAAGGCCAACTCTTATTTACAAAAGAAATAGATACTTATTTTTAGCTTAAACTAACCATAGCACAGACACTTTTTGAAAGTCCCATTTCAGATATGAACAAACCTTTTAGACTGTCTTACAGAGAGGTGGAAAACTCGAGTTACAAATAAAACTTCGTATATTTCACCAAAGCTTCAGGATCAAAGTTCATTTCTAGTTTGAAAAATGTCTCAAAAAATATTTAACTTTAGTGGAAGTCTTTGGGTATTCTCAAAGTGCTGGCAGGTTTCCATCCCTAATTTCATTTTTTGATGATATAGGTGTCGCAGTGTTATAAGTAATTTTCTCTGCTTTGTTTTTCACTATATTATGCTGACTGAATTCATGTGGAGGTTCTAGTGCAATGTGAAGCATGCCCTTAACGTTGTTTCCTAACTGTCTAGCTGGACCAGATCAAAGTTACTTTGTTCCCTCTATGTGCCTGAGCCTCCTCCAACGTAATCTACAGAATGAGAAAGAGGAGAATGAAGAACATAGGAACTCGTAAAATCTTGACCTCCTCTGGGTATGTGCAAGGATGCATTGGTTCGAAGATGTTCTCCCAAGCCCCTCACTTAAGATCGGCATTAACGCTGTTTCAATAAATTAATGAACTTAAAATGCTAGTAGAGAGCTTTGGCAGGGAATGAATGTTCTGTGTCATGTATTAAAAAATGTGTGAAAACTTTGGTTGAAGCGTCATTTAAGTATTATTTTTCTAATTAGCTACTTAGTAGTTGGACTGAAATGATTAAGTAACTGAAATAACTGATCTAACTCAGTAACTTCAGGAACCAACCTCAATCTTTGATGTAAGCATTTTCTGGTTATCAAATTACACCATCTTTGCTGCGTTGCTCTTTTGCTCCTTAATTTTTCAAGGAGATACTTAGAAAATGCTATGGTAGTTTTTCTGTTTAGCCAAATGTGGTGACACACAATCTACATGTTGGTGGTGGCAGGTCCTAAAATTTGCAAAGTACAAGCAAGTGGTGTAGTAAAAGTTAGTTTCCAGACACAGTGATATTTTTCCAATGATCCAAACAGCTTTAAGAACACAAAACATACAAGAACTATGTATTCTTCAAGCCAGGTTGTTACCTTTACAAGAAATATCCCAAAACAAATATTGTAAAAGGTTAGGAGAAGAATGGCTGAGGCAAGAGAGCTTCATAAACTCCAATGTACATGAGAAAATTTTTTCTTTCGATAGAGGTTTGGAGCAACTATTTGTAAGTCATCCAATTTTTAGCTTCTTCTTTAATAATAAATCCAAAATTATTTTGTAGGGTAAAAGCCTTTTTTAATTTTTATTTTTTTAATTTCAAATAAATTCTGTTAGAGTTCAAAGATTTATGGAAAGAAAAGTATTATTTCCAAATAAATATATAATTTATTTAATAACTAATAATCAGCTTTATAGCTCTTGTACAGATTTTAAACAATTTAAAAAGTTAAAGGGCATCAAAGTTATTTCAGAGTATCACTTTAGAGAATGACATTCTGAACTGAATAATTGTCAGCTAATGTATCTTAATAAGAACCTTTAAAATCTATACTTTCTCCCTACCTCTTTACTGAGTATCTAGAAAAAAAAATGCAGTCTGGAGGTTATGAAAGTTTGACTTCTGTCAATAAGGTGGCCATCTTTGTCTCTTCAGAGCTTTCTGATGCTGAAAGCGTAAAAGAAAGACAAAAATCTGAAGCCGATACGGGCAAAATTCCAGAGTGTTCATGGAAACAGTGTCCTAATCAATCTGCAAGTAAAATATCAGGCAATTAACACTGAAAGCTTGTTTAATTAGGGTGAATCATGTAAAAGGAAATATTGGATAGTTCTATTTACAAAATCATCGTATTTGCCCTTTAGTTTACTAGAGTTATAATTCAAAGTTTCTACACATAAGTACTAATGTTGTCTTGTTTTCCATAAAGATTATAAATTGTTCTGCTAGTTAATTCTCAGTGACAATATGAGGAAGGTTTGTTTGTTAATAACAGTCTAGATGCAGGGTTAATGATAAGAAATCATTATATACAATAAGGAACATACACAAAACTTGTGTAAATAGCTAATACCTAGGGTGTGCTAATGTGAAAAAATAATTGGAAAATATTTTTTATTACATAATCACACCTCAAGAATTTGGTAACTAAAATCTTAGAGATCCATAGCCTATTTTCTTATAAGAATAAAATGCTAACCGGTAGGTTTTTGTTAGAAAATGAAAAAACCATACACATTTTGTTCAATATACGTTGAATAAAATGTTTGTTTTGCAAAATATATCCATACATAATATACAGGTTCTTTATAAAAGCACATTTTCTCGAAAGCTGTGACAATTTACATGCTATAACTTTGCCAGTTTATGGCTCTTCAGAGCTGATCAACAACAGACATTGAAAAATCTGCTGTAGTCATCTAACTTTTAACCATTCTACCCTTCCTCATATGAAGATGAGCAAATATTGGCTCATCATTTTTGTAATCCATGGTGACCAGCTGTATACTTGCTGCCTGAGGGAAATATTCATAACATTTTGTACATATGAAGGTAAATTAGCTAGAGACATATAGTTTTAGCTTTGGTTTGTACACCTGTACTTTAAAATTCTATAAAAAAGCATAGAAAGGATTGAAAAAGAGTGTTTGGAAGGCAAATAAATAAATACAGGGTATCGTTCTGTAATGCTGCATGCCAACTGCAGCTGTCATTTCAGGGCAAGCGGTGAACAGGCCTGTGGCAGACTGACACAGAGGTTGGACTTTGCAGATAAGGACAAGGACTTTTTCTCTGCTGAAGAGCTATACTATCCACCATAAAGAAAAGAGTGCTGGTGTGTGATATTCTCATTAGCCTGTTCTGCTTAGCAGGTGTGCTGTTGCCAGCTGTGCCAGCTGCAGCTTAGTGGTGGCCTTCAGAGTCAAGCCAAGGTACGGTCAAGGTACAGCACAGCAGCAGTCAGCTCTTTTGTGATAGGAACACAGTCTTTCAGATAACTACCCATAAAGTTTACTGTATGTAAACATTTTGAATTGCTGTACAGCACCCAAAGATAACAAAAAGATATCTGGAAACAGGAATTCAGTAGTAAGTTCTAAATAGTCTTAAAATACCAGGAAAATTATGCTGTATAATTAGCAGCAAAGCACCGCATATAACATCATTAGCTGTCAAAGATGTAGAAATGGTACTTCAAAAGTTTTTATACTGCCAAAAAATTGTAGCTGAAGAAATGAAACTGCAGATGATCTAAAATCACATTTGGAAGAACTGGAAAGTGAATCTTCTTAGTGGCTTATTGCTATACATGTTGTTTCGTCAGTCACTTTACATTATTCCTCATGTCAAGGTGTTAGTGTCAAAAATTGCCTTTTACTCATGCATCCTTTTAGTAGGTAAGAAAGCTGATTAACTTATTTAGGAGGTAATTACCTAGACAAGAATTAAGAGTTAGACTGTGCCTGGATCTTTCACATATGCTCAAAGGGAAAGAAAAAAATGAACAGCCACTGTAATTCTGTTGCTTCTGAGCAATGGTTCAGTTCAGGATAAGACCCTTATGCCTTCATGAGCAAAATTTTTTATCAAATTATGTTATTATCAAAAAAGATGGTTCCCTGCACTTGGTTTACCTTGAAAGAAAGCAATAAATTAAAACTGATACATCTGTTCCAATTGCAGTTTGTGTAGATAAACTCTGAGACGTTTACTTCTTTAAAGGCAATTTTTCTTTGTTTTTCAGAAACAACATGCAATCTGAGTATCAACATGCATCTTCCATGACCATATTCCTAAAACAAAAGATATATGAGTTCCGCAGGTAGAAGCAGTGCCTAAAGTTGTGCTATCTTGCAGATAGAATTCAAGATTCACCAGGAAAGAGAAAGATGGGCAAGTGTAATACTATTTCAGTCTGTTATATGTGTTAAAATACAGAAACAGCGCTGTGAATGGGAGAAAGAACTCTTATCTCTAAGGTGAATCTCTAAGTACAAGACTATACAGTTTTCTCGGATATACGTTTCGTGTTTTCTCAAACATAAAACACCAATGTTATCAACATGTGGTTGATAACACATCAGTTTTTCAGCTATTGCTGAATAGTACTTGCAGAGCATCAAGGTCTTCTCTGTTTCTCATTCTGTCCCCACAGCACGTAAACAGGGATGGACAAGAGGCTGTCAGGGGACACAGCTGGGACACTTGACCTAGATTGACCAAAGAGATATTCCATATGATATGATGCCATGCTCCACAATAAAACTAGGGCATAGTCTTCGCAAAGTATCCACTAGTTGGAGAGTGGCTGGGAGTTGGTCCCCTCTCCTCTCCTCTCCTCTCCTCTCCTCTCCTCTCCTCTCCTCTCCTCTCCTCTCCTCTCCTCTCCTCTCCTCTCCTCTCCTCTCCTCTCCTCTCCTCTCCTCTCCTCTCCTCTCCTCTCCTCTCCTCTCCTCTCCTCTCCTCTCCTCTCCTCTCCTCTCCTCTCCTCTCCTCTCCTCTCCTCTCCTCTCCTCTCCTCTCCTCTCCTCTCCTCTCCTCTCCTCTCCCTCTCCTCTCCCTCTCCTCTCCTCCTGGTTCTCTCACCTACCCCACTGAGGGAGGATTGAGTGAACGACTGGGTGGAGGCTTAGTCGCTGGCCAGGATCAATCCACCACATTTACTTACCTTTTTAGATTATGTTGCCAAGCATAGTAGAAGTGAGGAATGTGAGGTAGTAAGTCTTAGCGGGCTATACCCCAAGGAAGTGGATACTGACATATCTAAGGCTTATGCTTCGGAATCAACTGAAGTTCTGCATTTTCTGTGAGATAAGAAACTCCGATAGAAACTGATAGACAGAAGCTGCTGGAAAGATGCAGGTTGTGAAGTTCAGCTGTATTTGAGAATTCTCAGCAGACAGGGATTTTGAGAACTAGTATGCATTGCACAATGGCTACAAGGAGAGAGACAACCAGATACAGAAATTACATTGATTTCCTAGGCAAGATCGTAGCTCCTGTGGAACTTATTAGGATGTATCTTGTTTACTCTTTCTCTACTGATTCTGTATTGAATAATCAGAGTAAAGAATCAAACTGACTTCAATGAGACTTGTATCTGGTCCTGAAAGACTGAATAAGAAAGTTCCTTGTACTGAAATTACACAATGAATCCTTCTTTCTGAATCCATTAGTTATTCCTTACACCACATCTACTTCTCTAACAAAGATTGTCCTTGGTATGTGGTTAAAACAAAGAGAAAACAACAATCAAACATCATCTTCATTCTTGGCATTGAAAGATGCTATTTTGTAAAGGTAAAAATAGCACAGAAGAGGACAATACTGCCTTTCTTACTGCTTACATTTATGTTTTCAGAAATACATAAATAAAATGTTCAATTTACTGGAATCTTTTTTAATGTAATGTAACCTACATTTTATACGAAATGTAACATTTATTCAGACATATTTTTGCTAAACTTGGTATAGGGAATAGAAACTAAACACTGATTTTTTTTTCCTCCCTTTAAATCTGATTGCCAGAATTGTTGGATATAGTTTTATGTTATCAGCTGTCTTTGCTAACACCTTCATCAGAGGAGCATAGTGAAAAAGCAACCAATTAAAACAATGCCTATTCAACTTTCATCATCTCTTCTCTTTTCTTGCAGTGAGATAGTCACTTGTATGTAATTGTCCCATGATGGAATGAAGGCTGCAATGGACAGTTCTGTTGCAATCTGTCCCTTTTTTTTTTTTTTTTTTTTTTTTTTTTACAGTAGAAACTGGTGCAAATATAAATGGTTGGTTTAGTTTTCAAGGATATAAAACTATTTTTTAGTTCAGGCTCAATTATTAGGACACAAGTTTTATATGTAAAACATCCTCATGCCTCTGCAAATTTTTTATGTAATTACAGGTATGCCGAGCAGGCCAAATCCCAAGAAACACTCAGGTACGTAACTTCCATAAAAATCAGTAGAAATCATGTGCTTGGATGTTAGCAATGATCTTAAGTCTCAGTCTCCTTAGATGTTACTTACGCTCAGAAAGCTGGTTCTGCATTTGAAATAGAATGGCTGAGAGAACGTTTCTTTACCCCACAGAGACACTGCTAAGTATCTTGCACTCATTAATAGTTTCTGTTTAACTTACTGTTCACTATTGGATAGGTAAAAAACAGACCCTATACTAAATTCACTGTTTTACCAAAAAATACATTAAACAATTCAGACACTTCATGGAAAACATACAATGCTTTTTAACATAGCACTAAAATTCTGGATTTTTAGCAGAAGGAAAAACAGTATGAGACATAATCCATCATAAAACACAAGAGATTTGTTTTTATTATCCTGTCAAGATTGACAGTTAAACTTTTTAAGATAAAAGTCTAAACATTGTTGAGGAATTCCTTATTTCTTTGGGCCTCTTAGGACCCCATTAAATTAATGCTCAATCAGAATGATATGAATTATGGACAATGTCCATTTCAAAATAGTTTAGGTCTTGTAAGACAGGTTGAACTTATCCCTGTCATGCACTCTCTTCATCACTACGTGGAGCTGCTTAAGCCTTTTTACCCTTGGAGATATCTAAATTCACTTTTCCAAATTAAAAGGTGCAAAAGTTCATGAGAATATTGGATCTTCATTATAAATACCACAGAGACTTCTGGCAACCTCTGCCAAAGATGTGAAGTATTCCCTATTTCATTCAAAAGTTATCTATATTACTAGACAGTAAAACTACAGCATACTGCTCATAGACATTTTTGTGCCACCGAGAAGAGTCTGGCTCCATCCTCATGACAGTCAACCTTTACATGTTTGTAAACATTAATGAGGTCCCCCCTCAGTCTCCTCTTCTCCAAGCTAAAGAGACCCAGCTCCCTCAACCTTTCCTCATAAGGGAGATGCTCCACTCCCTTCATCATCTTTGTGGCCCTGCGCTGGACTCTCTCAAGCAGTTCCTTGTCCTTCTTGAACTGAGGGGCCCAGAACTGGACACAATATTCCAGATGCGGCCTCACCAGGGCAGAGTAGAGGGGGAGGAGAACCTCTCTCGACCTACTAACCACACTCCTTCTAATACACCCCAGCATGCCATTGGCCTTCTTGGCCACAAGGGCACATTGCTGGCTCATGGTCATCCTGCTGTCCACCAGGACACCCAGGTCCCTTTCCCCTGTGCTGTTCCCCAACAGTTCAGTCCCCAACTTGTACTGGTACATGGGGTTGTTCTTACCCAAATGCAAGACTCTACACTTGCCCTTGTTGTATTTCATTAAATTTCTCCCCACCCAACTCTCCAGCCTGTCCAGGTCTCTCTGAATGGCAGCACAGCCTTCAGGTGTGTCAGCCACTCCTCCCAGTTTAGTGTCATTAGCAAACTTGCTGATCGTGCACTCTATTCCCTCATCCAAGTCATTGATGAATATGTTGAACAAAACAGGTCCCAGTACCAACCCTTGAGGGACTCCACTAGATACAGGCCTCCAGCTGGACTCTGCAATGCCATGCCAGCGTATATATCATGCAATGCCATGGCCAGCATATAGAGGAGGGGTGACTGGGAATTTGAAATCTCTCTTCTGGGGAGTTCTCTCAGTCTCTTCTTGGACTCTCGAAGCTCTATCTCTGTCATTCTCTTTTCAGGCTTCTCACTTGTTTGGGATTATGATGTTGGCACTTATCTGTTTCAGGATCACTTGCCTGGACGAGATGTGCGATTGTCACCGGGTGGTGAGCCATTACACTGTGTGTCACTTGTTTATATGTACTATTATCATTACACATATCTATATAGGCATATATGATGATGATTATTATTATGTCATTATTACTTTTACTTTTATATTATTATCATTATTAAATTGTTCTTATCTCAACCTACGAGTCTCCTTCTCTTTCCCCTTTAATTTTGTTCCCCGTTCCCCAGGAGGTGGGGGAGGGTGAGCAAGTGGTTGTGTGGAATTTAGTTTGCGACTGGGTTAAACTGCAACAGTAGATGTTACAATTGGTTTGATGTGATAGTTTACCTATATTCAATTTTCCATTGCTTCACCAAATGATTCATCTGTGCTGGAGGTGCTGCAGTTGTCCTTTTTTTCCTTCGTAGTGCTCATTGTAACTGTTTGCCAACAGGTCCAATTGATACATTTCAAAAAAAAATTTAATGCACATTGTCTTAACCTGGACTCATTTTGAAAAAATTGGTGTACTGTTGGTGTTCCTTAGCTCTGAACTGGGCAGTAGGTTGATATTGGGTTAAATTAGAATTTTCAGTCTTGTCAGAGTATTTCTATACTTTCTATACTTTTAACTATTGATTATAATTTAATTTGCTTGACGAATTTCTATTTTATTAAGAGTTAATTTTAATTCAGAAATCTCTCAGACTCTGTTAGTCAATTCTTATCACTTACCAGAGATAAACGACTTTTAGCAGCTCTTAAGAGTTA
The DNA here is from genome assembly GCF_009769465.1 of Tauraco erythrolophus. NCBI lineage: Eukaryota > Metazoa > Chordata > Aves > Musophagiformes > Musophagidae > Tauraco > Tauraco erythrolophus. The sequence continues at coordinate 93,792,292 of NC_141465.1, read as the reverse complement.
TGACATTCAAAAATTTTGTTATACATTTTTGTTTTTTAATTTCACAGTTTGAAGCCCTATCTCACACATGCTTAGTTATATGCAGAATGCCAGAGTTTTAAAATTTCTTGCTTATTAAAATAGCCTTTGTTGGATTTAGTGGAAAAAAAATGCAGCAAATGCAACGGGACTTGTGATCATATGACATAAGATTGCTGTCTTTGTGTTCTTCCACCCTGGTACTTGTTGCTCAGCAATCCTGGGTGAAGCACTGGTTCACCTGGCTTATCTTTTGCATTTTCTTTTTTTTTTTTTTTTTGGCACAGATACAGTTTTTAGCCACTCATTCCTCTATTTCAGGCTACTTTGAAGTTGTTAATTTACTGTGGACTTTCATCTCTTCTTCAATTTTTACCCCCTTCAGCTAAAAATATTTAAAGCAACAGTTTCCAGTGCTACAAAAGTGATCGGTGGCTCTTAGAATTGATAATCTAGATTTATACAAGATAGGGAATTATGGGAAAGAAACTCCAAGTTTAGCACATTCACTGAAACATAGGCTTCTCTGGGGACAGACTTTTTAGTAGGGCCTGTAGCAACAGGACAAGGTGTAATGGTTTTAAACTAAAAGAAGGTAGATTCATAATAGATATACGAAAAAAAATTTTTACCATGAGGATGGTGAAACACTGGAACAGGTTGCCCAGAGAGGCGGTAGATGCTCTATCCCTAGAAACATTCAAGGTCAGGTTGGAGGGGGTTTTGAGCAACGTGATCTAGTTGAAGATGTCCTTCCTCATTGCAGGGGGCTTGGAGTAGATGACTTTTAAATATCCCTTCCAACCCGAACTGTTCTATGTTTCTATGAATCTTATTCAGAATATGGTATATACATGCAATATTAAATGTATATGTGTTTCACCAAAAGTAACATTAAACTACATATTCCTTCTTAATTATGTGCAAAGTAACAGCACTAAAACTCTTCAGATGTTATGGTGTCTAAATAGTTGGTAGCACAAGCAAGAAAGATGAAATTTCAGCCAAAACTAGATCAAAGCCTTCCATATTACTCAACTCATACTTGTGGACACAGATAAGTGCACATAACTATGTCAGGAGTCGTAGCTTACAGCTCCTGGGGCCCCATAATAATAAATGTAAAAGCCAGTAAGTCAGCTATTCATAGATTACTCTATACTTAAATGCTAGCAATGGAATAGTTTTTCCTCTTTCCTGCCTCTTACACTTATGTCGTTTTCATAGAGAATCACTTTTCAGGCCAAGTTGTAAAACAATTCTTGCCTCCAGCCTTCACAGGTAAGGTAAAGTCCATCCTTTGATGGATTCTTATTACTTATTAAATATTTAATAAGCTCTGAGACTAGTTCAAGGCTGTATTTCACTCTTCCCAAGTAATTTTGGTGCTGCTTGTCAAGGAAATAATATAAGCTGAATGAAGGGCACACAGCACTAGTTAGCGGTTTGCATACATGCCAGTAATAATAACTTACAGATGTATAATCAGTTTTTTTTTTCTGTTTTAGCTTACACGAAGTTGCATTTTAAAATATTACCCTGAGGGGAAAAAAATAAAAGTGCTGAAAACAGATGCAGGATACAAAAACTCAACAATATCCAACTGCTGTGCTGAAAAACTGAATTTAAAAGAACTTTTTTGTCTTTTTTTCCTGTGATTGGCACAATTTTTAGCATATTAAGAGCAGCAAATAAGGTGACTAGGCTCAACAAGCAACCTCCTGTTGTTTCCCTTATCCTTACTTTCTTGCTTTTCTTGTCTTTGTTGGCATCTCTTTGTCTAATAAGCATTGACTTTCTTATTTCAGAGGCTCTATAATATTCTGAAACAAGGTTAGTAATCTTGAAGATTTTCTATATCACCATGGCAAAGCGATAAAAAAACCCCTCCAGAACTCTCTGAAAGTTCATCCATTTTTGAAAGCATAATGTAGAGCTATTGAAATAGTATTGCTGGTGATTGGGAAAATATGAAGGATTATTTTGTTTTACCTTGAAATTTCAAAAATTAACTTCTGTTTACACAACAGTTACCACTTTACAGTTCCATTCTGGTGCTCAGTGTGTCTAATCACAGCAGGTAGTGTGACCAGCTTCATTAATTCAGTCAGAAAGATCGTGGCTAGCTACTAACTGCTTTTGTCTCTTGAAGAGTAGACATGATTGATAAAAGGACATTAAGATAAAGATGGTATAAAACAAAAGCATTGAATAAAAAATACCATATTTGTTTTTCACCTGCTGAATTTGAGGTTTTCTAAATAAAATTTATATAGTAATATTCACATCTATTTAAATATGGACAATTAAAGTAGCATTAAAGCTAACTTGGAAAGAGGAAGAGTAACAAAGGTAAAAGATCTTAGAAATGTTAATGAAATAAATTTTTCATGGGATATTTACATCTGTGAGGAACCAAATAAAATCACTGAAAATATGATTGTTATCAGGAAATAGAATATAGTATTCAGTTTTACGACGTTTATTTGACAATTATATGGGATATCATTGACATAAGTTCTTTTAATTCTCTATCAACAGACTAAAATTTCCAGTTAAAAAATATTGAGCTATCAGAGTCAACTAGATGAAAAAAATGTTGAAATTGAATGTGTCAATATGTTATTTAATCACTGCCAAAACAATTCAATATTTCTCTTTTAGACAAAGTACCGTGCTACTTTTGTGGACAAGTACATTCTTACTGGATGTGAAATTGGATCAGAAATTCCTGTCTTGCCAATCTACAGCATTGTAACCCAGTAAATATATTAACACTATTGTCTGTGAAAGGCTGCAGACCTAGAATAGAAGGTGGAATAGAGATATAGGGTGATCACAGAGGCCTGGAAAGTACAAGAACAACATGAAAGCAGATGCCAGCATCTTTAAACCACTCACCAGTGTTCAGCTACTGGTCTTCAAAGGAATGCAACCTTGAGAGATGGGAAAAAACAGTTTTAGCAATGAAAAAAAATAAAATAGAAAAGCAAGAGTAGAAAAGAGCAAACATAGGCCCCATTTTTAAAAAGGGGAAAAAAGAAGACCCAGGGATTACAGACCAGTCAGTCTCACTGAGAAGAGAAGGCTCCGGGGTGATCTTATTGCAGCCTTCCAGTACTTAAAGGGGGCCTACAGAAAAGCTGGAGAGGGACTTTTTACAAGGGCGTGTAGTGATAGGACAAGGGGCAATGGATTTAAACTGAAACAGGGGAGATTTAGGTTAGATATAAGGAAGAAATTTTTCACTCAGAGGGTGGTGAGGCAGTGGAACAGGTTGCCCATAGAAGTTGTGGGTGCCCCATCCCTGGAGGTGTTCAAAGCCAGGTTGGATGAGGCTTTGGGCAACCTGGTGTAGTGGAGGGTTTCCCTGCCCATGGCAAGGGGATTGGAACTAGATGTTCTTTGAGGTCCCTTCCAACCCTAACCATTCTATGAGTCTAAGATTCTATCTAGTGTGTAATTGTTGGTGTCATGGTTTGAAGTGGGGGGGAGGTCCGGGTGGCAGAAGCTGTCCATCAGACCGGACTCCCATCCCCCTTGGGGCTGGAGCCAATCTGCGCCTCTGCGAATTGCCCTATTTACGTCGGACAAAGGAACCGGAAAGGTGTGCCTTTGCCCAGGAGCAAGGAGAAGGGAGGGGGGCACGGCCCCGCTCCCGGCACCCGACCGGGCCAGCGGCCCGGGTCGGGCCGGGGCCCGCCCTTCGAGGATGGCCCCGACGGAGCCGCTTGGGGAACTCAGGGAAAGCCCCGCTCCCGGGGTGCCCGCCGGGCCGAGTTCACCCAGAAAAGAGTGAGATCTGAGAGAAACGGCCACACCAACAGTAGGTCAGTGAAGATGGAACAAAACATGTGCCGCAGTTGAGTCCCCCTTGCAAGCAGCCCCCTTGCAACCCGTTCTCGGTGGAGCAAGCAGAGACCCACTCGCAGCCCGTGGAGGATCCACGTCAAGAAGAGATGCCAGAGCCTGAGCACGGTACGCATCTAGAGTCCGTGGGACAATCCCCATCGATGGGGAGGTGCTTTGTTAAAGGAGATGCTGAGCCCGAAGACTATTGTGAATCATGGGCACAGGTCGAGGTGCAGTTACGCATTTATGGATCTAAGTCTGTACGGAGACGCATTTAAGGTCAATATGACGACCCACGCTGGAGCGCATTTAAAGTCTGTATGATGACCCACGCCAGAGTGAGTGGCAACAACTCCTTAAAAGTCCAAGACTGGTAAAGCCCGCACTTGGGGCAATCTGATGGGGTAAGGATTGCCTCCCAGCGGGTAGGACCTCACGCTTTCGCCGTGAGTAGGGGATCCACTGGAGCAGGGGACAATGGTGTAAGGACTCCTCCTTTAAGGGAAGCGGCAGTAACAACATGGAATGAACTGACCTGCACTCCCCCATTCCCTGTCCCTGTGCGCCACTGGGGGCAGGAGGTAGAGCTGGGAAGAAAAGGCAAAGGGGGGGAGTGGTGTTGATTTTAAGATCCGGCCTTGTTTTCTTGTTATCCTCTCAAGTAAGCGTTTTTGTTTGCTTTTGTCTTTCTAGGTAGCTGTTAATAAATAGTTTTGCTTTAAGAAAACAGCCTCTTTTGCCTGGGACCGTGGTTGGTGGGTGCTCCTCTGTTCCTGTCTCGATCCTCAGCTCTTTTATTACATTTTTCTCCTCTCCATTTTACTGGACTGGGAGAGCTGCGTGGGGTTTAGTTGCCGGATCGGCCTAACCCACGACAGTTGGGAATTCAAATATTCTGTAACCTGAATGCAACTAATTGATGAGAGAGGCATGCAACCAGAATTAAGTCTTTTGTTCTTTTTAATACTTGTCAAATACGTACTTAAACATATTCAAGCTTGCGTATTTTCTTTTCAAATATTTGTTATTCTAATTATTTTTTAAAAAGAAAATCATTCTAGTGTCGTGCTTCTGTTCTCAAAGCTATTCCTTCTGTCATTTTGCTCTTAGCTTCATAAATTTCACTAAAGTGAGACAAATTTTGAGAACTTACTCCATTCTCTGCAGGTACACTTGACACTCATTGAGTCTGCCGCCCCCCAGGTATCTGTAATCTGGCTGAGTATGAAAAACAAAATAAGTTTGCCTGTATATTTTCCTCCACCATCCATGATTCTCTGTGGGTTAGCATGTAGGAAGCTCTTTGCTGAAACAGACATCAGTGACTACCAATTGTTTTGTTTTATCCATCGTTAGCCTAAAGATCTTATAATTTTGGATGAGGTGAAGTTGCAAAAGCATAAAAAAGGAAGATTCAGTGTAATTTACTGTTAATTAACTACCTGACCACTGGTTTGTCAGCACAAACCAGCTTTCTTTTACCATGATCACAGTGGCGTAACTGCATCTCCTGAAGTCAATGGACAAAACTGTTTCTCTGAAGCTTTCTACATCTTTTCAACTTCAAGCATGAGTTCTAGGAATATATTTATGAAACTACTGAATTAAGTGATTGTAACAGGGAATATCTGACTTGTTCATGTACTGCTTTTTCAAAAAGTATGAGGCAAGTCCACAGAAAGTAACAGTCCTGCACTCTGTGTCAGATGGAGACATCTGGAGAGAGTGGTGATTTCTGCTTGCTTCCTCTCCACCCAAGAATTCACCCACCAGGGTGAGACACCTGCAGCTCAGGGTAGGGTGATAGAGTTCAAAAAGGAGGTAAAAGTCTGCAGTTCTACATAATAGATATCTCAGAAAAGCAGGGAACAAATGCATAATTGCTCCTCAAAATGAAAGAAAGACAGACTTTTCCTAGGGATTCAGAGGAGACAATGCAGAGCTTGCTGTAACTCTGGGAGCCCCTGAATGGTCTCTAGACTGAGAGCAAGACTCAGGGGCAAATGCCCTATTGCTTGATTATCACCCGATAATTTTTTTCTTTTTTTTTTAATTGTAGTATTATTTCTTTTTATGTGAGACACTAAAAGTTTTGAGATGTTGTAGGCTATTACAGTTAGGAGGAGAACACGTTGAGAGGATCTAATGCCTTCTTCAAGTAAAGTCTGCATTTCCAAAACCCCATACAAAATATTGACTTGTTGAACAGTGTGAGAAATGAAATTACAAGAGACAAATTTCAGGCTTACTGAAACATGTTTCCTTCATTCATTACACCCCAAAATATTTGTAGTCTTTTCTCAGAACTACAATTAATCTGATGGTTAGATTGCTTCATTCCTTCTCCTCCCTCCATTTTTGTCTGTTTTCTGTTTTTCATACTTCTCAATTCTTTTTTTCCTCCGCAATTTTAACATTATACCCCAGAGATCTTCTATCCAGAAAGCTCAAGTGGCTAAGTGACTACAATTATTTTGTTTCAATTTGGAGGCTTCCGTAATAAGTTTAAAAGTTTCTGCTATATTTGATAAAGATGCAATTCATGCTACTGAGTTGGAGAGGTTCAATCAAACCTTTAACAATGTTCTCCCAGTATCTTTTTTGAAGAGGATCTTTCTCCAATTGCTGTATGCGTAAAAATACAACACTATTCTGTGGCCTGTGCTATTAAGTATTCTGCAGTTTCATCTTTTTTTTTAAAGCAGAATGGACAACTTCAGCCATGATATGAATGATTAAAATGCCTCAGGCTTCTGTACGATAACATAAGCATAGACTCTGCGTCTAAAAGTGAGCTAATTTTAATTTTCTGTGTACTGCTGTTCCTTTAATATTAAGAGCATTGAGGACATTGATCATGTGGAAACTCTGAGGTGAAAGCATCTGCTCTGTGATTAAAAAAAATCCAAAAGAATATACTCTAAAAAAATTTCTAAGAAAACCTACCTAAAGTAATTAACCTCAGTAGAATTGGGGATACTTCTCCAAGAGAAATTGTAATATATCCCTTTCATGACGTGCAAGTATTGTAAGGCAGAGAGAAATTTACCTAGAGGCATTTGCAAATGCAGTGGGACAGTACAGTTTTGACTGATAATTAATTAAAAGGAACACCTATAATAACAATAAAGAAAAAGTAAACTAAAATCTTAAGTATGATCGGTTTTCACAAGCAAGGATTGATGAGCAACCAGAAATATTGAAAATCAATGGACTAAAAAGCAATTAAGAAAATAATTTTCACTGTGTACAGAGGAAATATAAGTCGGTGAATAAAACTCACTATGAGATGATGTTATCTGGATTAAGACAAAGACGATATGAATAATCATACGTAATTGGTAGAATCAAAAAAATAAAATCTGTAAATATTCACACTTTAGTGAATGAACAAAATAGTAAGCATCTGGAAATAAGGGAAATCATTTATCATGTTCAAGAAGGGGAACTGAATGTGCTCTGACAGGAAAAACTCAGAAGAGAAAGGGAATACTTAAGTGTGCCAAGTTTAGACTTTTCGTACAGAAATAAGAGCTCTGCTGCTCAGATATGCAAATAGGAAGATTTATTCTTTCACAATTTGGTCTCTCTTTTTTTTTTTTATTTCAAATTCTGGTCTGTGAGGTGTCTGGAAATTTTAAATGTTCGGCAATGTCAGCCATATCTATCAGGCGTGCTCAATTCAGTTTCACTTCACACACACTCCTTATAGAAGCGTTCTGTGCACACAATAAAGGTAAAAACTTCACGAATATGTGAAGTTACATACTATGCCTGTGCAGTAAAGATGTTCTGCACAAGCAATGAATGTGTGCACCAGGTGCAGGAGCCCACGTGTTGGCAGTCGGGGCTGCAGGGGCAGCCTCTGTGAGGAAAGTTTGGGACTGTCCCGAAGGACACAGCTGGTTTTAGTCAGCTCTGCTGCAGGCTGAGACCCTCAGCCAAGGTGCTGGTGCCTCCAGAAAAACGTGCTGAAGAAAGGGCAAAATGTCACATAGGCAGTGAGAAGTGAGGAAAAAATGTGAGAAACAGCCTCATGACACAAAAGTGAGAGAAGAAGGAGAGAGAGAAGGTGCTCCAGGCACCAGAGCAGAGATTCCCCTGCAGCCCGTGGTGAAGACCATGGTGAGGCAGATTGTCTTCCTGCAGCTCTTGGAGGATCACGTTGGAGCAGAGATCCACCTGCAGCCCTTGGAGGACCCTACATTGGAGGAGGTGGATGTGCCCTTGAAGAAAGCTGTGGCCCATGGAGAGCTCACACTAGAGCAGGCTCCTGGCAGGAGCTGCAGCCCATGGAGAGAAGCCCACGCAGGAGCAGGTTTTCTGGCAGAAGCCTTGGTCTTTGGGTGACCTATGCTGAAGCAGTTTGTTCCTGAACGACTACAGCCCATGGAAAGGACCCATACTGGAACAGTTCTTGAAGAACTGAATCCTGTGGAAAGGACCCTCAGTGGAGGAGTTTGTGAAGGACTTAATCCCGTGGGAGGGACCTGACACTGGAGCAGGGGAACAGCATGAAGAAGAAAGAGTGGCAGAGACAAAGTGTTATGAACTGCCCACAACCCTCATTTCCCATCCTCTGTCACCATTCCAGATGGGGGTAGAGGAGTTGGGAAGGAAGGAGTGAAATTGAGCCTGAAGAAAGGGGGCTGAGGGGCAGATGAAATCAATGAAAGGTGAAAGGGTTAAACCTCTTTAAATTTCATAGATTCATAGATTTCACAGATTTCTAGGTTGGAAAAGACCTTAGAGATCATCCAGTCCAACTGTCCCTAATCTCCCGTTAAACCATATCCCTAAGTAGTTCATCCACCCTTTTCTTAAACACATTCAGGGATAGGGACTCAGCCACCTCCCTGGGCAGCCTATTCCAGTGGCTGACAACCCCTTCAGAGAAGAAATTCTTTCTAACATCCAACCTGAATCTCCCCTGACTAAGCTTATACCCATTTCCTCTTGTCCTATCACCCATCACTAATGTAAAGAGCCCTTCCCCCACCTCCCCACCATCCCTTCTCAAGTATTTGTAGGCTGTAATCAGGTCTCCCCTCAGCCTCCTCTTCTCCAGGCTAAACAGCCCCAACTCCCTTAGCCGCTCCCCATAAGTTTTATTTTCCAGCCCCTTGACCAGTTTTGTCGCCCTTCTCTGGACCCGCTCCAGGAGCTCAATATCTCTTAAAGCGAGGGGCCCAAAACTGGACACAATATTCCAGGTGTGGCCTCACCAGTGCCGAGTACAGGGGCAGGATCACTTCCCTATTCCTGCTGGTCACACTATTCTTGATACACGCCAGTGATCTAGTTTTACTTACATTTCTACATTTGGATTTACAAACTTAATTTTCACTGAAGCAATGCACATAAATGAACGTGAGAAAATCAGAACTGTTTTACTTCTGCAGAACAAATATAAGCATTTTTAAAGGCTTGTAGACTTCAATATAATTTTATTCATATATTTTTTTCTGTGCCAAAAACTAACAGGCTTTCTCCAGCTCCCTGAAGGATATTCACCCAGGAGAGGTAGTTCAGTGACATACCGTATCCTTGACTTCCTTCTTGCCCCACGCCAGAACATATGGGACAGCACTAGTGGCCATGTTAATGACACAGGTCATGAGAAAGTGAGCAGTAAAGCAAATGTTCCAAGTACGTACAGAGGTAACAGCTTTTCATAGTGATAATCTAGTGTCCAGTCATAAACTGAGGATAATCAATGTACTTTCTAGAACCCTTGAGTGCAGCAGTGAGCTGGTGCCACCTGAACTACCCCTGAGAAAAGGCAGCTGTGCTTCTTGAGGGGAAGTACCCTGGTCCCCTCACACTACCACCTCTGCCGAAAGCTGCCATCCACCTCTCCATTTACTGTCATCCTTGTATTTATGGACACTTAGGTGTTTTTACTTACCTCACACATTCTGCAGATCTTAACACTTTCAGACATGAACATTGACCCACATAAAACCACAGTAAGCTGTTGGGTTTTTTTCTATCACATAATCATTACTCTATTTTTTAACTAGTTCTTTATCCTTTTCTGTGTCTTAATCTGGATCGCTGAAGCTTGTAGTTTTAAGCTGAGGCCTGTCAAGTAAAATTTGATCAAAGGCTTGCTACAAATCCAAATAAAATATATTATATGCACAGTCATTATCAACTTTGCCTGTAAAATGGAGATACAGATACAAAAATCTCAGGCTGTAGCAATGTGTTTGCAAGTGTTACAATATGATCTGCTACAGAGGGCTATTCTTTTGATGTTTCATTTGTAGTATATATTGTTCCATGAATAAGGTAGTCCTTAATAATTCTTACTCTGCAAGGTGCAGAAAGAATACCAGAGTAAGTAAAATATAATGTAAAAAGCTACAGTTTCTCTTTAAAAGCAGTGGTGTTTGTTGTGGTTTTTTTTTTTTTTTTGTCTGAAGTTTTTTTAGTTTATTTGATCTCGTATATTTGAGATTTGTTTTTTTTTTTTTTTAAATTTGTTGCTGAATACTGCATTCAGAACTCTTATGTAGCTTTGCATGTATTTTAGATTGTCTTGTCACTAGGGATAGCAAAAATTTTGGTTAGAGGACAATAACACACTGTTCTGTGAATCAGAAGGTTGTGTTACTAGTGAGAGAGAGTACTTGGGTATCCAAGTCAGCTGGAGTCCTTGCATGAATTCTAAATTATCTATGCATTTTTAAAATGTGTCCGTCATGTCAGAAAGATATGAAAAGAGTCACAGAACAGCACAAGGAAAAACTCGATTCCTCACTGTTGTTTTTAAGCTTCTTATTGCTGCTGACCTCCTAGGTCCATTGTTCCACAAACTGGCTAAAGGCAAAGCTTTTCGTCACTGACTGAGAACGGACATTGATTTTGGCAGTTGCTATTCAGCCTGCCAGGGAGAAGTGTACTATTTGAGGTGGTAATAGCAAGGAAATTACCATTAGCATATCCCAGTTACTGTACAGATACAACTTTGGAGTCATTCAGTTCCCTTAAAGTACAGTCTTTTGGGAAAGTGTTTATGTCCCTTCATTCCTCTTTGGATAGCACTATACCATTCTAGGACTGGTAGGGTGGATCTCTGCACTTAGCCCCGCGTTTCCTCATCATACTAACATGACAGACATAGCAGAGCATGGCATTTTTGAACTCTTTCACACTGATGTTAATTGTTGACTGAGAATGGCCAAAAATATCTCCTGCAAAACAAAATCTAATTTACTGGTTCACCTAAGGTTCATGGAATATAACAGAAAAGAAAAAGAAGTAGAAAAAAAGTTTAATATTTATGAATGCTAGCTACATTTTACTTTTCCCATAATTTCTAAACTTTTCCTATACCAATTAACCCCACAACTATCTAGAAATAGAATTGCTTTCTCTATGCTCTGTATATCTTTTTCCCAACATGTGCTACAACTTACTGACCTTCTTATTAGAATCATAGAATGGTTAGGGTTGGAAGGGACCTCAGAGATCATCTAGTTCCAACCCCCTTGCCATGGGCAGGGAAACCCTCCACTACACCAGGTTGCCCAAAGCCTCGTCCAACCTGGCCTTGAACACTTCCAGGGATGGGGCACCCACAACTTCTATGGGCAACCTGTTCCAGTGCCTCACCAGTCTCTGAGTGAAAAATTTCTTCCTTATATCTAACCTAAATCTCCCCTGTTTCAATTTAAAACCATTTCCCCTTGTCCTATCACTACACGCCCTTGTAAAAAGTCCCTCTCCAGCTTTCCTGCAGGTCCCCTTTAAGTACTGGAAGGCTGCAACAAGATCACCCCGGAGCCTTCTCTTCTCCAGGCTGAACAGTTCCAACTCTCTCAGCCTGTCTTCATAGCAGAGGTGTTCCAGCCCTCGGATCATCTTTGTGGCCCTCCTCTGGACTCGCTCCAGCAGTTCCATGTCTTTCTTGTGTTGGGGACCCCAGAGCTGAACACAGTATTCCAGGTGGGGTCTCACAAGAGCAGAGTAGAGGGGCAGAATCACTTCCCTCAACCTGCTGGCCATGCTCCTTTTGATACAGCCCAGGATACGGTTGGCTTTCTGGGCTGCCAGTGCACATTGCCGGCTCATGTTGAGCATCTCATCCACCAGCACTCCCAAGTCCTTCTCCTCAGGGCTGCTCTCAATCCATTCTCTGCCCAGCCTGTACTTGTGCTTAGGATTGCCCCGACCCACGTGCAGGACTTTGCATTTGGTCTTGTTGAACTTCATGAGGTTCTCACAGGCCCATCTCTCCAGCCTGTCAAGGTCCCTCTGGATGGTATCCCTTCCCTCCAGCGTGTCCACAACACCACACAACTTGGCGTCATCTGCAAACTTGCTGAGGTGCACTCAATCCCACTGTCCATGTCTCCAACAAAGATGTTAAATAGCACTGGTCCCAGTACTGACCCCTGAGGAACACCACTCATCACTGGCCTCCACGTGGACTTTGAACCATTGATCTCAACTCTTTGAGTGCAACCATCCAGCCAATTCCTTATCCACCTAGTGGTCCATCCATCAAAACCATGTCTTTCCAGTTTAGAGACAAGGATGTTGTGTGGGACGGTATCAAATGCTTTGGATAAGTCCAGGTAGATGATGTCAGTTGCTCTTCCCCTATCCATCAATGCTGTAACCTCACCATAAAAGGCCACCAAATAAGTCAGGCAAGATTTGCCCTTCATGAAGCCATGTTGGCTGTCACCAATCACGTCCTTATTTTCTATGTGCCCTAGCTTAGTTGCCAGGAGGATCTGCTCCATGATCTTGCTGGGCACAGAGGTGAATTAGATCAGCTGCCTCAAGTTTCTAGAGGCTTAGTTCGTGGTTAGGAAGAACACCTTTGGCTACTTTGTAAGACTTCTCCCTCCCAAAATTTACCCATTATTACCCCCATAACAACCCTCGCTCTCTTTTCTTGTTAATATTCTCTATGGTAGCACCTTATCATGTACTTACACGCATTCTATTCAGTTTCTTTCTAATAGTCAGATTTGATTAATTCACTAGATGCAGGCAGATAAGATTAAATTCTTGTTTTATCAATATGAATGCAAATAATTTCCTAAGTTTTCATATGGTGTGAGCTGATATGAAACTCACAAGAGTTTCAGAAACAGAAAGAAACTTGGAACTTTATTGTCTGTAAAGTGTAAAAACGTGTGCATATGGTGTAAAAATAATTAAAAAATTAAAATTTTTTGGAAAAAGCTATGATAATTGGCAAAGAAGTGATGGCAAAGACGAAAAAAGTTGTTAAATACCACACTTAAGAATGTTACAGCAGCAGGATGGATAGCTAGTGAAGGATAATGTATTGTTAAGCTCTTTCTCTTCTGAATCTTGAGGTGAAGCAAAACAGATGTGCAGATACTGAAATTCTTTTCTTGCACGAAAAGTGAAAAACTAAATAGTTTTGTTATTGCACTGGATGCAGATAATCAGGAAACGGTAGCTATTGCAAGTTGATGAAGTAAGTACCAGAATTCTGAAATATACCTACCTGTCAACCCTCAGCTTAAAACTTCAGGTAGATTTTTGAAGCATTGCTTCTACTTTTTAGTCTTTCACATTTCATTCTCTCTCCGCTTCCTGTTTACTTGTTGATTAGGGATATTTTCTGTTACTAAGAAGTTATGAATAAAATTTAGAGTTCATGAAAAGGGCAGCTGGGGAGTAATGTAGTCAGAAGTCAGTGCAATGATACTAATAAGCATAGTGAGATTTATGAATGAAAGCGTCTTACCACATGGTTTTGCTTCCCTCAAGGACATATTTATCTTGAAGAAACCTGATTAAATGAAATTGGTAGGATTCTAAAGAAAAGCCTATATCATGCTGTTTCTCCTTCGTATCATCAGTTAGTCCTGTGAAGAACCTGTGGTCTTTATACCTTCAACAATGGAGTTATGCCATGGACTTGTTTTGAAGTCATAAGTCTATGTGTTGAAAAGTTTCCTGTTAGTAACACCAGGACTCTGTTCCCATGAAGATAAATATCTTTTATTTGGCAACTGGGAAACAGTGCATGCCTCCAAATTGTGTTTGGCTACCTCTGCAGAGTGTCCATGAAGTTGGAGTTTGGATTATATGAACTTAATTGTGTATTGCCTCTTCCTGTACAGGAGTATTTCTTAAAATACATACCAATAATAGTATGCCATTACAGGGAAATAGGGTGAAGTGGCTACAAGAACAAACCACACCATTCAGTAAATGTAAAATCCGAAGTTTATTTACTAAGCATGAGAGGTATAGTGGGTGTGTAGTAATTTCTGTTCTAAGATTTCTGGGACAAGCATACACTCTATACAAATGTACGCATTCCAGCCAAGGCTCCTGCTCCTCTGGTCTGGTTGTGTCTGGCACTATAAAACTGAGGGACCCGGACACTCACTGACCTTTCAATGGGGCTGGGTGCTGGATGGCAGCCTGTCCCCTACATGCAGCTGTTCCCAATCCAGTTTAGCCTTCTACATGGTGTTGGACATCCATGAATGAGTTCCTCAATATAACTATTGTTTTGGATAAGCTCTCAATGTCCTCTCACGTAGACCCAGGCTAGTCTCCTTGGCTTTCCCCATACCTTAAGCCAATGAAACAATTGCTGCATGGGTGACTGTCACACTGTGCTCTCTCCTTGAGGGCATTACAAGGAAGTAATGTTGTTAACTGTTCATCTGTGCTTCTGTGTGTCTTTCCTGTGCAGATCCAAACCATTAGAGCAGGGCCAATGTAATGCAGGCTGGCGCTTTTAGATAGGCCTGCCCATGTCAACTATCATTGCCTCTTTGTTTTCCCCAGTAGATGCCAGAGCAATCTTAGGAACTGGAACCAGGCATGTAAAGGTTCAAGATTTATTTTGTCTGAGTAGTTCTTATGGGTAGGTTTTACTCATAGCATATGTCTAAACCAACATACTACTGTTGCCACATTACTATGCGTTGTAACTTTAACTGTATCAGTGACATTTTTTAGTATCATGAGGATAATCTGAAGAACTGGGAAGGCATTGATGGGTACAGGCTAGAGCATACCTTGGTCCTGGAAGTTGTTGGTGGTTCTTGACCATGGTCCCCAATTAATATATAACTATTTCCCTAACTCTGGAAGTATGAATGGAGATTTTAAATGACTAAGGTACCAAAAGATCTTAGATCAACATGGATATCATTAGATTCATATTATCTTTTCCTATTTTTCTAAAGGAAATCAATTAAATCTTAATGTGGTTCACTTGCTGTTATTGTCTTTTGATAAATATAGATTCATAGATTAATTTTAAGATTTATATCCAGGAATTTATACAGCCAATAGTAGAAGTAGTAGTAGTAATACTACTACTACTACTACTAATTGTAGTCAGTTTAGAAGTAATGTAGTAACTTAATACGTAAATGTAAGTCTGGTTTATACAGATAAATTCCAGTTTATAATCAAGGAAACAAAGGCACAGAGCAATGAAGTGACCTCAACATTTCGTGTATGATAACATTTAGCCTGCAACATAGCATTTCTCTCCTGACTCAGAACCCAGTGCTTCATGCATTATGTCATGCTTCATAATATACTTAGACTTTATTGTTCCTTACTGTCAAAAAGTACTAATTAACCAAATAAATACCTACCTTATTACATATCTCAGTTATTAGCAAAGTTAATGTACCAAAATAAGCTGATCAGTATATCTTAATTTATCATCTGTAAATCTAGAGTTCTTGATTTTTGGACTCTATACTTGTCTTACAGGAATATTGAAGGTAACATCTCTTATAGTTTTCTGAAGATAGTTATCTCTCCAGAGGTAAGGTGAAGGACAAATCTTAGGAGGTACAGTAATGAAATATTTCTAAATAGTATAGTATTGAATGAAATAATTTATATGTATCTAAGTATTAGATTCTGTACTTCTTAAAATTCCTGGACTTCAACAGAACTTTTATGTGATGAGATTTGAGAGGTCAGACTCAAAAACTTGTAAACTTGGAATTCCCAGATGATGAACTTGTAGAAGGCATTGCAGAATCAGAATTACATAGCTTCTCCTGCACAGAGAGATCACATAATAAAGTGTCATCTTATACGTACTGTGTAAGAACTTGCAGCGGACCTTACTAGACTGAACAGAGATGGAACAGGCAAAGCCAGGAAAAAATTGGCTTCAGATCTAGTGCTGGTAAGAGATGATTTCTCATTTTTAAAAATTTCCTCTAAAGAAAAGGATCTGATGTGGTATAATATGAACATTCTTTATCATGTTATCAAACTTTTTCCCCTATGTTAGTTTCTTTACTGATTTTCAAATTGTAAGGCAGATTAATGGTAACTTAACTTAAATGAGTTCAGAATTCTTTTGGGAGTATAAAACAGTTCATCAGGTCTACATGTTTTTGTTTTTTTTTTTTCCTAGGGAAGAACTTTGCTGATTTATTTATACTATTCAAATCCAATTAAAATATCCTCTAATTATTAGGAATACTTAATCTTCTCTAGGGCAATATAAAATGAAAATAATTGAAATAACGGCAGAGAAATTGAGTATAAAGAATAACTATATGAATTGTAAGACATTATTAGAAAAAAACCTGGGAAATTTACCCACAGGTTTGATAATGTCCTCTGATTGCTAAAATTATCTATATCTTTTCTATTTGGAAATATCTATTTCTATTTGGAAATGCACAGGAAAGGTATAAAAAAAGTATACGCTTATAAATTTTCTCAAAGAGTACCGACTAGAGAATTAGGGAGAGACAAAAAAAATGTATACTTGCTGTTTTATATTTATATAAACTCCATAAGAAGTACCGCCTACACTGTAACTACACTACAGCATAGTTTAAAACTGTTACGTATAAACCTAGTTATTCAAATTAAAAAATAGTGGTTACAAACTGATTTTGTAATCTCTACGATGTAATTATCCTGCCTCGTTTATGACAGTCTGGCAATATTTTCATGTATTCCTTTGGAATCAATTTATTAATTAAAAAATTAGGTCAGCTCCACTGACCTAATTAACTCTAAGAAAATCAGCTAGGTCACAATTAAGATTCTCCTTTCACATAGGTATTTTCTGTCTCTTTAGTGTCATTTGCAATCTAAGTCTGGAAGGGTAGTACAATTATTTCATGTTTCTTGTATTTTACTCTCTGTCACCTGTTCTGCTTATTTAAAACAACACAAGTCCCACCGTTAACAAAAGCCAGGGACAAACTACTTGAAATACCAAATCTGGCATCTGTGTTATTCATGTCATTTATGATCTCTATGAATATATAAGGAGGAACAAAATCTGTGCTAAAGAATGAGAAGAGTCTGATAATCCTCACTGTATTGTTGCTGCATCTTCCAGTGAACCAGAAAGGTTACTGGTTTGTGTTAGCTTAACTTGAAGAATTTGTCAACTGTCAGGTTAGGAAGTGTTAATTACACATGTGTTACTGGGTTAGGCTTGTTGCACTGAAGAACTATGTTGTTAAAAGACCACTGTCTACACCACAGAAAACAAATAGCAAGTTACTTCATAACTAAATTAAAGCAGTATCTCTACTCAAGCATAAAGAGTTTCAAAACAAGACAGGGTTCATCTTTTTGGTTTAGGTTTGTACTTACAAGAAGCTCGTTGGAACAGGATGCTGAGGTGTATAAATAGCGTTCTACAGAAAGCTCCAAAGAGTTTGAAATATTTGTCTTGGTTTCCATTGTAGTTATTTAACAGGGGATGAGAGGCCATCAAGACAGTGTGTTAATCCAATTTAAGCACCTTTTTTAAGAGGGAGTAAGTCACTTCTTTACAAGTTTATTTATCTCTGCTTCCTAAGAGACCTAAAACAGCTTAGATGACAACTCTAATCTTTATAGTTATAGTAAGTTACAAGACTATAGTAAGTTAGTCATTACAACAAATTAATCTTGCTTGTTACAGTCTGACTTTAGGTCAGATTGTCTAATAATTCCCTGTCCAGAGGAAATCTAAGATAAATAAAGTGAGTAGAAGCCCTGAATAACCCCTGAAGAGAGCAGCCCATAGGAAAACAGACAATCCAGAAAGACTTAGCTATTAAATGTTCTTGTAGGAAAAAATGTTGGAAGAGAGATAAAATCCTTTAGTTTCCAGAATCCATAAATATGTCAAAAATCTTTCTATCAAGTATTTGATGACTCAGTTAATTCAAAATAGCAAAACAGTGATCATTTAGATATTATATCTGATGTGAAAGTAAAACTACCAGCTGAAAGATGATCTAATGCCCTTACAGCTATTTCACATGGGCACTAAATGTTACTGTTTCCAAAAGTTTTACCAGAAGAAAATGAAAATTTATTGAATTGATTCCACTTGAAAGCCATTGTTGGTAACAATCAATGTCACAGAGCTCCTCTCTTGGCCAAAGATGACTGCAGCACTGTGATAGCCACAATCACCTTTTTATATAATGCACATTGTAAACTGCTTTCCTCTTCTAAGATTCACAAAGATTGTGGTGTAAACAATGTGTTGGGTTCCTTCTGAGGTTATTGAATATAATTAAAAACTTTGGTGTATGAATTGCATGTGATTTTGGCAGACTCTGCTTCAAATGATTCCACTATTCTTATCTATTTATTTATATTTTCACATACTTTACTTCAGAAAGAGGTGTCAAGTTGTCGTGGGTTAGGCCGCTCCGGCAACTAAACTCTACACAGTCCCTCTCTCACCCTCCCCCACCCCCAGGGATGAGGGAGAGAATCAAAAAGGAAAAAGAGTCCCGTGGGTTGAGATAAGAACAATTTACTACTACCACAACCGATATATATATGTACGGATATGTACAAGGATAAATATATGCAAAGGAGTGATGTACAGTGTAATTGCTCACCACCTCTTGACCGAGGCCTGTCTCGTTCCAAAGCTGCAATCCTGAAACAGATAAAACTCAATACTGCAATCCTGGATGAACAGGAGGCCCCGAGACATAGAGCAAGAGAGAGAGAAAACACTCTGAGAGCCCGAAAGTGAGAGTCCCGGAAGAGCAAAAGCCCTTCTTTCCAGCTGACCCTCACTCTTATACTGGGCATGATGCTGCATGATTTGGAATACTAATTGGCCAGTTTGGCCCTCAATCTTAAGTTCAGGTACAAATCGTCTATGCTCACCCCTTATCCTGTTGTGCTCCTGCACACTGGCAAGAACACGGCAAGCTGAAAAGTCCTTGAGACCTCAGTGCCAACTATAAACATGAGTGCACTATCAACATTCTTCTCAGAGCGAGCCTCTGGGTAAAACCAAAACATGGAGCTCTTCTAGCTGCTAAAAAGAAGAGCTAACTCTGTCCCAGCTAAAACCAGGACACAAGTTCAAGATAATGCATGACTTAAGAGCACTAATTCGCCAAAGAGTAAATAACTATACGCACAACTGAAAAAAAAAGGACTTTCCATTTTAGAAATCCAATAACATATCAATAATCAATAATTTCATAATAAAGTGTAGTTCTCTGGAGAGCACCTTACATAGTTTGCCTGGTAAAAGATAGGTAGAGAATGGTCTTTATCATTTAGGTGGAAATTTCTATTCTGTAAATGCAATGCCATCCTGTGACTGTTTATCTTTTCTCCTATTTACTCATCAGTACATCAGTACATTATAATTCAGACTACAACAAGTTGCAAGTGATTGTCCATGAATCATAATAAAATATGTCACACAATATCTAGGTTTTAGTGTAACACCTGAATTACCTAGTGAGACAATCCAGACATTTAAATTGTATGTGGTTTTCCATTATCTAGGAAACAACCTCGTTCTCCAGATAGCAACTGAGATACACTTTCAAACACAAAAAAACATAAGGGAAGAAACTTTTGTCTTGTAAAATTATTTATTTCCTCATAAGAAATGGAAGCAGAGTATTTTCTGAGTATAATGCTTTCCAAAGGGCAGAAAAGTAGGAAAAATACTGTAATGGCCTTATGTTGAAAAGACACAAGTTTTATCAACTATAGGTATCTATATATCTCTGTTTCCAAAAATGTTATTCTTGTTGTTATAGAACTTTAATAACTTTATTTTAACGCTTCTTCATGTGACCTTAACTCTGTAAAATGAGGACTTCTTATGCTGGAGTAAGTCTAATATCATTTTACTCGATGTACCTAATATAGCAGCTTTAGCAGGAGGGTTAGGAGACAAAGTAAAACAAAACACCAAGAGATTTTATGATACTTAATAGAATTTCAGTCATCAAACAGAAACTTTACATTTTTGCTCCCTGTCATTAATATATTTTTCTTGTTTTCTTTATCATGGAAGAAACTGCTTATTTCTTATACAATATAATAAAAATGAAATCTGTATTTTACTTGATGAAAGTAAAAAAATTTTGTAAAACCAGCCAGTACAGTTACAATGCTACTGGATTTTAAGTTTCTTTTTTTATTTAATCAAACTGTTAGGAATCAGGTCAGCATTCATGCACAAACCACATAAGAACTGAGATGGGTACATTTACAAGCCTTTATATGCTAAAAACTCCAAGATTCTGCGTGGTTAACTCTCACAGAAAAACTGCAGAGATGAGTAACTGCGTATCCAGATGACTAAGAAGTATCTTAATTAAGCCATAAGGAGCTGGATGTTTCCAGAATTTGTCAGTTATATTGATGAAAATTGAATTTGAAACACATGCATTGTCGTGTGTGGGAACACTAGCTGTAGAATAGAAATTATGACACTTGTGGCAACATTTTGTCAACATCATATAGATTTAAAATATAAGGGTGATCTCTGCTCGAGAAGTGGTTTACTCAGTATGAATAGACATCTGTAAATTTGTCCGTCACTTCAAATTTTGTACAGGGCTTTTTAGCATGGCAGGTACTGTCTCCATAGAGAAAATTAATTAAAAAACTGATAAGAACTATCAGTCCTTTAGAATGATCCTGCCATATCAGATCAACGGAATAATTATCTGATAAAATAAATAATTATTGAGTTAGAAATATTTTGCTGTTCCTTCTGTTTCTTCTGATGTGCAGGGTCTTAAAAATAATTTCTTTCTTTTCCTCAGCAAAAGCATTGAACTGAGTAGCTAAATATCGCAATTAGATGACTTATTGTAATGTGTCTAAGGAATTAAATCTCACCAGAATCTTTTATCTGACTTCCTCTGTAGCCATAAACTTCCTTAGCGTGCTAGACACTACTCTGAGTTAGTGACATGAGTAAGAACATTTGAGATTGGTAATCAACTGGGGAATTTTTTTTTTCCTTTATTTATTTGTTAATTTCAGACTGAGTAAGACTACATAGCATAGCATTCTGCTTTTAGAGTAGACATCATTAATTTCAGCCCTCTACATGTCAAAAGAAACACTTGTAGTTCTTCATTTTGTATTAAAAAGTTACTGTTCCTCAGGTAGGAGTCATCATCTGACTACATATAGACTGCCACAGTGAAGACAACTATGTCTGAGATGGTGAGTGTATGCTCCCTTTACAATTAATGAAGAGGAAAAGGCATTTGTAGGACATGAATATAACCTCCTGAAGTAAACAATCAGCAGAGATCAGATCAACTGTTCACAAGAAGGTCTTATCTCTCTTCATTGACTATAAATGACATTTTCCAGTCTTTTAAATAATCTGAGTATGATGTGTAAACTCATTGTGGAGATTCAAGGGAGAAGGAAGAGCAATAGAAATGCATTGTGCGAGGCAATAGAATGATTTTATTCTAAGGGTCTGGGATTTGTTTTCATTCCAAGACATGGCTGGTCTCTAAGAAGCTACAAACGTGAAATAATGTCTAGAGCACAGCAACATGTTTCCATGAATATGGAATATAGTGATTCTCAAAGTTTTGGAAATGAACTCCACCTTTGAGGGGTCAGTTGTCTTTGTGTGCCACCTTCTGCATATAAACTAAAGAGTTTTTCCTTCAAAACCTTACTTTTTATTAACCAATTACTTCAATTTAAAGTAAGTAATTTTATTTCTAGAAAAGATGTTGGATTCAGTTTCCCACTTATATAAAAAACTCAGTAACTACCACTATTTTACCGTTTCTCAGCCGAGGTGGCAGTAGACGAGTTGCTGCAGGTTAGTGTTAGAAGAAGGCACTGCAATTGCATAAGACTGTAAAGTAAGAACCATAAGAGCCATTGCGTGGTTAAGAACCATACAATGCGAATTAAGGATCACAGCAGTTTTATACTTTGTCTCTGTTGATAGCAAATAATAGGTGCTTTAGAGAAGTGTTGGAACACAAAGCTGTAGTGTAGGAAGCACAAAATATCACTTCCATGAACAAAGCTTCTTATTCATGCATGTTTTTCATTTTTGAACTTATCTAATGACAATCTTATTTCATGTAAGTTTTTACCATCTGCTACATTCTATAAAAAACAATTTATAAATTTTAACAGTTTAACATTGCATGGTGTGATAAGAATGTCCCCCTTCTTTGTTGTTTTGAAAAATTGTCTGCAAGTGTTCATGCTAAAGGGGTGGCTATCAACCACCTTTAATTTCTGGCATTAGGTTTTATGCCCAGGCAGAGAAGTGAACGCTGCACTGCTCCTCTGTTTGAAGGTGTTGGAAGAAATAAATAGTAGTAGTTCTAAAAAACATTCTTGTTGTAACTTCAGGTGTTTCTCCATAAACAGAAAATCTTACTAGAGACATTGGAAAGTAGGTGTATTTGCATAAGATTTCCATGAAAGTTTTATTTTTTTAAGACCAGATATAAAAAAAAAAATCAGGAAAAAACCTCTCTTTAAAAATTAAAGAGAGCTTAATAAGACTGTTCTTTTGGACAGATAAAAGAAAATTTTATGGGTGGTTGATGAAAGAAAATGCAGAAAATACAAAAAGTACAGTACTTTTCTATCCAGAATACCTTTAGAAATCATGGCCGCAGTAATCTGAAATCACTAATGTAAATGTGTAGAAGTAAAAAATACTGTTCAAGCTCATGTAAGGAGTTTTAAATGTATCCAGTATATTAAGAATGCAGCTCACTTACACCACCACGAATAATTTTTTGACAAAAAAGACATATTTTATTGATTAATAATGTAAAAAGATGTAAAATTTAATAGTTTTGATCTTCAGTGGCACAAAAGGAGAAAACATACTGGGTCGGCATATTGTCACTTTTGCTGAAGCATTGGCAAAAAGCTTTGCTCTAGCAATTGCTTTTAATAAATTACTGGCATTATTATAGTGAAGTGAAAACAATGTTCATGCTTTTGCCCCTGTTCATCCACCTTACAATACAGAAGCTGTAATTTTTTTCTTCTTGTGTTGGGGTCGTTTTCCCTATAGAGGAACTCTAAATCTTTGCTGTCCCATAAATATGCGAACATAAACAGTGATTTATTGCAATTTAGCTCCTGTTTTGGTGGAGGAGGTTTATGGTGCTGAGAAAACTCATTAATCTAATTCACAGCTCATAGTATAAACATAACCTTTACAATATATAACAGCAGAAATTATGTGTGGTTATGATTTACTGTTTATGTTTTGGAAGGAGAAAGAAGTACGAACTTGTTTTGCCACTTCTAGTTTTAATACTCATTGATTAAGTTGAAGAATTAATATGAAATTGCTATAAAACAATCTAAGTGTATTTACTTTTTGATACAAGTTTATTTTTAATATAAAATATTAAAATTCAGGAGCTGTGAGAACAGTGTATTGTGAGTCAGAGAAGCAACTTTAAAAAGCATATTCCAAACAGAATTGCTACCAACCTGATTATTTATTATGACAGTAAATCTACTTAAAAGCTAGATTTCTGAAGTAGACTCTAGAACATCTATATAACACAGAAAAGTAAGACATTAGGTAACCGCATTGTAGTAGTGTTAAATTGCTCTTTAGGTCTTACATACTTAAGTATACATATTTTATTAGGATTCATGTTCTCACTGAAGTGGAAAACCTCAATTTTGAATCAAGAGTGGCTGTTCATATAATAATTGTAATACATTCATATCATGTAATGCTATTATGAGTTTACCTACCCTTCTGCTGAATTTTAAGAGAAACCTGTGATGCTTGAAAAATAGGCATATTTTTTGTAACATGATCCAAAGAACTATGAAATTTTGGTGTTTCTGTTTTCAGTCACTGCGCAGTAAATCTTGAATAGCTAAAGAGATAACACCTATAATTACGAAATCTCAAGATTTTTTATATACATTCTGAGATGTCCTTAATTTGATTCTCATACTTCAATTTTCTATAACATTGTCCAGAGTATTTTGCAAAATGTATGTAAGTGGTCATTGGAATGTTGCATGTTTAAAGATATTTAGTTGAAGTCTTTTGGATATGTTGCAGTTTATATATAGGAAAGTTAAAAATATATTATCAAGAACTCTTGCCTAATCAAATCATCATTTTTTATACAGCCATGTTCTCTGTATAAGACACTATTCTAATAGAAAAGTCATGAAAGTGAACCTTACATAGTATATGTATTTTTAAAATAATACTGATATACTGATATATTATTACTAATCTTAGAATAATGTATTTCACTATTCAGGAATTATGAGAATGTTAGGAATCATTACAGTGATGAACTATATTGTAAAATGTGACTTTCCTCTCTCATCGCAAATGAACCTTCAATTTAAATTCACTACAATCATTATAAAAATTCCTATTGGAAAGATTTTATTATTGAAAGCCTTTTATTTGTAAATACTCTAATTCATTCAAACTGTAATGAAATATTGCTGACTCAAAACTATTTTATAAAGAATGTTTGTCAATGATATTTTTATAAATAATTTTAAACATTATTTTTTTTACTCTCTTACACATTCATGTGTTTAAAAGTACCAAGTAATATATTATTCCAAAAGTGAAACGGAAGATGTTTGGATGACTCTGAGTGAAGTTTCTATGCAATGTGAGGACACTGAGACCACGTCAGTTCTTATGAATAGTTTTAAGTAACAGGATGATTTAACCTGAAGTTCAGTAGAATTTGACAGATAATTTCCCTAGAATCTATTTTAATTTTCAATATTAAAGCAGAGAAGTGAAATGCATAAACAGTTTTCCTTGTATTACTTTTTTTTTTTTTTTTTTTACAATATATTTAACTGTCATGAAGAGATGATTAAATATTAAAGGAAACCTTTTAAAATATGATGACAGATGTTTTCATTTATAAAATATTCTAGAATCTATTTATTGGACTAACAATTGTCCACATCTTCAAACAACGGCAGAAGAACCCGTTACCAATTCTGGATAAAAATATATTGACTCAAATAATAGGGAGCAGTTGACCACATTGCAGAAGTGTGAATCATAACAGTGAAATGCTTGGCAATGTATTTTGAAGATCTAAAACATAAGGGCCATATACTGACCCTAAATTCTATAATCAATAATAATGTATGAACAATGGTGTAATAATATTGAGAGTTCTGCTATGGAATCACAATAACCTGAGTGAAGTAGTCTAGCTAATAAGAAAATGCTTTCTTGAATGCTAAAGCTACTGAATGAACAACCAAAACTGAACACTGGCACATTTCAGAGAAGGGCTTTATATAAAGCAAGCCAGTCTAAATCTGAAAAGCTTAAGGATGTATTTAAATATTTTAATATCCATAAATCCATAAATAAACCCATATAGTGTCATACAGATCTGCATCCTAATACCTGAAAATTAAAAGAAGACAATTGACTTACAGCTTTGGTAAATCAGGCTTAATCATTCAAACCTGAAGATAACCGATTACTATCAGATGGAAGACATTTTTTACGACGGAGTTATTTTCTGTCTAGACTAAATTTAATCATAGCAAGTAAGATTTCATGTAATCCTACTCAAATCTATTCCCATCATTCACTAATTCATTAGTAAAAATACTCAAGATGCAGAAAATTTAGAACATATATTCCAATAGTATATTTCAATGTTATCTGTATCAATGTCTTTCACATATACTGTCTCTCAGTATTCTTCCAGACAAAATGTCCAGTACAAAGGTAGACAAGTCCATGATATGTTGGGTGAACAATCGGCTGATGAGTCTAGCTAAAAGAGTTGTAGTAAACAGGGTTACATCAGGTTGGTGGCAAGTCACTGATGGGGTTCCCCAGGGCTAAATTTTAGGGCCAGTGCTCTTTAATGTTTTTATAAATGATCTGGATTCGAATGTATGTTAAGTTTGCTGATGATACTGAACTAGGAGGAGCTAGAAGGTAGGGCAGTCACCAACCATTTGAAATTTAACAGGAGCAAGTGCCAGATTCTCCATTTGGATGGGGTAATCCTAGTTATACGTGCAAACTAGAGGACAAGAGGCTGGAGAGCAGTCCTGCAGAATCCAGGGGTCTGGGTTGATGGCAAGTTGAATATGAGTCAACAGTGTGCAATGGCAGTGAAAACGTCAACTGTGTCCTGGGGTGCATCAAACATAGCATAGCCAGCTGGTTAAGGGAGGTAATTGTCCCACTCTATACTGCACTGGTGTGGCCCCATCTTGAGTACTGTGTGCAGTTTTGGCTGCCTCAATACAAGAAGGACAAACTATTAGAGTGTGTCCAGAGGAGGGTGATCAAGATAGTGAAAGATCTCGAGTGTAAGACTTAACGTGGTGCAGCTGAGGTCACTCTACTTTTTCAGCTTGGAGAAGGCTGAGGGGTAACCTCAGCACAGTCTACAACTTCTTCAAGGGTGGCAACGGAGCAGGAGGTGCTTATCTCCACTCTCTGGGGATCAGCTACAGGACAAGACAAAATGGAATTTGCATCAGGGGAAGATCAGATTGTACATTAGGAAAAGATTCTTCACTGAGAAGGTTGTCATTCACTGGAACAGGCTCCCCAGGGAATTGGTCACTGCGCCAAGACTATCAGAGTTCAAGGAGCATCTGGACGATGCTCTTAGTCATATGGTTTAGTATTAGGTAATCTTGCAAGAAGCAAGGAGCTGGAACTCAATGATCCTTATGTGTCTCTTCCAACTAGAGGTATTCTATGATTCTACAGTGTCACATGTATATTATCCTACTGGTTATGAAAATAAGTTGACTGATAAAATTAAAAATATACTAATGTATATGCTCAACTAATCTGTATTTGTCATGGTGTTTTCTGATGTCTTTTGAAAAGAATATCTGATTTTAATATAGTCTGTTTGGTTTGTTGTTTTTTGGGTTTTTTTTAGGTTTTGGGGTTTTTTTAATCGTCTTCCTAAATCAGATGAAATAGCAAATTAATATATGACAAGCTTCACAGAAGTAGGTGGGACAGTTTGTGAAGACAGATATTATATAGCAAAGGAATATCTGAAATCGGTCTACTAGTTATTTTTGTTTATACAAATGTCTCTGATGGGCTAAGAATGTAAGTGATAAAGCAAAGATCAAATTGGTAGGAAATAAAAATACAATTATGTTCATGTTTTTAGAGGGATCATATTTTGAAAACTTTTCTCTATGAACAAACTCCATTATTCACTTCTCCATAGGAGAACTTATTCTCTCATTCCATTTTTCTGAGTAAATCTAAATACCTCTTTCCAGAGAACAGTTGAAAAGGCTTTTCTAGGATTTTTCCGCTATAAGCAGATACAGTGAAGAGGCATTCCATCTAAAGTATGCTGATTTACTCAACTCCCTAGAATTATACTGATTGTTGCATACAATCTGGTTTTAGAAATATTTTTGACTGAAAGTAACATGGGTATGTGACACTTATGCTATATCCATCCCTTAAAAAAATTAGAATACTTGACAGCAATTTTTGATGGACTCAAAAGTTCCATCAAAGAAACACATCACCAGCATGCTTTTTTGAATCATGATATTCATATATCCTAAGAAAGGTATACTGTGGGTTTAATTGAACAGCATCTAAGAGTGATTCTGAGGGATCACCAACTGTGTCTTCACAACTCTAGTTCTAGGTGGGAACATCATGTAGGAGTACAGATTCATCTTTTAAAGATGCCTAAGTTTCTTCACTAAATAAAGATCCTGGATTTCTCTAGCTCTGAATATACCACTAGAAATGGATACACCTGGGACATTATTTTTTAATTCAGCATCTCACTGAAAGGTTGAAATGAGAATAAATATTGCATAAGTACAGTCCCATTTCTGTCCTTTCAGTATCTGAAGGCCTCTTATCATGCGTTTTTCTCCTTCTAGAGATTAATTCTTGCATCATCTTTCAACAATTTTCCTGGAGTGAGATTCATTTCATGTACTTCTAGACAGCTAAACATTAGTTTCAGCTAGTTGTATTAACCTCTCCAAGAAGAGGGATAAATATCTCCAAAGGAGCATTCATCCTAACTGAAGACAGATATATTAGCCAAAGCAGGTGACTAGTCTTGTTTCTGCATCTCTAGTGCACAATCGTGGTCTCAAGTTATATGCCTGATGCTGTTTCAGTGATCCAGCTTCTGTATGCTTCAAATTTAGTGCTTCAGACTTCCTGAGCTCCCTCAATGCTTCCCCATGCTCTTTCAGATCTTTCCCAACCCACAGACACCACTCTGCTTATATCCTCTTACATTTTTCCAAGAAAATTTGATAGGAAGAAACATAAAGCTAGGAGAAGAAAACACCTTGATTATTTCTACTTTTTGTTAAAGCAACTGAGAATTACATGCAAGCCGTCAGCTTCCCCTCCTTCACGAATTGGAGATTGATCAGTATTTCAGGGCGACCTGAATTCTTCATTCTGCTTCTTGCCAACAGGTCCTTAACTGCAATGAAAGATTCTACAAAGGATACGTTCTGCTTTGAGATAGGCTCCTCTTCTCATGCCATGTGCTTACACTGAGAAGGTACAAATCCACCAGACCACACTTACTATACCTTGGAGAATGGCTATGAAGGAACATTTTTTTTTTGCCATTAGCAATGAGCCAGTTGTTGATAATGCTCCAGTGACTCTCAGTCACTATTCCACAAGATATGAAAGACCTTTGAACAGGTCAGTCATTAAAGAATACAGTGCAAAAGGATATTCTTGTGCAGTCACTATTTCCACACATTGTTTGAAAAGAGTTCACAATGTGTCTATTTCTACACAATACAAACACAATAAGTCTATTTGTAATATTGGGGAAAGGATAATCCCATGTAAATATTCTCCTGTTGTAAGTAGGAATCTTCTTCGTCTTTCCACTATGAGTCCAAAAGCAGATGCAGCCTTGGTCTAGAAAAGGGCTAGTACAGCAATAGGACTTGCAACTTCATCTGATAAAGCAAGACTGTGAACTGCCTCTGCTTCTGGCAATTTGGTAGGGATGGTAATGATGAGGCATACAAACTTGAGTTTTCTCTGTCGCTTTATGGTCTTGGATGCAAAACACTCCTTTTCTTCCTGGAGAAGTGTTGGCTGCTTGTGAAGAACCTGCTATTACCATAGGAATAAAAGAGTTTCCAGACTACACAGCTACATCTCTAGAGTGTAAGAATAGCTTTGCAACTTGACTCCTGCTGCTGTTTCTTGATTAAGATAGGAGAGTATCAGTGTCTTTTTTGTTGGAGACCAAGAAGCTGTAATGGACAACAGTCTATCTATCTCCAAGATCTCTGCTGTCACCCTGGAAGAGAAAGCTGGGATTCAATAAAAAATTCCCAGTTTTCTCAAATTTATTTTCTACTTTGGAAGAAAAGTTGATAGCATTACATATAGACATACGAAACTAGTTGTTTACTCTCGACATTGTGGTCCTACACATTGTTAATGGTAGCAAACTGTGTGTTGCATGTCAGGATATTTCTTCACCTGCCTACCTTGTTCCCTCTCTCATCCATTATCTTTGTTTCTCCTCTTTTCACCCTTGGATAACTGATCTCCATGAAGAGAGAAGCCCATATACCTCATTATTTCACATTTTCCTCCTCACAGATGGTAACCCCACCTGCAGATCTGCCCTTTTCATGCCATTAATAACTTCATGCCCTGTTTAAACTCTGTTATGTTTGCAACCAGGTCACCTGCTGAGGGAATGGCTACTTCTGACAAGACCCAATCTCCTATTGAGCAAATGAGCTACAGACACAGAGGCCCAATAATTATTAAGTGTTAGCATAATTGTAATTATAAGTAGAGTGTTTCATTATAATACAGCTGTTGAGGCTTTAATGCATCCCTGTAATGTGCTTTATTAATAAGCTGTATGGAACTGCTGACTTTACAATTTTCTGGATCACATTTATGATAACAAAAAAGGTTATGAAAATGAATTCACTACGGGAGTCCTACTGTGTTAGTTACTATGATTCACAAGTTTATTATGGTAATAAAGCAACATGAGACAATAATGTTGGGAACTGAAATACACTAATGATGCTTCATATTGTTCCAAAAACATTATGCAGAAGTGGTAAAAAGTGTTATGACTTGCGGATAGTCAGATGTAGCAGATGTCACACTATCGAATAAAAGGGAGAAAGACAATACTGTTAGCCTCTGGACTGTTTGCTGCTTCCTCCCAAGTCTTCCTAAGTGAAGAGAATATTTAAGTTGGTTCATTGATTGGTTGGTTGGTTGGTTGGCTGGCAGAAGAGGATTATTTTTATTAATTCTTACCAATTTCTAAATTAATATTTGAGTGAGGAACTGTGTGTGATTTTATCTTCACTAGATGTTTTTATGTAAAATTATTGACACTTGGTAAACAGGTCTCTGGAGCAAAAGACAAATTTTTGAAGGCAATGTTCCTACTAGTCTTCAACGTATTTTCAAGCTAACTCTTGGCAAGTTAAAACTGCTCAGGGTAAACCTACCTCCAATGGCTCTGAGAAAATAAGAACAAGACAGATCAGAACACGGGAGATTTATGACATCCCTCATAGGTTTAAAATAATGGCATAGTCCACTATCCCTGACAAACATTTTTATGTGACGTTATCACATACTCTGCTTGAGTCACTCAAAGCAGGGTTCCAGCAAGACTCACTCGAGTCAGGATTACTCAAAAATGTGTGGCACTCTTTAGACATGAATTTTGATTAACCTGGGTGTAATTGCACTGCAAACAAGAGGATGCAAAGGAAATCACTGTACCCTGATTGCCCATACTGCTTAGTAGTTAACTACTGCATCTGTGGCTTTTGCTATCAGGGTTTTCAACTAGTTTACTCAAAGACAAATCTTCCCTAAATGGCATCAATTCTTAAGGACTGTGGACACAAATCAGTATGTGACACTTAGCATGAGAACCAAGTTTTGGACTCTGGTTCTCTTTTGTTCAGCAGTGTAGAACTATATACATATATCCACGTGTGTTTACACAGATACATAATCTTCATATAAAAAAATACAGTTTTACATCAAGAGACTACGTATCTTAATTTTAGAGCTATAGACCTGTATACAGTGTGGGCAGGAATAGTAGTAAATTACTCTTGCAGCAAAGCTGTGCTGTGACTCTCGTAAAGTATGTCGCTTTAGTGAAGACTGGAGAGTACAATGTGCATTAAATGTACTATAGCATGATAAGAATGATCATAATCATGGAACAATTCTTGTTTAAAGTGAGATTAAACCAATGAACGGTGAAGTTATAAAAATACTATGTCTACCTCAGAACACAAGAACATTGTAGACATTTAATGAAATTAAAGGTAATATATTCAAAAATGATGAAAATAAATGCTTTATCATAAACTATATGGAACTCATTGCCATAGGAAATTTGCGAGGCCAAGAAAAGAAAAGAATTTAAAAAGGAATATTTACCTGCAGACAGTGGTAAGCTTAAAATCTGGTCTCCCTAAAGGCCACTTAAAATGCAAGAAGAAACCTATTTCACCTATCTTAGGAGACTGCTTAACACAGGAAGTACTTTAATTCATTAGAGATCTAGTTGAGTTTTGTATTTAGTTTCGATTATTCTGAAAATGCCTTATGTACTTAATTTTTGTTCGCCAACACATGTTTGAGACGTGTTTCTGCTGAAATTGACAATTGTGATGGTTTGATGTGTGGGGGGGGGGTTCTGGTGGCAGGAGAGGGGATTTGCTCCCTGTGACTTCCCTGGTTTTGGAACCAGGACAGACCCGGTTCTGAGCACCAGATTGGACTCCCATCCCCCTCAGGGTTGAGCCAATCGGCACCTCTGCAAATTGCCCGATTTAAGTTGGGACAAAGGAACCAGAAAGGGTGCTTTGCCCAGGAGTGAGGAGAGAAGGGAGGAAGGCGCTGCTCCCTGCTCCCTGGCTCCCGGCCGCTGGGCTGGCACCACCTGCTGAGGATGGCTGTGGTGGAGCCGCTTGGGGAACTCAGGGAGCACCCCGTTCCCGGGGTGCCCGCTGGATTGAGTTCACTCAGAGAGGACTGAGATCTGAGAGAAACGGCCACACAGACACCAGGTCAGTGAAGATGGAACGGGATGAGGTGTGCTGGAGCTGAGTTTCCCCTGCAACCGGTAGCGAGATGGCAGGCGGCCCTCAGCAGCCAGGACAGACTCGGTGAAGCAGAGACCCACTCGCAGCCTGTGGAGAAGCCCACATCGGAGAAGAGATGCTTGAGCCTGAGGACGGTCGTGAAGCATGGGCACAACAAGGTAGAGACACATCTAGAGTCCGTGGGATGACCCACGCCAGAGCGAGTGGCAACAACTCCCTAAGAATCCGAGACTGTGTTAAAGCCCGCCCTAGAGCAATCCAATGGGGAAGGATTGCATTCTGCAGGTAGGACTCATGCTGGAGATGTTTGTGGATTTTCCCTGTGAGTAGGGGATCCACTGGAGCGAGGGAAAATGTTGTAAGGACTCCCCTTCCTTTAAGAAAGGAGCGTCAGTAACAACATGGGATGAACTGACCTGCACTCCCCCATTCCCTGTCCCCTTGTGCCACTGAGGAGAGGTAGAGCTGGGAAGAAAAGCAAAGCGGGGGTGTGTTGTTTTTAAGATCTGGCCTTGTTTTCTCTTTATCCTCTCAAGTAACCGGTTTTGTTTCTCTTTGTCCTTTTAAGTAACTGTTAATAAGTTGCTTTGCTTTAAGAAAGCCGAGTCTATTTTGCCCAGGACCATGGTTGGTGGGTGCTCCCTCTGTGCTTGTCTCGACCCTCAGTCCTTTTATTATATTTTTCTCCTCTCCATTTCACTGGGGAAGAAGTGAGAGAGCGGCTGTGTGGAGTTTAGTTGCCGGGTCGGCCTAAACCGCAACAACAATTTTTCTCCAATTTTTCTCCAAAACTACAGTTAGATGGCCCTTCAAAAAAAAAAAGCAGATTCCAAGAGCAAATTTGAGACCATCAGTCTTTTTTGCACTCAGCTGTAGGTACTATTAATCAGGGTCTCTCCTCTGGTTGGTCTTATGATGCTTGCATGTTGGGCTTCACGGTGGCCTAGTGTTAACTAGAGAGCAATATTCCATGTAATTGTGGTTACAACTCACCTTTGCCTTTATGGAAATGACTAAATCCTCTCACAACAACCTCTTTGAGTGAATGCTCAGACTAGTAGATTATTATGCAAAAAATGCTTTTGTCCACTGTTTTAATGAAAAGACTTAGATGGACTGAGTTACAAGAGCTCGAGATAATAATTTCTATGATTTCCTTCGAGCAAAAAGAGCTAGATACTTGACCTAGTTAACTGAGTTTCTTTTTGAAAGGATGTTGGTTGATGAGAAGCTCAACATGAGCCAGCAATATGCGCTTGCAGCCCAGAAAGCCAGCCATATCCTGGGCCGCATCAAAAGAAGTGTGGCCAGCAGGTCAAGGGAAGTGATTCTGCCCCTCTGCTCTGCTCTCGTGAGACCCCACCTGGAATACTGCATTCAGCTCTGAGGGCCCCAACATGAGAAGGACACAGACTTGTTGGAGCAGGTCCAGAGCAGGGTCATGAAGATGATCCGAGGGCTGGAGCACCTTTGCTATGAAGACAGGCTGAGAGAGTTGGGGCTGTGCAGCCTGGAGAAGAGAAGGCTCCGGGGTGATCTTATTGCAGTCTTCCAGTACTTAAAGGGGGCCTACACGAAAGCTGGAGAGGGACTTTTTACAAGGGTGTGTAGTGACAGGACAAGGGTTAATGGCTTTAAACTGAAAGAGGGGAGATTTTGATCAGATATAAGGAAGAAATATTTTCCAATGTGGGTGGTCTGGCACTGGAACAGGTTACCCATAGAAGTTGTGGATGCCCCATCCCTGGGAGTGTCCAAGGGCAGGTTGGAAGAGACTTTGAGCAACCTGATCTAGTGGAAGGTGTCCCTGCCCATGGCAGGGGGATTGGAAGCAGATGATCTTTAATGTCCCTTCCAACCCTAACCATTCTACGGTATGATTCTATGGTATGATGCAATTTGAAGATTCCTTATACATTCAATGAAAAAAGTCAGCCACTTTATCTGGAAGGACTGTAGGTCTTTCTACTTGTCTTTGAAGAAGTCCTTCCTTTGACTCAACAGAGAACTTTATGTTAGATAGACTGGATTGCCTCCACGGAGCCAAATACCGGAAATTTTGGTGAGGTAGTTGTTAAAGTACATGCCTAAACTAGAATGCCATGGAATAATAGTCTGTCTTGAATTCATTGCCACTGAATATTACAAGATGCAATGGACCACACTTCACAATGCTGATCAGTTTTAGAAATCTGATGTGACTGAAAGCACTCCATCATTCTTAGACATTTTGCTTTTCAGTGATTATTGAGCAGTGCACAGCACCAAAAAAAAAGATGAAATGAGAGCTGCAAAAGAAGACTGGAGTCATGAAAAATTTCACTAAACTTAAAAGTATTTGGAAATATGACAGATTTAAACTTCACTTGAAATATATATTAAATAGGTGACAGTAGAAATGAAGACATTTAGAGGCCATCGTATTTCTAAAGTAGCTATTTCTAAAGCATTACCTAATTTTAATACTGCTCAGTTAATTCAAGAAAAGGAGGTTAACTATATAGCTATTACAGAAATGAGAAGAACTGGACTTCATGTAAAATAGATGAAAAGATGTTTTTAATAGATTTTATTAAAATAAAAGCAGAGAGGAATTTGTACTGCTTCTATGGATGAGATCTCATCTTGCAATTTGGGGGAGTAATTGGAATCCCCTATTATGAAATAGAAATAAAATGAAAAACAAAAAAAAAATCCAAAACAAAACCAAGAGAAGCATACATTAAAAAAACACAGATGGAAACAAATTGGAGATAACAAAATAAGCAGAGTTTGCCAAGCAAAGCAAATTACCCAAACAAGACTTAATGTGATGGAGAATGGATAGGATTCTTGAACTGTTTGAGAATATACCATGAAGAATGGTATTGAAACAGATATGAGAAATTCAAAGCTGGAGTCCATCTAAAACTCTGAACTGCAGAGAATCTGGTCAACACTTAACATTTG
This sequence comes from Tauraco erythrolophus, assembly GCF_009769465.1. Classification (NCBI taxonomy): domain Eukaryota; kingdom Metazoa; phylum Chordata; class Aves; order Musophagiformes; family Musophagidae; genus Tauraco; species Tauraco erythrolophus. The sequence goes on along the minus strand of NC_141465.1, from coordinate 93,757,087 downwards.
GGAAAAGACAGTGGAAATCATTATTACTATAAGAGATTGCAAGAATGTGCCTATTGACAAAGTGGATAAAGTACCATTTGTTCAGAAGAATTATTCATAAGATGTTATTGCAAGGAAGGAATGGCTGAAAAGTACATGGGAACAGTACTAATCTAAATTGACACAAAAGAAACTGTCATGCCAGAAATAATGATTATTTGAGTCTTAACTTTATTATTTTGTCCACAAAAAGAAGTATGTCAGATAAATATATGTGCAAATATCTGGAAGAAGTTGCAATTTTCAATTTCTACCAGAAACTATACCACAAATAATTAGATTACACATGGTGACTCACTTGACTTTAACATAAATGAAAAAAACCCCACCACTGAGTATGCAGACAGCACAGATGAAGATTCTGGGAAAGTTCACCACACACTGAAGTAAAGTTTAAAGAGGATATTTTGTTTTAATCTTGATAGTAGAGATTGGAGAAAAAAATGCATAATGACTTCATACACTGTGTTGTCATTGAACCACAGGAAAAATGCAAAATCAGGGAGAAATGAAGAAGAAAACAAGGTACTTATGCTTATAGATAGGCTCAAAGAAGCAAAGATATAGAAAATGAAGTTTTTAATTTAGCTACATAGAGAAACAGTTTTTGAGAAATAGTTGATGCCAGGTATTTTCTAATTTGATTCAGGTCCTGGCATATGACCATGGAAAACTAGAGCTCATGTTTATGTACACTGTATAGTTTCTTGGAAAGTAACACTTCCTCTGACTGCTGCATGATTTTCAGCACTTGCTGCACATCACTGGGAAATGCAACGGATTTATTTTATTGCAGAGAGACAGGTAATTTCTGCATAGATGATGATTTGGTCTAAGAAGTGACAAGAGTGTGGCCAGAGACTTCAGGTAGTCCCAGAGAAAACCACAGCTTCTGGGATAAAGCTAAATAAAACAACAAAAAAGGTATGCTTTTCTTTATTGGAAATATACCTAGGAAGAAATTAAGGTGTAAGAGAAGAAGACAGTAAAACTGTTTCGATGCTCAGCATGCCTACCATAGCAGAGAAGAAAGCATACTTCATGGTAAAAATAAATGCTGAACTTCTATGGCTGTATCATTAACCTCAGAGTGCTACTGAACAAAATTGTCCAATAAACCTAAGATACAAATGCCAACAAAGAATATGAAGAATGAAAAATCTATTAATTTATTTATTTTTAATGTTTTTATAGTATTGCATACCATTACATAATTGTTCATAAAGCTTAGTGAATCTTAGTCTTTTAGAACTGCTATGATAAACAGAAAGCTAAGGATATGTGCCTGCTGTAATATAGAAAATGTATCTTTGTCGACCCCATGGTGGCAGGTTAGCTGCCCAGGAATTTTTTGCAATACACCTGACTTTCTGCTCTGACTGCATTGCAGTCATACCTTAACTTATTCATAATAATTCATGAATGTTAAAAAACAATGTTTCATCATAGCTGGTTCTAAATGTCATGGATTATTTAAAAAACTATTTTTTGTTCTGTTCAAATAAAGAAGATAAACCTGTTCTTAGTTTTAGTTATGAAAAATTTTACTTCAATTCTGGAGGGAAATTGGTGGCTAAGACTGACCGTTAGCTGCTTACTGCCATTTTCTTGGACTCAGTCCTGAATTTCAAATTGTGTTGGCAAACGTCTTCCACTATAAATACATAGATTTCCACCCTAAATGTACAGATGACATAGATTCTGGACTTCGAGATCCAGTTTCTAGAGCAGTATTTATCTTCTTTTGAAGAAAAACAGTGACCACCTGACCTTTATGAGACATATAGAAAACACCTTGTACAGTACTTCCATTATTTTTCGTGATTTTCGGTCACAAGCACATAAAAATTCATTTGTTTCACTTCAAATATCAATTTTTAATCTTTATTTTCACTCAGTTTTCAGGAAGATGCTTGCATATTTTTTTACTGTTTTTCAGATTGCCTTTATATGTCTTATTGCCTGAAAAAATAGAATACATTCATTGGGAGCAAGTCAAGGTATTGTCTTAGACAGAAATCACTTATACAAATAGAGTCTAAATAAAATCTAGAAATTTCTGGAAAAAGTAAGTTTTTCTGATGTATCTCATGTTGCACTGAAGTCAATAATGTCCTGCTACTCAAGACCTTGTAAGGAGCTGAGTAAACATAAGACTAGTATGTATGGCGTGCAATGTAATCCATTAGTCCTGCAGAACACTATTAGAACCTCAACTGGAACATAGAATTTATCTCACCTAACTTTATATCACTTCAATGTGCCATCAACGTCTGAGTTAAACAGTGTAGAAAATATTTTTAAAAGCGAGTTTCATTTCATCCCAAGGTAAGGAATCTAAATGGTTCAGATGGATCTCACCCTGAAACACCTGTTTCTCTCCAATTTGCAGAAAGGAAAAAGACTGTAAAAACAATTTTTTTTTCTGACTCATAAGTAAAGTTCCAATAGAAAATGAGTTTTTCAAGAAAGATGGGCTCAACTGGAGAGAGTCTAGAGGATAATGATCCCAGCTTTAGAAAACATCATCCAGCAAGAAAAGATCTAGAGATCTTTCAATCGTTTATCTTTTTTGACAATACGAGATCAGAACTAATGGAGCTAATACGTAACAACAGTTGGGGTTTTCGGTGATTTTTTTTTTTTTTTAAAAGGAAGGTCCTCAGATATGTGTGACAGTGTCAGGCACTTGAGAAATTGACTTCATATTCCTGGGTAATTTTGGGTCACAGATGAACTGTGTGTTTTGTAAAAGAAAATATTTTTTAAATTTCAGTTTTGTGGGTTACTAGTCTATATTGCATGTCTGAAAAGGGTGTTGTGAGACAACATAACTGATGTAAGATATATCAGCTGGATCATATTTTCCGTTTGCCAGAGCCTCATGTTGAGTACTGACAACCAAAGCTCATATACTAAGTGAAGCAGTCTGCTGACAAACTTAGCTTTTCCGAACAACATAGTTCACCAATTTCAAGGCTAAATTAATGTAACTAGAAAGTTTACAAAAGTCTATTTTTAAAGATATTTGGGATTCAAACAGTCTTGAATTTTAAAAGCTCATGACTCTAAATCATGTTTTCATGTGAAACCAGGAGTTTTGTATTTTTATTATTGTAAAAGAAAGAGGAAAATCAGTGAAAAGCAAAAGGGAAGAATTGAAGTGTTTGGATTTTTAAATGCCATGGCATGATTATTCTAGTTCCAGGAACTATCTACATGTTTCAAATAACAGCCCTTACAGAAAATGTCTTTCTGCTTCATACATAAAAAGTCAAAACCGTTACTTTCGATATAGATGGCTTTTACATTTGATGAAGAACAACAACAAAATCATTTTCTAAGACCTTTCAAGATAAAATTCTTGTCAGAAAAGCCCTTCAGTGGAAATATTTAAAAGTATACAGCCTAAAAAGATATAGCCAATCTGGATTCCCAGGTCTGTGTATCACAGACATAGCTAAAACTTCCTTGATTTGAATAAAATCAAATATATTAGTATATGAAAATAATTTATCATAATAGAGAATAAAGAATTCAATAAAAAATATTTTTTTGTTGTCATAAAATTGCCTCTTTTCAAAATAAAACTTTCATTTTTAATTGCCCAGTTATGAGCATTCTTTTTGTGTTACAGATTTAAACAAAAGAGGTAATATGGATGAATACAACAGCACTGGATATGTAGTAAAACCCAGCTATGATTTCATTCATTGCTGTTCAATATTTCACCCTCAATAAGGTGTAGCACTGAAAGTCCTATGATTCTACTCTTTCAATGTAGCAAAGATTGTAGTTTTGCTAGTTTGCCCAACTATTTGTGCATCACACTAACCTCTGAAAGAGGTGCTATATAGAAAAAAAGAGGCACTGTTGTTTTCTTTCTGTTTGTGACCAGTATGAGCAAATCCTCAAGCCTCTTCTGCTTATGCAAATAAAATACTAAAGAAGTGGTGTGAAGTGACCTTGGGATTTAGCTGGTTTGAAAAATCTAGAAAACTTTGATCTACACAGATTTCTGAGAATCACATTCATTGGCTTTGTTTTGTGACACAAACATCTTTTGAAGCACCAGACAAGTCCCAGAAGCACCCTTTTAAGCCTCTAGACATATGATTCTATTCATCACCTTAGTCAATGGTATTGAAATTTCATAGTGAGAAGAGGAAGGCTATAATTACTACAGTTGTTTGAAGGTCTCTGTTAATTGTCACAATTAAAACCATACATAGATGGATTAAATGTTTGCTTAGTCACTCTCCTCTAAGCAACAATATGGTTTTAAAAAGACAGTGATATAGTGATTGAAACCTTTGATTCTCAAGAGACAACCTGCTCAAGACTGGACCTTCAATTAATTATGTCTTATATGATAAGCACATTCACTTTGTTTAACTTAAAGTTTGTTTTCAGATGGCTGAGTAGGTATGAAGAGAGAATAAGGAGCTGTCTCATTTTTTTTCCTCTCCTGTCACAAGATTTCTTAGCATGTATCTGTTGACTATCTCAAAGAATTTGAGGAGTGGCCGGAGTTCATGATTACAACTTTACTGTTCAGCTGCAGAGTACTCACAGCACTTGTTTATAAAACATTGGTGTATCGAGGAGGCAAGACACACATTTCTGTTTAGTGTATCACCCTCTCTTTGCCTTCATGTCTCTTCTAAAGCAGTCCTTTATTATGTCTAGTTTAGAATATAGTAGACCTATCTTTTAAAGTGTATTTGTATATAAACAACAATATGGACAAATATATTTTTTTCAAGAATCAAGGAGAATCAGACTTAGACTATTAATCAAAAGTAACAATACACATGCAATTTAATTTATGTCATTAAATATTCATTGGATTGTAACAGTTTATTGCTATTACTTAGCCAAATTAGATTCAAATGGATGGCCAATAGGTCACCCATAATAATCCTTTAAGACACCAATTCCCATAGGAGCACTTAAAACTGAGATTTAGCTTATTATTGTGATAAGATAATATAAATTTCTAGAGAGCTAACCATTGGAAAGGCCTGTACTAACCTCATGGCACTTTTAAAAACCATGAGCTAAGAATATTCTACAGCAGAGCACTGATGAATTCTGCCCTATGTCCCGTTTTTATTTCATTTAGCATGAAATTGGTAAAACTGTGGAATATCTGTCTCTAAGACAAAATCCTTTTCTCACTTCTGATATTTACTTTGTACCTTTTTATCTGCCTGCAAAAAAATTACTCTTGTTTTTCTCCTGCTTTAACTTCTATATTTCAGTTGTAGTATCTTCATTATTAATACAAGGACAAGCATATTTCAGCTTTCATTTTGGTCAAGGCCTTGAGCTACATAAAAGGAAGGTTGAAAAGCTCGTATTTTCTGTCTCTCCACCAATGCAATGAATAACTGATGTGTGTCCTAAATGGCACCTGTCTTTTTCTTTTTTTCTTTTTTTTTTTTTAAATGTGTAAAGTTGAACTAATACAGCTGCAAAAGCTATCCTAACCCTATAGAAAGAATACAAAATCAGAACACTGTGAATTTTCGAGGAACTGCTCTATTGGCCCATAACATGTTCACTGATATTAACCAGGGCAAGCATCATGCAAAGGCAGCTCAGGCTTTTCTGACTTCTACCTGCCTTTTTCTCTCTTTACCCACCTCTGTGACTTAGAGCTCATTTTGGAGGAGAGTGCTTGATTGTCAGAAGCATCCTCCTCAGGAATCAGAAGCTATTCAAGACCTGAATGTTGAATATTCTGAGATCATCTCAAGCTGCCTCAATTGGTCTCAAGAGGGCTGTTAGTGTTAAAGATATCAATGTCATAATGCCAGACTTGATCTAGGGAGGCACAGTGAGGTCAGAACACCAGAGCAATGGCATGAGTCATTACTGAAATGATGTCTACATGACTGCTGTGGTTTTAATGTCCCACTTTTTGCTGGTGTATAATGATTATCAACAGTGCAAAATCCCTTTTACATAAAAAATAACTATTTAATAAACAGTGCAGTTGCTAATTTTTAAATAAATGATGTTTAACAGTACTAAGTTAGATTATGAGGATATTCTTGCAAGACACTTGAGAACATAACAGAGATAAAACTGTAAGCGTGGGAAATGTGATTATATAGACATTGTATTGAGGACTGGAAATGAAACATGCAGTCTTAACTTGTTCTATAGTCTATACTATGTAGGTGATTTTGTCATACATGTCTTCTGTTTGAATCATTCAGTAATATGTATTTTATCTTTCACTCCTCAGTAGCACAAATATTTATGAATATTATGTTATGTACACACTTATATCTAGAAAACATTCACAGTTCTGCATATTTCAGTTAGAGAAAACAAGGGACCTTATCTACATCTTGTGCTTTGAAGAGGAATGTGATTGTCCTCAGTTCCTCAATTCGGTCCTCATTGGCTGGATAGTCACACTCAAAGAGTTGTGGTCAATGGGCAATGTCCAAGTGGAGGCCAGTGACGAGTGGTGTTCCTCAGCGGTTAGTACTGAGGCCAGTGCTATTTAACATCTTTGTTGGAGACTTGGACAGTGGAGTCGAGTGCACTCTCAGCAAGTTTGCAGATGACAACAAGTTGTGTGGTGCTGTGGACATGCTGGAAGGAAGGGCTGCCATCCAGAGGGACCTTGACAGGCTGGAGAGGTGGGCCATGAGAACCTCATGAAGTTCAACAAGGCCAAGTGCAAGGTCCTGCACGTGGGTCAGGGCAAACCCAAGCATAAGTACAGGCTGGGCTGAGAATGGATTGAGAACAGCCCTGAGGAGAAGGACTTGGGAGTGCTGGTGGATAAGAAGCTCAACATGAGCCGGCAATGTGCGCTGGCAGCCCAGAAAGCCAACCGTATTCTGGGCTGTATCAAAAGGAGCATGGCCAGCAGGTCAAGGGAAGTGATTCTGCCCCTTTGCTCTGTTCTCATGAGACACCACATTGCATTCAGCTCTGGAGTACCCAACACAAGAAGGACATAAAGCTGCTGGAGCGGGTCCGAAGGAGGGCCACAAAGATGATCCAAGGGCTGGAGCACCTCTGCTATGCAGACAGGCTGAGAGAATTGGGGCTGTTCAGCCTGGAGAAGAGAAGGCTCCAGGGTCATCTTGTAGCAGTCTTCCAGAACCTAAAGGGGGCCTACAGGAAAGCTGGAGAGGGACTTTTTACAGGGGCGTGTAGTGACAGGACAAGGGGCAACAGATTTAAACTGAAAGAGGGTAGATGTAGATTGGATATAAGAAAAAAAATTTTCACTCAGAGGGTGGTGAGGCACTGGAACAGGTTGCCCAGAGAAGTTGTGGGTGCCCCATCCCTGGAAGTGTTCAAGGCCAGGTTGGATGAGGCTTTGAGCAACCTGGTGTAGTGGAGGGTTTCCCCTCCCATGGCAGGGAGGTTGGAACTAGATGATCTTTGAGGTCCCTTCCAACCCTAATCGTTCTATGATTCTATGATTCTTGTGAGAGCTAATTCTTCTGCTTTTCAGCCTTCAGAAAAGTTACTAACTTTCTCACTAGTTAGCCAAAGTAACTGAAGCTCCTTAAGATTCATCAGATTTCTCATTCGAATTCAGTCACTGACTTAGTGTATCAATTATCTCATAATTTTCAGCAGGTATCTTAAATGTTGTCTTAAATTCTCAGGTAGTGGATATGGCATGAAGACAAAGGATTAAGAAATGAGTGTGTTCGAATGGTCAGTTTCTTTCCCAGTTTTGCTCCAGGGAATTGGTCCATTAACTGTGTAAACTGCGCTTATGCTGGTTTACTCCTGGGATTTCTCTGTTCTGAGAGAGTCAACTAGCTGTCTCTGGAGTAAAATTTGTGCATGGTTTAAATTATAGCTTTTAACAGTAACAACTCCTCATAGATATTAGCTGTGTCTAGATAGATATCAGATATACTGGATATGTACCGTGTTTCTTGGTTTTGGCCTGAGGAAACTTCTACAGCTATTCCAGGAGGCTGCAAAAACTCTTTAGACATATCCACTAGCTCTGCAATTTTCATCTGGTAACTGGGATGAAAACAAGATACCTCAGCCAATCTTTGTGTTCTCTGGTACAGTAAAAAGAGCAAATTAAATGTTATTATTTTGAATTTTATGTTGCTGTAGCTGAGATAAGATGTGATGGACTGGAAAAAATAGTGAAACTCATTGCTGAAAAACAAGAAGACAGTAGAACAAGTGTTTTGATTATGTAGCAGCCATTTAAATATGGTGTACTCTGGCAGGCACTTTAAATACTGCATTGAAAAACCTTATTATGGATTTATGGCACTTGAAAGATGAAGTCTGATCCATATAAAATAAAGATAAGAATAGGGATGAATAGCACTTTGGCAATTCAAGACAATTGGAAGATGATAAACACTGTTTGCATTTTATGAGGATTTTCTTTTTTTGCTATTTCTGCAACAGACTTATTTGTAAAGGAAAATAGCTGGAGAGATAAATTTAATACTGAAGAATTTTTTCAAGATCATTTAATCTGTATTAATGCGACCCCATGCTGCTATCATGGCCAGTGAGACCTATGATGACATGCTGAGTAAATGCTATTTGTAAAACTTAGAGCTACCTGGGGGCAGCATTAATTATAGCAAGCAGTTTAACTCCAGAAAATAAAACAATCAGTTGGTGAAACTTGAATGAAAGCCACACGATTGCTCTCCAATTCATGTTAGAAAACAGAATTTGTCTTCCTGGAACTGGCTACTAACTGTATGCTTTTAAAAGACATGACCCTTTCTCTGTTTCTAAAATATTAAGCAATGTCCTGAATAATTTATAAAGTGTTATGTATAGGAAGAATCTCTACCTTTGTAATCCCCAGCCTGAGGGATGAGACATAGCCTTCCTAAGGTATCTAACTACAATTCAGATTCAAGTGTATTCCAACTGTAGTAGTTAAACTTCAATACTGCACTAATCAATTGTTTGACTGATTTAGGGCAAGCAAAGGAGTGGAAGATAAAAGGTGAGTTAAATTGTTTTGCATTTGAATATTGTTGGTGTGCACATGTTGAAAGACTAAGGCAGGACACATCACTTGAAAGGACCCCAAAAAATTTAGGGATGACAGCTACAAGGATAGTTGATACTCTTCCTGGAGGTGTGCAGAGAGTTTTTTATTAGGAGTGAAGAGTCATCAATTATCAGAAAGCTCAGCCAACATAAATTGTTATAATTATACAAAATAACTTTACCAAAGAGCAAGGATATTTGGAAATATAGACAACTGCATAATTTCTTCCAAATGTTTTAGAAGCTGGTATGACTATAATGGCTATATTGATATGAGAAGTGGTGCAGACTTGCCAATACATGCTGCTCATTAAGGGCAGTTTTTTTGACTGAAAGAATAGTATTCAAGTGAGAAGTCAAAACATAGGTGTAATATAATCACACTTTTTCAGGTGAAATGAAATCTTTTGTTTATTGCTGGCTCAGATATTTGTCTATATCTGACCTCTAACATGTCTTTTCATCGCAAGTCTCATCGAGACTTGAAATTACCATTTACATAATTTCGAGCTGTGGAATACCAAAATCTATTAAATGAGCAGCCAAGCATATGTTATCTTCTAGCTTATTTAGAAATGGAAATCTTCAAACAAAAGATTTTAATCTATACTATACCGTGATTCAGTATTTAATAGATGTTACAAAAATACATATTTAGGATTTAGTAAATGAGTCAAGAAGAGCAGAAAAAAATCTATGCAAGTTATACTCTTGCTAGATTCACTGAATATTTTTAATGACTGGCCTAATTCTAACCTTACATTGGTGTTAAATTGCTCTAAATGTAATGACCTCAATAAAGTTATTTTTAATTTACACAGGTATAATTGAGATTCGAGTAAGACCCAGATGTGCATCCATGATTACTGCTGCGCTTGGCAGCCAGTTTATATTATTTCTCAGCCAAGTTAAAGCAATGAAGCCATCTGATTTCTAAGAGTGTGAAACAGATCTTTTGTGCTAATTCTTCGTCCACCAGCTGCAGCAGTATAGTATGACCCGCCCTAATTGAGCAGGTATGAATTTTCCTGAAATCTTACACTTATCTTTATGCCATAATTTTCAGTTATGGAATAAAGATTTTCTTCAGTTCTTGGACTCTGCTGCAGTCAAGATCAAGGACTAAGGACTTAGAATTTAGTTATCTCTTACTCCCTTATACAAAGATCACAAAAATATGAAGAATGGAGGTAAATTAATTAACTAATTGATAAACTAATTGGTAGGACAAGGGGCAATGGATTTAAACTGAAAGAGGGCAGATTTATGTTAGATATAAGAAAGAAATTTTTCACGCTGAGAGTGGTGAGGCAGTGGAACAGGTTGCCCAGAGAAGTTGTGGCTGCCTCATCCCTGGCAGTGTTCAAGGCCAGGTTGGATGAGGCTTTGGGCAACCTGGTGTAGTGAAGGGTTTCCCTGCCCATGGCAGGGGGGTTGTAACTAGATGATCTTTAAGGTGCCTTCCAACCCTAACCATTCCATACCCCTAGATAGGACAAGGGGTAATGGTTTTAAAATAGAGGGAGGTAGATTGAGGTTGGATATTAGGAAAAAATTTTTTACCATGGGAGTTGTAGAACACTGGAACAGGTTGCCCAGAGAGGTGGTGGATGCTCCATCCCTGGAGATGTTCAAGGCCAGGTTGGACGAGGCCCTGAGCAACCTGATCTAGTTGGAGATAACCCTGCTCCTTGCAGGGGGGTTGAACTAGATGACCTTTGAAGGTCCCTTCAAGCCCTAACCATTCTATGATTCTATGATTCTATGATTCTATAAATAATAGATCATTATTATTTTGTGCTACTCTGTGTATTTGTTTAGTGCCAGGAACCAGCCATTTCGAGCAGAGATATATTCTCGTGAAAAGGTCTTTCTATTAGTTTAATAAGAATTTCAGAAATTTTAAATTGATTGGAAAATAGCATCACAATTTCCCAACTCAATCTTCATAAATAGCCCCATCTAACTCTATGGAGAGTGAAAGTATGTGGAAGTTATCAGTTGATAATGAAAAGATAGTAAACATACAGCTCTGTTTCAGATGATGATTACCTTGACAGGCTGGAGAGGTGGGCCTATGCAAACCTCATGAAGTTCAACAAAGTCAAGTGCAAGGTCCTGCACATGAGTCAAAGCAATCCCAAGCACAAGTACAGGCTGGGCGGAGAATGGATTGAGAGCAGCCCTGAGGAAAAGGACTTGGGAGTGTTGGTGGATGAGAAGCTCAACACGAGTCAGCAATGTGCGCTGGCAGCCCAGAAAGCTAACCGTATCTTGGACTGCATCCAAAGAAGTGTGGCCAGCAGATCGAGGGAGGTGATTCTGCCCCTCTGCTCTTGTGAGACGCCACCTGGAACACTGCATTCAGCTCTGGGTCCCCAACACAAGAAGGACATGGAGCTGTTGGAGTGGGTCCAGAGGAGGGCCATGAAGATGATCCGAGGGCTGGAACACCTCTCCTGTGAAGACAGGCTGAGAGAGTTGCGGTTGTTCAGCCTGGAGAAAATTCCAGAGTGATCTTCTAGCAGCCTTTCAGTACCTACAGGAGACCTACAAGAAAGCTGGAGAGGGACTTTTTACAAGTGCATGTAGTGATAAGACAGGGGTTAATGACTTTAAACTGAAAGATTGTAGATTTCGATTAGATCGAAGGAATAGGTTGCCCAGAGAATTTGTAGATGCCCCATCTCTGAAGTGTTCAAGGTCATGTTAGATGAGGCTTTGAGTAACTTGATCTAGTGGAAGGTGTCCCTGCCCATGGCTGGGGATTTTAAACTAGGTGATCTTTAATGTCACTTCCAACCCAAATCATTTTATGGTTCTATGATTCTATGATTTTATAAATATTATTCAAGCTCCTGACTCTTGATGGGTTAAAGTCCAGTCATCATGTGAAAATAAATACTGACACTTCTGAACAAAGAGTCTGATAAAGACGGAAAGAGAATTCTTCAAATCCTTCAAAATGGTTTTATTTCTAAGTGTGAAAAGCCTCATATTATTCTGGTTTGGAAACAGATATCTAGGATACGCAATCTCCCTTTATTCTAATAGATGGTGAATGTAAACTTCTCTTCCATATATAATTTCATCAAAGATATCCTGCTTCCGGACCGTCTATGCCCTTCTTGGTGTGACTGAAGGTGTGACTGCCCTTCTTGGTGTGATGACTGATTAGAGATATGGGTAGCAGGTATGTTCTAGACTTTAGTAAATATCATCATGATTACTGGATATTGATATAAATTATAAATCAGAAGATCTGCAGAACTGTTTGCCATTCCCAAGAATATAAAAATGTTTTTGTTTACTACGAGCCATGACTTTATTCTGCTTTGTCCTCTATTTGTTTATCCATCCTGCCATTGCACAGCATTTGGTAAGGAATGACATCACAGTTCTCAAATATTTTCATGTAGTTCCTGTTGTATGAATGCATTAAGATTCTTTGGGGTAACTTACCACATATCAGACTTGACTGAGTATTCTAACATATTACCTCCTTTCTGTAAAGGTGTTACTGTGATTATTTCAAGTAGAAGACAAAGATCAATTTGTCTTCCTGGTTGAAATGAAACATTACTTCTCAGATACCTACTTTTAGCACCACTTCAATTAGTCCAGACCAAATAGTCTCTCATAAACCTACTGTAAAATTACAGAAAGAGAGAGTACATATTCAGCTTGATTTTGAACCTCATCCTTTCTAGTTGTAAAGAAATCCAAACAGCATGCCATTTGTCATATCCTAAATTAAACAGCTGGAGAGCTGCTATAATTTTTCGGTGGACTGTGTGTTGTCATTTGCAAGGTTATTCAGAATTCCTTTGGTAAATGAACCGCATGTGTATATGCTGCAATTCTGTTTCTCTACAAAAATATGCATTGTCCAAATGCTATTTGCTAGTTGATTTACCATTTATAAATTTTACAAGTCATGCAAAACTGTTATTCTCTGAAATAACTGATCATTATTACTATTGCTTTTTTTTGCTGTGTAACGTTTTGTGCCTATTTGAAGGTCAACACAGTTTATACTTATTTTTGCTTAATTTTATGGACTACACATCACAGCAAGCTTACCATTTAAACTCAGTCTGAGATGGTATTTCTCTGTTAATTTTGTTAATTCAGCAATGTATTCAGAAATAGTTTAATTTTTATTCTACATCTATTTACAAACCCAGAAGCATTCTACACATACCAGTGGCTTTAAAGATGGAAAATTATGTAGGATTTCCAATAAAATTTAAAGTTTACTTGTGAATTCAGTGGAATGAGATGTGTTTATGCAACAAGTATTGAGATAGTATCAAACACTGGAAACCACTATTTTTTTTTTAACTTTCCTCTCTCCTCCCTGAAAATTTCCTTATATTGGAATAAGTTATTAAATGAACTTATTTATCAGATGTTAGAAATATGAGGGTGGTGAGGCACTGGAACAGGTTGCCAGAGAAGTTGTAGATGCCCCGTCCCTGGAAGTGTTCAAGGCCAGGTTGGATGAGGCTTTGGGCAACCTGGTGCAGTGGAGGGTTTCCCTGCCCATGGCAGGGTGGTTGGAACTAGATGATCTTTGAGGTCCGTTCCACCCCTAACCATTCTATGGTTCTATGATTTTATGATTCTATGATCTGATGAATTATCCCCAGGAAGGTAAGAGTCTTGAATTTGTTGGGGCTTTTAAATTTTTCTGAGCCCCAACATGATTTCTCCCAAGGTTTCTTGTCTTTGCCTCTCTGTTCTGCATTCAATTCTATTCTTGACTTAGAATTTCAGTCTTATTGTTATATTTGTGTCTTTTCTTCTTTACACAATGACAAACATGTGAAAGACACACAAGAGAATAGCTGGAACCTAAACAAATATTTACAAGCATGTGAGGATCACTAGTTGCTATATCTGGCTTTTAACATTTTTAAAATCACAGATATGACAGAAATATTGGAATTAATGCATCCTTGTTCTTATATGTTACTGATAGAAACTTTTCTAGTATTAATGTCTTCCTGCATTTACCTAGAGATCAGTCAGGAGCACAGGAAAATCTAAATAGTAATTGAAAGTAGTTTTTGATACCACACTCCTGTATGGGCCTCTTTTACTAATTGAAGACCTTTATAAAGAAGATTAAGACCAGTAACAAGTTGTAAGCATTTAGAAGAAAAAGCAGATGAATTTTGCACATGGACAAGGTGCAAACAAGCTATCTGAACTTGGTCTCTCTTCATCAACAGGTTGATATTCCTTGTGGCTGGGAAACCCAGAACACTCAATAGATACAGTGTTACTCTTTTTCTTCTAGTATTCTCAGAAGTAAAGGAGGAAAGTAACGTTTTCTAAGCAATTTCTGCTGTCTAAAGTCTAGATGAAATATTTTATGTGTGTGAAGACTATTGGCCAAATGTTATCAGGGAATAAATTGTAATGGTGCATTGTTAAAATCCAGGCATGTACTATGAGATCTGTGATACGCACGAAAAGTGTAAGAAAAATCCGCAGCAGAAAATTCTGTTGCGTGATATCGGATAGTAAGAAGTCATCTTTCACTCAGGAAGTTCCTGAGCTACCAGTTGTAGGAATCTGGGAGAGTATTCTGGGGAAGTAGTATTGTATACTTGTCACGAACTGAAGGTATCTTGTCGCACTGAGTTGCAACCAAGGGCAGTTGCAATCACGACGTATCTCACTCAGTCAGAAGGCTTTTGGATACCACGAGGGAGCTTTAGCCACTGTTCTAACCTCTCCAATATCCAGGAGGAAAAGGCCCCCCTTCTGGGAGGAAGCGCCTCACTTTTAATCATCCACAAATCACGTGGTTTCTGGCTTCCCAGAGTAACTCACAGCACCTGTTTAACGCGCCACAGGTGCTTCTCATTTAACTCGCGCAGCAGCCAGAAGACTTCTCCGACATATACTTGCCTTTAATCTTGTTCTTTTTGCAGGAATCTGTTGTTATTCCAGGAAACTGCAGGCTGGTCAGCCTCACCTCAATGCCTGGGAAAGTGCTAAAGCAACTAATTCTGGAAACCATTTCTGGGCACATTAAGGGCAAAAAGATCGTTCTCAAACACCCTCAAGCATTTGTGGAAAGATAAAATAACAATCAATGAAAATATGACCAGTCAAACCATCAACATTCTAGTGTTTGCAGAATAAATCTTTTACACATGCAATAGTCTTTTTAGGGTTTTGGAATGTTTAAAGTTGGAAAGCATTACTTTATTTTCTGTATTTTTTTTTCAGTAAATTCCTTGGGGAAATACCAAGATTTGCTTGTGCTTACTTCAGTTATACCATTAAAAACTTTGATTTATGTGCCCGCTTTGATCACAGATTCAAGTCCTGTCAGGGCTGACTCATATCACAAATGAACTGAGGATAAACAGCTTGCTATTCAGTTTTTGTAGGAGGTATTGGAAGTCCTGTTCACCTCACCTTGATGCTCAAGATTCTGTGCCAGTCAGTGTGAAAGTTGCACTTTCGCATAACTGTAATTCTGAAGCCTAGAAAATGCTAGACATACTTATGTGACAGTGATACCAATGAACTTTTCTGACTTGTTTTTTATTTCCTTCTTTCTATTGCTCAGTCTTTCTCAGGAGTATGCTTCCAACTCATCTCTACTGTATTTGTTTAAGGATGAACCCAAATAACCCCACAAATCTATTAATTTCATTTCATGCTAACCTAGTTGCTAGAGGATGGCTATTTATCCTGGAAGTGTCTGTAAGCTACCAGTATCTCTCTTGGATTATCCTCTCTTCTGGATGCTCTGCAAAGTACTGCTCTTTAAGGTGGAAACTTTCAACTTAGCATGGTAGCCTTTCAATCAGGAAGTCTATACATTTTGAGAATTTCTTGTTGTTTGGGAATGAAGTCTCTCATTCTTACAGTTTTCTCTATTTTAAGCAGTAACACTGACCATGAAAAATCTATCAATTATAGGTGTAGCATAGGAGAGACATTTCATGGCTACTATGACAGAAAAGTTGGAAAGATAAACACCGTATTTCAGAAACTTGATTTAGTCTGAAAAATTTGGAAAAGAATCCTTGTATAGATGCCTCAGATACAAGTAATTTTCATGTTTGAATAAACTTCCCAGAAGTCTTTCAAAATTTCTTTCTCATTTCTATTCTGCTGCATCTCCTTATTTACAGTTCCATTATTTTAATTCACCTTTCAAGCAGAAGTTCAATTGCAAATATATATTCTACATGCATCTTGCTGACCTTTCCAAGACTCATGAATAGTTGCTGATGTTAGTCGGTTATACTTCGATGATAAAGCCAACCAATCAGTCCTAGAAAATGATACGAGGACAGGGGATCTCAAACATTATGGGGCAAAATCATGCGAAATCTTCCTAGAGAGTTTTTAGATCTCACTGTAAGAAATGGGAATTTCAGTAAAGAAATCATGCTTCTGTCAAGATACAATATGATTGTCCAATTTGTGTTTGTTTGTTTTTAATAAATGGTTTGTAGAGGCCTATTTACAAATAACAGGTACAGTAGTTAACTCTGAAATGCAAACTTTTTGTTTAGCCACCTACTTCAGTACTAGATGTGCATTGACCCTTTATAATGCTCATATTCTTGGAAACACTGAACTAAAGAACATAATAGTTGAGGGGTTATTTTTCCCCTAGCATGCCTTGCATGACAACTTACGTTTGAACAAGTGTTTGATATGAAGACTTGTCTTGTCTAAATCCATCAAAATAAATTAATGAAGAAATTTCTGAGCTTACAAAGACTATTCTTTAAGGAACTACACAGGATTTAGACAAGATTTATTGATACTTTGGTTGGAATGACAACTGAACATCCACTCCAAAGTAAGTTCAATTAAATTAGCATTTCATCACAGGATATTAGTTGTATGGTGCATAGAGAAATTATAGGCTGATATTTGATTCTATGATTTGCATATATTGAAATCCACAAGGGGAACGAAGCATATAGAAAAAGGAGTAAGGAGCAGTAATAATAAAATTAATTTGTTGTTGTAACTGTCTAGCAAATATAAGGCAAGCTAAAATAATTTTTATAAGTGGTGCCAGTGAAAAATATATCAACTCATTACTGAAAGATCAAAAATTGCCTTGCTATACTATCTTCTCTTCCTTTCTCTAGGTTTTCTTAGGCTATTAATTTCCTGGTAAAAATGAGGAAAAAAACCACCAAAAAACCACAACTAAAAATCCAACAAAAAAGCCCAGGAGACACAGGAATATAAAGCTTTCAAGAAAACAAGACACTTCCTTCGATGACTTTCATTTATTTTTTTAATGAAGAGGAATGAAGCTAAAAAGTGTTGCATAATGTATTGCATGATGATTTTAAAGTTTTACGGTGGGATTTGTCTCATTAAGTATATAGCGTTTAGATGTGTCTATCTGAGCTTTTCAAGCAGGTCTTACTTCATAGTCAATAAATCTGGTTGATATAGTCAATGGAGTCTAGGGCATGATGCACCTCATTGTAAGGCAGGTAGTAAAATTGTTCAGAATACCTATTTCAGAAAAAATATTCCTTTCTTTCTATTCACTGTTAAGACACATTATGTGACTAAACTCGTTTGGTGACATCTGTAAGATTTGTTTTCTAGGATGCGACTTGGACATCCAGGTTTATGCCAGCAATTACTATTGCCTTGTTCCTTTTTTTTTTGTGCCTTTATGTTCTCATTTGTGAAAAAGTATTTCTCTTACTTTCATTTATTAAACTCTCTGGGACAGACGGATGCAAAGTGCTATGGAATAGTTATTTCATGGGTTTCTGACTTTTTGTTGGTGAAAATTGCATTTAATTTTAAAAGAAAATATTAGATCTAAAATTAAAAGATTTAATATTTAAAGATTACAGAAAACTGAAGTAATCAACAGAGTTATTTACCCATATAAAAAAAATGGAAATGTGAATTCCAGCTCTTTAATTTCCTTCTCAAAAGCTGATATTCACTACCCTCCTACCTTTTTTCGTCCTCTTTGTCTGTGTCCCCATAAATCATGCTCACTTGAATTGTGAAGTTTTAATGCCTAAGCAAAAGCAATTTTATCTCATTGTGAAGAATACAGTTTAACGCAAGATTCCCATAAAGCGGTACTTAGTGTCTGTGGCAAGATTTTGGTAGCCAGGCTGACTGCAGAGTGGATTCTAAGAGAAGAGACCATATGCTGCCCTGTGCTGTTTCCAACCTGCTCCACAACAGATCCACTGCTGGACATAACTGAGCCCATCTGTCAAGTTGGTGGCATCTCTGAACCCATTGGAGGAGTTTACGGTGCTTCTGTGAAAACATACTTAAGAAAGAGTAGAAAATGTGAAGAGAGAGGAACAAGAGGCCAGAGCAGTAGGTGGTGATACATGGTGGAGCAGGTTCACACCCAAAGTGACTGCAGCACTTGAGTAACTCATGCTGGAGCTAAGAAAATGAGTAAGAAGGAAGGGGAAAGGGAAGAAAAGAGTAGGGAACAAGAAGCAGCAGAAGGAAATCAGAAGGGACAGAACATAATCTGCAGTGATAACAAAGGAAATAGAGGCTGGGAAGGGGAGACGAGGGTGTTTGGAGTGAAGTTAAGTCCAGGAAAGATAGGAAAGATGTTTTCCCTAAGTGTTTAAATGTTTCCTGATACATGAATTAGTAATTAAATGCTTTAAATAAAGCTAAATTCCCCAAGTCAAATCCATTTTTGCCCATGAAAGTAACTGGAGTCACATGAGATCACTTGCTCTTGCTCTTCATGTTTTCTCCCCTGTCCTGTTGGGCAAGGTGGGGGCCAGAGAGAAAGAGAGTGAGTGACTGTGTGGGTGCTTGACTTCTAGCCATGGCCAATACACTATGAGGGCTTAATTAATCAGAACATGAGAATCATTCACATCTCTTGGAAATACAGCTCTCAGAAGTAGCTAGCCTTGCAACTCAAGAATGTCTGGGCTAAAACAAAGCCATACATATTCTTACAGTCAAGAAACAACCTAATCAGATTGAAAACTAATTATAAATCAGAATATGTTGTCGAGAGAGAGAATATAAAATATGAAGATTTTTTGTTGTTGTTTGCTTTCTTCCCAGAATAGGCTATGGAACTTGCGTTTTAGATAACAAATCATCTAAATCACACAATGACACTTGGTCAGTCACACACAACAAAAAGGCAATTTGTGTCTATTTGTGTTAATAGAATACTATCAAAACATATCCTTTAATATTTTAAAATAATTGTTCTTTTCTGTAAATACAGAGGTTTATTTTGCGCTGACCTAAGCACCTTAGCAAACACCTTGGCTTATTATCTTTTTTTCTTGCTCTCTCTGTTACTACAAGAACATATTGGTTTCTGCTACTACAAGAACATATTGGTTTACGAATAAAATCAGTTCCTTTCTTGCACTGGAGCTATTGGTATCCAGACCACAGTCTACTTCATCAATGTATGTGTAGTACAAGAAAGAAGATAATTGAGCATCCTAAATTGTAGCAACAGATAGTATTTGTGCCTTTGATCATTAAGTATTCTATTATGACATTGCTGAAAGAAATTACCACACCCCTATTAAATAAATTACAGCAGAAATTTTGAGTTTATAAAGTTTGTCAATTGATACAGGTCAAACTTTGTCTTAGTTTGGGAATCATTAGAAGTTATATGCAGCTTTCGAATTGATCTGTGATATTAGGACCAGACTTTCCATTCCAGAGTAGCTTCACAATATATTCTAAGATACCATGTCTAAGCCAGTTTCCATTTAAAAATATTTGGAAATCAAACGGTCTGCATTATCAGCTACTCAAATTTAGCATTTTTACAGGAAAGTGAAATGGACAGATGCTGATGCTTATGTTTTGGGAACGTGCAACATGACAAGACAACCTAACAAATTCTCAGTATTAGAATACCTCAGATACATGCAATAGCTTTGTCATGATGTGAAAATATTCCAGTTCTCATTTCTACTTCTTCTTTAAAATTATTGAAAATCTTGGGTTATTTTTTTATCCTCCTGGGAAAGATTAATCCTATTTATGTGTTGAAAAATTTAAGTGAGCAATAATGGAGACCTTATTCCTTTCTTTCGCATTTTTGGCACTACATTTAACCTAAAGATGAGGAAACTGAATGGAGAAATAGGTTCTACGATATTAAAAACATGGAAACATTCAAGGTTAGGCTGGACAGGGCTTTGAGCAACCTAATCTAGTTGAAAATGTCCCTGCTGATTGCAGGGAGATTGGACTAGATGACCTTTAAAGGTCCCTTCAAACCCAAACCATTTTGCGATTCTATGAAAAACTAATAATAATCCAGCATATAATGAATATAAAGTCATAAAACAGTTTACTGAAATAATGCTAAGAGTATGGTGCACAGATATGACAGGCAATATGACATAAAAGTACGGGGTAAGACCATATACTGAATTGTGTTTAAGAGAAACAGTGATCCATTCACCCATGTCTAAGCATCACTTAAGTACCTGAGCTCCTGAAAGAATTTTAAATTTTAAATCTCTGTCTAAGAGGAATTAAAAAATGCATCTTTTGATGTAAGAGGGGTCTGACAAATCCTTTTTTGGGTACTTACCATTGTTTGCTAGGGATCTATCAGGAATCACCAGGGTAATGCTGGTATTCATTCTGCTACAAATTCCAGATCTTATTCAATATAAATGGAAAGGAAGTTCATAATTCAATGTTGGATATTTCATTAAAGATCAGGCATGTAACATTTTAGGCCTCGTATTGTTGAATGGCTTATCGTTTGTACAGTTTTTTGAATGGGGGTCCAATGTCTGTGCAACAGTCTGAGAGCTCACACTCAAGGCTTCCAGAGACATCATGTTACATTATTGGTGTTCAACTGCAGTGAAAAATAAGGGCATTTATTTGACTATTTCGAAAAGTGGAAGAAAATTATTCTGCTCTGAATTAATGTGGTGTATTGAGTTTGCATGTCATGGTTTCAATAGTGGTGGGGGCTACAGATGTGGCTTTTTTTTAGAAGATGCCAGAAGCTTCGTCTATGTCTGATAGAGCTGCTGGTCAAAACTAAGCCAATCAGTGATGGTGATAGCCTCTCTGTGATAACATATTTAAGATGAGTAAAAAGAAATCTGCACAATTGTAGCTGGAGAGAGGAGTGAGAATATGTGAGAAAAACAACTCTGCAGGTACCAAGGTCAGTGAAGCAGGAGGAAAAGGTGCTCCAGAGCAGAGATTGCCCTGCAACTTGTCATGGTTAGACAAGTTGTCCTCTTGTAGCCTGTGGAGGACCGACCTCACACCAGAGCAAGGGGATGCACCCAAAAGAGGTTGTGATCCTGTGAACAGCCTGCATTGGAGCAGGCTCCTGGCAGGACCTGTGGCCCTGTGGAGAGGATTCCGCTCTGGAATAGGTTTTCTGGCAGGACTTATATCCTGTCTGGGACCCACATTGGAGCAGTCCATTCCTGAAGGATTCACCCATGGAAAGGACTTATGCTGGAGAAGTTTGTGGAGGACTGTCTCCCATGGGAGGGACACGGTGCTGGAGCAGGGGAAGAGTGTGAGGAGAAAGGAATAGCAAGGAAGCATGATGAACTGACTGCAACTCCCATTACTCATCCCTCTGTGTCTCTTGATGGGAGAGGGTAGAGAATTTGGGAGTGACGCTGAGCCCGGGAAGAAGGAAGGAATGGAGGGAAGGTATTTTGAGATTTGGTTTATTTCTCAATACCTTACTTTGACTTTTGATTACTAATGAATTTAATTAGTTTCTCCAAGTCAAGCCTGTTTTGCCTGAGATGGTAACTGGTGAGTGATCTCCTTGTCCTTATCTTGATCCATGAACTTTTTGTCATATTTTTCTCCCCCGTCCAGTGGAAGAGGTGCAGTGATAAGAATGGCTTGGTGGACACCTGACATTAAGCCAAAGTCAACCCACCACATGTGGCTTAGCCACTGGAGTCTAACCTTAAATTTATGATTTGGTTCATAAAATCTGACTACGTCAATTCTTTTAAAATGTTTCAACTGTGCTAGATTTTTATATTACTTTACTTTAGTAGATGTTTTGTTCTATACCTTATTATTATGTAAAATATGTTTCAGCATGAACTCTGTCTTGCTGAACCAGAAATTGATAGAATTCTGATTAAAATATCAGAAAAAAATAGGTAGCCAATCTGCTTAGATACTGATAAAGAAAACTGTCTTACAAGAGAAGATCTTTTTCATTGTTTTAGAAGAACTTTCATTGAAACTACTGCCTAAATCCATTTCCAGATCTAAGAATGTGACAATGAACCATTATAATGAGACCTGTAAGCATGTAGAAAGTTTAGCATCTCCATTTTTTGGCTGTGATAGAAGTTTGGGACAACAGCACTTCAAAAATTAATTATTTTTTTCAGTCAAATGAGTAAAAACTGGAATTCTAGTTGATTGGGTTTTTGAACATTCCAAATTTTTTGTTCTACCATTAAGAACATACATAGTAGAAAAGGGTTTTTCATTGTTGACATTGTTTTGTACATTTTCCTTTTACTGTTGTAGCTTTCCAAAACTTGGAATAGTGGAAAAAAAAAAAAGTAGTAGAAGTCATTTGAAAAGATGGGAAATGCCTTGATTTTTACCGTATTTTTCCCCTGCCATTGGATGGCATAAAATGTAAAAAAAAAAAAAGAGAGAAAGAAAGAGAAACTTTAATATTTTCATGAGAAGCTAAACTACTTCATTGAAGATTTTTATTATAAGGTTTTTCATAAATGACTGTTTTTATGTACATCTTAAATTCAATCAGATTATCAATCAGCGCTAGTATTAGCAACTTCTAGTCTACAGTAAAAGTAATGCTTTCCCAAAGAAGATAAAAGTTGACATTAGTAATATAAATTGCACTGAAGCCAAAGACCACCACCTCCACCCCCTGATGTTTTCTTGACTAGAAACTAGTAATATATTAGAAAAAGATGTAATGGTCAATGGCAGAGCTAACTATCTTCTCTTTTGGAAAGATAATTGGAAGCCTGGACAAGGTAAGAGAAAGATGCCTGTAACTTTTGTAGAGGGTTTGGATAAAGTTGTCTGTGCTTGAGTCAGAATTGCTGTCTCAATTGCTGAGCAAATGTGCTCTGATGTGCACCTGCTCTTCCAATCATTCAGACTGGAACATATTATAGTTCTTTCTCTGTGTGCCCAAGTTTCCTTCCAAAGGAAATAGTGTACAGAAACACAATGCATACCCAGGTGTCTTTCTGGGATGCATCTGGGATGCTTCCAGATCATATAGATCCAAGATTGTAGAGCACATCTGCCCTGTGGTGTTGATGTGGTCACTATTTATTCATTTATAACAGTTTGGATGAGGTTAGCTTTTAACTCTCATTTAATTTTTACCCTTGAATAGTTCAATCATGAATTTCAGAGACAGAGGGTAATGAACAACATTGCTTGATTGCTTTTTCAGTGCTAAATAGCTTAATGACACTTCCCTTCTCCCATCTTTCCTCTCAGTTCAGGGACTGAACAAGATTCTACAGATTCCTGAAGCACCAGGATAATACAGTAATCTCTCAAAAAGAGTTAGAAAAAGAAAAGGAAGATAAAATAAGAAGATCATTGAATGTGTTTCAGGAAAAAAAACCCACAAAAACCAAAACCCCAAGAAACTCACCCCATCACATTATATTTATCGTACATGGGCATAGGACTAAAGCAACACTTTCCATACATTCATATTCCGTGTTTCATTAATAGAAACTACTCTATGGTCGGTCACATATATTTCAGTTGTACTCAACTAACATTACAATTATGTCTTAATCTTTTTTTTTTTTTTATGACTGGCTTCATTAAAAAGAAAAACGAGGGGAAATAATGGTTTTTAGGTTATTTATATCTGCTTGTATTACTGGTTCGCATGTCATGAAATTACTAGATAAGATTTATATCAAAGAAGTTTTAGATTTGTCTCTGTATTATACAGTAAACACGCCAGTGAAAATTAAGAAGGGATAAGAGATCTATCTAGTTAATGTGACAGAACCTAAACAGCATCCAAGATGTGGGAAAAGCAAGGACGCAGCAAGCAGAAAAAACAAAGGGTACAAAAAGGTAAATTTTGAGTGGATCCCAAACTGTTATTGACCTCATGACTGAGATCTGGCATTGCAACTTAAGTATTAGCATTGGTCTGTTTAGACCAATAGACAGATTAAAGGCAGCTGGCAAAGGCATAATGTGCCAGCTTTAATAGTGGCACAGAAATAGTGGCAATGAACTAGGGAAATGACTTTAGATGATCACCAATAATTTTAATTGATGAAGAAAACTCATCCAGTGGAAAAACCTAATTGGCAAACTAGTGAGTTAAAGTGATTTAATGTGTTCTATGGATCAGAAAATAAGACCTGGCATGGAGTATTGGCTATTAGTGCAGCTGTTGTGAATATGATCTGCATTGGAAAATTGAACTGAAAAAAGCCACCAGTGAGCCGAAGCTTTGGGAAAAATACTGGCATTTATCAGTATTTTCTGCAAGAAGTTCAGGATTTTTGTTCTCCTGAAGTCACCA
The DNA here is from genome assembly GCF_009769465.1 of Tauraco erythrolophus. NCBI lineage: Eukaryota > Metazoa > Chordata > Aves > Musophagiformes > Musophagidae > Tauraco > Tauraco erythrolophus. Next base: position 93,732,456 of record NC_141465.1, on the reverse strand, counting down.
CTAATCATATAGCAGATCATCATAAAGGCACTGTCAGACTCAATAAGAACATATAGGGATTTGTGAGAATTCAAAATATTAAATGAACAGCCAAACCAAGAAGGTAAGATCCATCCTGCCTGATACTCAGTAAAGACATCTGTGTTCTTCTGTTGTTTTAAGGCAGTAAACAGATGAAAATATTGAAAAAGAGTAATCATACAGATGAATGAATATAGATGAGTTGAAAATTAACTTTATAATTTATTTTATAGAAATCAATGTCTAAGTGAAAAAAAGAAAGTCCATGCACAAAGTACCCCTGCGTGTGCTAAACCCATAAGACACTGAGAGGAGAATCTAAAGCAGCACTTTGAGATGTGACTGGAGGTGTGACTTTCCAGTGAGATGGAGGTAAATGCCTCCTAAATCTATTGATATCAGAAGCATATGAAAATATTTATCCTTTTAAAGTGGACAATGAACATATTGAACAATGAGGGATAATATTCCTCTTGCATTCCGATATACGAAAATCAGATCTCTAAATCTAAGCTCTTTTTCTTCCTTGCCATAGAAGAATACGAAGCATGTAGTGGATGTCTAGCTCAAAGTTAGATATCTAACTTTTATGTTAATAAAGCTAATTGAGATGAATTCCATGTTCAGCGTTAAATTTTTGCATGGCTAAAGATATCCAGATATTTTTCATTATTTGACAAATTTTAGGAAGGCCGGTGAATTCAGGGGGAACATTGCAGTATTATTTTACTAGCGAAATGTGATCTTATCTCTTCTTTTCCCCCTTGTGAAGTAAACCCTGATCACGATCATTTAAAACATTAGATTTCCCGAGACAGATCATAAACTGTAAATTATAATCAGAGACTTGGAACTTAATATTTTGTTGCAATGAGCTAGCTATCTACTAGCGATGTTGGAGGTATCTTAGAAAGAAACTTCATGTCTTTCAGTTATGATGATCACTTTATGACTGAATTGATAAATCAGATGCACTCTTTTGTGCAAAACTAGCCATGCTTAACTGGCAACTAAAACAATAAACTGAGACTGTGCATGTATGCAGAATGTCACCACACTGTCTAATGTGTCAAGTTCTACACTGGGCAGAGCTCTTGGATGAAAGGGAAATGGATGGCTAATGACTATCTTGGCATTTTAGCTGAGATTTAGAAAACCCAGAACAAGAATCAGTTTATAAATGCCAAAATCACTTACTGTATTAGAACAAAAATACAAGTTCAAGTCAAATATTTTTCCTCCTACTGCTATGTGCCATAAATCTTCCCCCTCCCATAGGACTGATGAATAAATATAGTGTTTAATGAGACACACTATTCTAAATAGTTCTCTGACATGTGTTTTATGCAAAAGGAAGTGGTTAAGGCCTGCATATTTTGAAACAGCTTACTGAATTTCAATTTAACCATTCTAATATTCAATGAGGATGTTGAATATGTTTCTTGACTTTCAGTACTTCACAGTTACCCAAAGTGATATATCTGATTGATTATAAAAGCCAATTTCTGCCTTCTTATATAAAACAGGATCTTATTTGAAGTCTAGTCTCACCAAAATCAGAAAGACATCCTGTGGAAGAAGTGTCTGCCAATGGTGAATAAAGGCGGCAGGAGCTAACTCAATGTTTTATTTGTTTATAACATCTGATTGGAGAGAGTACATTTACTACTGGCTTTATATTCATCTGATCTGCTGTACCTGTGGTTGACTATCAGGTAAGCCAAGTCACTGTTTGACTTTAAAATCCTCTGTTAAAGCTGGCTTGATTTGATTTAATCTTGATTTATTTGAAAGATCATTGATTTTTCTTTACTGCAGAACTTTTGTTTTGTTTCCCAGCTCTGCAGTGCTTTGAACCGGGTTTGCTGTTAAAAAGTCCTTTTGTAAAATAAAGTTGTGGTAAAAAAAAACCCCAAACATTGTGTGGAGGCTACCTGGAGACTTCACAACGTGACATTTTCTCTGTAAAAGTACTATGTGAGAAGTAAGCAGCAATAGAAGAAGAAAAATGTCCTTTTAAAAAGCACAAGCTTGCTACACAAGATAAGCAGAGGGGATAATGAATGTTATAAACCCTGAAAATTACTGCTTATTTTAGAAAAGTTTATAGAGAGAAGGAGAAAAGTAGATTAAAAGAACAGGGTAATTTGTGTACACAAAACTATAGTTCTTCCCCCAATTAAAAGGAAAACTAACTTAAATTTTATCACTTAACTTGTGTTCCTTAACAAAGAGGAACATTCTATTGCCGTTCAGGCTACCGTGTAATGTATCATCAGCTCATGTGGGATGTTACTTTAGTACATCGCAGATATGTTGGGATCATCAGCTAATCAGTGGGCAATACTGAGTAAATAGATTTTATTTAGCTTACTACAATTCATTCTGTAAAAAACAGGAATAACAGCAGAAATTCAACTGGAGCAAAAATGTAGCTGTGAATGCCCAGAGGAGGTAATTTAGAGGATAAGAATGTTTGTCCAACTGCTTTTTGCTTTCAGTTCTTAACATCTCTCTTGATGGTGCCAAGGGTTTTCAGTGGTGTGGGCACTTGTCTGCTAAGGATTAGAAAGCAATCCCAAGCCCATTTCAAACACCAATGTCAGACACCAATGAATCAAATTTTCCAGTCCTTCATCAAACAAACCTCCTTAGGCTTCTTCCGAAGTTTTTCCAGTCAGTGGCTATGGAATTTGAACTCATAGACTTAATTACTGGTTAAGTCAAAGAGTTGTTTTGTTTTATTGTGTTTTTCATTAAATAACCTCCTCTGTTTTCATGGGACGTGATTAATGCTGAACCATAATCCTACCTGATGTATCCAGTCTCTGTACACATGTATATATAATTTCAAAGGCAAACAAACTGAAAAGCTCTGATTTTGTGGGCCCAGACAAAAGAAATAATGCAGCTGCACTTTCATCTTCACAGACAGTCTGTAAGTCCAAACAGAAGAGGTTTTGTAAAAAACAAAGTTTTGCAAAACTTGAATTCTTCACCCAAAAGCGACCTCTTCTAAAAGCTTGTTCTGGAGTTCTTCTCCCTGCTTGTCCTGGAGCTCTTCTCCCTGCCATCAGAGAGGATGCTGCTGCTCTATGTCCTCACTATAGAAAGTGAGAGACACCTCTATGTAAATATTATTTTGCCTCATCTTTGGTTAGGTACGAAAATATCTGGAATAAGTTGGGTGGTAAATATCTGGAATAAGCCAGTTCTTCTTTGTTGACTATTCAGACTGTAACCAGTTAGGTTAGATATTTAACCTTAAGGACACTAAAATTCTGTTAGATTAGTCCTACTACTAATAAAATACATATGTCAAAGAACAAGTGTTATGGAACTCTCTTTCATTTAAACTCTCATTTCATTTAAACTACGAAGTTTTTAAGAGTATTTTTTTTTTTCGTTTTTCAATGCCTGCACATTTTCCTCAGGTGGATGACTGTGAGCCTAGAATAAGATAAAATAAAGCACACAGACCTATGCCTCACCTATGACAGAAGTGTTGGACCTGACTGAGAACTAAAATTCTTCCACTAAAAACAATAAAATAAGCAGAAGAACCCAACAACAGGGCTGATTAACAAGACGTATGATAGGCAGCTGTGGGACTTAAAGGTCATCTCCAAACATGAAGCACATTTACCCTTTTAGCTACAGTGCTGTGGTCTTGTTCAGGCAACAGACCCTTGAGATTTCACTGTTAGCCGTCTGTGTTGAGTTACATTGCTAATTTGAATGCCTAGTGATTACGTTGTGTTATGATATCAATAGAAAGGTCAATGAATTCAGGAAATTACTTTCATGTAGCTTATATGACAGTCTTTTTGTGATTTTCAACAAAAATTGGATAGTTGATTACTTTCTCTACTACATAAGACGACAATCAGGGAACGTAATGATAACATTCACAGAGAGGTATGATGTACTTGCCATGGGTTTTAAAACACAAGTTTACCAAATGCAAAAAGCAGCAATCAAGGCTCCCCTGTAGAAAATATTAGCTCTATTTCATTTATTAAATAAGGTAAACAGAAAAAAATAAATTAAAAATTTGGTTTAAAAACTCCATGGCTCACAAGGCTTTTTTTTTCCTTCTGCATTTTAAAAAGTATAAGAGAGTAAAATATGGAGAAATGTATTAAAACAATGTTTGCAAATATTTGTTTAAATTCCAGATGGGTGTTTACTTTAACTATTTTTAAACTGCTTTTATTTGCAAACTGTAAATATTTACAGGAACAAGTTTCTGCTTGTGAGGATGCTTGGGGGAATATAATTTTTTCTGTAGATACTTATTCATATGAGAGGAAAGACATTCACATATGGACAAAGGTATTTGTTATTTGCTGTTTGCTATTCTTCACTGTTCTCTTTACAGTCAACTATACAGGAGCAGAGACAATACCATATGATGATGATGACTAACCACATACAGTAAATTTTGAGTAACTATGGGAAACAATCTGCAGGCTGCAATTGTTCACATTTTTTGTCCATCAAACAATTAAAAATAATAAACTTACAGTAATATAAATAATGAAAAATCTGTCAGCAATCAATGGCAAAAATAGGCTATTTTTTCCCCAGGTGATTTTTTTAATTTTAAGAAGATTTTTGCAGAACAATTTGTTTCTTTCATGTACAGCTTTTATGACTCGGTTCTCTTAAAGCACTGGCTTTACCAACACTGTGAAAAATTGTGAAATTGTGAGTTCACATCATGTATTGGATGAAGGTCTCGTGAAAATTAATTTTATATAGATAGTGAACAATCTGTGATTTACTAGTTTATTTCACTTTTGGAGGTTAAAACATATTTGCATGTGAACAAGTCTTCTCTTAACTTACAGTTCTTTTCTCAGAATTCCCATACTACACAATTTGTATCCGTTAAGAATTAGAACTTACAAGAAGCTAAATTTTCAAGATCAGATCTAACTAAACATTTAAAGTATGTCCTTAATTTAAACACAAATAATCACTGATCATCACTTTGCTGGATGGAGCTGTGAAATCTTTCCCTCTTATTTTTTTGTTTTCATAGGATCTTGTCATAGCTTTTGTATGTGATATTAAGTTTATGATTCTACTTTTTGACCACTGATGTCAGTATAGCTTGCACAATGTTTTCTGCTGCTATTGTTCTTTAGAATCTCTGTGTTATTGCACAGAAATGAAGATAATAAAGCTCTTGTTTGTGTTTTGTTTTTTTTTTTTTCCTTGTGTTTTCATTCTCCATTCAATATCCATTCATCAGAAAGTGAAGAGAAACACAAAAAAGAATTTCTTTCCCACAAGGACCAAACAAACATACTCTGGAAACAAGGAAGCATTAAAACATAAATTGTGTGAAATTATGACCCAATAGAATTAAATCTTTCTATTGATTTGGTTTGTCTCAGTTGTAAGCCTCTTATTTTCTGTGATCTGATCCATCCACTTATCTACTAAAATATTATTTGAGTTGAAATCTATTCAAATCTGCAATATTGCATATGCCCTTCAAAGCCAAAGATATTGGACAAAGCGGATTGTGTCATCCAATGTATTTCACTTTCTAGTTCTTAAAAACTAATAGCAAAGCCACCAAGAGCTGGACAGAGGGAGGAACACTCAAGAAGATATTGATTTTAAAATATTTAGTCAACAAATAAATCTTGAAAACTGAAATGTAAAAGTACCTCTCAATAGCATGAGATGGTTGGACTTGATGATCTGCAAGGTATTTTCCAACCTAAATCATTCTATGAGTCTATGATAACAGGAATGAGAGATGACTGAGGCACATATATAATAGAGTAAATGAATACTCCAAAACAAATGTCTGTTTCTAAATATTTCTGTCTCATTATTAGCTCTCAGTGTAGACCTTAATTTCTTGGTAGTCTAATAAAGTCTTTTGAGGAGAAAAGATTTTATAAAAACAGTGTACATACTCATGGCACCAGCATATATATCCAAGAGCTAATAGTATGTCATACACTTCTAAACAAAAATATAATGCTAGAAGAACTAGAAATTCCGATTGCCATGCATTAAACATTTCTAAACTAATTTTATCTGGCTTATGTTAGTAATAATCAATATTCATTATAATAATCCACTAAAAATACCCATCACTTGAAAGTGTGAAATATTTGTGGCATATGTTTAAAAGGTAAAATCAATTTGGTTTACAGTGGTAATTTGTTTCAGTTGAAATACATGCCAAGTAAACTACCTATTGAGTACAATTTGAATTGCAAAGAAATGCTGCAACAGCACAACTTTTATAAATAATTTTCTATAAGAAGAGACATTGTAAGTACCCAGTACATGCTTTCCTCCATCCATTGAAGGTTACTAGACCTCTGCATTGTCAACACTAAACATGAGAATCAGTATGAAAGGAATAAATGACATAGCTGTGCCAAAACATATCTGGCATTTTTGAAGAGTTGGTCCAGAAGTTTTCAAAAACTTTGGAAGGGAGGAAGTATTCAAACACAGATACTTGCCTACCTAGCAGTTAAGCTGAGCATACATTTGTGATTCTATCGCAAGGTGAAAGGATGCAGCAGTTTTAAGAAATATTTATTTTGCACTTGTCTAGAAATGTGACTAATGAAGCAAGAATACTGAATTCTGCAGTTGTGCAAGGGAGAGAACATAGAATTAAAGTGTTTTTCTTGAACTTTCCCAGTGTATCTGGGTGTTTTGAGTGATCTTGCAACTAAAATCATCTTGCTCATTTCCAATGCATGGTCATGAGATGATACAGTAAGCACTTTTTTTTTTTTTTTTTCCCTAAACTGGACAATATAAATTCTCCATCAGCTCTCCTTAAGAAGATAAAAAACAGGCAGAGAGATGCCTGTCTACTTCAGGGAAATTATGATCACCGAATACACACAAATCTATTTGACCTGCACTGAGCCTCATCAAAAAAATTAACCATCCATCTGTCAGCCTTCTCTGACCCTTGTTTTGAGCATTGCTTTCATAGAGTACTTGTGTTTTCTGCAGGCAAAATTTTTCACCCTTAGACCAATCAGCCATATACTGACTTGTGTTTTCAGAGGTCTTGACATCCAGAACATTTGGGATGCTAGAATGTGACAAAATAAAAATGATGAAATGATGAGAGACAAAATGATACTTTTTTTTGTCCAGAACATGAAACGATCCAGCTTTAGCAACGTAGAATTTTGAAAAATTCAACTGTTCTGTTATGCAATATTTTGTAATGTCATGTGAATTTGTCATTGCGACATTTAAATTTATAAATAGGTCTTAAACTGACATTTGTTTTATCATAAACCATTCCTATATAACTCCCGAACCTGAATACACAGGTTTGGTTATAGGTCTTAGTATCTGGAATCCTTCATGATTATTGCTAGAATAGTACCCTACAGGGCTCTTATGAAAAGGTTAAGCACTTCAGTACGAGTTATACCCTCAGTCTTGACTTGCACACATAACCATTTTATTGAAACTAAGGAACAAGGACGGTTTTTTCCTTAGTCAATTTTTATTTGGTGATTAAATATTGAAATAAGTTAACAGCTTTCACTTTGATAAATTATCTCCTTACGAGTATATAGATGCATCATATGGCATAGGCAAAAAGTGATGGTAAACAATATGAATACTCAAAAAGTATTTGCACTGTGAATTCCAGCTTTTAGAAAATAATATCTGTTCTGCCAAAGACAACATTGCAGAGACAGGGAAAAAAGTTATTAAAAAATCTTATTCTGAACATAGAGGAATCATCTTTGAATGCTGGAATCTCATTCACAATTGTTCATAGTGTATTATGATCTGAAACTGTGAAAACTGTAAGAGTTCTTGTAATGTCCTGTTCCAGGAGAAAAAAACAGCTTAAAATGTGAATGCTAACATGGCAGATAATTGAGTGTATGTGTGTCTGAAAATTTTAATAAAATGTGGACAGGACAGAAATGACATGTCCTGAATCCTTCAGTTGACTGTGACATGAGGCAGAACTACCAGTCAGGAAGCAGATCATGTATTGTGCTTCTGCACAATGATTATTTAGATTTAGGAATAAGTGGTCTCTGAAAGAAGGTGAAGATCCTGGCTGAAGGAAAAATCCGGGAAGTGAGGGAAGATTCCAGACATTCAGAGAGCTATGTGGAGACAAATGCTGAAAATGGCCAGGGACTTTGGGCAGAAATACAAAAGGCTGGTGACTGTGAGCAGCAGCATGGCAAGAACCAACATGACTTTTTGCCCAGTCTTCCTGGACCAGCAACAACCTCCCTGCAGGGATGGGATGTCAAGGCCTAGTGAACATAATGCTGGAGGAGAGTGAGTGAGTGTGAGTGAGTAAAAGTGGAGTAAAAACTCTGACCTGATAGGTTCTTAAATAAACCCCGGGCTCCATCTCCGCAGTGGGTTACCGCTTGCTCTGTCCTCAACCATGACAGATCCTTAGAGTACAATTAATCTTACAAAATTAGACATCTACCTCATAGTTATTTTCAATAGCTGAGACTTCTGTGCCCAAATCTCCCTATTTCTCCCTATTAACTCTTCAAAACAGCAACTTCAGATATGTCTGTTGGAAAGCAGAACAGATACACCCTTGGTGATATCATTGCTCATTCAAATATATGGAATTGCTGAACCTTCTAGCACTGAAAATTCTTATAGGTTGAAAGATGAGACATCTGCCCCTTGGTGAAATTTATTAATTTTCAGTTGGAAAGAAAATTAAGAACTTTTCAGATACTTAAAACAGGCAAGATTTGTCTGAAACATCAATGCCTGCCAGAAATGTGAAACAGGATATTAACTGTAATTTGAAATATGGTCAGATATATAATATCTCGACCTGGGGGTCCCAGTGGGCAACAAATTTACCATGATCCAGTAATGTATACAGAATAACATTTTGTTCATTCAGAGCTTTCACTGAGGCTCAGAAGCAAACTGCTGTGTAAAGAACCACTTCTTGCTTTTAAAAGGGGGAAATTATTCTTCATGGATCTGGTCCTAAAATGTTCTGGAAATGAATAGCATTTTTTCCATTTATTTTGGTAGATTAACATTAGACTCCTAAGCAGTGCAGATTTTAACAGTATCCTGTTTGGTTCAGGAAGTGTTTTTATAATGGAGCATCTAAATGAGAATTCAGACTTGGTTTAGGCTTTCAAAGAAGTCATGATTGGCTCTCAAGGCTCTCAGCTTTTAACATTTCTCCTGTCTTATTTCATTCCAGTCAGTTATGCAGCTTAGTTAACCTTAAAGTTGCTCTATGCTAGAAAGTTCTTGGAAAATTCAAAGAGGAAAAAAAAGCTAACACGTTGACAAGAAATGATGCTGTTGACTCAGTGAGTGGCACTTGAATCTCTGGGTGAGCACTAATTCAGAGATCAGGCTTTTGAAAGGAACTCACACATAATATGACATTTCTTTGGGGATTCTTATCCTTTATTACAATGAAACAGGACTATAATCGTTGATAATGTCTTAAATGCATAAAGAAGGATGAATGAAGGGCTTGATATTAATTATATATGAGATGTTTCAGAGGGCTACCCCTTAAATACTGAATAAGTGAAGGTAAATTACACACAGTATTGCTTTACTTTAATTCCTGTAGTAATCCCACTTGACCAATTGTGCTCAGAGTCTAGAATAAGGCCCTTATGATTTTATAACAGAGCCTGTTATGTTCTGAAGGAACTAGGACACCAACTTAATTAGGATCCAAAGTGAGTTGCCTACCTTTCTCTGAGATGAATACGGTCCCTATTGCCTTACTTACAGTGACACTGTGCACTGTGAAAGTCTCTATATCCTACCTCAATTAGGTGTAATTCAGTGTAATTTAATATAGTTTACTGCCATATTTCAGTAAAGTCATACAAATAGTATGCATAATATACCTACTTCTTACACTGCTACTCTTGACTATTTTGGCCATTGTTTACCATCTTCGCTTTTAGAAATGGAAAAACATTTTGTCTTTAATAATGTGATGTATTTTAGAGATCAGTCACAAATATAAATATTCTATGTGTTCTTTCTTCATCTATGGTTGAAAGGTCTCCAGGGCATGTAATTACGTAAAAGTCAGTCAGAGATTATTATTAGCTTTTTTTTTTTTTTTTTTTAAACCTGAAAGGTATGTATAACTACATGTTGCTTGATAATTGAAAACTACATATGCTAAGGATTAATAGATGCGTAGTAAGACTTCTATTTGCTGAATGTGTGATGCTAGCTCCATGTTATTGAGACTGCAGTTTAATAACCAAATGTGTTCGGTGCACCTGGATGATCTAGATGATAGGTCTTAAATTTGGAGCACAGTACAAAGATTTTTCTTAAATGAATCAAAAGTGTTTGATTCCTTGTTTTTAAATAACTAGATCTGCATCAGCTCCATTAGCTTGCAGAACCTTTGAAACAGATCACAAATACCTTCAACATATCCTTGTATTGTCATTATTACAAAGAGGAACTCCGTTCTAAAGCTGATGACATGAATGTGGTATACTTCCTGTGTTTCAGTATGACCCTTACAACTTTTCTGCATGTCATTGTCGTGGGTTAGGTTGAAAACTTCCCCCCCACACACAGCCGGCCATTCCCCCTCCCCCACTCCCAGGAATGAGGGAGAGAATTAAAGGATAAACGGGAAACCCGTGGGTTGAGATAACAATGATTTAATACAGATGATTTAATACAGTGTAGGTGCTCACCACCCCCTCGTATGTGAAGCCCGTCTCGTCCCGAAGCTGCAATCCCCGACGAACGCGAGGCCCCGAAACAGAGAGGGGCAGAGAGAGAGAGAGAGAAAAGAAAGAAAAACAGCAGAGCAACAGGGCAGCAAGCGCAAAAGAGCAAAAGTGCAAAAGAGCCAAAGCGCAAAAGCCCTTCTTCCCGGCTGACCCTCGCTTTTATACTGGGCATGACGCTGCATGACATGGAATACTAATTGGCCAGTTTGGCCCTCAGTCTTAAGTTCCACCACAAATCACAAGGGGAATCGTGTCCCCCTTGTCCCACCGTGTTACTGCACTCTGGCACACTGAAAAGTCCTTGGAGTTTCACTTCCAACCACAAACATCAGCTTGCTATCAACATTCTTCTCAGAGAGAGCCTCTGAGTAAAACCAAAACACGGAGCTCTTCTGGCTGTTAAAAAACTCTGTCCCAGCTAAAACTACGACAGTCATGAATCCTGCCTGGCTGGTAGAGGACATTGAAAGAATCCTCTTTTTCCTGAGATCTTGGTTTTTAGCCAGTTGCTGCAGGTTCTGTAGTGGCTCAATATGGCCCTTTGAGTGGAGCAATTTGCAAGGAAACAAGGTATGTTTTCCACAGGTCCTGCCATACATATAGGGATGAAACAGGTTACATATAATATTATTTAGGAATCGTAGAATATGCTTACTTGTCGAAGAACATTAGAAGAGGAAAAAGAAACAGAAATTTGTGGTTAGTTATACTGATCTGGATTGTTTGTTCTTCTCTGAGCTGGAGTTTCCCTCTACTAATTTTATATGGAAGTTGTCTTACTGTGCTAAGTTAGCTGTTGATTATTCTAATTCATTACCACCATCCCAGAAGACAGGAAGAACAAAGACAAAAAGTTATGACCGGTTTTATATTACTGAAGTTTTCTTACTGACTGTTTATAAAGGATTCTGTCTTTTTTCTTGTAACTGTACAAACTTTTCTTGTAACTTAGTTCTGGGGAACCACCCAGTATAGTTGTGAAACATCCTTCCTGCTACATCTTTTTATGAACATACATAAATACTATGCTTGATTCTTTTTTGATTTGAGACAATTTTCCTTTGTTATTTTGGAAACATTTCATAATGGGAAGTATTAAATTTGTATTCTTGTTGTTAGGGTCATTGTTATGCTTTTCCTGTAAATATGATGTAAAATAAGCCAAATTCCAGAGATTTTAAAACTAAGATTGGAATCTTTAATTTGAATAACAACTCCACAATCTTATTCTACATCAGTCGTGAGCTTTATGGAGGATCCATCAGGGGAACATATTACAATGGTACTTCCCTTCCATATAATTTGCAATTGATGTTAATCCTATAGCCCCAGACATGCAATCTGATCAGACGCACTAATAGAATTTTAGTGTGTAAGTGGATTGAGACTCTAAAAGGTCAATGGAGTATATATAAATAAGCACAGTAATAGTGACAGTTGCTAGTATCAGCAGTAATATAAAGCTATTCAAATATACTTACTTAATGTCGTATTTAATTTAAATAGTTATTTGCATTAAGAATTAACAAGTTGCACAGAAGTATACAAAGTATACTGTCTTTGGTTATCATTTTCTTATGAAAGGAAGTATAATTTATGATTTGCCCTTATTTCCTAAATAAAAGCACTCTCATTATTCTCCAATTCCAATAATATATATGAAAAAAACCCAACAAACCATTCAGCAAAAAAAGCCATTGTGCTTATGAAAAAAAAAGTCCATATGTATTGCTTTGCCCTAGGAACAATTTTAACAGCTTCTGTTACATATTGCTGCCAAAGATTGACCAGAACAGATATCTGGTATGCAAGGGTCATAATCTCTCTCTGTATCATTCCAGTTTTAGGCCAGCATTTGTCTATTCATTTACATGAGAACTCTATTAAGATGTGTAAAGTCATGTAAATTCATGGCAGATCTAACAAAAGTGGTTTTGTCAAAAAGGCAGGCAAACAGCGTTCTGTGATAGCAGCTTCAGAACCTTCAGCTATAGTTTATTACAAAGTGTTTTCTTCTGGAGTAGCTTGTGTATCTGACCTAACAGACAGCAAGGACTTTCCTGAAAGAGACTGATTACAGTCTGACACCTTCTCAAAGGAAAGTACAATACATAGGAGCTTATACAAAGATGTTCAATGGACAGCCGAGAAGGTAATTCATAGAAGCAGAGAATGGTTAAGTTTGGAAGAGACCTCAAAGATCATCTAGTTCCAACCCCCCTGTCATGGGCAGGGAAACCCTCCACTACACCAGGTTGCCCAAAGCTTCATCCAACCTGGCTTTGAACAACTCCATGGATGGGGCATCCACAACTCCTCTGGGCAACCTGTTCCACTGCCTCACCACCCTCAGAGTGGACAATTTCTTCCTTATATCTAAACAAAATCTCCACTCTTTCAGTTTAAAGACATTGCCCCTTGTCCTATCACTACATGCTCTTGTAAAAAGTCCCTCTCCAGCTTTCCTGTAGGCCCCCTTTAGGAACTGGAAAGGTGCTATAAGATCACCCCAGAGCTTTCTCTTCTCCAGGCTGAACAGCCTCAACTCTCTCAGCCTGTCTTCAGAGCAGAGGTGTTCCAGCCCTCGGATCATCGTCGCCGTCATCCTCTGGACTCGCTCCAGCAGCTACATGTCCTTCTTGTGTTGGGGACTCCAGAGCTGAACACAGTATTCCAGATGGGGTCTCACGAGAGTTGAGTAGAGGGACAGAATCACCTCCCTCGACCTGCTGGCCACACTTCTTTGGATACAGTCCAGGATACGGTTGGCTTTCTGGGCTGCCAGCACACATTGCCGGCTCATGTTGAGCTTCTCATCCACCAGCACTCCCAAGTCCTTTTCCTCAGGGCTGCTCTCAATCCATTTTCCACCCAGCCTGTACTTGTGCTTGGGATTGCTTTGACTCATGTGCAGGACCTTGCACTTGACTTTGTTGAACTTCATGAGGTTCTCATAGGCCCACCTCTCCAGCCTGTCAAGGTCCCTCTGGATGGCATCCCTTCCCTCCAGTGTGTCCACAACACCACACAGCTTGGTGTTGTCAGCAAACTTGCTGAGGGTTCACTCGATCCCACCGTCCTTGTCACCGACAAAGATGTTAAATAGCACTGGTCCCAGTACTGACCCCTGAGGAACACTACTTGTCACTGGCCTCCATGTGGACATTGAACAGTTGACCAAAACTCTTTTGAGTGCGACCATCCAGACAACTCCTTATCCACCGAGTGGTCCATTTGTCAAACCCATGTCTCTCCAGTTTAGAGACAAGGATGTTGTGTGGGATAGTATGAAATGCTTTGGATAAGTCCAGGTATTAGCATGTTAAGTAAAGGAAACACGTAGTCTTTCATGGCGGGACCCAGAGTCAATCTACCCACAAAGTCAACATTTACCTTCTTTCCTGTCCTCTCGTTCATCAAAAATAACTCCCTTGTGAAACAGAATTGTTTTAAAAAGTCAACTCTTTTCCCCTTTATTCAAATATGTGTTAGATATTAACAGGGCAATAGAATCTATGTAAGTTGTGCAAGTTAAATAAAGCTTGTAGATCTCTAATAGATAGTTCAGTGTAATACAAATCCCAGAACTTTTCAAATTAATAAAGTAAAATACTTCTTCACAAGTAACAAAAATTACTGATCAACTTAGAATTAGTATCACATATTGTAAGATTCATCAAAGAGACAGCAGCAAGTATAATATCCGCTCTTTAAAAGATTGAATTCTTTCATGCAAAGATATTTTAATTAGACAGTTCCTGGTTGTGCTTTGTAAAATATCACTGCGTAACTTGAAAATTTACAAAATAAATTTGGAGTGTGATTAGGAAGCAAAACAGTGTAAAAATTCCGCAAAAATAACTTGAAAGAAAAGCATTAGGTTTTGAGATTTATCAAAGAAAATAAGTAGGAACAATGTCAGAAGCTAGTGAATAAGCAATACAACTCACTGTGAAGAGTAGAAGGGAAAAAAAATAGGAACCCAAAGCAGAACGAATGTCAGCTAACTATAGACATTTGTGTTGTGATATCTTCATTTGCATTATTCATCTTTTTTTATAGTCAACAGTAAAAAATAGGCATTTCAGTATACTATTAATCTCAACCCGACACACTTATATAATGATTCAATCGTTGAAGTTGGCTAGAGATCTCACCTAGAGTACTGTGCTCAGCTCTGGAGAGTTGGAGCTGTTCAGCCTGGAGAAGAGAAGGCTCTGGGGCGATCTTGTAGCAGTCTTGCAGTACCTAAAGGGGTCTACAGGAAAGATGGAGAGAGACTTTTTACAGGGATATATGGTGATAAGGCAAGGGGCAATGGCTTTAAATTGAAAGAGGACAGATTTTGATTAGATAAAAGGAAGAAAATTTTTTCATTGAGGGTGGTGAGGCACTGGAACAGGTTGCCCAGAGAAGTTGTGGATGCCTGGAGTTGTTTAAGGTCAGGTTGGATGAGGCTTTGAGCAACCTGATGTAGTGGAGGGTTTCCCTGCCCATGGTAGGGGAGTTGGAACTAGATGAACTTTAAGGTCCTTTCTAACCCTAACCATTCTATGATTCTACAATATCTCCAAGGAACATTTAATATACTTCACTAGAGTAAGGCAACCATCTTGCTCTATTCACTGTGTAGAAAACCAATTGGAAATGCTTAAAATCTATATCCACGTGAGTGGAGATTCATTCTACTTAAATCAGGCATCTAAGTATCTTGACTGATAGAGTAGGGAGCCAAAATGAAGTGACAAGTACCTATGTAACCTGAGATTAGCTTTGCATATATTTTTTCTGAAGTTTGGTACTAAAGTCAATTTTCAAAAAGGTGATGATTGGAATATATGATACTTTTGCAATTAGAAATAGGTTTCTATGTATAGTAATAGGATTAAGTTCTGCAAAAAATGACTCACAGCTAAGAGAATCTGAATCTACATGGAACTGCAAGGAAATGCCTTGCTATAGCTTCAGTTGCAGCAGTTGCCAATAGGTATAGCACGGTTAATCTAAGACAATACTAGACATCTTTATTTGAACAGTTCTACTCTTTGTGTGAGTGAGTTCCTATGGGTAACAAAACTGAAGGTTTTGATTGCCTACTGTAGGCATCTAGTGTCATTTTAGGCACTGCTGACTATCCTAGTTAGCCTACAGATGCCGATATGAACAAATGAAGATTTTCTGTAGGCTGCTTATGATATCTACCAGCAGCAGATGAATGTGTTGCATGACATCACATGTCAACTGAATCCCACTATAGATCTTTAAGTTCCTGTTGGCACAACTTTAACTGTAGGCGTCAATTCATTAGTCCATACCTAGTTTTCTAGGGCCAATGAACGTGTCCTTGGTCCTACCTCACCTCTGTCTACCACTCTAGAAGGGTATCATTCTTTTGCAAGCTGTATCTCATATCTACTAGAAAGTTGTCTGACTGCCTTGGATACTCTGAAGATTACTGAAATACTTGAGTCAGTACCCAGAGCAGCTGAAGTGTGAGCAGCTGAATCAAGCTCTGAGGGGCTGCATTAATGATAAGGAAAGCTTGAATCCCTACTTAGAGGTGTCTGTTACCAAGACACAGAACCCTGCCTGAGTACTGTGACTCAATTGTTTACACACAGGCATCTAGTGACACTTGAGGGGACACTGTGATAGTTTGATGGGGGGGGTGTTCTGGTGGCAGGGGAGGGGATTTGCTCCCTGTGCCACCAGATCTGAGTCCCATCCCCCCCCCGGGGGAGGTTGAGCCAAATTGGCGCCTCTGCGAATTGCCCTATTTAAGTTGGGACAAAGGGGCAATAAAGGGCTTTTTGCTCAGGAGCGAGGAGAGGGGAGGAGGGCGCTGCCCTTGCTCCTGGCTCCCGGCCGGGCGGCTGCCCGGGCCCGGGCCGGCGCCATGTGCTCAAGATGGCGCCGGGGAGCCGCATGGGGGACTCGGTAAGCGCCCCACTCCCGGGGTGCCCGCCGGGCCGAGCTTCCCCAGAGAGGATTAAGATCTAAGAGAAAACAACCACAACGACCGGGTCAGTCAAGATGGAGCAGGAGGAGGTGTGCTGGAGCTGAGGTTTCCCTTGCAATCCGTGTGAGATGGCAGGCGGCCCCCCTGCAGCCAGGGTGTACTCGGCGGAGCAGAGACCCACTCATGGCCCGTGGAGAAACCCACGTCGGGAAGGAGATGCCTGAGCCCAGGAGAGGTCGTGGAGCAGGGGATGTGCGACCAGGTACTGTTAATAATGGGGCATGGAATGCACGACGAGGTCGTGGAGGCATCTGGAATCCGTGGGATGACCCACGCCGACGCGAGTGGCAGCAGCTCCCTAAGAGGCCGAGACTGGTGAAGCCCGAACTGGTACAATCCATGGGGAAGGATTGCAAACGTGCGGGCAGGACTCACGTTGGAAAAGTTTGGGGACTTTTTTCTTCATGAGTAGGGGATCCACCGAAGCAAGGGAAAAATGGTGTAAAGACTCCTCCTCCTTTGAGAAAGGAGCGGCAGTTAACAACATGGATGAACTGACCTGCACTCCCCCATTCCCTGTTCCCCTGCGCCGCTGGGGGGAGGTAGAGCCAGGAACGGAAGAAAATAGGGGGGTGGGGAGGTTGTTGTTTTAAGATCTGGCCTTGTTTTCTCTTTTCTCCTCTCAAGTAACCGGTTTCGTTCCCTTGTGTCTCTTGTTTAGTAACTGTTAATAAATTGTTTTGTTTTATGAAGAAAGCCTGAGTCATGTTTTGCCCGGGACCATGGTTGGTGGGTGCTCCCTTTCGGTTCTTGTCTCGACCCTCAGTCCAAAAACCACGACAGACGCCAAATGCCTGAGACATCTGTATGAAGCTAACTCATATAGCAGAGTGCTAAGGAGAGATTCATGATCTGTTGCAGTGACAAATGGAGGCCAGGCAGGATTTCTGAGGAAATCTCAAACAGAAAAAAATCCTCTATGTAAGCCTGAGAGCTGTATCATGAATCTAATTTTCCATATTTCTATCACTGTTTATTTTCTAGTAACACATTTAAAACTGCTAAAAGCACTAAAAATAGTTGTGAAACAAAACATTGCTGAGTACAAACAGTAATGGAAAGCTCTGTTGCATTGGGAGTTGGAGGAAGATTATGGAAGCTCCCTTTAGACCACTTCTGTGAATGGATCTCTCATAGAAAAGACCATATGCCTAACATTGACACGTTTTCTTAAATCAAAGAAAAATATAGTCAGATTTGAATTTCATGGAAGACGTTTAGGATTTTGCCATTGACTTCAGCAGGGCCAGGAATTAGCCTAGAGAAGTAAAAATATAGATATATATTTTCTTTTCTCTCATTGATAAACCACTTCTGTACAGAAATTTTAAATGAAAAACAGAAAAGGACAAAAAAGAAAAAAAAAAAGAATAACTAATGGTGGTACTTCAGCATTTTGAGGTCAAAATATGCGGTTTCTATGCAACAATGCTTTTAAGATTTTTAGTTGTATCTTTGAAATGAATTAACTATGAACTAAAACTGCCCCAAGAAACAACCTTTTCAAAAAATGTGCTGCTGTAGTCTCTCTCTTTAGTGTCTGTCAATAGCATCCTCAAGAGGCAAACAATTCTGAATACTAAATAAGTGGCTAATATTAAAAGTGTCACTATAGTGATCTTCTACACTGCTGCTGCTGTTGATGCTTATGGGCTTGTGCATGAATGAGAGTATTTCCTTGAAATGATTGGACACACATAATAGAAAAAGTAGGAAAAGGATGTTCTTATTACCTTGACCTGAGTGCCTATCTTTAAGCTAGAGCATGACTCATATAGCCTGGTTGTTCAAGACCTTGTACAGCTTTTACTGTGCACAGAATCATTAATATCGGTTTTGGCTATGTTTTTATTATAGTGCCATATATGGTTGACCCGTTTCAAGGGTAAAGACTTTAACACATAAAATCCCCAAAGATTTTATGGTATTCATTTGGTATAATCTGGTGCAAGGTGAAGGGTGAGAGAAGGGACAAAATGGGCAATATAAGATCACGGAGATTTTCTAATGAAAGTTGTATGATAAACATGATGTTTTTTTATAGGTATGTACATACTTTTTATATCTTCTTTTGCTTCTAGCTTTGTATTCATTTAGTGGCTGCATAGAAGGTGTCTAGATTGAGGTTTAAGGGCAGAAGCTAAAAAAAAATGAAATAAGTTCTCAGGAGACTGGAAGGAGAACAGTAAATTTTCATTTTGAGGCGGAACAGGAAAAGCTGGAATTGCGCTAGTTGGAGAAGGAGAAAAGGGATACATGATAGTTTGCATATTCACTGAACACATTTACAGAAGTGGAGGCGAGGAAGAGGAGGTTGACTGGGTTCAGTTCAGTTGGTTACAGAGGCCATCGTTATTGGAGAGTCTGCACAGGGCAGGAGCCTGGCTGCCAAGCAGATGCTGCAGAAGGACATGGGGCTCTCATAGGCCCTGTGACAGAGAGAGGCCAGACCCATGTGGATTTCCATATACCTCTGGGTGATTCACATGATGACTAGTTACTGCACTTAGGCAACTTTGACAGAGAGGAAAGACAGGGTGACTTTTTTTTCAATACATGAAAATAGCTGCATTGTAGGCATCTACATCTGTGCTAGCTACTTTAAATACTCTTCATAGTTGAGGGAGAGAAAAAGCATGTCTAGACGTGAAGAATCTTTTCCGGTAATGGATCTCTGAAAGAGGTCAGATAAGTAGGTTTTATATGCAACTATTTCCCTCCATTTTCTGTAAAACAAGCATAGGTTGAGAGGTAGGCATCAACACTTATGAAGTCAGAATTCTTCTGAAGCATCAGAGTCAGGGTAGAGTATCAGTCATTGCTAGGGCTGTGAGCAAGGGATTGACATATCAGTTTAAGGGTCTAAAGACAAGTGATTGACATGATGAATTAAATTTAACAGCAGAGCTGGAAAGGATAAATTTTCAGGAGTCAATGAAGAAGAAAATATTGATAAGGAAACCAGATGCAGACCTCTCAAGCCCCTAAGTTAAGAACTTTTGCCACTCATAAAGAAAACTTTATTCTTGCACTGAGAACAAAAGAGTTCTCATCCTGTCTCTGCCACTAGTTTAGTGGTTGGCAATGTCTGGTTTAGATACTGGTGCGTCAATTTCTTCAGATCAGAGCAGAAAAATATAACACTTTAAGTCATTTTACAACATATTAATATGAAATATTATGGAAAAGCTTATTAATCTACAGACTGCTTTTTTTTGCATATTTGTCAGTTAAATTCTAGAAGAGGCCAGTCTCAATAGTACATTTAAAATTACAGAAAATGACTATTTGAATTACTAAGAAGAGTAAGAAGTAATAATAATAATAATTAAAAACCACCAGTTACAATAACTGACTAAGCCTGTTTTAAAATTATTTAAAATCTGGTTTGAGGAAATAATCACACATGCACAGCCTGCTGTTTTGGCTTTTTAATCCAGTAGGTGTAAAATTGAAATCCTTACATTACTATGGGAGAACTATTTTAGGTAATTAGGGCAAAGCCTGTGTAAGATGTGCTAGACATAAAACATCCAGGATAAAGAATTAAACTGTGATCAAAATAGGATGCTATAAACTTTGTAAAGTACAAGATGATTTTAAGTGGTGAACTACATTAATTTTGAGCAGTTTTACATCATGGTTTATGTGATTTTCTCTAGCACTAATACATCAGCATTTGTCGCCTCCAGTTCCTACTTTTTCCACTTTGCTATTCCTTATCCATCAGAATAGAATCATAGAATCATTTAGGTTGGAAAACACCTTGGAGATCATAGAGTCCAGCCCTTAACCTAACACTGCCAAATCCACTGCTAAACCACATCCCTGAGCACCACATTTACACATCTTTTAAATACCTCCAGGGACGGTGACTCAATCTCTTCGCTGGGCAGCCTGTTCCAATGTTTGATAACCCTTTAAGTGAAGATTTTTTTCGAAATATCCAATCTAAACGTCCCTAGAGTAACTTGAATGCCATCAGCAATAAACCTCAGCACTAATTGTGGAAGTAGCTGTGAGTTTTGGTTTGCTCTTCAGATCCATCTAGAATCTAAAATTTGCTGCAGGTTGTTGACAAGATTTTGAGCTGGTATCTTTACCATGTACATCTAAATGTTGCAAGGGTTGAATCCCATTTTTAAGCAGCTTTTACTTGTACTCAGGGACTGGATTCAACTTCCAAATCGTAGATTGTAGGTGTTGATTGCAGATAATTAAATTCAGTTGTCTCAATGTGCAATTCTACATCTATCTAGGTATTTACGTTGCCATTACAGTCAATGAAGAACTAGTAATAACTAGTGAAAGGAATTTAGAGAGCAATTCAATTCAGTGGAGAATAGATAGTTGTTTTTGTTCATCTGAAGTTTTCTAGTCTCCATTAATTAAAACCTATCCAAATGCTTACACTTTGGTATTTAAATATAGCTATACAGGATCTTCCTCTGTGGTACTCAGAATTAGCAGTTTCTTTCATCGGTCTATGTGGAAAAGTATCAGGTATTTTCTGCAGGAAAAAATATATGTGAAAGGTGAGTGCCTAAATGAGGCAGATTTCACTCCTCCTGGAGACTTGTTATTGCTGCACTCTGGGATAGCTGCCCACAATGCACTTACATAAAAACATACAGTGGGAGTACTAGAGATGGATGAAAAGTGCTATTGTCATGGCAAAAACTAACTGTTGCACATATTACAGGTAATTACATTTACTAGATCTAAAGTTAAAGCTATCATGGAGTTAGAAGTTGATAGAAGAAGAAAACTCATTTTTTTCCAGCAACAGAGGAGATTATGGAAGGTTACCCCCCTCTAGAATTGTTGATTCTTTGCTTTTGAGATCTCGGATCCCATTAAGACTGTATGCAGCCAGCACATTGTGGAAAGGAGCACTTAGGTAACTTACTTGAAAGGCAAAGTTCAAGAGGAAAAGCATACTCGTACCATCTGTAGTTAGATTAAGTTGCTAGACTGATTTTGAGTTCTCCGAGTAATGCAGTAGCAAGCTGACCCCATCTTGATGAAGTATTCTGCAAATGTATTCAGAGAGCTCAAAGGTTGTAAGGGTATATGAGTCAAAAGGTGCAATTTAGGGAGAATCAGAACAGAAAGAGATGTAAAAGAGTTTAATGACAGTGTAAAGGTCAGTAGACAGAGGACAGTGGTGGCCTGGAACTAGGAAAGAATATGCAAGCTTCTCTGATACCATTGGACCAGATATTCAGGCCTGGTTTTTCTTATGAGTTGTTCAGGTATTCAAGGATATGTAGTAATTTCTGAGTATCTGGCCTTTTCTACTAGCAAAATGTCAAAGTAGTAGAAGTTTTAATTTGTGAATGTAAAAATTCTCAGTACTCATATTGAATAGATATTCTTGCGTTTTCATAAAAATACTTATTTTTGAGTTTGGTTTCAGAAATATTTTCTCAATAGGACTTTTGAAGAAATTCTTCCAAAGCATATTTTTAAATGCAGTTAGCATAGTTATATGACATACTACAATTTTCTGATTCTTATGTGTGTTTTATTTCATAGCTAATTTAAACTATATGAAATACTCAAACTGAGACTTGTCCATTCTTGTTTAAGAGTGAGAATGTTACTGTTAAGTCCTAGGTGCTGACAATCACTTTCACAGACAGTTATTTTGTGGAACATTTTAAAACTGATCAACAAAATTATGCATAATATACAAAAAACTTTCAGCACTTAAGTCTTAAAAAGTCAGAGAGATCAATCATTTTCACATAAACATTTTTCATACATTATTTCTTTATTGTTTATAACAAATAGTAATTAATTTGCTATGAATTTTCATTTATTTCTCTGGGCTTAGAGGAGAAGTGAGATACTTCTTGTCATGAGATTACTGTGAGATATTGCAGTTTATGAATTGATCAAACTTTTTTGATAATCTATATGTTACGAATAATTGAGTCTGTATTGATTATTGAGGTAGAGACAAACTAGTAGATGTTGGTAAGTGAATAATGTACAAAGGTTTGTACGAACACAAATAGTTTTGGGCTTTCAAGGGTATGTTTAGTTAACTGAAAAGTAGAAAATTTAAAGGTAAAAATGACAAAGTATCATTGCAATATGAACATTCGTCTTGTAGAACTCACTGCCAAGATGTTCAAAACAGTTTTGTGAAGAACAGTAGATTTCAGTCTTCCAGGTTTTTGTTGGGTTTTTTTTTGTGTTTGCTTGTTTGTTTGTTTTATTATGTTTTGATGGCATTTTGAACAGAATATGTATGACTAGTTTTATTTATTTATGCTTATCTTTCTGCAAATACGTTCAGATAGTGTAGAAGCAAGCCTTTCTTTCAAGAATGCAGGAAGATTGTTTTTCTTAGAAGTACAATTGTCAAAGCACTGCAATTGTTCACTCCTATGGAAAAGTTAAAGCAAAGTGCAGGATTCCATTCTGTTTGCAACAAAAATATTAGTAATAATGATATACGCAAATACTTACATGTAGACATGCAGAGTACAATGTCTCCTGTAATTGAACTGTAGCTGACTACATAGAAAAACAACTTTATGTAATGAGGATAATTATATCACCAGTGCCAAGAGCTTGGCAAGTTTCAGAAAGTAATTTGTCACTAACGAGAACATCTATAGGATTAAAAATAAAAACTAGTAACTTAGACAGAATGTAAAGTTGTATGCCTCCAGTCTCTTGTAAGACAGTTAAGAAGAGACACTGCTAGGGACAAAGAATTAAAGAATTTACTGAAGCATTTGCATAAAGAAGTAACAGTCACTGGAGATGTCCATACTAGAAGGAATGCTGAACAAGTGGAAATTAAAATCTTCTGCTGTGTTATTCTGTTGTGTTCCTCGCTTTAGTTTCAGACTCAAGCACCATCTCAATGATGATAAGTAAATCCTCATAGAAGGCTTTCAGATCTGTTAATTGTCTAGGAGAGTTATAATCTCTTGAGACTCAAATGTACCATAAGATGAAGAAAATATAGATGATAAATTCTATGTTAGTACTTCCAGTGATTTGAAGAGCAGAGTCTTCCCTTTTCAGAAAAGCTCAGTGAACCCCTGCCTGATAACAAGGCTACAATGTGAATAAATAAAATAGAGTTTGAAGGATAGTGTCATATTGTTAACTTTGGTTCTTGCAAGCACAAATAGAGCTTCACAGCATTACAAAGGTAAAGAGAAAAAAAAAATAATCTCCTCCCCCAGCAGATCTAATACCTAAAGTCTGTCTTTAAGACCCTGTCACAAACTAAAATAAGAACTGGAATATTAACTTCATATAACAAGATGATGACTTTTGAAGTTTGAATCTGATGCCTTATTGTCCTCCAATATGGACCAAATATGTTGTTGGTTTATTTGTAAGAAGTGTTTTGTGCAGTAATGTAAATCATTATCAAAAAAAAAAAAAAAGAGAGAGAGTGAACAGAGTAACCAGAGTGAACACAGCTTTTCCAAACTTCTTTAATAAGAACGCGGCTCCAGGGGGCCTTCAGAAGCTAACAGCTCATATATCTGTGACTGTCGACAAAGCACGACATAGTATTAGTTCTTAAACTACTTTTTCAAACACCGTGATCAGTGACATCAAAAGAAACTCATTCTTAATGCATAAATGAAAAAAAAGTGACAATAGGGACATAAGCATTTCAAAGTTTCATAGATTTCATAGATTTCATAGATTTCTAGGTTGGAAAAGACTTTAGAGATCATCAAGTCCAACCATTCCTAATCCCCATTAAACCATATCCTCAAGTAGATCATCCACCCTATTCTTAAACACATCCAGGGATGGGGACTCAACCACCTCTCTGGGCAGCCTATTCCAGTGGCTGACAACCCTTTCAGAGAAGAAGTACTTCCTAACATCCAACCTGAATCTCCCCTGACTAAGCTTATGCCCATTTCCTCTTGTTCTATCACCCATCACTAATGTAAAGAGTCCTTCCCCTACCTCCCCACCATCTTTTCTCAAGTATTTATAGGCCGTAATCAGGTCTCCCCTCAGCCTCCTCTTCTCCAGGCTAAACAGCCCCAACTCCCTCAGCCTCTCCTCATAAGTTTTATTTTCCAGCCCCTTGACCAGTTTAGTCGCCCTTCTTTGGACTCGCTCCAGGAGCTCAATATCTCTCTTAAAGCGAGGGGCCCAAAACTGGACACAATATTCCAGGTGCGGCCTCACCAGTGCCGAGTACAGGGGCAGGATCACTTCCCTGCTCCTGCTGGTCACACTATTCTTGATACACGCCAGTATCCCATTGGCCTTTTTGGCCACCTGGGCACACTGCTGGCTCATATCAAGCCGGTAGTCAACCAACACCCCCAGGTCCTTCTCTGCCAGGCAGCTCTCCAGCCACTCCTCCCCAAGCCTATAGCAATGCTTGGGGTTTTTATACCCCAAGTGAAGGACTCTGCACTTGGCCTTATTAAAGCTCATGCCATTGGCCTCGGCCCAACGATCCAGTCTGTTCAAATCCCTCTGAAGGGCCTCCCTACCCTCGAGCAGATCGACACAGCCTCCCATCTTGGGAGTTTGCTGGAGAAGGAAATAACTCTCAAAATTCTGAAGTCTTCTGAAAAGACTGAGCTTTTAAGGAATTCAGAATCATAGATATTGCCTAAAGCAAAGATCAATACCATGATAGTGGAAGTGCAACAAAAGTAGCAGGAGCTGGGTTTTGAAATTTACAATAAGAACCTTTGTTTCAGCTAGCTTTTCTGCTCTGATAAGGAGAATTCTTTTAATATTTAGGTTTACATCTTCCAATGCTACATTTCTCAAGGTGATGAATTCCGATTTTTATCCTGGCTCAGTGTTTGCTTTTAATAAGGAAAATAAGGTGCTGAGCCGAGTGTGTGAAAAGAGACACCTGGAGACATAATGGTTCAAGATATTACAAAGTGGGATACAGGCCATTCCAACTTTCTGATGCTTGTTTAAGAGAGTTGCTATGACTGCAAGTCTTTATCATTGAACGACTATTTCCTTCCTTTATGTGTGTTGTGGTTTAGGCCCAGCTGGCAACTAAGCACCATGCAGCCACTTACTCACTTCCTTCCCCACCCCAGTGGGATAGGGAAGAGAAAATATAATGGAAGGCTCAAGGGTTGAGCATGGTTCTCTCTTCTGTAAACGTGTTTCCTTTAGGCGGTGATAAAACATCTGATCAATGTGGAAATTGTAGTGCGATTGCTGCTGTTTTGTCGTCGGGATATAGCAAAGAAACAAACTCAGTGGAGGTTTAAATTGTACCTGAGGGCAGATATAAGCCCTCTGAGGAGAGGTTTACTTTACACGGCCATCAGTTCAACAATTGCTAAGAAGTGATATGATTCATTCAGTTCCTCCCTATTTTGAGAGATAAATTCTGGAAGCATTAGTGATTGTTAGGGCGTTAGTATGTTGAAGTGGTCATTGTGTTTAATGAAGTGCAGGCGCAGAATGATTTGGAGACAAATTTTGAAGGCACTTCAAATTCTATAAGCCATAGAAGTGCTTAGCAATATTATGCATTCTATCACATAGGAAATATTTACTAGCTGGCAGAAAACAGAAGGAATAGAAATATTTAATGTTGTTACTGAAATCTAAAGGTAAATTACAATTATTCCTAATTTGTTCCTAAACTAAGGTCCAATAGTGCTTCTCAGGTCAATGGATATCCTTTCCAGTCTGTTCTTTCGTTAACTCAAAATTTTTTAAGGTCAAGTTCTGTTCTCTCAACATTTTTCAAAAGCTCCTATGTGGGTGGCGTTCCAGAGGGGTGTCTAGAGTCTAAGTTGTGTACTTATATTACTGTGAAGAGTCTGGACTGGTCTTTTTTATTCCCTGCCATCTGATATTTGTGCACATGGTTAAGATCCTCACTGAGTCTTCTCTTCTTCAGGCTGAACAATCCCAGCTCTCTGGGATGCTCCTCTTATGTCAGATGCTCCAGTCTCTTACTAATCTTTGTGTCCCTTTGTTGGACTTGTGTCAGCATGTCCATATCTCTCTTGTACTAGGGAGCCTAGTACTGAACAACTGAACACAGTACTCCACGTGTCTCATTAGGACAGGGTAGAGAGGAAGGATCATCTCCCTCAGTCTGTTGGAGATGATTTTCCTAATGCAGCTCAGGATACTGTTGGCTTTCTTTGGTGCATGGGCACATTGCTCAGTTGTGGTCAACTTAGCGTCCTCCAGGACACCCAGATCCTTTTCTGGAAAGCAGCTTTTCACCTTTTTGTCCCATAACATGTACTGGTATGAGGTTATTCCTCCCCACAGGAAAGACTTGTTTGCCTTTGTTGAACTTCATGAAATTCTTCTCAATCCCATTCCTCAGCCTGCCCAGGTCCCTCTAAAAGGCAGCACAACCATCTGGTGTATTAGTCACCCCTCTCGGTTTTGTATTGTCTGCAAACTTGCCAAGGATTCACTTTGTTTCATCATCCACATCCTTAATGAAGATGTTAAACAGTATTGCCCCAGTATTGATCTCTAGGGTACACCACTAGTGACTGGCTTCCAGCTGGACTTCGTACTTCTGACCGCAACCCTTTGAGCCTAGTCGTTCTTACAATTTTCAGTCCACCTCACTTTCCATATATATAGGTTGTACTTCATCAGTTTATCTATTAAGATATTATGGGAGAGGGTCAAAAGCCCTACTAAAGTCAATATAAGCAACATCCAGAGCTCTCCTCTCATCCATCAAAACATTAATCTGATCATTAGAAGGCTATCAGGTTGGCAAAATGTGATTTTGACTTTGTGAATCCATGCTGACTACTTCCAATCATCTTCTTAACCTTCATGTATATGAAAACAGTTTCCAGGATTATTTGCTCTATCTCCTTCTCAGAGAACAACGTGAGGCTGTCTGGCCAATAATTCCTTAGATCTTCACTCTTTCCTTTCTTGAAGATAGATCTGATATTTATTTTTTTTCCAGTCCTCAAATGCATGTTTCTTTGATCATGGGGAGGCTTTCCCTGAACCAGGTCTGATGGTACCAGATGGAACATGCCTTTCTCAGAGGGGAACCAGGGTCTTAGCTCAAAAGCTAGCAGGGCTCATTGGCAGGGCTTTAAACTAGATTTGAAGGGGGAGGGGGGGAATATCAAGAATGATAAAGATATGCTGGAAGTACCCGTAGAACAGAAGAAGGGAATTCCAGCCGCTCCAGCCAAGAAGTCAGATTCATACCCCTGTCAGCATGGCACCAGTGCCAGCACTGAGGGTCCAGAGGCTGGGGAAGGATCGCAGGTATGTTCAAACGAACTTACACTGCCGTCCAAGAGAACCCCTGTCGCTCCAGCCAGCGAGTCGGCTTTGTCAGAGGCCCAGCTGAAGTGTATGTACACCAACGCACGCAGCATGGGAAATAAACAGGATGAGCTGGAGATGCGTGCACATGAGCAGGGCTACGACCTTATTGGCATCACGGAGACGTGGTGGGACGACTCCTATGACTGGAGTGTCAACATGGAGGGGTATAAGCTTTTTAGAAAGGACAGGAAGGGGAGACGAGGAGGGGGTGTCGCTCTCTATGTCAGCAACCGGCTGGAATGCGTGGAGCTTCGCCTGGGGTCGGAGGAGGAGCTGACAGAGAGCTTATGGGTCAAGATTAGAGGACGGAGACGGATAGGGGATGTTACGGTAGGGGTCTGTTACAGGCCACCTGGCCAGGAGGACAGAGCAGATGAGGCGCTTTATAGCCAGATAGGAGCAGCCTCGCGGTCACAAGCCCTGGTCCTCATGGGGGACTTCAACCACCCTGACATCTGTTGGAGAGACAATACAGCAGGGCACAGGCAGTCCAGGAGGTTCCTGGAATGCGTGGATGACAACTTCCTCCTGCAGGTGATAGAGGAGCCGACAAGGAGGGGTGCCATGCTCGACCTTGTGCTCACCAACAGGGAGGGACTGGTGGGTGAGGTGAAACTTAAGGACAGCCTTGGCTGCAGTGACCACGACACAGTGGAGTTCAAGATCCATGGGGCAGCAAGGAAACCATTCAGCAAGCTCTGTACCCTAGACTTCAAGAAGGCGGACTTCGGCCTCTTGAAGCACCTGATGGGCAAAGTGCTGTGGGAGGTGGCCCTGGAGGGACAAGGGGCCCAGGAAAGTTGGTCTACATTCAAGGAGCACCTTCTCCAAGCTCAGCAGAGGTGCATCCCGACGAAGAACAAGTCGGGCAAAAAGACCAGGAGGCCAGCGTGGATGAGCAAGGAGCTCCTGGACCAACTGAAAATGAAGAGGTTAGCCTACAGAGGGTGGAAGCGGAGACAGATAGCCTGGGAGGAATACAGAGAAGCTGTAAGAGTGACCAGGGATCAAGTGAGGAAGGCTAAAGCCCTGAAGGAATTGAATTTGGCAAGGGATATAAAAAGCAACAAGAAATGCTTCTATAGGTATGTAGGGGACAAAAGGAAGTCCAAAGAGAATGTAGGCCCCCTCCGGAAGGATACTGGTGCTCTGGTTACCCGGGACATAGAGAAGGCTGAGGTACTTAATGAATTTTTTGCCTCAGTCTTCAATGGTAAAGCCTCTTGTCTTACCACCCAAGCTGTGGAAAGAACTAGCAGGGACTGTGAGGATGAACCACCGCCCACTGTACTTGAAGACCAGGTTCGAGAACATCTGAGGAACTTGAAGGTGCACAAGTCCATGGGACCTGATGAGATCCATCCGCGGGTCCTGAAGGAACTGGCGGATGAAGTTGCCAAGCCACTGGCTATTGTATTCGAGAAGTCGTGGCGGTCTGGCGAGGTCCCCGATGACTGGAAGAGAGGGAACATAACCCCCATTTTTAAAAAGGGGAACAAGGAGGACCCGGGCAACTACAGACCGGTCAGCCTCACCTCTGTGCCTGGCAAGGTCATGGAGCAGATTCCCCTGGGAACCATGCTAAGGCACATGGAGAGCAAGGAGGTGGTGGGTGACAGCCAACATGGCTTCACCAAAGGCAGATCGTGCCTGACCAACTTGGTGGCCTTTTACGATGGGGTGACAGCATCGGTGGACAAGGGTCGACCAATGGATGTCATCTACCTGGACTTGTGCAAAGCTTTTGACACTGTCCCGCACGACATTCTTCTCTCTAAATTAGAGAGTCATGGGTTTGATGGATGGACCACTCGGTGGATAAGGAATTGGCTCAATGGCCGCACTCAGAGAGTAGTGGTCAACGGCTCAATGTCCAAGTGGAGACCGGTCACGAGTGGCGTCCCTCAGGGGTCCGTGTTGGGCCCGACCCTCTTCAACATCTTTGTCGGTGACGTGGACAGTGGCATGGAGTGCACCCTCAGCAAGTTCGCCGATGACACCAAGCTGTGTGGTGCCGTTGACACGCTGGAAGGGAGGGATGCCATCCAGAGGGACCTTGACAGGCTGGAGAGGTGGGCCCGTACCAACCTCATGAAGTTTAACCAGGCCAAATGCAAGGTCCTACATCTGGGTCGTGGCAATCCCAGGCATAAATACAGACTGGGTGGTGATTGGATCGAGAGCAGCCCTGAGGAGAAGGACTTGGGAGTACTGGTGGACGAGAAGCTCAATATGAGCCGGCAATGTGCTCTTGCGGCCCAGAAGGCCAACCGCGTCCTGGGCTGCATCAAGAGGAGTGTGGCCAGCAGGTCGAGGGAGGTGATTCTCCCCCTCTACTCTGCCCTTGTGAGACCTCACTTGGAGTACTGCGTCCAGTTCTGGAGCCCCCAACATAAGAAGGACATGGACCAGTTGGAGAGGGTCCAGAGGAGGGCCACGAAGATGATAAGAGGGCTGGAGCACCTTTCCTATGAGGACAGGCTGAAAGAGTTGGGGCTGTTCAGCCTGGAGAAGAGGAGGCTCCGGGGTGACCTTATAGCGGTCTTCCAGTACCTCAAGGGGGCCTACAGGAAAGATGGGGAGAGGCTGTTCAGGAGGGCCAGTTATGATAGGACAAGGGGTAATGGTTTTAAAATAGAGGGAGGTAGGTTCAGGTTGGATATTAGGAAAAAATTTTTTACTATGAGAGTGGTAGAACACTGGAACAGGTTGCCCAGAGAGGTGGTGGATGCTCCATCCCTGGAGACGTTCAAGGCCAGGTTGGACAAGGCCCTGAGCAACCTGATCTAGTTGGAGATATCCCTGTTCCTTGCAGGGGGGTTGGACTAGATGACCTTTGAAGGTCCCTTCCAGCCCTAACCATTCTATGATTCTATGATTCTATGTTTATTTTTTCTAAAATGTTCCCTAACCTCCTCTCCTGAGGGTCTTCCTTGCTCCAATCTTTCACATAAGTCTCATGGGCCTAAGAATCCTGAAGTCTGATATTACTAGAAAAGACTGAGGTAAAGAGCTAGTTAATATGGAGGGCTTTTTTTTTTTTATGCTTTATCACTAGGTTCCTCATGCAATTCAGTAGTGAGATCACATTTTTCCTAGTCTTCCTTTTGCTAGTGATAGACCTGTAGAAGGCCTTTGTGTCCTTCACCAGATTCAACTACAGGTGGGCTATGGCTTTCCCAGCTTCATCCCTCCATACTTGTACAGTGTCTCTATATTCCTCCTAGTGTACCTGTCCTTGCTTCCACCTTTTCTATTGCTCCTTCTTATATTTGAGATAAGTCAGGAGCTCACTGTCCACCCATCCAGGCTCCTGCACCTTTGCTTGACTTTCTGTTTATTGAGATGGACTGTTCTTGAGCTCGAGGAGATATTCCTTGAAAACTGATCAGTTCTCCTGGGTCTCTCTTCTCTGCAAATCTGTTTCCTGTGGGATTCTTCTAAGTTGATGCTCCTGAGGTTCAGGTCTGTGATCTTGCTATTTGCTCTCCTTCTCCTTACAGGATCTTGAATTCTATTATCTCCTAGTGGTTGTCATCCCAAGCTACCCAATGCTGTGGGGACCAGCAGGTTCTTTCTTTTAAGGATCTTTGATAGAATAAGAACTGACTACAAGGTTGTAATTTAGAGCTTTATTGTTATGTAAAGAATTTAGTAATCAGAATAGCTTATTGCTGTGCAGAACTTCTAGCAATTAGCACAGCTTTCCTATTACCTAAAATTTCAGTTACCTAGATTTTAAGTCACCTGGACTCTCTGTAGATTGGGTTAAATTCTTAATAATAAGTGCATAATATAATAATCATAATCTAGACTCTAACTTGAAAAACTATATGAGTCAGTCCTTGGAGGAAGAAAACAGCGGAGGTGGTTTAAAGTTACTCTAGCCAAGGATGAGGGTGGTTCCCCTTCCCCCTTCATCATGGTGCAGGCATCTCCTTTACCACACTAGGAAGCAAGAAGTCCTTAGCAGTCCAGCTGCTGTTGGATCAGCTTCAAAAGCCATTTGGATAGCAGATGTATTTATACTTTTCAGTTTGGGAGTTCAGTCTTTATAATTTCTGTAAGTTAGTGGGCTCTGAAGAGGCTGCCCAACAATAAATATGCAAGAATTTTGACTGCAAGAGATAGCAAGCTGCAGATAGTAATGGATGCATGATGACGTTTATCTCTTCCTGTTCATTGCTACGTCTGATCCTGCCTGTGGGTTGCTCTCAGTTTGATCTAACGGCACTACTCCCAGGATACACCAGGCCTTAGCATGGACTGTGTGTTAGTCAAATCTGAGCAAGATTTGAATGAACAGTCACAGGAGGCATCCCTGACCACCAGAGGATCACAGGTTTTGCCATCAGAATATCTCATGTGCTGTTACACTTCCCTGTTCCATAATAAGTGTCATCATATCCCGGCAACGCTGTGTACAAGGTGTCAGGACTGGGGGGTATCAGCCAGGATGCCACAGCCAAAGCTGCCTTCATCCTTCAGGTTCCTAACAAATACTTCCTTTTCTGTATAAGGTCCAGCAGGCTGTATCTCTCCTTATTTGTCTGCACTAGGAACTTATCATTAATGCTCTCCAGAAGCCTTCTGGACTGCTTGTGCTCTTCTGTGCTGCCTCTATTGACCTACCTGTTTATTTCATAGAATAATAGAATAGTTTGGGTTGGAAGGGACCTTTAGTCTCTGCTTGCTGTCTTCCTTGTCTTGGTTGCGTGTCAGGAGTTCTCTGACTTTCTTCCATGTCTTTGTAATTCCTCGTACTTGTAAAGGTTTGTGTACTACTGAAAAATCAAAGTTCCATAACTATTTTATCAACTTCTGGTCTTTCCATGAGCTTTTCCCTCTAACGAAATTCTGTTGTCCTCTTTTCCAACTGCTACTCCTTGATCACAGAGTGGCTTCATTGGCATACCTCTAGTTCTGACTTCTATGCTCTAAACCTGTCTTTCTAACGGTTTCAGTCTCTGTTTTTTACATCCTGAAGATAGGATGAAGTACAGATTCCACTTGAGAGGGTTCTAGGTTAGTGAAGATGAGGCTGAAGAGTTTTTCTACCTGAAAGACTAGTCATAAATGCCTTTAAACTGGTGCATTGTTCTAGCTTTCTGCATATTGTGCAAAATAAGTAATGCAATGTGTCCTAACATGCTTATCTGATCATCAGGAAAAGCTGAATCTTGCAAGAACAGTGCTGCTTCTGAAAAATCAGGCAGGCAATCAAAAGTCAGGCAGTGCAAACTATAATTAACATCTTATTAAAGAATCAGTTCATAAAACAGGTTAATAAATGTTAAACACTTATTTTGAACTCATCTTAGTCAATTTTTTCAGTAAAAAATCAGATAATATCTTTACCTGTCAAACCACTATAGACCTATTTGCTGAAAATAGTGGTGTTTGTAAATAACAGAGTCCAAATTACTTCTTTTCATAAAGGTTTTTGTTTAAATGTCACACCTCTACAAATATGTTTTAAATATACATCTATTAAATTAAAGACATGCCATTTGAAACACTTGAATTGTGCACTAATATTTATGTAAAAAAATGTTAAATCACTACTTTTTGTCTTAACATCAGTTAAATATGACAATCACATATAAATCTTATTAGCGATTCAATTATTTTAGAAGAAACATAACACATATATCATACCCTGGTAATACAGTACATATACCTTTCTAGGAAACTACACTATATAATACTGTAAATTATTATTTCTGGATAACAGAATGAATCCATGAAATAAGTTATTGGCATGGTTTGATGTGGGGGGGGGGGGGTTCTGGTGGCAGGAGCTGCCCATCAGAATGGACTCCCATCCCCCTCGGGGCTTGAGCCAATCATCGCCTCTGCGAATTGCCCTATTTACATCGGGACAAAAGAACTGGAAAGGTGTGCCTTTGCCCAGGAGCGAGAAGAAGGGAGGGGGGCACGGCCTGGCACCACCCGCTGAGGACAGCTGCAGCAGAGCCGGCTGGGGAACTCAGGGAGAGCCCTGATCCCGGGGTGCCCACTGGGCCGAGTTCACCCAGAAAAGACTGAGATCTGAGACAAACGGCCATGCAGACACCAGGTGAGTGAAGATGAAGTGGGACAACGTGTGCCGCAGCTGAGTCCCCCTTGCAAGTGGCCCCTTTGCAACCAGTCCTTGGTGGAGCAAGCAGAGACCCACTCGCAGCCCGTGGAAGATCCACGTCAAGAAGAGATGCCAGAGGCTGAGCACGGTACGCATCTACAGTCCGTGGGACAACCCCTGCCGATGGGGAGGTGTTTTGTTCAGAGGAGATGCCTGAGCTCGAAGACTATTGTGAATCATGGGCACAGGTCGAGGAGCATTTACGCATTTACGCATTTTATGTCTGTATGGAGACGCATTTAAAGTCTATATGATGACTCATGCCAGAGCGGGTGGCAACAACTCCTTAAAAGTCCGAGACTGTGGTAAAGCCCGCACCTGGAGCAATCCAATGGGGTAAGGATTGCATCCTGCGGGTAGGACCTCATGCTGGAGAAGTCTGTGGATTTTTCCCCGTGAGTAGGGGATCCACTGGAGCAGGGGACAATGGTGTAAGGACTCCTTCTCCTTTAAGAGAAGCGGCAGTAACAACATGGAATGAACTGACCTGCACTCCCCCATTCCCTGCTCCCTGCGCCGCTGGGGGAAAGAGGTAGAGCCGGGAAGAAGAGGCAAAGCGGGGGGGGTGGTGTTGTTTTTAAGACCTGGCCTTTTTTTCTTGTTATCCTCTCAAGTAACCATTTTTGTTTGCTTTTGTCTTTTTAGGTAGCTGTTAATAAATAGTTTTGCTTTAAGGAAACTGAGTCTGTTTTGCCTGGGACCGTGGTTGGTGGGTGCTCCTCTGTTCCTGTCTCGATCCTCAGCTCTTTTATTATATTTTTCTCCTCTCCATTTTACTGGAGTGGGAGACCGGCTGCGTGGAGTTTAGTTACTGGATCGGCCTAATCCACGACAGTTATGTATAAATAACATTAAAGAAATATTAATATTAAAGAAACATTAAGGAAATTGTTAAAACTTCATTTATTAGTAGCTTCTAGAAATTTAAAAATGTTTTAGAGGTCAACTAGAAAAGCTAAGAAGTACTTTCTTTCTTCTTCTCCTCTGAATGTTAGATGACTTTTGTTTCCTCCTTTTGGACTTAGAAGTCTATTGGTCACT
The DNA here is from genome assembly GCF_009769465.1 of Tauraco erythrolophus. Classification (NCBI taxonomy): domain Eukaryota; kingdom Metazoa; phylum Chordata; class Aves; order Musophagiformes; family Musophagidae; genus Tauraco; species Tauraco erythrolophus. The sequence continues at coordinate 93,697,154 of NC_141465.1, read as the reverse complement.
TAATTTTCTGCTTCTGCATAAGCTGAAAATTGCTGTGTGAACAGCCAAGCATCTGTCTCTTAGTCTGAACCTCAGGTTTATTTATAAGCAAGGCAAATTATATGTACATTAAAGGAGGACTTGAATGTATAGATAACCTGGCAGCATGTCTAATAAATCTAAAATGTCTCTCTAATTCTTAAGAGAATTAAGTCTTTCATGAAAGGCAGTAGTAGATGCCATTGAAGAAGATGGCAATACTCAAGAAATGTATAATAAACACTCACAGGAAGATCTTTTCACCTTCTAAAAATTATACTGTCTATAGGCCTGAAGGTTGAACTGGAATAGGATCCTCACTGACTCCAAATCTTCCAGTTATGCAGCAACAGATTTCATAGGTCTATGATAGGAATACGCAAGCCATGGCCTAATTCAACAGTGTAATTGGTCTACTCTGCTTGGAAAGGGCAATCATGCATTGCAGGCACTGTATGCATTTTATATTATACACTCATTGGATGAAAACCAGAACTAAACCTGATTCACAGGTCTATGGTTCAGCTCTTAGGCAGAAGAGCATTTCGTAAGTGAAAGATGATAAAATCATAAAAGTATTTTATAAAAGGTAAATAACTTATTTCCCCAATTATTTTGTATGATTGAAAAAAAAAACCCCAAGCAAAACACAACTACTCTAGCATTATTAACTATTTCAGAAAAATGTGGTTGAGAAGTTCTATTCTGCATAATCGTTTTCATTTATTCTTGCATAATTGTCAAGAAAGATGGACCAAAAGCCCTTTATAGTAGTACCTCATCATTCTGAAGAGATGTGTGCAAACTTGAAAGGGAGCGAAAAGACTTTTCTTATGCCAGGAAATTGTTCTTAAGACTTAAAATGGGCTTTAGAAATGTCATTTTCAGAACATGACTGGAAGTGAGATTGCAGTGCCAGATATCACTAAGCATAAAAGCATATTATGTAACTTTTATAGCTCTCTTTTGTGCGATGCCTTTCTATGCTGATTAACTGGAAAATTCTATCATTGTCATTTTGTGGCCCGGAGTGTAATGTGATGTTATTTAATAAGATGCATAACCTTCCTGCCTGCCTACTCTTGTCGGCATGGTTAAATGGGGTGTACATACATCACCATGACTGTGGCAATGTTTTTTGTTGATCTAGTTACGGCTTCCAAAATACTTGTTTGCAAGGCGTGTTGACAGTATTTAAAAAAAAAATAAAATCCAAAAGACAGAGAAGGGAAATGTATTTAACATTAGTTTCATAACCTCTCTTTCCATAACTTTACATTACATTTACTGAGTCAGGAGAAGGAAGGATAGCTTTCAAAACTGCCTGGGAATTAAAATCAGAGAAGCTAGTCACCAGCTATAGTATCCTCCAATTAAATGTCAGGGAAAATTCCTCATGTTATGTCTTCTATTCACTGCTCTATTGCTCATTTGTAAAAACAAACATTTCCCATGAAGACATAACTGCCAATTTAGGCTAACTAAGACAAACGAGATAATGAGGCCAGTGGCAGCTTTTAGTTGACAGACCCAGCTGAGTGCCCAGCTCCAAGTAGAAAGCTTTCTTTTCCTGCCAGAAGGTCTATATGCTAATTCTAACTAATTTGCCAACCTTGGCCCTATGGTGTTTGACAATAAGAGAGCACACCATTTTGTTACAGATGTGACATTAATTTGGATGTAAACTAAAGCTGGAACAGGTAATCTCTGCAATCTTCTAACCGAGGAGGCGGTCACCAAAAAAGTAAAACCTCGCCTGGTAAAAATAAATACAAAAGTACTTAAGCGTGAAGGACAGATTCTTTAAATGTAAATGATGATGAACAAATGACAAAGTCTACAGTAAACAATGAAAGAAGTAAAACCACTATAGTCCATAGATTGTTACACCACTTAGGTTTAATGTCCTTATCTTAGCATTAAGAGAAGAAACAAAGGATTTGCCCAAATTCCAGACCCAAGAAATTGTCTACCTGGACTTATCCAAAGCATTTGATACTGTCCCACACGACATCCTTGTCTCTAAACTGGAAAGACATGGTTTTGATGGATGGACCACTCTGTGGATAAGGAATTGTCTGGATGGTCGCACTCAAAGAGTTGTGGTCAACGGTTCCATGTCCACGTGGAGGCCTGTGACGAGTGGTGTTCCTCAGGGGTCAGTACTGGGACCAGTGCTATTTAACATCTTTGTTGGAGACATGGACAGTGGGATTGAGTGCACCCTCAGCAAGTTTGCAGATGACACCAAGTTGTGTGATGTTGTGGACACACTGGAGGGAAGGGTTGCCATCCAGAGGGACCTTGACAGGCTGGAAAGATGGACCTATGAGAACCTCATGAAGTTCAACAAGGCCAAGTGCAAGGTCCTGCACATGGGTTGGGACAATCCCAAGCACAAGTACAGGCTGGGCGGAGAATGGATTGAGAGCAGCCCTGAGGAAAAGGACTTCGGAGTGTTGGTGGATGAGAAGCTCAACATGAGCCAGCAATGTGCGCTGGCAGCCCAGAAAGCAAATCGTATCCTGGACTGTATCCAAAGAAGTGTGGCCAGCAGGTCAAGGGAAGTGATTCTGCCCTTCTACTCAGCTCTCGTGAGACCCGACCTAGAATACTGTGTTCAGCTCTGGAGTCCCCAACATAAGAAGGACATGAAGCTACTGGAACAAGTCCAGAGGAGGGCCACGAAGATGATCGGAGGGCTGGAGCACCTCTGCTCTGAAGACAGGCTGAGAGAGTTGGGGCTGTTCATCCTGGAGAAGAGAAAGCTCTGGGGTGATCTTATAGCACCTTTCCAGTACCTAAAGGGGGCCTACAGAAAAGCTGGAAAGGGACTTTTTAAAAAGGCGTGTAGTGATAGGACAAGGGGCAATGGATTTAAACTGAAGGAGGGGAGATTTACATTAGATATAAGGAAGAAATTTTTTACATTGAGGGTGGTGAGGCAGTGGAACAGGTTGCCCAGAGAAGTTGTGGATGCCCCATCCCTGGCAGTGTTCAAGGCCGGGTTGGATGAGGCTTTGGGCAACCTGGTGTAGTGGAGGGTTTCCCTGCCCATGGCAGGGGGGTTGAAACTAGATGATCTTTGAGGTCCCTTCCAACCCTAACCATTCTATGATTCTATGATTCTATAAGACAAAAAGACCACTTTTGACCTGATATCTATTTGAAGAGCTGTACACGGAGAAGACTTTTCAGAGTATTTTGGAACACCTTCTTTAATTAATTTCTGTCACTATTATTTTTGAAGGAGTTTTTCCTAAAGGAAACTTTTTTTCTTCTTCCCCTCCATTCCCCTCTCAAGCTTCATAAAGAAAATGAGTGAGAGTGAGTGAGTTAGGAACATTGTTAGGAATTCCATTCGGGAATATTATTTTGTTGTTTTGTTTTGGTTTGTTTTTTATATCTACATATAAAATATAAGCCTTCTTTTATGAAAAACAGGCAAACATTATATTAGGTAATTATATATCTGACCAGCTACTTAAAGAAAGCTTTACTTTTTTAGAGTTTTATAGTTTTACTGAATCTTCTATAGTTACGCTATCATATACTGTATTTTAAAAGCTATGTAAACTAAATAATGAAATAAATATTGATGTAGGTCCCAATGAGCAAAAAGAAGAATGTATTCTAAATTGATATTAACCAAATTCACTAATGCAATGTGATATCTGAAGTATTTTCTATAATACTTTAACTTCTGATATGTTCAATTATTTAATATTATAGAATGAGAATCAGTATACCTTACTCAGATTTCTAAGCTGGATGAATGCAGTATTCTTCTGTAAACCTTTCATACTTCAGCATTCTCCCTTGATAAACAGGGGGAACTCAGTCTTTTACTGTGGGTGAAGTGATGTATTAGGTGCCCACAATTTATATACAGGTTTTATTCCAACACTGGTCATCATGAGAATAATTGTGAACTCTACTGATTTCTTTTCTGTTCTTGTTATGCAAGTAGGTAAATCTTTGCAGTTTTAAACAATTGCAGTTCTAGTTTTTAATCCTTAAGTGCATGCTGTTATCATCATTATAGCTCACATTAGTAGTATGACTGTCACACACTGGGTATTGAATACTGGTACAAGCACAGGTCAATTGAAATATCTCCAACTACCTTTTAAGGACAAAGAAAACCTTCATAATAGTGTGAAGGACTGAATGGAAAAGGTTTATCAAGTTGTATTTCAGGGTGCATAGTGATTTATCTTGGGAGCTCATGAGCAGGATTCATCTGGCATAGTTGTTACCTAGTAACTGCTAAGGAAGATATATATATGTATATAAAAATTTGCTAAACCCAACTGTCAGACAACTCAAGATGTGTATATAATGAGTCTTTATGTACTAAATATGAAAAACTTTGAGAAAACAGTCACCCAAAGACTTGCAGCTTTCAAAATGAAATGGTACAATGATGCTTGTAGAGATCAAAAAAGAACACATCACTAGTTAAATAATAAAACTGTTTTGAAAGGAATGATCATTGATGTGATGTTGTATTCTTTGGCCTAGTAAACAGTAGCAGACTATTTAAGAATGACTACACATCATAATACAATGATATGGGTAGTTTAATGATTTGTAATTCAGTATGATGATTTAGAAGCCACTATGCTCCAACTTCGAAAACTTAGACAAGATTCAAAGGGCAAATCGAGCCCGAAAAATTTGGTGGCCTTTTATGATACAGTTGCAGTGTTGGTGGATAAGGGAAGAGCAACTGACATCATCTACCTGGAACTGTGCAAAGCATTTGACACTGTCCTGCATGACATTCTTGCCTCTAAATCGGAGAGACATGGAACTGATGGATGGAAAACTCAGTGGATAAGGAATTGGATGGATGGTTGCATTCAAAGTGTTGTGGTCAACGGCTCAATGTCCAAGTGGAGGCCAGTGATGAGTGACGTTCCTCAAGGGTCGATGCTGGGGCTGGTGCTGTTTGACATCTGTATCGGTGACATGGATACTGGGATTGAGTGCACCCTCAGCAAGTTTGTTGACAACATATAACTGTGTGATGTGGTTGACATGCTATAGAAAATGGATGCCATCCAGAGGGACCTTGATAGGCTGAAGAGATGGGCCTGTGCGAACCTCCTGACGTTCAACCAGGCCAAGTGCAAGGTCCTGCACATGGGTCGGGGCAATCCTAAGCACAAGCACAGGCAGGGTGGAGAATGAATTGAGAGCAGCCCTGAGGAAAAGGACTTGAGGGTGCTGGTGGATGAGAAGCTCAACATGAGCCTGCAATGTGTGCTTGAAGCCCAGAAAGCCAACCGTATCCTCGGCTCCATCCAGAGAAGCGTGGCCAGCAGGTTGAGGGAGGTGATTCTGCCCCTCTGCTGTACTCTTGCAAGACCCCATCTGGAATACTGCATTCAGCTCTGAAGTCTCCAAAAGAAGGACATGGAGTCCAGAGGAGGGCCGCGAAGATTACCTAAGGGCTGGAAAACGTTTCCTATGAAGACAGGCTGAGAGAGTTGGGGCTGTTCAGCCTGGAGAAGAGAAATCTCTGGGATATCTTAACTCAGCCTTCCAGTACTTAAAGGGGGCCTAAAATAAAGCTGGAAAAGGACTTCTTACAAGGATGTGTAGTAATAGGACAAAGGTTAATGGATAGAAACTGAAAGAGAGTAGATTTCGATTAGATATAAGGACGAAATTTTTTACAATGAGGGTGATGAAACACTGGAAGAGGTTTCCCAGAGATGTTTTGGATGCCCCCTCCCTAGAGGTGTTCAAGGCCAGGTTGGATGAGGCTTTGGGCAACCTGGTGTAGTGGAGGGTGTCCCTGCCCATGGCAGAGGAGTTGGAACTTGATGCTCTTGAAGGTCTCTTCCAACCCAAACCATTCTATGATTCTGTGATTCTGTCTGTTTAACTATGTATTATATATTTCCTGGTTTTCTAACCCTATGAACCTTTTTGTCAATTTTATACATGTTTTGCAATACTTTTGATCATTCATATCCTCAGTACAATTGGTAAAAACTTGGTTAGTGCTAGGAAAAACACAGATTATTACAGGATTCCAGTAGAAACATTTGATTTGATGACAAGTTTCTATTTAATTACGCTTTAGGGTCTGTCAGTGAGGGTATTTTAATCCATTTAAAGTACAGTATATGAACTGTGTGTATATTTTTAATTGTAATAACATGATCACTTCTGTCAAGCATTATCATAGTTTAAGTAAATCATATCAACATATTGGATCTGAATTTACTCAAAATCACATAATTAAGAGATCAGACTTATCCATCACTTCTGATTTTTTTTAGTAGTCTGTCAACCACCACTAATTATAGCAATCATAGTTAAGTCTTAAATGAAGAACTGGTCTGCTGTTTTTGTTTTATGATCTACTTGTGTACAATGCAGTATTATTTTAAGTCTTTGTTTCTTACAGGAAAAACAAAACTGGAATAAAAATTCTCAAAATGCTGACACATTTCTTACTTAATATACTTTTAAAAACATCTAAAACTTTGGATTCTCTTAAACGAAAACTGACAACAAGAGCCTCTGATTTTTTCAAACAGCCGAATAATGCTTCGTGACAGATATCTGTCTTTCCTCTGTTCTTGAAAGAAGTACAGTGGAGAGAAGACAGAAAGCATCCTTTACCTTCCCTGTAGCAGCACTATTTTGCACAGGCAAGGAACTGAGAAGATAATAGTAATGAAATCCTAAGATATTTCTTTCTCCATGAAAGCAGGGATTAACATTTGGTTCAGACTATTTTGTTTATAGGCTGTTTTTTTTTTTTTTGTGGTAAAGTGTAGTAGATGTATAAAGTTTAGAAACTATCTAACTAAATTAAGATTAGATGATCTGTGTGATTAGTTGACAAACACCAGGTTGTGTTAAGTTTCTACATTAAGATGGATAATCACTTGACTGTAAAGTCATCTTCTACTCCAAATGAACTTGAAGAAACAAAATAGATATTGGATGGAACTGATAAGCAAAAAGAGTAGAAGAACTCCCTTAAGAGAGAAGGCACAAACTAGTGAGATATGACCTGGAAAATGACATGGTGCCTTTGGAATGAGTAGTATTTTATTAACAATAAAAACAATGAAAAGTATATTTGGGGAGTCTTTGAACTAAGATAGAGAGGAGATCAGTGGCTGTTTGTAGAATGAAGGACAACTTGTTAATTTTCTAATGGGAGAAAATAAAACAATCTCAATTCAGAGTGCAATTTATCACAAATTATTTTATAAACCTTCTATACAGATAATGTCACTAGTGCAAATGAACTGAGCTGTCTTCATTGTCTGTGAAGAGAAACAGAATTCTCCAAGGGTCAATTCAGAGAAGTGATTTCATATGCTAATTTTAAAATTAAATGTGTTACTTCCTGTAAGTACATCTTTCTCTTCATTGACCATAATTGAAATCTAGACAATGAGCTCAGATGTTTCAAGGCCAGGCTGGATGAGGCTTTGGGCAACCTGGTGTAGTGGAGGGTGTCCCTGCCCATGGCAGGGGGGTTGGAACTAGATGATCTTTAAGGTCCCTTCCAACCCTAACCATTCTATGATTCTATGATTCTATGGTTCTATGTAGACATCAAATACAGATATCATCTAAAGTCTAGCTCTCTGAAAACAAGATGTACCTCTGTCCAGTTCATATTATTCACTTGTAGCATTAGAAATTATCCAGATCTGCTTCTAGAATCAGCAAAATTATTGGAAGGGAGAAGATGATTCTAATTACAAGCCTCATTCACTTTGGACAACATGCTTCACTGATTCCACTTGTGCATGTGCAGAACTGAGCAAAAATGGCAGAATCAAAAGAAATGAAATTAAATCTATGGTTTCCTTTATTTATTTATTTATTTTTTTACTTTATTAGAAAAACACAATATAAAATTCTTGTGAAACAAAGAGTTTGGATGCATACATACCTGTGAACATTTGAGTTGTATATGAGGTTAGTAGTATTGTCAGTTTTTTAGGCTGCCTACTCCTACTGTTGCAAGTTACTGTTCTCAACTGCTTATGGCTCTGCTAAATTTCAGCTGCTCAGTTGGACTTTTTCAAGCTGAGTGTAAAACCAGGTGATATTAGTGCCCTCAGAAGAAGGGCACCGCTGATGATTTGCTAAAAAACATCTGCAGAAGAATCCACACGGATGATCACCATCTACACATTGCTGTTAGGGCTTGATTTAAGGTCCCACTGTTCTCATGATTGCCACTGTTTGATGGCTTCTGAGCAGCGGATACCACCATGTCAGACATGTAGTCTTGTGTTCCCTCTGCCTTACTGCCTGACCATGTCTACAAAAACTCACTCTCCAGCTAATGATCCATTGATGTTAACCAACTGACCCGCAAAAATTGTAATCTTTTTCTTGTTTAAACATTGTACCTTTATACTTGTGAGAAAAATCATGTTAAGTGATGCGCAAGAGATGGCCCTTTTGCATTTTTGCTTTCTACTTTTTTGTATTGTCATGAACAGAGGGGTGCTTTTATTCAGTAAATACTGAGCTTGAATAAAGGTGTGCAGAAATGGGTAAAAAGAAATTATCTGAGAATGGTGCCTGCAGAATTGTTTCATCAACACATAAGATAGACTTATATTAAAAAATCCTGTTGTTCTGAACTGGTTTTTATCAGGAGTTATGTATTTAATCTGGAAAAATCATTCTTCAGCAATTTATTCTTTGCATTTCAAAATAAAGTAAGGTATGCTATCTCACACAGGATTCTGAGGTTTCATGCTGGGGTGGAGGTGAAGACAAGTTAATGCTGAAGACAAGTTGTGCAAATTCATAATTTGGCCAGGCTGCCTTTAATAGCATCACAGTTGTAACTTTACATTTACTTTAGTTGAAAATTTTTGCAGTCTAGAATAGAAATACACTAATCATATTTATTGATTACAGTTACTTCCTTTTCAATTAATTACATCTGTGGCTTTCATAAATGGATACATAAAATTCAAAAGGGTTTGTTGGTTTGTTTGACAAGATCTAAGCAATTTCATAATCAGATTATTATTTAAGTGTGCTTATTTCCTTTGGCTAATAAGCTATATTTAAAATCTTTGTTTTGAGATATGTTCTTACTTAAAGGAAGTGTTCAGGACCAAGTGTAAAATAAGTGTTCAACATACACACTTTTAGTACTGTGTAGTCACACAACAGTGTCACTTCTGTTCCTGCTGACGAACCCTGATCTTATTTTGTTCATGTTCATGCATTTGCTTGTACTTGAACAATTTCATTTAACTGTGAAAAAGTAGTATTTCAACACTCATTATACTAAACAATTTAGAAAAGAACAACTGAAGAATAAAGAAGTCCTTAATACTTCAAGCCCATGACTTATGAGATTTGGCTTTTCATGTGTTTTTGCTTGAAACTTTAAAAACCTGTTTTGATTGGTGGTTATGAACAGACATGACTTTACTATGAAAAAGAATTTTTGGTTTTCTTTCAGTCATTCCTAGTGAAACAGGAGTAAGAGTATTTCCTTGTTAAGTTTGTTTGTTTGTTTGAATTATTAGACAATAATCTGTTCAGAGCAAAGATAGACTTTCAGAAGAGTTTAGTACAATTCTGCCTCTATCCAATTGTGCTGTCATTACTGTAGTGATATAATAAATATAGTCATCATACCAAATAGTCTGTGTACTTTCCTTAGAGCATCAGTGTTTCACTGTTTGCAGTGTTAAAATATTTAGTATCATGCAAATCATAGAATCATCTTGCGTTTTCTTTTGGAATTTGCACCTAACAGAGAAAGGAATTATCTTTTGACATGATACACATGCTAGAGTGTGGTGTTTCTTTCTTCCTCATACCCATCCCCAATGTACGAGCATGCAATTCATAGAAATTATTTGGGTTAGTGGTTTCTGTCTCTGCTACAAATCACTAGATGCAGTTCTTCATTAAAAATTGAGTTCTCTCTGTAAAAAATACCAATTCAAGGTATACAAAATATCAATTCAAATTGATAGCCCTGTACCCCTGTTACCAAATCTTTTGCAAGTATACTTAGCAATTATGTAACATTCTGTTACCAACTCATACTTCATGTAACATTATAAAACTGACTGAAAACAGTGAGAACAGAAAGTTAAAAAAAGAATGTATGTTTAACAGTATTCAGAAAAAACATGATCTGATCCTTTTTTGACCTTTAAAATACAACACTGCATCCCAAGGTAAGACATGTCTGGCTACTGTATAACATATAATTTCTGTTTGTATACAAATGAAATATATACTGTGTACAGAGGCACTAGTTAGCTACTCCAGTTGATCCAGAATGAGTGTTCTAAACTGTTTATACACAAATCAGTTTCAGATTTTGCTTTATTAAAACCTAGTTTGCATATTAGTTCATATAACAGCACACCAAGTAGAATTTGTGTAATATGATGTAAGCAACCAAGTTAAGCATATAGTCTTAACCTACTTTAAATATCTACATTCTCTCTATAGTCCTGAAAGACAGCTAAGCATACCTGAACAATGACTTTGACAAATAATCTATTGATGAGGTGAATTGCTCGCTAGTTGTCAGTGTGTCTCCACCAACTGTAGAGGTAGCAGGAAATCCAGTCTTGGTTAGGTATATGTAGTTTTTATGACAAGTAACCTGTCAGGGAAAGAAAGTGGACATCGACGTGGATTGTAAGTTCTTCACAAATATACATGGAAAATCAAAATACAGTCTCAGATTTATGTTAGGGAAATGAGAGAGAGGGCCCATATCTATATGCAACCATTTGACTCCCAGAATAAAATTTAAAATTTCTCATCAGCTGCTAAAATTCCATCTACATTTTAGGGAAAGAATTCAAAGCTAGGAAACAAGATTTCCATTAGTCAGCACAGTAAACAGGGAAACACACAAATTAGCCAACAGAAAACAACAGAAGGATCTTGGACATCTCCTTCACTGCCCAAAATTCAATGGTTATGTAAGATGATGAGTAACAGGGTGAAAATTTCTCCTTTTAGGTTGACAGTCTTTCTCTATGCAGAGAAGTGGATCTTTTCTCCCTCTGTCTCCTTTGAAACATGTCTGAAAGTGTCAGTGTTGTCCACCTTTCATATGATAGCCTAGAGCACACATTCAAGATGTAACAGATCTCATTTCTGTGACTTCCTCAGCCTGAGGCAGTTCAAACCTGCATTTCCCAGGAGACTGACTTAACCAGTGGAAAGGGAAGGAGCTTTCTCTCCAGCTCTTCTGACAGAGCTTTGACATTGCAGCTAAGAATTTAAGATTTATGAGATGAGGGAGAATAAGCACAAGAAGTTCCTTGACTTTTAACCCACTGATGGGATCATTCATCTAAGAAAGTGTTTTTTTTGACATTTTATTTGTATATTATGAAATGGAAAACATGTAAGCTGTTGTAGGAGAAATCAGATTTAAGGACTTTCTTTTCTAGATTACTAGGCTACGAGGTCAGGCTCCCTCTTCTATTTTCCTATGTTCCTTCCTAAGAGTCTTTTGTATCTTTCTGTCTGGTTCTACAGAGTTAGCAAATGTGGTGAACATACATTCCTTCTTTCTCAGCCTGGTGGTTAGGTTCTTCTCTTGGGAAAGGAGAAATTACTATGTGAAATCAGAGAAGTATTCAGAGACTTGAGAAGACAGTGTTTTTCCATCTTGAGCAAAAACTCTAACCACTAATCTGTTATGCAAAATTGAGAACAAAAAATAATGGCATCCCTATCACTACACCTATGTATTACCAGATGTTATTCCACCAGAGATTTTGCACAAAAAATGATGTGACTTTCTCTGAGCTTACTTAGCTCTCATAGTGTGGGTTAGTTGTTGTCAAAAACTGCTTCAAAACCTTTAAAAGACATACACACAAAACCAATTACTTTGTGAGAAGTAGTCAAAGCAGAAAAGAGTCTTGACAATTCTAGTCACAACCAGGTGCAGAACTCTGAGCATGTAGCACATTGTACTAGTTAAAAAATAAGTATGTGTTTTTCAAGTACCTACAGAATTATGCAGGGTTTTAACTCACCTTGAATTGGTCTTCTGGGCTCAACTGCTTATCAGGTCCACTTTTAATGCTGAAGTGTTAAGAAGAAAATAATTGATAAAAGTCACACAAAAATGGTAAAAAAACAGTAATTTTGGGAGATAGCTGAAATATTTTTCTAGTAGCTGACATTTCTTGTATATGTGCGTATACGAGGTGCATATACTGCATACACTATACTAGAATCATAGAATCATAGAATGGTTAGGGTTGGAAGGAACCTCAAAGATCATCTAGTTCCAACCCTTCTGCCATGTTGAGGGAAACCCTCCACTACATCAGGTTGCTCAAAGCCTCATCCAACCTGGCCTTGAGCACTTCCAGGGATGGGGCATACACAACTCCTCTGGGCAACCTGTTCCGGTGCCTCACCACCCTCTGAGTGAAAAAATTTCTTCCTTATATCTAATCAAAAATCTACCCTCTTTCAGGTTAAAGTCATTGTCATGGTTTGATGGGGGGGGGGGGGGGGGGGGGGGGGGGGTTGGTTCTGGTGGCAGGAGAGGGGCTTTGCTCCCTGTGGCCTCCCTGGTTTTGGAACCAGGTTAGACTTGGTTCTGGCCACCAGATCGGACTGCCATCCTCCTCGGGGTTGAGCCAATCAGTGCCTCTGCAAATTGCCCTATTTAAATCGGGACAAAAGAACCAGAAAAGGTGCTTTGCCCAGGAGTGAGGAGAGAAGGGAGGAGGGCACTTCCCCCCCCTCCCTGGCTACTGGCTGGGCAGCTGCCTGCGTCGGGTCATCACCGCCCACTGAGGATGGCGGCGGAGCCAGCTGGGGAATTCGGGGAGCGCCCCACTCCCAGGGTGCCCACTGGGCTGAGTTCACCCGGAGAGGACTGAGATCTGAGAGAAACAGCCGCATTGACATCAGGTCAGTGAGGATGGAGCGGGAGGAGGTGTGCTGGAGCTGAGTTTCCCCTGCAGCTGGTGGTGAGATAGCAGGCAGCCCCCCTGCAACCAGGATGGCCTCGGTGGAGTAGAGACCCACTTGCAGCCTGTGGAGAGGAGATGTCTGAGCCTGAGGATGGTCGTGTTGGGACGCACGACAAGGTAGAGAGGCATCTGGAGCCTGCGTGACGACCCACGCCAGAGCGAGTGGCTACAACTCCCTAAGAATCCGAGACTGTGGTAAAGCCTGCACTGGGGCAATCCATGGGGAAGGATTGTTTCCAGTGGGCTGGACTCACGCTGGAGAAGTTTGTGGATTTTTCCTCATGAGTAGGGGATCCACTGGAGCAGGGGAAAAGGGTGTAAGGACTCCTCCTCCTTTAAGAGAGAAGCAGCAGTAACAGCACAGAATGAACTGACCTGCACTCCCCTAGTCCCTGCCCCCTGTGTCACTGGGGGGAGGAGGTAGAGCCGGGAGGAAAAGGAAAGGGGGGGGGGAAGGAAGGTGTCGGTTTTAAGATCTGGCTTTGTTTCTTTTTATCCTCTCAAGTAACCGGTTTTGTTTCCCTTTGTCCTTTTAAGTACCCATCAATAAATTGTTTTGCTTTTCAGAAAGCCAAGTCTGTTTTGCCCAGGACCATGGTTGGTGGGTGCTCCCTCTGTTCTTGTTTCAACCCTCAGTCCCTTTATTATTTTTTTCTCTTCTCCACTTTACTGGAGAAGGAGAGACTGTGTGAGTTTTAGTTGCTGGATCAGCCTAAAACCACGACAGTCATTCCCCCTTGTCTTATTACTACATACCCTTGTAAAAAGTCCCTCTCCAGCTTTCCCAGAGGCCCCCTTTAAGTACTGGAAAGCTGCTATAAGATCACCCCGGAGCCTTCTCTTCTCCAGGATGAACAGCCCCAACTCTCTCAGCTTGTCTTCAGAGGAGAGATGCTCCAGCCCTCAGGTGATCTTCGTGGCCCTCCTCTGGGGACTCCAGAGCTGAATGCAATATTCCAGGTGGGGTCTCATGAGAGCAGAGTAGAGGGGCAGAATCAACTCCCTTGACCTGCTGGCCATGCTTCTTTGGATGCAGCCGAGGATACGGTTGGCTTTCTGGGCTGCCAGCGCACATTGCCGACTCATGTTGAGCTTCTCATTCACCAGCACTCCAAAGTCCTTTTCCTCAGGGCTGCTCTCAAGACATTCTCCGCCCAGCCTGTACTTGTGCTTGGGATTGCCCCAACTCACGTGCAGGACCTTGCACTTGGCCTTGTTGAACTTCATGAGGTTCTCACAGGCCCACCTCTCCAGCCTGTCAAGGTCCCTCTGGATGGCAATATTGTAGTTTATTTTAGTTAAAGAGTACATTTATTGCTCTATTGGTTTCTGGCTTCTGCATTTTTATCTTTGATTATATCAGGATAAATATGCATATTAGTGTTCTGTCAGTAAAAGATCTGTGAAAGTAAAATGTTTTTGACAAAACAGGAAAAAGAAAGATTTTCACTCTCTCTATATATACCTTATACTACTACAATATGACCATCTTAAGCTAAATGAAACTATTTCTTTGACTTCATATAAACTTTGACTTTGACTTCACATGAAATATGTTTTTATTTTCAAATTTATTCTGACAATTTTCCTTCCAAACTGAAATATGTTTCATAATGACACAATTCCAAACAATAGATATTTTTCAGATTTCATATTTAATTGATCATCTAAATTAAAACCTTTCTTCTCTATCCTTTAGAAACTTTTAACAAAAAAATGGAACAAAAAATCTTAACATTAAATTTTACACACGTAGTCATCATTTGTAATCATATGTACACTAGAATTAAGATAACTTGTCCTCTTAATTGACTTGACATCAATTATAAATTGAGAAAGAAGGCTGCATATTTACTATTTCTTTAAAATTATGTTCATGGTTCTTATAATGCGCCTTCAGAAAGTTGTAACAGAACCAAGCAGCCTGAAAACAAGGATGTGATAATTAAAGTATACAACAGAAATGTTAATCAGATACATGAAGGGGAAGGAAAAAGCAAAAGCCCTCCCCACAACAGAAGGTAGGAAAATCCCATTTACAGAAAACACAGAAGGACCTTTTGGAAGGAGGAGATAAGTAGATGCTATAGAAAGGATATGACAAAAAGGTCTGGAGTTTTGCCTGGTGTCCTTTCTGTCTCTGATACTGGAGAGTAGAAGAAGGTGTCAACAACACTCTGGAAATAGCTGTCAGATCAGGAGTTTCCTTTGTTCTATCAAGGACTAATTTCTGAAAAGGAAGTGATAGTTATATACTAGACTTTTAGGGACTGCTGTTTTTGAAGCAGCATTCAGTTTTGTTTGTTTGTTTGTTTGTTTGTTTGTTTTCTCTCCGTTGAAGATGTAGAAACTAAACTATCAGTAAACACCAAAGATTAGGAGCTAAGAATTTTTCTGGACTGTAGTTTGTTCATGTACGCACACCACCACCACGAAATTGTTAAAATGAGAAAAAATTTGGGCTTTGAGAACTAACCAAAAAGCAAGACTGCATATTTAATTAATCTTTGCCATTGATTTGAATAAAAATTATGGTTAGATGCTGATGTGGGAAGAAGGTAGACTAGTAACCTGAGGCAGATCTACTAGAAAATCAAGCAGCACTAGAAACTCAGCTAATAAAATAAAGTAATAAAGGACTGAAGAAATCTCAGAAATCCAGACATTTCCTAGGTTTTGAGAAATGTCATGGGTAAGCAGTTTCGGTGCAGTCAAAAATACCAGTTTAGTCCTTTTGAGTTTGCCCTTGACTAACCTAAAGGACATCAGTGTGGTGTTGAGTGTGGAGTATCAAGAAGGAATGCTATAAAAACTCACTTATATATCCATAAGTCCCTGTGTTGAGCATACATTAGAAAAGGTAGTGACAATAATAGTCACGTGTCATCATCTCACACCTTCTGCGTTATAAGGGCCATACTGGCATCAAATTGAACACTGCTTTCCCAATTTGACCATCTGTGGTATTGTTTTCAATTCTCATGTAGTGCTTAAAGTGCATTGCTTAGATCTTATAAGAAGGTTGTGTTATATTTCTTACAGTAAAGTTGTACAAATTTCTACTAGTTTATCTGCACAAGGCTCTATCAGAGACAAAAGCTGGAGCCAACAATGTGCTAATTAAAAGGAATGCAACACAAAGATAAATAAGAAACGTTATGGTGAGGGGAAAAGAAGGTAAATTGAGCTCCCTCAGTATCAAGAGTCCATCCATCAAGAGTTCAAGGTAATGTTCTAAAGGAGAAAGCAAGCAAGACTTGCAGTGTTTGCAACAGGATTTCCTCAGATATTATAATTATCCAGATTAAGGTTGTATATCTTTTACACTCTTAATGACAGAGTGATCACATTGTGCATACTTCTGAGAAGTCTTTGTCTCTGTTCCAGCTATCAGATATTCCTGAAAAGAGGATAATACAAGTCAAATGGAAATCCAAAAAGCAAGTACTTGAATCCTGGGGATTGAGGTGAATTGTGGAGTCTGCCTTCCAAGCAGGAATATTGAGTGGTGAAACCCTGCCCAGAATGTGAAACTGGACGCTAAAAGAAAATGTCTGTGTCTCTTGGATAGGGGCTGGTGGGAAAGCAGCTGTTATTAAAATCACATGGCACTTATATCTTGATCCATGGTCTCTAGAAGAACATAATGGTTTCTTTAATCAATCATTTAGATTTTACATATTGACATATCTTTTATTCATAGTCCTAGCAAAAGCAAAAATATCCTATGGCAGTCTAACAGTTAAACTACCTAAATGGTGAAAAAATATAAAGATAAAAAATACTTAAATGAAACATCAACATTATCTTTTTAAATTACATTTATTTAGGGATTATATTACAAACAGGTTCTGGAATCCTCCTTAACTACACACAAAGATAACATGAGAATTGGTGTATAAGTTTTGCACAAAAATAAAAATGAATATTTTAAGACAACTTATATTGTGCACATTTTCTGATTGGCTGTTCATATTCTTAAAGCATACATTAATTTCAGTAAATATCTTCCCTAAAGCACTCTAAACTGCCAGCTTATGGTGATCCAAGTTATTTGCTCTAAATAATTTATCTCCACATAAAGCTAACATAAAATTTGGTCTAGCAATTAGCATGACAGGGTTGTCGTCAGATACTCCTACTGTAGGGTGAGACTGATATACTCACTGAGGATGTGATGGGCTGTTTAATAACAAGTCTATCTGCCACTGACAGAAGTCTGCTCTGGTACCGTTCTGTAAATTATATAGGTCAATGACTTGTACGGCTTGGTTAATACCTCAAAAACTGTCTTTATGTACTTACTTAAATAAGAGATGGAAGTATGCCTAAGCTGAGTTTGCATCCTCTTTGTGCTGGATGTCTGTAAATATTTTATTGAAGAAGCTTATTGGCAGGATGTTCATGAAAGCAAGTTTTAAATCTGCATTGAGGAATATGAATGTTGAACCTTAAAATATAAGTATTTTTCTTACACATTCAATTCTCAGAATCATGCATCTAATTAGGAAACAGATGTCATCTGGTTAGAGTAGACATAAAAATGATCAGATTAATTTGTGAGAAAATTTTATTTTTTACTCTTTTCAAAATTCCTATGTATTTAGGATTTTTTCAGCACTATCAAGTAAAAAAAAAAAAAAAAAGTAAGAAAAGCCAATAGCAATAAAACCCAGAATATAGTGAACATATTAAAGACTCTTCATTTTGATTAATTTGAACCTAACATAATATATCCTTTAATTTTAAATACTGAAAGTCAAAACACAAGAGTTTTCTACTAACTCCTACATATTAGGAAACTGAATCACCAAGAAATATCCCGTCTTTACTATGAAGCACAGAGTAAGCATGATATTTCCGTGAAAACAAGATACAGACTCCTGAGGTAAAAGTTTGAGGTCACTACTGCAAGTAAATGTATCACATGACAAAATAAAACCACTACATTCTTTGAGTATTGTTTATGCTATCAGAAGCGAAAATTTAGTTTTATTTTGTGTGTTTGAAGTTACATGGGTCAATTGTAACTGCATACTACTAATATCTTAGTATATGTTGTAATTAGATAATGTTAAAACACTAGTAATTTCAAAATGAGAAAAGACAGTTGTTGCAAGTCAATAAGAATTCTTATATGCCATTGAACTTCTACAAACTGACTCAGCTCCAAAAAACACTTAAAAGTGGATGATCTTTTTGAAGAACTAGCAGTTAACATCTCCATGAATATTTACATTATTTCCAGGTATATTTCAGAGACTGTATCTATGCTAGTGAAAACAGAGCGAAAGCAGAGTCTCAGAGCATTGGTATGTGCTGATCCATACTTTTGTTGCTATATTTCTTCCTTTTTTCTAACAAATGTTAGAAACAGTGTAACGTGTTTCCCTTGCTGCTTAGTGGTCCGACTGGTAATCTGTCTATTTCGACATTAACTATGTTGTAGGAAGGCGTTTACAACATGAGACAAGATAATCTCTGGATAAAAAAAAAAAAATAATAAAACAAATAAAATCTAACTGAGAAGAAATACAGAGAAGGATGTCTTTTAGAAAAAGATCATCCTTTAACCTGCCAGGACTTAATTTCATGTACTATTCCTTCAACTTGAAACACCAAATTGGCTAAAAATGATGCAATATATGTATATTTATATTTTGCTGTATTTTAAAATATAAGACATTATGCTCATTGATGTGTATGTGTGGCTACTTGTATTTTGTAAATATACAAGCTGTATACGTAAGAATTTCACAGTCTACTGGAAGAATGCTAAATGCAACCACAGAACGAAGAATGTAATTAAGAGATGCCTATACTGTGCTTTAACAGCTGGCTTCGCATATTTCTCCTGATTACAGCAGGGGATTTCCAGGAGGAAAGCTGTGCAGAATGGATTTGAAAATTTTTGTTTGAAGACAACACATTGCCACTATGACTCAGACTACTTTTATTACCATGTCTGGAACTTGTCATTAGAGCTTTGATTAAGTTCCCATTTCTAGGAGGATAAGAAGACTGTGGCGTGACAGTAATTGAAGATTTCTAGAATCATTAGGTTTTTTTCACTTCAGTTAGTGAGGTTGCATACCAAGAGATGAAGTACAGAATACATTGACTGCATTTGTTAGTGATCTCTTCCTGACAGAAAAACTCCTCTTGGTAGGTAACATGAGACAACATGCAGCCTATTTTTTAGATCTATTGACAAACTTTTGTACTTTTATTTGTAAGCTTGGGGTTTTTCTGTGGTCATCTTAAATGATAATAAATAGATCTTTTCTTGCAAGATTTTATTCCCTTTTCAAAGAAATACAGTGAAAGGAGGCAATTAAAAAATTTCAAGAAAGATAGTCTCTATTCTGGTCTCTAGTATATTAAATTTAAACTAATTTTTATCCCTTAGACTCAGAATAATTATTTATGATTTATTTTTCTGAAAAAGAGATCTAAATCTAGGCCCAAACTTCAAACAGTTCCAACTTGAGAAAGCCTATTGATCAAAAGATTACAGTTATTCCCTAAAGATAATTATGGTTTTCAGTCAGGTCATGACATGTTATAAAACAATGTCCAGGGAGATGTCACCCTTTGAACATATGACCCTTTTGTTCCTTCCAGAGGGATCACTGATGACATTTAGCAGTTGCAATTGAATTTGATATTGTTCTTCCGCATGAAAATATATAAAATTTGCTAACATTTTGCTTGTAAAAGGAAAGGATGAAAAAGAAGAATAATACATGACAAGCCTAACTCAACATAGGCATAGAGTTATGCCATCCTTTAAAAGAAATCTATTCAGATTTAAATATTTGCAACAGATCTGAAGTGTTTTTATAGTTAATTTAGGTAACACAATTTCCTAGGAGAAAATATTTCTGTAGCGCTGTGTTTGTAGAACGTTCTTTCCTGTGTAAAGTAAGTAATCATCATAATCAAAGTAATCATTCAATGGTTCAAACATTCTGAATATAGTCATAGGTACTGGGTAGCTGTTGAAAATTCAATTTATATTTGAAGTCCATTCCCAGTATTACATGTTGCTGTGATCCCAGTCACATCAGTGCCACTACAGAGAACTTCCTCTAAACTTCTGATGTAAGGACTATTCTAAAAAAACCAGGGGAACTTCATTTACTTCACTGGATTTGAATTCATCTCATTATTTTTAATATTTCTTATATAAATATAGTGACTTCTTATTTGTGAATTTACTACATTAATTATATTGAAAGAATCATTATTATTTATTACACATCTTGATATTCCAAGATGAATGATGCTATAAAAATGGAAAGTATTATTATTATTATAATAATTCTGTAATCTAAGAACATGGAGTCCTTCATGCTTTAGCTGACTTGTATGTAAATTCCACATTCTTTGTCATTTAGCAATTATGCTATAAAAATTAAAGGCTTGGAACTAATTTTTTTCATTAGCTTAAGTGTTTTGATATGAATATTTTGCCAATACAGTTAATTTTAATACAAGAAATTAGAAACTAGAAATTGTGAAGTCATTTTGTCTATCCATCCTTTGTGGAGTTTCAAATAGAATTTGCCTGACACGTATTGGTTTCACATTACCATTACATGAGTTCAAAGAAAGGTCATGATTAGATTTGGACTATTACTGTTCAAGTTCTCAAAATCTTTTGGGAAATGAATGGGCATATATTTTAAGGAGTCACAAAAAGGCAAAAAAATGATAATTAAATGTAATGTAGATACTAACTAATCCAAAAGCATGCTGAAAAACTCCTAGTAGAATTCATTAGGTGCTCCAAGTTGTATGTTTCTGAATAGTCTTGACAAGGGTGAGTAGCTCAGCATTGTTATGTTGCCTAAATGTAAAAGGATCTTGGAGTAGGTATTTCAATCATCTAGATCTCTGGAAGATCTTATCTGATGAGTAGGCTCTGACTATTCTCAGTATACAGTGGCAAGTGTATATAACAGAACAACAATACAAAATTTCAATGAAAAAATAATTATTTACCATCTTATTACATACTAATGCAGCTAATTTGAATCATAGCAGCAGAGAATCACAGAATCACAGAATCATAGAATCATGGAATGGTTTGGGTTGGAAGGGACCTCAAAGATCATCTAGTTCCAACCCCTCTGCCATGGGCAGGGAAACCCTCCACACACCAGGTTGCCCAAAGCCTCATCCAACCTGGCCTTGAATACTTCCAGGGATGGGGCATCTACAACTTCTCTGGGTAACCTGTTCCAGTGCCTCACCACCCTCAGAGTGAAAAATTTTTTCGTTATATCTAATCTAAATTTCCCCTATTTCAGTTTAATTGCCCCTTGTCTTATCACCACATACCCTTGTAAAAAGTGCCTCTCCAGCTTTCCTGTAGGCCCCCTTTAGGTACTGGGAAGCTGCTATAAGATCACCCCGGAGCCTTCTCTTCATCAGACTGAACAGCCCCAACTCTCTCGGCCTGTCTTCATAGGAGAGGTGCTCCAGGCCTCAGATCATTTGAGGGGTTCATCTATCTCTTCCATGTCCTAGGCCCCTTTTCTGGTGATCAGATGATAGAGAAAGAACACATGAGTTACCAGTGATACAGAATATTTCATTTCCTGTTCAAGATATGCGTTTGGCATTTTAGTCAATGAATGTCTAAGGGAAAGTACATCATATTTCTGAGAGACAGAACTCCAGATCTCTCTTCCCGAACAGCTCTTGACTCTTTCCATTGATTTGGAAATTCTTTATTCAGCATTGATAAATCTATAATTCCAAATTTATTGTAAAAGAATGGTAGGCATCTTAGGATACCTGCAGAGCTACCTGTTTCAGTATGTTCCTAATGAACGTAATCTAAACAAAAGGTCACTCACAGACTACAGAACAAGGCAAAAATTTCTACTGCCTACCTACCTTCTATCTGCATCAAAACTGTACAGGCAAAGCCTATGATAACCACATTAAAAAACCCCACCCCAAACAAAACCAACCAAACAAAAAACTAAAGCCCACAAAACAAAAATCTAATGATGAAGATATAGTTCAGTACTGCAAAGAGGAGAAAATATAAATTCCCAAAGGGATGATTAATCTCACATGAAAGCCAAAGAAGACTTCATAACTGGAAGGTAGTCAGTAAAATATGTATGTCTAACACGAGCTTACAGTAAGAGCCATTATCAGTTAAAAACAAACCACAAAAGAAAGCATTATTTTATTCTTTTCAGTCTCTATTTCAGAATCAAGCAACATTTTGACATTTATCCTTTACCAAAATTATATGACCTGTTTATTTAATAAATCATATTTATGATAAGCTGTTTCTGTCATGTCTCTAAAATATATGCATACGTAAGCATTGCCAGCTGTAAGAAATTGCTAAAGTGCTCAAGAAAAGAGTTTGTGACTGTGCATAGATTAGTATTACATCTTGACCCACTGTAATAGAATTTATTGGTGACTACTATACTGGAAACTACTGAAAAGATTTTCCTTAGAGGTTGGATACAGAATTTTTTGAGTTTCTTGGAAGGAATTCCTTATTCTATGGAGAATGCACAAACCTCTTTCCTAACAGGGTTAAAATAATCTTTTCACTCTTCAGAACATATAACTCCCTTTATGAACAGAGTGTCTTGTCCTGAAAGACAGTAATATGCACACTGGGTAGTTTAAAATAGTAGAAAATAATTTAAACATGTTCAGGCCAGATGTGAATGTCCTAATTTTGAGCTTTTAAATATTACTGGTGCTTGAAGTACAACTGAATTCCAAGCTCAGATCTGCACCTCAAACATACCCCCCCACCATCAAGCAGATAAAATCCAAGATGTGCACTCACCAGGCACCACGCATGCGTCAAGGTTTCCACAAACGGAAACTCATGGACCAGGCAGCTCACAGGAGACAATCTAAACATAGTGTCCTTTTCAGTTGTTCTCAGAGATGTATTTTCTATGACTGCAGATTTGTAGCAGTAGTAGTTTTGTCATTTATACTGATATAAAAGCAGTTAAGAATTGTTAACATGCATGGGTCATTCATGTTGTCAAAACCGAGAGGTATATAGTGCCAGACTGATTTTACTAAATTTAACTAAATCTCACTAGATTTCTACCCTAAGCATTTATAGCAAAACAAAAGTCTTAAAATGGTCAGGTGAACTGGACCTTTAGAGAACCTATTTGTCTCTGTCAGCTGCAAAAGGATGTCAGACTACTGGTTCACATATAGATGTTGATAATACTAGACATCTAAAGTAAAGCCCTCCCCAACTGGAGAGGAGATTTCAAGGTATTTCAAAAGCTGAAAAATATATCTTAGAGAGAGATTTGAGAATCATATTTATCTTATCAAAAAAAGGTCAGGAAGCAACTTAATGTGCATTTCCAAGTCATGCAGAGATAGGATTTATGATATTAAAGATTATCTTAAAATATAAAAGCAGAAAAAAGCAGAACACCTAGCTGGAGGCTGAATGCGTACTGTAATTAATTTTTTTTTTTTTTTTAAATAACAGTGTCATGGGTTAGGCTGATCTGGCAACCAAACCCACGCAGCTGTCCCACTCCAGTAAAATGGAGAGGAGAGAAAAATGTAATAAAAGAGCTGAGGATCGAGACAGGAACAGAGGAGCACCCACCAACCACGGTCTCGGGCAAAAGAGGCTGTTTTCTTAAAGCAAAACTATTTATTAACAGCTACCTACAAAAGAGAAAAGCACACAAAAACAGTTACTTGAGAGAATAACAAGAAAACAAGGCCAGGTCTTAAAAACAACAACACTCTCCCCCCCTTTGCCTGTTCTTCCCGGCTCTACCTCCTCCTCCCCCCAGCGGCGCAGGGGGGCAGGGAATGGGGAAGTGCAGGTCAGTTCATTCCAAGTTGTTACTGCCGCTTCTCTTAAGGGAAAAGGAGTCCTTACACCATTGTCCCTTGCTTCAGTGGATCCCCTACTCACGGCGAAGGCGTGAATCCTGCCCGCTGGGGGGCAAATCCTTACCCCATTGGATTTGCCCCAAGTGTGGGCTTTACCAGTCCTGGGCTTTTAAGGAGCTGCAGCCACTCGCTCTGGCGTGGGTCATCAACAAACTTTAAATGTGCTCCGGCGTGGGTCCTCATATCGACCTTAAATGCGTCTCCATAGAGACTTTAAATGCATAAGTGCGTAAAATGCGTAAAATGCGTAAAATGCGTAAAATGCGTCTCGACCTGTGCCCATGATTCACAATAGTCTCAGGCTCAGGCATCTCCTTTAACAAAGCACCTCCCCATCGGCGGGGGTTGTCTCACGGACTCTAGATGCGTACCGTGCTCAGGCTCTGGCATCTCTTCCCGACGTGGGTCATCCACGGGCTGCGAGTGGGTCTCTGCTTGCGCCACCGAGGACTTGTTACAAGGGGCCGCTCGCAAGGGGGACTCAGCCGCGGCACACGTTGTTCCGTTCCATCTTCACTGACCTCTTATCTGTGTGGCCGTTTCTCTTAGATTTCAGTCCTTTCTGGGTGAACTCGGCCCGGTGGGCGCCCCAGGAGCAGGGCTCTCCCCGAGTTCCCCAAGGGGCTCCGCCGCCGCCATCCTCGACGGGGCGGGCATCGGGCCCGGCCCGGGCCGCCGGCCCGGCCGGGAGCCGGGAGCGGGGGCCGTGCCCCCCTCCCTTCTCCTTGCTCCTGGGCAAAGGCACACCTTTCTGGTTCCTTTGTTCGACGTAAATAGGGCAATTCGCAGAGGCGCTGATTGGCTCAAGCCCTGAGGGGGACGGGAGTCCGGTCTGATGGGCAGCTTCTGCCACCCGGACCTCCTCCCCCACTTCAAACCATAACAAACAGTAATCAACAAAACACATGGCCTGAGACTGGGGTGCATTCTCTCCATCCTTGAAGACTTTTAATTGAATGTGAAAAAAATCCAATGTAGCACAGGTAATAAGAATCAAAAATGATCTTCCATTAAAAAACTTTGTTTTAAAACCGTCTTACAAGCTCTTAATTACATTGTGATTTACTGCTATTAATAAAAAATCAAAATATTTTCATGGTATTGCATATGTTATTGACAAGATAATTTTATCTGAAGAATTTCCTTGGCCCCTTCTTTGTATTAACTCATGACATAAAAGAAAACAGATGTTTCACAGATGTGGAGGAATAAGAACTCATTAATAGTTAAGATACTTAGTTTCATAATTCCATAAACTATATAAACAAGTACTATATAAGGAATTTTTTATACCGCATAGGGTTGTAGAGAAACATGACATTAAAAACTAATTTTTCCCTCTACTATCTTCTGCATATGCAAATTTTAACTGCAGTCCTCTGTGTGTGTGCACTTATATTTTCTGTTTATTTTCTTTTAAAAGAAGTCCCTGAAATCTCTGGCTACTTTGATCATGCAATTTTGACAAGCAGCTTTTGTTTGTTCCCGCTCCAGGCCCACGTCCTCTGCTGTGATATGTCACTACTCGTTCTGTCAATCATGCATCTCCACAACAAGTGCTGTTAGAGAACAACACAGAGTGATAGTTAAAATGTCTAATCAATTTAAAAACATATGTTATTACACCATGACACTAAACAAGACATCACTGTTGCAGCAGTATAGATATGTTTCAGACCAGTGTGTGCATTCTATTCCAATTGTACACATAATGGAGATTTATACAAATGATGTATATTCTGAAGCTTTTTACAAGGGTTCTGTCTATTCCTTTTTTTTTGGTAAGCTTTTTAATTAGAATGTGACAAATTCTCTAAAGCTCAGAAGTTTTCAGTAATGTCTGGTGGAAGGAAAGGAAGAGAAAGAAAATGTAATGTTCTGGGTAAGACAAATAAAGGAAGATGCAGGAGGTTGTTCTCACAGAGGAAGTGCAACCATGGACTGTTTTATAGTATGTTGCTTCGAGAAAGTTCCATTAGGATTAGAAATTTTAGATTAGGAAAGACATGCGTTGTATGACCTTCCATGAATTAAGAGAAACTGGTTATCCATCTCTTTTTGGAACTGGCAAACTTACATAGGTGCTTACAAGCTCCTAATATTAGGCCTAGAAATGCATATTACATTGATTTGCTGTAAAGCATCGCAAGGTAACACTAAACTTTTGAGTGGTCTCTGCAGTATATTTTCTTGTTTTGGATGAATGGAACGCATACAGCGGCTGTTGTAGTACATCACTAGAATTAGTTTCCTGGGATTAGCATAATGCTATTCTGTGAATCCTCCTTTCCATTTTACTGCTTCTGTGTGGCTGTTTGTTTATAGAAAATCCTATCAGTCACCTGGATTCATTAAAAGTCTACCTAAACAGCACAGTTCTGTATAATTTTCTTTACCATTATTTTTAAAACTGTGCATGGGAAACCAGAGTCTATGCAATTTTTTATTCAGTATAACGTTCTCCTTTGAGAGGTAGACTAGATTTACATCAAGGCTGATTATGCCAAGGTATGATCAAGATGCTAAAAAAGTATGCAAAAACATCTACGCTTTTCATTAAAAAGGATCGTTTTGATACAGAAATGTTGTTTGGTTTGGGAAAGCAAGGAAAATGTTTTGCTAATGCTATTCCAGAATAATGATATTCAAGCACTGCCTAAAAACCCACTTCAATATAAAAGTTCGGAAACACTCTAGAGAAACCTGCTTCTGTAGATACAGATTTGAAAACAGCTTTGAAGCTTTTTTCTAGCAAAGTTGGGTCTACTGGAGGGAAAGCTCACCTTTCTCTCACCTTCCTTTCTTTCTTCTTCCCCTCATCCAAGTGATATTAGAAACATACATAGCTGAATATAGCTCCTATCTGCAACATTACCTATGTCTTCTAGTGACTTGCACTAAAAGTTACATGACTGAAGGAATTTAGCAAATGTAAAATAGCCTTTAAATATTTGACATATAATATTTTCTTTCACGTTTAAACAGGAAAGATGCTGTCCTTCTGACTTTGTGGGGGAAATATTCCAAGTCCTTTTAAATGTGTGTGAGAAGGTGAAGCTGTGAGTTCAGTGGATCCAATGGAGAAAAATTATTAAAGGAAGCCCAAATAACATCTTGAGTGTTTCACAGAATCATAGAGTGGGTTCTTGGAATAATCTTTCTGAAAGCTTTTTAATTTTTGCAGCTAGTTCCGGGTAAGCTATGTTTACATTGGTATCATAGTTGTTTGTTTTCCACATATTTTCCATTCCTTGCTGTCTTTACCACTTAATTTTAAAGTTTGGTGTCTGGATACAGATTTAGTCATGTTCCCCATATTGTAAAAAGAAAGGTGCTAAAGTGAAACAATATGCATTTCCTTCACATTGTGCAAATTTTTAACCCTTCTGATGTAACTAAAGCCTCAATAACATTTCAACTCCTCGGACAAAACTCCTCATAAAAAAAATAAAAATTAAAATAACCTTTCTAGTAGCAATAAGAACTAGAAGAGGTTAATTAAACTATGTGACTTGACCTCTGAGGTCAATATGATGATATGAGATGCATACTCATAAATCCTCTTTTTCTCTAAGAATTAGTGAAGGAAAAATTTCTATCAGAAGCATCCTCTGAACAGAGAGCAAAAGTTCTTCTTTTGCCTATTTTAGTCAACTCAATATATTTTAGTTTATTTATTATTTTTCTGTGTTTAATAAAACATTCAGTTCATTAAGTTAGTATGTCAAGCTTGTAGTATATTTGGGTATTTTAGTTCATCTCCATTTAACCTGTAGGTGGCATCACTACTACATTTACAAACGAAACTATCCAAAACGGGTAATACCTACTGGAAAGGAGAAGTTTCTTAAAACACTTCAATACCGATCATAATGGACGAAATATATTAGAAACTGTGATTTCCCTCAGTATTTCAGTGGCTTTTAGGTCATTCTGTGCACATTTTCTGAGCCATATATTGATAGATCTTTTGGAGTAATTTTGTTAGAAGAGGGACATGTTGTTAGATAAATCATGTAATGCTTAGTTTTCCTGACTCTTGAGTATGCTGCCCCAGTTTCTTTGCCTTTTTTACCATTCATTACTCATATTGTAATGAAGTAATTACATGAAGATTCATATTGAGTAATGAATCTCCATCTCTGAGGCATAGGTGCCCTTGTATGTGTTGTACAAACATGTGAAAGAGAAGTTTCTTGCTGTCTTGCTTTTATTCTTTGGGAAGTATTGAACTGGAGACTGAGCAACTGATGACGGGTTTTTACCCCTTCTGCCGATTTTCTGCACTATCACAGCTCGGAGTCACGCTCTCTTTATGCTTCGGTTTCCAATACCCACAAGTATTTTGAGCTGAAATTATATAAATTGGCCAGTGATTTGCACCTGAAGCTTACTTTCCTGAGTTCATAATCAAAACAACCCATTAGAATTGCAGGAAAATGCATACTGGATCTTACGGTCTGAGATCATAGTTATAGTTGTTTTCATAAAATAGTATGGAGTGGAACTGTGGTCAGACAGAAGAGTCACTAAAAATTCTACCAGAACCCTAGCAAAATACATGGTTTTTGTCAACCTCTCCAATACACAGTTTAGGGCAGAATTTGTGATCAACAACTTTCAAACATTTCCTGTATTCTCTGCACTAAACTACTTACCTTGCATGAAAGAACAGCAGTTAAAAGAGTCTGTGATAATAAAACCTATTTGAAATTTCATCCGTGACTCCTGCCATGGTTTGTTGAGTTTCTATCAATCAAATATATATAAATTCCAGGGAAATTTATTAAAATTTTAAATAGCTCAGTGATATTGTTTCCTGCTCTTGTGATTAATAATACTGTCCACATTGGATCAAACACTGTTGCAGGTGGGACTGAAATTTCTTTGTCATTTTGGAAACAGTTTTATTTGACTTTTGATAAGGAGAAAATAAATGCAGGAAAAAATAGAAAAACAGAAAGTATTCTGGAATAGCAGTTAGCCACTAATTTCCGTTGTATTTGATTGCACAGGAAATAAAAATTATACGAACCATTGCAACTTCCTCTCTATCATTTTTCCCCTCTTCTCTCTCTCCCTCTTTTTCTCCTTAGTTATTCCCTTCTTTTACTGTGCAAATTTGAGGGGAGACCTGATTACAGCCTACAAATACTTGAGAAAAGATGGTGGGGAGGTAGGGGAAGGACTCTTTACATTAGTGTTGGGTGATAGAACAAGAGGAAATGGGTATAAGCTTAGTCAGGGGAGATTCAGGTTGGATGTTAGGAAGTATTTCTTCTCTGAAAGGGTTGTCAGCCACTGGAATAGGCTGCCCAGGGAGGTGGTTGAGTCCCCATCCCTGGATGTGTTTAAGAATAGGGTGGATGAACTGCTTAGGGATATGGTTTAATGGGGATTAGGGATGTTTGGACTCGATGATCTCTAAGGTCTTTTTCAACCTAGAAATCTATGAATCTATGAATGAAATTCATTCCTTCTTTGGCATTTGTTAAGCACAATTATTGCTAGTGAACTTATAAGACTAACCAGTGAATCTAAGCTCCAGTTTCCATTTTATTGATTGCAAAGAAAAGTTCAAATGACTATTCAGCTGCCAAAACCAAAAAAAATCTCTTTTGTTGACTATAATTTCTTAGCACAATAAATTATAAATAATATGAGCTTGTAAATCCTGGACAAGTATTACATTTTACTGTAGGTGAAAGGAATTTTGTGTGAAAATACACTGCATTTGTAATTAGAGAAAATACCCCTTTGAAATGTGGTTGAGTGAAAGGTTGTAAATAGAGATGACTGTAGTTTCCAGTGGTTCACCGTTCCGCAAGAGGACATGCACTTAAATTAGAACACTTTGCTTACTCATCTGGGAGCTGTTTAGCAGAAAGTATTTTGCAGGTCATCATTCGTTTTTTCATTCTTTCTACCTAGTGAATGGCTGTTATTACCTTTTGTGACCCATCGTAGCAGGTGCCTAGCTTTGTTTGGACCTCATTGCCTTTCCCTCCTGTCAGGGTTAAAAGTTCAGTGAAGAAGGTAGTCACTTTGCTGTATTAAACACTGATATTAAGTTGACAGATTCTCTGGTGTGAAAACAACATTCCTTCCCTGATACACAAGACACTTACAAAGAGTTTCATCTGCCAGCACTAGTGACTAGCTTGACTGGTTTCCCTTGTAAGGGTACCTATGTAAAACCAGTCACCCTCCTGAGAGGAGTTTAAAAACTTTTTGCAACTCTCAGGTAAGGAAATATGTCCTTCTTCCCTAAAACCTGATGCATACAATGGCTTTGATGAGCAACTACCAATCTTCGTTGCAGACAGTTGGAGTTGTTCAGCCTGGAGAATAGAATGCTCCAGGGAGACATTGTTGCATCCTTTCACTATATAATGGGGGCTTATAAGACAGAAGGAGAGAATTTTTTTTACAGGGACATGTAGTTATAGAATGAGAGGGAACAGAGGTAAACCAAAAGAGGATAGGTTTAGACTGGATATAAGGAAGAAATCTTTTATGAGCAGGGTGGTGAGATACTGGAACAGGTTGTCCAGGGAAGTTGTGGATTCCTCATCATTGGAAGTGTTCAGTGTCAGATTGGACAGGGTTTTGGGCAACTTCATCTAGGGAAGGATGTCCCTGCCCATGGCAGGATTTCACTAGGTGATCTTCAAAGGTCCATTCCAGCCCAAACCATTCTGTGATTCTATCACAAATCTTTTGGCTTGCCACTGCTTTCAATCATGGCCAGTTCTGCTTCTGCATAATTTCAATCAGCTTACAGTTTTCTTCAGCGACCTAAACTTTATGTCTTAATAATTGATTTTCTGCTTTTATGAAACTCCAGACAATATTTTTTTTTCCCTTTCTTGTCATGCCAACCCATATTTAACTTGATACTAAGCACCAGTTCTGACCTCTAACTGGACCCTGTACACCAATTCTCATTCAAATGAACTCTGCAGCAAAAGCCTTACCTATATCTTACAAGCATTTAAATGATGGTGACTGTTGAACTGCAAGCCCTTATTCTAACTAGATTTTGACTATCAGTCTTTCCCATTCATTTAATTCAGGTATCCACAGATTTATTTATCCAATGGATTTGCTCAGCTGAAAGGGCCTTTCGAGGTTTCATGCAGGTGATTCCACTTTGTATGTCTTACTCTACTCTTAAGAAGTGTAAACATTAAAACACCTGTGACCATCTTGAGATGAACAAGTAATGTGTGAACTACTTCCTTCATGAGTGAAGTAAAATTATTTAAGCTTGAATGCAATTTACTGAGAGTACATGTATTTACAAAAAGGGAACAAATTTATTTCTCCAAAATCATTACGCATTACTGTCCATGTGTTTTGGGAAAATTAGAGTTTGAAAAATAAATGTCATTTTGGATCAAATCAGACACTCTTGAAAAGGACATCAATATAATCTGAGTTATCCAGAGACCAGCTTAAATTGTAAGGGCTTTAAAGCTCCTGAGTGGCAGGTTTTTCTTTATGGCAAGTTATGATACAATAAGTGCACAAGAGACAACATGATATGATTTCAAAGACTAATCTTGGCAGATCCTCAACATTTGGATTACTTGTTCTGAATGCAAGAGAACACGTAGTTTGCTACGCAAAACTTTTGCTGGTGAATTGTCTTTCATTTTATTGAAAATACGCATATATATACTCTCAAATACAGTTTTGAAAATGAACATACACAGAAAATGACTACTGCACTAATTGAATCATAGGGTAAGATAATAAATAATAATAAAAAAGTTGGTTCAGATGAATGACAATAACATCCTTACAAGACACAGCACTTCTAACTTATTTTATTCCATACATAAATGAAATGTTTTAAACATTCAATTAGCTCTAACCTTATGTCGTTTTATCAGAATACAGTAGACATACAAATGTGATACACAAATAGATGAACTATAGTGCATACAGCAATGTAGACATAGCAAGAGGCATTGTATTATCAGCTGTTGTATTGAGAATAATAAAATTGCTCATTTCATTATTACACAAGACACACATTCAAGAATATACTACGGCAGGTGTTTTAAGATTAGTCATGTCATAAATAGTCATTAATTGGCTGTCCATTGGTGAGAGAAAACATGGCTTCACTAAAGGCAAATTGAGCCTGACAAGTTTGGTGACCTTTTAGAATACAGTTACAGTGTCGGTGGATAAGGGAAGACCAACTGACATCATCTACCTGGAACCACGCAAAGCAATTGACACTGTCCCACACGACATCCTTGTCTCTAAATTGGAGAGATATGGATCTGATGGATGGACCACTCTGTGGATAAGGAATTGTCTGGATGGTGGAACTCAAAGAATTGCGGTCAACGACTCGATGTCCAAGTGGAGGCCAGTGAGAAGTGATGTTCCTCAAGGGTTGGTATTGGGACCGGTACTGTTTAACATCTTTGTTAGTAACACGGACAGTGAGATCGAGTGCACTCTCAGTAAGTTTGCTGATGACACTAAGCTGTGTGGTGTGGTTAACATGCTGGAGGGAAGGGGTGCCATGCAGAGAGACCTTGACAGACTGGAGAGGTGGACTTGTGAGAACCTCATGAAGTTCAGCAAGGACCTGCACATGGGTTGAGGCAATCCCAAGCACAAGTACAGGCTGGGCAGAGAATGGATTGAGAGCAGCCCTGAGGAGAAGGACTTGAGGGTGTTGGTTGATGAGAAGCTCAACATGAGCCTGCAATGTGTGCTTGCGGCCCAGAAAGCCAACCATATCCTGGGCCGCATCCAAAGAAGTGTGGCCAGGAGGTCGAGGGAGGTGATTCTGCCCTTCTACTCTGCTCTCATAAGAACCCACGTGGAGTTCTGCATTCAGCTCTGGAGTCCCCAACACAAGAAGGACATGGAGCTGTTGGAGCGAGTCCAGAGGAGGGTCGCAAAGATGACCTGACAGCTGGAGGACCTCACCTACAAAGAGGCTGGGAAAGTTGTGGCTGTTCAGCCTGGAGAAGGATCCAGTGAGATCTTATAGCAGTCTTCCAGTACCTGAAGGAGGCCTACAAGAAAGCTGGAGAGGGACTTTTTACAAGAGCATGTAGTGATAGGACAAGGGGCAATAGCTTTAAACTGAAAGAGGATAGATTTCGATTAGATCTAAGGAAGAAATTTTTTTACAATGAGGGTGGTAAAACGCTGGAAAGGGTTGCCTAGAGAAGTTGTGGATGCCCCATCCCTGGAGGTGTTCAAGGGCAGATTGGATGGGCCTTCGAGCAACCTATCTAGTGGAAGGTGTCCCTGCCCATGGCAGTGGGGTTGGAACTAGATGATCTTTGAAGTCCCTTCCAACTCAAATCATTCTATGGTTCTATGACCTTAGGGTGACGCTTAATTATTACATATCTAAAACGAATTATGAAATATTTCAGCCAACAGAAAAGGTAGCAAATAATTTTTTACTTTTCTGATTTATAGTTAAATACTTGTTTTCAACTGTACATACTATTGGAGATTTTAGAAAAACAGTTTAAAAGATACAGACTACTCTTTGTAAAAGTAAATGGTGCTAAATTGTTAATTATATCTTGATATTTCATACTTATAAAACATAAATGTTTTTAAAACCAGAAAGATTATTTTAAATAATGTTAGTAATTTTTAATGTTTTTATTAACTACCCACAACCTACATTTTGTTAAAATAATCTTACTCAGCCAGAAATAGTTAAGAGCAAATCAAGCGAGAGAACCCGTATACCTGTATTTCTATTGTAGCCATATTTGATCAGGTAACAATCCAGATAGTGTGTGTTATCATAAACTCAAATTTAATTAATTCTACAGAGCATGCATATAAAATAAATAATAATTCATCCAGATTGTCAGATGGTTCAATTATCAGTATTAAAAACATTTACAGTTTTTAAATACCATGTCAACATAGGGCAGTTTGCACAAAAGAAATCACAAACTGTGTTATAATTTTAAAAAAGGAATTTCCTTAGACTACTTGTAGTACTCAGAATGAAAATAACAAATTTAATTTAACTACATGAAAATAACAGTCTCATACTATTTTGCAAAATTCTTCTAAAAAGGATTTAGACCTCAACTACTGAACTGAGGTCTCTCTTGAGACACACCACTAAAAATGTGATGACAGGCCAGTTAGATAGCCAGATAATCTCTTAATTATTTTCAACATTTTGTAACAACCTTGAGGACAATTAGAAATTGAAGGCCTCTGAAGGGCCTCCCTACCCTCAAGCAGATCGACACAGCCTCCCAGCTTGGTGTTGTCCGCAAACTTACTGAGGGTACATTCAATCCCCTCATCCAGGTCATTGATAAAGATGTTAAACAGAACTGGACCCAGCACTGAGCCCTGGGGAACCCCACTAGTGACCGGCCTCCAGTTGGATTTAGCCCCATTTACCACCACTCTTTGGGCCCGGCCATCCAGCCAGTTTTTAACCCAAAGGAGGGTGTGCCTATCCAGGCCAGCAGTTACCAGTTTCGCAACCAGAACACTATGAAAGAATGTTTCGAAGGCTTTACTGAGGTCAAGGAAAACTACATCCACAGCCCTTCCCTCATCAACCAGGCAGGTCACCCCATCATAGAAGGTGATCAGGTTTGATTGGCAAGACCTGCCTTTCATAAACCCATGTTGACTGAGCCTGATCACCCGGTTAACCTGTATGTGCTGATTAACAGCACTCAAGATAACCTGTTCCATGACTTTGCCCGTCACTGAGGTCAGACTGACAGGCCTGTAGTTCCCTGGATCCTCCTTCCGCCTTTTTTTGTAAATGGGGGTAACATCCGCCAGCCTCCAGTCCAGCGGAACTTCCCCAGTGAGCCAAGACTGCCCAAAGATAATGGACAGGGGTTCGGCAATCACATCCACCAGTTCTCTCAGGACTCTCGGGTGGATACCATCAGGCCCCATAGACTTGTGGGCATCCAGTTGGCGAAGCAGATCCTTGACCTGTTCCTCTTGGATCACAGGAGTTTTGATTTGCTCTCCCTCCCTGCACTCAGACACCGAAGGCCAGCTCACCTGGGAACTACTAACCTTATTATTAAAGACTGAGGCAAAGAAGGCATTAAGGACCTCAGCCTTGTCCTCATCCCTAGTGACTAACGTACCCCGAGTCCAGTAGGGGCTGGAGGTGATCTTTAGCCCTCCTTTTGTTATTAATGTATTTATAGAAGAACTTTTTGTTGTCCTTTACAGAGCAGGCTAGTCTAAGTTACAATTGGGCTTTTGCCCCCCTGATTATCTCCTTACATGCCCTAACTTTCTCCCTGTATTCCTCCCTGGATGCCTGCCCATTCTTCCAAGACTTATAGACTTCCCTTTTTCTTTTGAGGTCTTCCCAAATCTCCTTGGTCATCCAAGCCGGTTTTCTACCCCGGTGACTCAATTTCCGGCACACAAGGACAGCTCGCTTCTGTGCCTCCAGAATTTCCTTTTTGAGTAGTAACCAGCCTTCCTGCACCCCCTTACCCTTGAGAGCTGTCTCCCACTGTACTTTATTAACCAGACTTCTAAACAGTCCGAAGTCTGCTCTCCCAAAGTCCAGCTTGGCCATTTTAGTGCTCCCCCTCCTAACTTCCCCTGGAATTGAGAATTCTATTATCTCATGGTCACTATGCCCCAGGCATCCTCCAATCTTCACATCTCCCACGAGGCCTTCTCTGTTCACAAACAGCAGGTCTAGGGGAGCACCTTCTCTAGTTGGTTCACTGACCAGTTGTGGTAGGAAGTTGTCCTCCACACACTGCAGGAATCGCCTAGACTGTTTTCTAACTGCCGTGTTCTACTTCCAGCAGACATTCGGTAGGTTAAAGTCACCCACAAGGACAAGGGCTAGTGAGCGCAAGACTTCCCCCAGTTGTTTAAAAAATAGTTCGTCAGCCTCACCGTCCTGATAGGGTGGCCTGTAGCAGATTCCCCCTACAATATCCGCCTTCATAGGCTCCCCTTTGATTTTTACCCACAGACACTCCACCAAGCCATCCCCGACATTAAACTCTAAGCAGTTTAGACCTTTCCTTACATAAAGGGCAGCCCCGCCACCTCTCCTACCTCTCCTGTCCCTCCTGAAGAGCTTGTAGCCATCCATGGTAGCGCTCCAATCATACAAGTCATCCCACCATGTTTCTGTGATGGCAATTGTGTCATAGCTTCCCCAGTTAATGAGGGCTTCCAGTTCCTCTTGTTTATTGCCCATACTGCGTGCGTTCGTATAGAAGCACTTAAGTCGGGCTCTCAACCCCATCGCACCCCTAGGGGAGTTAGCTTTAATACCTATGCTGTTATTTATGGGATTTTCTTCTACCTCAGTGCAACTTGTGTGTTCCCCCTTACTACATATATCACCCCCTACTATTACTGAGGCGGCAGGCCGAAGGTACCTGCCTACACTCCTCTTGTCAGACACTGGAAGGCCGTCCTCAGCTGTTATTCCTCCAAGTCTGGCAATGCCCCCCACCCCCTTCACATCTAGTTTAAAGCCCTATTGACGGTCCCAGCTAGTTCTGCAGCAAGTAGTCTTTTCCTCTTTGGAGACAAATCTGCCCCATCCTTCTATAGGCCTGGATAGAAGGCCTGGCCTTGAGAAGGTCATCCCGTGGTTAAAGAACCCTAGGTTTTGTTCCTCACACCACTTTTGTAGCCAATTAGTTAAATCCTCGCTTTTTGTTTTCCATCCTGTGTCATGTCCCAAAGTCGGTATGATAGAGGAGAATATCACTTGGGCCTCCAATCCCTTCACCATTCTTCCCAAAACCCTGAGATTCCTCTTAATTGCCCGAATGTTTCTTTATCTAAAGTCATCATTACCAACTTGGAAAATAAGAAGGGGATAGTAATCCGTGGGCCTGACTATAGACGGGAGTTTTTTTATCACATCCCTAATTGTTGCCCCAGCAAGGGAGCAGACCTCCCTATGTAAAGGGTCCGGTCTACAAATCAAACCCTCCACTCCCCTCAAAAGGGAGTCGCCTAACACAATCATCTGCCTTTTTTTCTTAACTGAGGATGTCTTAATGGCATGTATGGACCTTGGGAAGGATACTAACATGTGTGTTGTGATCCTCCCTGGGGGTCAGTTCCACTTGCAGAGCTTCATATCTGTTATGCAATGGAACCTGGGAGGTAGATGTGGGAGCAGAGGGGACAGGCTTGCCACTCTGGGCAGGGACCTGCTGCCATTCCTCATTCCCACCTGAATTCCTCTTCCTGGCTGGGCGAGGAGAGGGCGAGGGCTCCTCAGTCTGAGCAGCTGTGGTAGCCCGTTGGGTCTGCAGGAGGGAGCCCAGGGTGCTGGTCCATTGGTCAATCTCTGTCTCGCACTCCCTGATGACCCTCAACCTATTCACCTCGTCTCTGAGTTCCGTCACCAGGTGGAGGAGTTTCTCCACCCTGGCACAGCTGCCACAAGTGACTTCGCGGTGTTGACCTGAGCCGATACACTTGGGGGACAAGTCCTACAGCTTACCTGGGTGGCAGCGTGCACCCACCCCCCGGCCGCAGAATTTACCGTCTGTGCTACCGAGGCGTGTTGAATGCAAAATATTATTATTATATGAATGAATATTATTATTAAATGACTATTATTATATAAATGCAAAACATGATCAAAATATTTCTGCAATATAGTCTACCTGGACTTATCCAAAGCATTTGATACTGTCTCACATGACATCCTTGTCTCTAAACCAGAAAGACATGGTTTTGATGGATGGACCACTAGGTGGATAAGGAATTGGCTCGATGGTCACACTAAAAGAGTTGTGGTCAACGGTTTAATGTCCAAGTGGAGGCTAGTGATGAGTGGTGTTCCTCAGGGGTCAGCACTGGGACCAGTGCTACTTAACATCTTTGTTGGAGACATGGACAGTGGGATCGAGTGCAACCCCAGCAAGTTTGCAGATGACACCAAGCTGTGTGGTGTTGTGGACACACAGGAGGGAAGGGATGCCATCCAGAGAGACCTTGACAGGTTGGAGAGGTGGGCCTGTGCGAATCTCATGAAGTTCAACAAAGTCAAGTGCAAGGTCCTGCACATGGGTCGGGGCAATCCCATGCACAAGTACAGGCTGGGCGGAGAATGGATTGAGAGCAGCACGGAGGAAAAGGACTTGGGAGTGCTGGTGGATGAGAAGCTCAACATGAACGGGCAATGTGCACTGGCAGCCCAGAAAGCCAACCGTATCCTGGGCTGCATCCAAAGAAGTGTGGCCAGCAGGTCAAGGGAGGTGATTCTGCCCCTCTACTCTGTTCTCGTGAGACCCCACTTGGAATACTGTGTTCAGCTCTGGAGTCCCCAACACAAGGACATGGAGCTGCTGGAGCAGGTCCAGAGGAGGGCCACAAAGATGATCCGAGGGCTGGAACACCTCTGCTATGAAGACAGGCTGAGAGAGTTGGGGCTGTTCATCCTGGAGAAGAGAAGGCTCCAGGGTGATCTTATAGCAGCTTTCCAATACTTAAAGGGAGCCTCCAGGAAAGCTGGAGAGGGACTTTTTACAAGGGCTTGTAGTGATTAGACAAGGGAAAATGGCTTTAAATTGAAAGAGGGTAGATTTAGATTAGATACAAGGAAGAAATTTTTCACTCAGAGGATGGTGAGGTACTGGAACAGGTTGCCCAGAGAAGTTGTGGGTGCCCCATCTCTGGAAGTGTTCAAGGCCAGGTTGGATGAGGCTTTGGGCAACCTGGTGTAGTGGAGGGTTTCCCTGCCCATGGCAGGGGGGTTGAAACTAGATGATCTTTGAGGTCCCTTCCAACCCAAACCATTCTATGATTCTATGATTCTAAAATAGGAAAACTCATTTTTCAAAGACATCAGCAATATTTTAGAGGCAGAGTGTATCAGAAGAAGCAATATCTTCCATTAGTTCTTTATTAACTGAAAAAATAGAGAAGATTTTGGTTCCAAATTGCTTGATCAGCCAGTGCAATGTAGTTCCTGTAGGAAAAAAAAAAAAAAAGAAAACACAACACTTTTTTTAAAGAAGAAAGTTAAGCCAGCTCTGCTCTATTATGTATTCATAAATTAACAATGACTGAGAAACTATTTTTGTGAATGTTACAGGATCCCTGCCTTTGTATTACTGTCTCTAGACCAGAAAAACTTCCTTCCTTGTCATCAGTATAATACAAAAAAAAAAAAAGAAATAAGATGTGTGAGCACACCTGGAGAGCAATCTGCAACCAAGCCTTAGTCATCTGAAATGGCTACAATATGGCTGAACTTCTTTCAGATTGGGAAGAGTCAAAGCAAACAGCGAGGCAAGAAGACTGTACTGAGCATTTGAGGAGGAGGGGCTAGAAACAAGGGCTAAGAAGAAGATGGAGATTATTTTTTGTTATTTTTAGAGTAATGCTGAGGTGTTAGAGCATGATCAAAAAAGGACGTAAAGTTGAAGAACATCTTAGGTTTACTGATTAGATAGAAGAAATTACACAGTCAAAGCACCAATAGAAAACTTATAGCACCATAAGATTTAATGTTTCTGAAAGCTCAATAAAAGGAGCCCGACATTTCTCAAGGACAAATCGGCAGTATTCCAGGTACATGTAAACCACAAAGACAATCTCTTTTCCAGAGACAAATTCTGAAGGTGAGTCGATGTCCTTCTGTTGACTGTGAGGTTCTGGATAAAGTCCCAAAGTAAATTAAAGAACAGATATTTTTTTTCCCTTCCATTTTTTCCTTAAAACTTATTAATTGAAAGCTTCTAAATCTCTGCCAGTTCTAGAGGTTTCTCTGGAATATAAACACTACCACTGCCAAAATATTTAAAAATGTAACTTGAATAAAATGGAAAATGTAACTAGATGATATATATCACAGTTCTTCCAAGGTCATATTAGTAGTAAAGAGATTCAGGAAAATTCCAGAACTCACTCTACAGAAACCTGAGTGAGAAACATAAAGATTCAAACACTAACTTCTGAGAAGGCCACTGTGACATTAAAATAGGAATAGTATCTCATTCCTGTTTTTTTTCTCAAACAGAATTTTTGGCTTTCAGTAGAAAGCCTAGTGTTTTAGGAGAAGGCTTTTACAAGTACTACTGATGGTCCCTTTGAAATCATGAGAGAGGACAGATCCCATAGCCATCTTCATTTAAAAAAGTGTCTGGGAATATTCATCATGTTTTTCAGGTTCTACATATTTTACCAAATACTTGACTTCAAAAGTAAATAATACCTGGATATGGACTAAGTAAGAGCTGCAAGATTTGGCATATCATGAAAGCTTAACGATGCATTTAAAGTGAAGAATATATCAAATATATTTTTACTTTAATTTCTCCCTAAAAATAAAATAGTGAAATTTTCAGATATGTTTCATTTGGTTCAACTGTCTGCAAATCCGTTTGACAGATTATAGCTCAAGGACAAAAGTAAGCAGATAGGACACGATGAACAAGCTTTTGCTTTCTTATAGTGCCCATGTTTGCTGTTATCAAAAATATCAAATCTCAGCCATCTTTGCAATTAAGTCAGTTATTTTTTCTTACTTCTCAACTAGTTCTGCTTTTCTTCTGCACTAGATTGAGGTATATAAAGCTTGCAGGTCTACACCTCAGCCACTTATCCTTCTTGAGATAGTAGATTGAAACAAGCTAAGAATGATTCATTGGCCTCTTTTAAATGCCTAAGGGGAGATGATTTGACTCTGTAGATACTGATCATTCTCCATAGACCATGAAAAAGCTTGGAGTGATTAGCTCAAACATACATGCTTAGTCAGATAACTAAAAACCAGGGCAGATTAATCCTACCCTTATTTGCTGGCAGCTGCCAGAAGTCTGAACATCTATATAGCTCGATGAATAATTTCAGATAGGGAATGCATTCAATTAAATTCATCTGCTTCTCACTTCTACTCATAAGTAGTCTTTTACGTTCTATGTAATTTATAGAATCATAGAATCATAGAATGGTTAGGGCTGAAAGGGACCTTCAAAGGTCATCTAGTCCAACCCCCCTGCAAGGAACAGGGATATCTCCAACTAGATCAGGTTGCTCAGGGCCTCGTCCAACCTGGCCTTGAATGTCTCCAGGGATGGAGCATCCACCACCTCTCTGGGCAACCTGTTCCAGTGTTCTACCACTCTCATGGTAAAAAATTTTTTCCTAATATCCAATCTGAATCTATTATGAAGTATTCCTTAGTCTCTATATATGCAATACAACTTTCCAGTGAATAAAGCTGAGATGTGTGGGTTAATTTTCACAGGACATTAAGGTCACATTATTTTTTTCTTTCCTGACAGGATAAGCACAAGTGTTAAAGTCAGTTTGTGGTGCTGACTTACTATATTCCTCCCAAATTCAGCGGTTTTTTGTTTGTTTGTTTGTTTTTCTTTTTTTCTGTTAATTTTCTGGATATAAAGTAATTCTGCAGAATACCCTTTGAAGACAAACAAAAATAAGGAAAACTCGGCTGAAACATGTTCAGTCTTCAACTATTTGTAAGTGTACAGAATATTCTGTCATTTGCACCAGAAAAGAGGAAGGAAGCCATTTCATTTCAAAGGATTTGACTACTGTGATTATTCTTACTATTTCAGAATTACCCAATAGTTTTGTTTTGTCATTACCAAGCATTATTGCCCAAGGTGGCCTGTGTAAATTATCTTTCAGTTTTTATTTTTGTTTTTTTTTTTTTTTTTTACTTTCTGTCTCTCTATCTCATAAAAATTATGCTAGTACACTGTTTGGAGATATATATATTTTATATCTGTATATATGTATTCCACCTCCCCCTCCAATTCTTGTTTTCTCATGTCTCTCTATGTTTTATTCACTTTTGCTGCCTCTTGAAGTATTAGGGAAACTCCTCCAAATAATTCCACAGGTTGGTTGAGAACATTTTCACAAAACTGAGGTCTTTCACACTAGTGGAGAATTTGGCCACTTGCCGTGTAGTTACTAGGACAATTTTGATTGATGTCCAATTCAGATCTTGCCCCAGATATTTTCTTGTACATATTTTTTTTACTAGATAAATAATTTTCACTGGAGTAATAAAATGTATTTAGGAAAACTATTAAGTAAATGAACTAATGTTGCACAGTCTAAAGTAAAAGGTCAAATAAGTGGCACTGTTTAGCTTGGGAAAATATGCTTAGCTTGGCAAAATATTTATCAATCTCAACATTAAATTAGAAATTGGGAATATTTTATGCACATATAACCATTCATTTTTGAAAGAAAACGCACATTATATTGCTCAGAATTCTTTATACATAATTTATCTCAAGAGTCTATTTGACTGCTTTTTTTTGTTAATGAAATATTAGTATTGAACTCTTGTGTATTTTACGTGGTTATTCTTGTTAGCATCAACTTTATTCCAGAGGGCTGATGATGTGATATTGTGTTCCCTATTTCCTCTGGTGTTTTGATAAATATTAAGGGAGTACTGCAGAAAGAAACTGCAGTTAATGCTCCAGAGAAAAAAAGTGACCATGTAGACGGTCAATACATTTATACTGTACTGTAAGTCAGCAGTATTTGTGAGTCAAAGATCAACTCAGTGACATACGTATATGGAATTGCTTGAAAGCCTCTGCAATTATCCTTTGTTTCACTTCAGGCTTTTACCATTTGAAACACTTGAAGACTAGCTATTTGGATTTTTTTTATTATTATTTTTCATTACTTGTGCTATTACTGACATTTTCCAT
The DNA here is from genome assembly GCF_009769465.1 of Tauraco erythrolophus. Taxonomy (NCBI): domain Eukaryota; kingdom Metazoa; phylum Chordata; class Aves; order Musophagiformes; family Musophagidae; genus Tauraco; species Tauraco erythrolophus. The sequence continues at coordinate 93,654,505 of NC_141465.1, read as the reverse complement.
GGATAGAGACAACTTTATTTAAAGTACTCAATAAGTACTTCTTATCAGCTCTAAAAGTGAGAATAAAACAAATGTAGGGCTTGAAAGGACATGAGAAACCACTCACTATCGAGTTCAATTTTGTACTGAAATGGGATCAGGTGCACTGATGTCGCCTCTGACGAGAGTCTGTCTAACGTGTTCTCAAAAGCCTTCAATGAAAGGGATTCTACAGTGTCCCTAGGAATATTGTTTCAGTACTTTACAATACCCATATGGCAGTAAAAATTATATTAGAAAAATGTCTTCACTGAAAAGGATATAGAACACGAAAGCTCTTTCAAGGGGGAAAGTGAATTTGCCCAGTGGATACCCAATAGTTTAAGGCATAAAGTGAAAAGCAAAAAAAAAAAAAAAATCAACCAGAACTCACCACACTTATTGAAATAATTATAATTGAATATAAAAAAAGGATATAACAAAATGTAACTCCGCAGGAGACAACTTGGCAAGGAAGACAAGATAAATACATGCAATTGTACTTTATTTGACCAGAAATAGTGAAGTCAAGTTCTTAGAACTAATTTTTCATCTGAAATATCATCCTTACAACTGCAGAGTGCCCCTTAAAAGCAGAGGCACTGATTCAGTGCTGAATCAGAGGGGAAAATATTGCCTACTAAATCACTAGTACTATTTCTTGTACCATCTAGCTTTTTCTTGGAAGCTTTCCACTTGAGCTGACCTTAACCTTTCTAAGCAACTAGGAACAGTCAGGATCACAGTAAAAGCTGATGCAAGTAGAGACCTTGTGAATATAAATTCACAGAAATTGCAGTTATTAATTGCAATTAAATATTTCTTAACAATTACCAATATTATATTCAGTTAACAACAGAAATGTTTGGAGATTATTTTGTTATGTCGTTCACTTACTGCTGGGAATTTGAGGTAAAATTCAAAATCAGTGTAGAACAGCTTTCTTATTACATCTTTTTAGACAGGTATGATACACATAATTGAAGACAATGATAGTTGATTTACAAGCTGGCCTGGAGATTTTGGAACAGGTCCAGAAAGACTATGACTGTGTCTAAAACAAGTGAGGCTGAAATTTTGTTGCCTAAATTTAAAGAGTTCATCCAAACTATCCAAGTTATAGTGTCTTTGGGAAATGTTTGGAAAAATGCCCTGAATTTGAAGATATAAAGTAGATTCCACATTGCTTCCATGCTTTTCATATTTGGGATGGTAAGTGCTCCCAGATCCAACAAAGGGTATTGAAGGTCATACATAATTAGAATATTTCCTGAAAAGTGGGAGCTTGTGGTTGGAGTCAAATCCTATCAAGCTGAAGAGTTGCATCTGAGCTAGAATTTAGGTCAGATATTTCCTTGCTGTGAAATCTGATCACTATTTAGAAGCAGCTAAATATCAACTCTTCTAATTTCTTGCCTTGCCTTGGTGCTTTCTCTCCAGTTAGGTTCTACTTAGGGTTCCAATTTTCTGGAAAAAAATTTACTTGTTGACTACCATGTTAAAGAAAGTGCCTATTGTTTAGAGAACATTGGGAATTTAACTAAAGTACAATTTATTCCTAAGTAGTAGAGCTCTCTAACAGTCAGATCTACTCAGAAGATCTGACAGAGGATGCTGAAGTCTGTAGCTTTGCCATGCATTATAGATAGATTTTAAGAGTATGTTTGTAACTCTTTGAATGATTGTTCAGATATATAATTTTTAGGAACTGTGAAGCCAAAAGTTAGAATTGCCTTCACTATGCCACACTAGTGGGATCAAAAAAAAGAAAAGGATCCATAGTTACCCTACAATTGAAACTGAGTGACTTAGAATGCCTGTCTATAATGGCGTAACCATGAACAACCTATTTTCTTTTCCAGATTCTTACTAGTACCTGAGTGATATAAAAACAACTCTTAGCCAATTTTCCTACTTTTTCTAATATTCATACAGCTACTTAAATATGAAAATCATCCATAAGAACTAAATACTGATAAAAATTGTTTATGGGATTTACAAAGCTACTATATTTTTTTGGTTATTAATGATAGTTTAATACTTAAAATATTGAATCAAACATTTAAAATACTTTATAAGATACTATATTGTTTGTATATTAATGACTTTAAACCTTTTCTTAACTTTGGGATATCAAAAGTAAGTGCTGATACTGAGGAAAACTATAAATTTCTTGTAAAAATTGTGTTACAGTGTGTGTTTTGAAAGAACATAAATATCTAGAGCATTCTTCACTTTCCTTGACATTGCACAGTTCGTATGTCTTTTCAACAGACACAGAAGTATAAATAAACATATTGTAAATTTGAATGCACTTTGGCTTGAAATGTTGTTATATTTAAACACAAATTTCTCATCTATCACATTTTCAGTTTATATATTTGACAACCCCTGTCACTATGAAACTGATCTACTGATGTAATAATAAAGCATGGACAAAATTTACTGTAGGGTGCTAAAGGAGATTAAAATTCCTTTTTGAATCAACACAAAGACAGGTTTTGGTTTTAGAATATTTAAACAAGAGTATCATTTTTTTTTTTTTACTGCTGTTATATAGTGCAGAGGCTACAGAGGCTGAGATATATACCAGAAAAAATGAGTCATTTTCTAGCTTAAAGATTATCACCCACACTGAAGCATTTCAAGACTGGCCTTAAAGCACTAGTGGCTGTTTGGTGTCGATCTCAAACATTGAATATCACTTCCTCTTTGCCTCTTTGCTTTTTGAGCAGAGTAGGCCCTGGGTCTGCCTTTGTCTTCAATTTTTGCTGCTCTTTTGCTGTTATCCCTTCATGTGTGGAAGTCTGCTACCTGAGATTCTTCAGACTCCAAACCTCAGTTGCCATAGATATTCCTGCGGCTTAACCACATGTATTCTTTCCAAAAGTTTCCATTTTTGAGTGCTCTGTTTTATAATTTGCCTGCTCATGACCTTGTGGAGTCGAGAGAATCTGCTCTGCTACACCTAATGGCCTAGTCACACTTTGTTTAACAAGAATAGAGGAAAACAGTGTTATGAAAGTGTGCTGTCTTGCCCTGCCATAGCTTGTCAGTAATTTCCTCCAAGGAATCCTGGTACACCTTTTTTTTTTTTCTTTTTCTTCTCTAGAGAGATGGAACTGGTTTTCTAGGACAACATGCAGAGTGCATATGATCAAAGCGAAGTTTACAGTATGAACATGTATTTTTCTAACATTTTTCTCAGATTTACATCTTTCTTCTACTGATACAACTATTCTGTTTATTGATGTTGAGTCCATTAAGAATGAGCTATCCTTACCAAAGTGTGACAATATGGTTATGATGTTTGTGCTTCCTCCTTTCTTCCTTTTTTTCATATGGTAATTATGTATCGAATAAGTTTTCACAGATCAATCCTATGACATATGACATTTCTCCTCTACTTTTCATCTTACGTGACTATGAATATAGTTTTGGCAACTTTAGCCTTAATGAATGTGATTTCATATTTATTATGCATTGATAGTGGAGTTGATATTGAAAAAGACCCATCAGAAAGAATTTTCTCTCTGGATATCATACTAGAAATGAAGATGATTTCAAAGAAATGACAAAAGATGCAATTTTCCTTCAATGTCCCGACTTTTATATCAATAACAATATTTCTTTTGTTTTTGGACTCTCACAGTCAGTCCTTGAAATAAATTATTCAGTTCATAGTATCATCTCTTTGTTGTTGAGGTATTGTAATTCCAGTTTCCATTTTTATCCTGTCAATTTAGATCTATTTTACTGAAAACCAAATCATAATCTAGTTTACATTGCTTAGCTTATTTTTACCTATACCAGCCATATTTTGAGGAATTTGTATTCCAATTTAATTTGATAATTTTATTTGGATTTCAAATTCTGGATCTCTTGGATAATTTCCTCTAAGGGAATGATTATTCATTGCTGTGTAAATTCAAGTGCATGGGGTTCGTGCCTTCTATATACCTTTGAAGGTGAAATATCTTGCAAAACTTGGAGGAAAGCAGGCCAGCTCAGTGAGATTTCAGGGGTCTTTTGATTTTGTTTCCTTCATTAAGGAAACCCACTCTGGGCACAGTGTGGGTTGAGAGTAGCCCTGAAGAGAAGGATTTGTAGGTGTTTACAGATGAGAAGCTCAACATGAGTCGGCGGTGTGCTCATGTGGTCCAGAAGGCCAACCGCATCCTGAGATGTATCAAGAGAAGCATGGTCAGCAGGTCAAGAGAGGTGATTCTCCCCCTCTGCTCTTGTGAGACCCCACCTCGAATACTGCATCCAGTTCTGGTGTCCCCACCATAAGAGAGACATAGATCTGTTGGAGTGTGTTCAGAGGAGGGCCACAAAGATGATCCAGGGGCTGGAGCACCTCTGCTACGAGGACAGGTTGTGGGTGCTGGGATTGTTCAGCCTTGAAAAGAGAAGACTTCGGAGGGACCTAATAGCTGCCTTCCAATACCTGAAGGGAACCTACAGGAAGGCTGGGGAGGGACTTTTTACAAGAGTGTCCACTGATAGGACAAGGGGAAATGGGTTTAAATTGAAGGAGAATAGATTTAAATTAGATGTCAGGAAGAAATTCTTCAGTACCAGGGTGGTAAGACTTTGGAATGAATTGCCTAGAGAAGTTGTGGATGCCCCCTCCCTGACGGTGTTCAAGGCCAGGCTGGACGGAGCCTTGAGTAGCCTAATCTAGTTGAGAGGCGTCCTTGCCTATGACAGGGAGGTTGGATTAGATGATCTCTAAGGTCCCTTCCAGCCTATGCCATTCTATGATTCTGTGATTCTATGATTAAGACAGGACAAGTGGGGTTTAAAGTCTGTAGAGGCTGCTCTTTTGTTTCAGAATATTGTAAGATCACTTAGATATATTCATATAGTATAAATTATTTCTCTTTACTTTTTTTGAGACTAAAGTGCTAGTACCTTGAACTTTGATTTATGCTGTCAAGGAAATGCACCAAAAGTACTTTCATGATCAAAGCAGAAAGAACACCTCATAAAGCTCTTAGAAAGAACAATGTAGGAACAAACCTCTTCCTATCTTACTAGGGAAACTAGATACCTCTGAAAGAATTCTTAAATGAGATCAATACTGAGCAGGAAGCTGAAGACCATGTCAAGATTTAGGACTTTTCATATGACAGTTCAAGATGGATGGATGGATGGAAGATATTATTGCATTCCTTTCAACCACAAGGACCATGCAGGCCATATGTCTTGCTCTGTGTCTGATGTAATCTGGAGAAAACGGATCTTTCCATGGAAGAAGGAATGGAACACGTTCCTGACATCTTGAGCCATCTTGTCACGAAAAAAAAAAGTACACAATTAGCTTAGGAGAGGATTCTCTGAGAAGATGAAAGGGAACGTGTTCTTTTTCTATCTATCCCTTGCTTGCATGTGCACTTTTTTCCCCACTTTTCTACTCTGAAAGTACCAGAACACACTTAGCTATTTCCCACTAGCAAACATGTAGCACATTCAAGTACATGTGCCCATACCATTTTTTCCCTCTCATTTCGTATTTTTCCCCTTCCATAAGCACTTATACCTTTATTACTCTTCGTTGGGCTTCCCTTTTGTTTTCTTTGATCCACTCATGCGATGTTCATCTTGCCAGAAAAGGAAGAGGGAGGGTTCTGCACCAAAAGGAGGTGGCATACTTTTCAGCAAGAGTTATAAGATTATATAAAATGTCATCTTACTGTAACTGTAGTCTGTATTGACGGCTGTGATCCATCTAGATCAAACTGACTTAATTCAGAATTGAAATGTCTTCGGTAATTGGTTTCTGATTTAGGATCCTCTCCACCTGAAAGATGGGAATATCTAATCACTCATCCTCCTTTCTGTTTATTAGATGTTTCATAAGGTAGGTATTTACCAGATCTTGTATCTGAGGAGTGTTTTACTCTAGTCTCACCTTTTCAATTCCTCCAAGCATATATGGTTGGAATAGTACTGTGTCAGTTAACGTGATCCTGATCATACTTGTCACTTTTCATTACAGAATTTATCAGGGTTATAAATTCAGATTCTCTATCTGAGACCTTTCATTGTCAAGGACAGTAGGATTGGTTTTAAGAAAGTTTTAGTACTTTAGTTTGTGTTCTGTCTAGGACTCTAAAATGTAGGAGAACTTACACTTTTAGAATGTGATTCATCTGATAAAATATGAATGTCTAATCTAGGATGAAATACACTGCTTTCTAAAAGTTACTCCTTCGCTTCCCATTGACTATAAAAAGAACTGAAGGTGACTAGTTCAGATGTAGATATTTGTCTTGTAAACATCTATATCCAGCCAAGTGAATTCACAGCAGTAGAGACTGTCTACATTTGAGAAAGTCATGTAGTTTTTGTAATGTCAAATGACATTTGACTCCCTCAGGCACACGAAATCACTAGACATTTCCACTTTGGAGTGCTACAGCTCTTGGATTATTTTTTTTTCTAAAATAATTCATAAATTGTAGTAGAAATTCCAGGAGTAAATATTAGAAACCCATGTCTTTTTTTATTTTTCCAAAAATAGTTGTTAACTAAGAGGAATACAACCAGTCACCTTTCTGCTCTATGCCTTTCCATCTCCATGAATCTTGCATTTATTCAGCACTGACTCACCCCTTCCCGACTAAAATATGGTCCAGCTTGAATGTGATGGCCAGAGAACTTTAAAACAGCAGCAAGCTTAAAATAAACAAAAAGCAGTACTTCTTCACTCAACATATAATTAAGCTGTCAGATTTATTACTACAGAATGCTATGGAGGCCAAAAATGTAAATGGGTTCAAATACTTTTTTTTTTTTAAATATTTCAAGAGGTTCAAGCAAAGATTAGACACATTCACAGAAGAAAAATTCATTAAAGGCTATTAGACATAGTGGTGTGGACATTATGTTAATGATAAGGACAAGTTGTTGCTCAGAAATCCCAGAGCTGTAGTTTGTTAAAAGTTGAGAGAACTATCAACTACACTTGCCTTTTTAAAGTTATTTTTGCTCTGGTCATTGATTCTACTCAGTTTCTCAGGATAGTGTTTCACCTGAGAATGTTGTCAAACTCAAAGCCTTTCTCAAATGAGTGTGACATGGAAGTGAGATCCATGTAAATCCAGGTGTAGCAAATCGTAAGAAAAAGAAAAAGAAAAGAGATCAAGATGGGGTCAAAGGTTCAAAAACCACCAAGGACTCGAAGCAGAGCACTCCGATAGTTCAAATGCTATTGAAAGACATTTAAAGGACAATGCAGTTATCAGGCACAGTCAACATAGGTTCACAAAGGGGAAAGTCCTGTCTAAATAATTTGATATCTTTCTACAGTAAGGTCACCTGTGTAGGGGATGATGGGATGGTGTCCTGATTTTGACTGGGACGGAGTTAGCTTTTCTTTTTAGAAACTTGAAGAGCTCTGTATTTTGATTTTAGTCTGGGATTCATTATGAGAAGAACATTGATACTGCACTGACTTTTATAGTTGGCACTGAGACATCAAGGACTTTCCAGCTTGCCAAGTTTTTACCAGTGTGTAGGAGCACAACAGGATGGAGGGCAGCATAGCCGGGACAAAGAGTCCACAACTTCTTTTATGATTCAAACTTAGATTTAGGATTGAGGGCCAAGTTGGCCAATGAAATATTCCATATCATGCAACATCATGCCCAGTATATAGATCAGGGTAGACTGGGAAGAAGCTCTTGCTCTTCTGGGGCTCTCATTCTCAGACTCTCTGAGTGCTATCACTGTCTCTCTCTCTTTACAGGCCTTTTGCTTATCTGGGATTGCAGTACTAGGACTTCTTTATTTCAGGATCGTTTGCTGGTATGGGATAGGCATTGTTCACGAGGTGGTAAGCAGTTATACTGTGCATTACTTGCTTGTGAATATTATTATATTTATATTCACATATATTTATATTCATATATTATTATTATCTTTATTAATTTTATGTTATTGTTATTATTAAATTGTACTTATCTCAACCCACGAGTCTCCTTCCCTTTTCCCCTTTAATTCTCTTCCCCATTCCCCGGGGGTGGAGGAGGGTGAGTGAGAGGCTGTGTGGCCTTTAGTTGTCAGCTGGCCTAAACCACGACAAATGGGAAGGTAGTAGCTGTAGTTTTGTTGGATTTTAATAAGACTTTTGATACTGTTCCTCACAGTAGCCTTCTGGACAAGCTGTCAAACTGTGAGATGAGCAGGTACACGTTATGCTGGGTGAAGAACTGTGTGAATGGCAGGACTCACAGTATTGTAGTGAATGGTACTGGTGTTCTCTTTGGCTGGAGAACAACGGTGTTCCTCAGGGGTCAATTCTAGTGTCAGTTCTTTTCAATATATTTATCAATGATCTGCATACAGGAGCAAAATGCATCCTTAGTAAGTTTGCTGATGATACAAACTGTGAGGTGCTATTGACTCTCTTGAGGGACGAGATGCCCTGCAAAGGGATCTAAAAGATTGGTGCATGGGACTATGATTAATGGGATGAAATTTAACAAGTTAAAATGCTGGAATCTGCACGTAGGACAGCATAACACTGGGCACAAGTACAAAATGGGAGAGGAATGGCTGGAGAGCAGCCCTGCAGAAAGGGATCTGAGGGTGCTTGTCAACAGCAGGCTCAATACGAGTCATCAGTGTGCCCTGGCAGCCAAGAGAGCAAAGTGCATCCTGGGGTGCATCAAACACAATATAGTCCTGGCCACAGTCAGAAGACTAATGAGAAAGTCTCTTATCTTTGAGACGTCTCAGATAGGAATTGTATAAGTAAAAAGATGGAAGGAAAAAGTAGCAGAATCTGGAGGAAACAGAGAAAAGTGTGGGACCTGGTATACTCAGCGTATATGTGAAACAAAAGTTTCCTTGTAGTCTAGAAATCACATAGAATCATAGAATCATTAAGGTTGGAAAGGACCTCTAAGATCATCAAGTCCAACTGTCAACCCAAAACCACCATGCTCACTGAACCATGTCCTGAAGTGCTGCATCTACATGGTTTTTTAACAGTTCCAGGTATGGTGAGTCCACCACTTCCCCAGGCAATCTGTTCCAATATTTTATCACTCTTTCAGTAAAGAAACTTTTGCTAATATCTAATCTAAACCTCCCCTGGTGCAACTTGAGGCCGTTTCCTCTTGTCCTATCTCTAGCTATCTGGGAGAAGAGACCTACACTGACCTCGCTACAACTTCAAGTAGTTGTAGAGAGCGATAAGATCTGCCCTCAGCCTCCTTTTCTCCAGGCTAAACAACTCCTTTTCCCTCAGTCACTCCTCATAAGACTTGTTCTCCAGACCCTTCACCAGCTTTGTTGCCCTTCTCTGGACAGGCTCCTCAATGTCCTTCTTGCAGTGAAAGGGTCAAAACTGAACACAATATTAGAGGTGCAGCCTCACCAGTGCTGAGTACAGGGGCGTGATCACTTCCCTAGTCTTGCTGGCCACACTATTTCTAATACAGGCCAGGATGCTGTTGGCCTTCTTGGTCACCTGGGCACACTGCTGGCTCATGTTCAGCAAGCTATCAACTTGCACCCCCAGGTCTTTTTCTGCCAGGCAGCTTTCCAGCCACTCTCCCCCAAGCCTGTAGCGTTGCATGAGGTTGTTGTGACCAAAGTGCAGGACCTGGCACTTGGCCTTGTTGAACCTCATACAGGTGCATGTGTGCATGGAATTTTGTGAAAAAGCCTCTAGTTTTTCTTGTGATAAAGGCTGATTTTATTACTATCACCACAAGTTTTCAGTAATGCCTGGGTGGGATGGACAGAGTATATGGAGCAGTCGTGCTTAGTGATAATTTTTAATTTGTGAGGTAGAAGTGGAAAACATGAAGAAGTGTCCTGAAGGTAACCCAAGGAATTCTTGGGATGAATTTCAGAAGCTGAACACCAGAAAACAGTGGGAAAAAGAGGAAAAGGGCTGTTCTTCCCTGGGGTTTGAGGTACAACAGTGTTAGAGGAAACAATGTTCTTCATAAACTTTCATGTAAAACACTTGGATGTATACCAAAGTGCTTATGGTCACGTTAGAGCTCTTGGAAGTAGGAGAAGGCAATACATTTCAGGCTAGGTTACCCGTACTCTGCATAAGTCTCTGCAGGACCTGAGGGTTGTGACCTGACTGCTATAGTAAAACAGGCTCTTCCTCTTCCAGTCTGTAACCAAGGTGATCTGCAAACCATTGTTCTGAAGATTTACAGAGTTTTTACTCTAGAGTTTGGGTTGCCTTGGGAAATGCTTTTGTGTCCTGTCCTTAAGTTTATTCCACCTATCTGAAAGAGAAGGATGAATGACAGAAAGATAGATAACAACAGTGGTGGGACTGTACGGTAAGGACATTATACATTGGGTAAAACATAGAGATAGGGATCTGCCTTGTCACCTGTTCACAGATGTTAGACCAAGGATCTAGACATAAGAATTAGAAGAAGCTTAAAATAGGAAGGAGGATTCTGAAAAAAAAAAAATGGATACAGTCGTCTATCATCTGACTGGGATATGAAAAGATGGTAGTTGAGCAGAAGAAGCAGACTTCCAGAGGACTTTTTGTCTAATATAGGGGGAGGGTGATGCTATTTCATGTTGTCATAGTTCTGTCATTTCAAACTGAATTTTGTGACCTATTGTTAAAGCTAAAATGCTGAGAGTGTTCTGAGTGCTCTACTTGTCTGATATGTTTTGTCTGTTTTAGCTTCTTGCTCTCTAATTTTTGCCAGCCATTATCATGACAAAGATAAAAATTGGCAAAGCTTGAAAGTGTCTATTAACTTAATTTATGTGATACTGTAAAAAGTTCTTATAGATGCCTAGTTTGCCATCTTCACAGAAAAACATAGCAGTGCTATTGGCAAGAGACTTTGCATTTTTTTATATTATGTGAAAAATGTTCCACTCTCTAAGTATTGGAGGACTCAATAGTGTAAGTGTTGCCAAATGCTACTGGACAAGGAAGAAGAGTAAATATAATTTTCCACAAGGGTAATGAGATCTGATTAACAAAGTTGCAAAGCTGCCACTGGCAAGCCAAAAGAACAAATTCTAGAGAAATTGATTTAGTGCCGGTGTTCCTACCTGCTGTTGACTGGGTTAGACTATGGTCTTGTCATTGACTTTTGTGCCATAATTTAATTATAGAAGATCATTCTTTCGGGATAGCACCATCCTTGGAGCAACATACTAATACATCATCCACTGTTGATGATCATTAATGATGAATCACACTAATATATCATTAGGTCTGTCACACAGGTGGCTTTGCAGATTAATTTCATCAGAGTAACGACCTGCGATGATGATACATTACTCAAAGGATAATTTTGATAAGAATGGGTCTTACATCATTTTACACTCAAACGTTATTTGATTTATCTAAAGCTTAATTAGTACACCTTCAAATAATATAACTGACTGACCAAAGTGAGTGTGTTCCTTAAAAATCTGGACATGTAGTACATTGGGGCTAGTTTAATCTACAGTTAAGAGGAAACTCTGTCTCAAACCACAGAGAAGCTGTAACTATGAAAGTAGTGAAACACAAGGTTTCTTACAAGTATTTTGGCATTGAAGAAAAAGTGTTAATTAGAATTATGCAAAAATAGTGCAAAAATACTAAATCAAACTTGACTTTCCTTAACTGAAAAGAAAGCAAAACCCCGTAATACATATGTATATAAAAATACAGTAAAATAAAATGTTTATCATTAAAATTTCCTTTAAATTTTGTAACTCAAATAGCTGTGATTCCTTGAAGAAATTTGAGAAAAGTAGAGAAAACTACTTGCTTTCTTAAACTTTTTCCTCATGCTTCCTATAGATCTTACAGAAGAATCGTATTTTAAATTTTTGAGAAACATATAATTTTGTGAGTTCATTTTCTATTAGCTTCTTTTTCCATGCATCCATCCTTTGATCTTCATCAAGAGGAGTTCATTAACTTTCATCTCCCCAGTAAAAATACATCTTTTCCACATAGGTGTTAGTTATTCTGAACTCTATTATCACGGTACAAAGCATCCATAGTACCTTCACATCATAAATGTTGTGTGCATTTCTGGTCATCCTCTCTTCAAAGAGAAAACTAGAAAAAGAATGGCAAAAGAAGGTCAGCTTTATGATCACTTCTGTATGGGGAGAAACTCAGGAGGCTGGGATTTGGAACACAGTATTTATAAAGAAATAGGTATCTAGAAAGGAAGGAATGTTTGAAAATCTGCACCCGAAATAAAATTGTCTGCTATTTTTCCCCAAAGAAGGGAAGATATGCAATAAAATTCTCCAGCATTGTGTTTAAAACAAAGAGAACGAAGTATGCTTTTCCTTGCAGCACAGTTGAGTCCTGGAACTGAACACCACAGAATGTTGTGGAGACTCAAAGCATAAACGGATTCACAAAAGACTTAAACAAATTGAAACCGATTTCAACTTTTGGCCCAGGAAGTCTCTAATCTATTGTCTTTTGGAAAACAAGATATAGTTATTCTATCCATACTTAACTTCTGTCCTTAAGTATCTGCTGCATTAATGTTTCTCAACAGAGGTTACTGTAGTTTTTATCAGACCTAGTATTGACATTTTTATATATCACAAGATTTCTAAGTGATCAGCCCTTGCCTTATACTGGCACTTCAGGAATCAGGCAACAAATGCCTGGAATCAAGTTCAACAACAATTAGATTCTATTTTGCCTAGTCCCATCAATAAATATCAAGATGGAAATTGTCAGGTGATTTCAGCTTTTGTCTATGCCTTGTCATTAATTCTAGATTATTTCATTGCCATGATCCCATGGTATGCTTGCTGTAGGAACCTTATGCATTGCTTTCATGAACACCCAAGAACCGAATTCAATGTTATGTGAGCTATTGAAAATAGACTGAATAATTTGCTTTAGATTGAGAAAGTAAGAACATCTTATGTGAGTTAATGATTTCTCTGTAACATAAAGACATTTGTGAGGAATTTTTCTTTTAGGTAAATAGCTATCAGTAGTTTTAAAAATTCATTAAGTACGTGTAAATTTAACACAAATCAGAGATGATATAAAAAAATATTTTCTCTAAAAGGTTCATATAGAAAAAAATAATTCTACTATAGTAAAAGAAAATGACTGAAAAAATGACATCGCGGGATTCCTTTTCTTGTCTTTCAGTGACTGAAGATTCAACTTAGTCACTTCTCAAACAAGAAACTGTCTTTTCTGCTACTGCCAGCTCTCACGATCTGACACAGAGTGTACTTTCTTCCACAGAGAAGGGTCAGAGAGTCACTAGTACAACCTCATGTTCAGATTATGACCTGAGTGACATGAATTCAGTTATTCTCATTGTTCCGATGTCTTTCCTGAAGTGTCTGTTTGGTCCTAAAAAAAGTTAAGGTCACTTCCCTTCCCTCTTCCCTCTCTGTTACTAAACTCAATATCTAGGCTGAGGTATGTGAATTTATATGAGTTTACAAATCCATACATGGCAGAAACAGCTCTTTGAAATGAAAGTGTCATTTACAGTCACTCTTTTCCATGGAGAATCAAACCTGAAAAAAAGAAATACTGTAGAATTAGCTGCATAACTCGGGGGCTCAAAATTTAATGGTTTGGGTCTGGTTTTTGCCTTTTTTTGTTGCCATTGTTGTTGTTTTTGTTTTTATTTGTTTTTTACAGACAATTTAATGCGGTTATTCTGTTTTCTTCTACTGCTATATATAAGAATATGTTAGTGGGTGTAATCATTATTACATTATATGTTAATCATTATTAGTGATATGTAATCATTCTCTGCTATCATGTTATTCCAATGTTGCTTTAGAGTCATTAATTCCAATATTAAAGAAGATCATGGCTCTATCTCAGAGAAGACATTTATTTCCAAATTTAATATCTGTGAGAGAATGAACTGAGGAACAAAATACCTATGATATTTAAACATCCAAATTAGTTTTTCTGTAAAAGTTCCAGTTCTTTGATAAAGTCAGAGTTTGAAATAGCTCATATATAATCCAGAAGTCATTTAAAAGTCTTAATATATGATAATTGATGCTGATAATGATAATATCTAACAGGAAAAAAACTTGAACTGTGATCACTGATAATAAAAATTTTTTAAAATCTGAATTTTTAGCATCAACTGACATATAATTGGCGAAAAATAAATAGAATTCATATCTGATGCATAAAAGTGCACTGGTAGACAAGCTGTAGCAGCAGAGAAAGACACATCACTGGCCTCATCTTACCTGTATTTCCTGAAGTTTAACCTAATTGTGCCTAATTAGGAACCAACTTTTTTTTTAAAATAAAAGCAAAATTTGCTTCTTTGTTCCTTTCTTCCCTTCATTTTATAGAAGATCTTATATTTTTATCTCTAATGACTGCATAAGATTAGAAAAAACCTTCATGCCTGAAAGCAAATTTTATTGAGAGTCAGCAGACATATTTTGGGTGGCTCCTTTTCTTCCTGTAGCATATTCTCAAAGATTTTCTCATGAAATCTCATATCCTGTTTGACACAGGAAATAAATAATTGTTGAAAATACATTTACAAAAGAGTTACCACTACAATATACCTCAAAGTCAATAAGAGACTCAAAATAAGGTTAAGCATTTAGCTGCTTGCTTTGTCAGGAAGATCAAAATCTATTTAAACCTCTTTCTAAAGTAGATGGTTCTCCTTGCAGAAAGACTTGGGAGAATACAGAGAAGAAAAAAGTCTGGGACTCTCAGTGGATTTGATCAAGGAGCGCTCTGCCTACTATTTACAACTGATAAATAACATATATTACATGTAAGTCTTGGAGGATACATTTCATTAGAGCCACCACTGACAGTCTCATCCTCCCTTCTGATTTCCTTGCACCTTGACTCTAAAGTATTCTGTGGTCTTTTTGAGTTAAGAAAGGTTTTCGCATCATAGACATAGTAAGAATGAAAGATTTTTTTGCAAGCTGTAATAAAGGTCTAAAATACACTTCTCTGTTTTTCCATGGCTTGCGTTTGATGCTCTGCATTCCTAAACAAACAACTTGGAAATATTTTCAGCAATATGTAGAAATAGGAAGTTAAACCTCTTTTGCTGGGTGTTGCAAAGAGGGCACGTCTTCAAAAACATCTAATAGAAAGCAGTTTGATTCTGAATATTTTAATACGTCACCATGGTATATGAGCATCATAACCTAGCAATGCACAGTCTCCTTCATCTTTAAAAATACTGAAACGAATGAAATCATATGTGGTACAAGGTCATAAGCAGAATCCTGACAAATTTTAGACATCTACTGTGCAGACACCTATACCTGAATAAAGAGTCTAGAATTACCTTCAAGGCAGAGAAACTTGCAGTGCAGAGTAAATTTCGTCCTAACATACTCATAGAAATTCAATAAATGAAAAAAGTTATCCCCTTTTTTCAGCTGAGTGTCTAATGGCATACTAACATAACTATCTAGATCTTAGTGTGCTGGCATAGTTCGTGCACAATACTTCTCCATCCCACGCAAGGCACATTATTTCAGTTTTTGGTTTATTTTTAAAAAACAGAAATTCTCCTAGCTATGACCAACTCTGAACATGGTATTCACGCCTTGATGTGTTTCTGATTGTAGAATATGGTTCTGAATAGACTTCTGGCCTATTTAAATAGTGGGAATAGAAGTCCTTGAGGAACAGCCTACAACAGAAGACTCCGTACAACACTTCAACTCCAGAGTTGAAGTGACAAAATTAAACAACATTCTCATTAAATCTTAATGAGTAGAATTGTCTCATTTTTGAGTGTAAAACTTAGGGTAACTATTTAAGCCACTTGAAACAAATAATCCTTGAACATATAGATGTTGATCATTGAAAGGAGCTAATTGCTTAGTGTAGCCCAACACAAAATATTAATTAGTTGGAGAATTTTTCTTATGCTGGAGGTAGGTTCTGTGCGTTCCTACTGTAACTATGACAATGTTGCATTTTTTCCTAATATTGATTAAAAAGATGATTAAGGATATTTTCAGTAAAGGGAAATGAAAAGAGCACAGACATTAGATTTTTCATAAATCAAGATTAATCATGCAATGCATTTCAATTAAAAATGCAACAAATTTTCAGAATTTTAAGCTTCACTGCACAAGGTGGGGGTACATGGGTTATTACAGGGTTTTTTTGTTTGCTTATTTCTTTTTGAATTAATTGAGTATGGGGCACTGTGCTTCTGAATATATTTCTAATGTAATTGCACTTTTTTTCTCAATGTTTACTAAATTGATCAGTGGAAATGCCACAGAGTTATACTTTAATTTTCCTGTCTGATTATTTGTTTTAATCACAAAATATTATTTAGATAGAGTTAGAAGTACTAGATGTTACTGGAATGGCTATGGTCTTAAATTTTTAGAGATACCTGATGCTTAGCTTTTATAGTTGCTATGACTGCATCAGTAATGCACACAGGAATAATTGTTAACTGTCAAGAACACAATATATTTCTAATCATATTCCATCAATGACATGTGTTTTACATTGTTAAATCTTTTTGGCTGAAAAACAGAGGCTCAGAATGGAATATAAAAGGCCCGTTCTTTCAGTTTCTTTGCATTATTCATAAATGCAGTACCTTGTCAGCACTCAGAGTGTAATCAAAACATAAATGATGTACGAATATTTTGTGTTCAAACTCCATGTAGGATGTTCCTAAGTTACACAATACATTGTATTGCCTTTTTTATAGTCAGTATAAAATTTTAACTATGTGTGTCATAAGTTCTGTAAAAGCAAGACTGTCTACTGTTTCCTTTTTGTTCTCTGATACAAAAGCATAAGTTGAAATTAAATAAAAAACCCACAAAAAATAATGTAAAAAAACCAACAAGCTGGTTTTATCCTTTACCGTTGTATCTCATTCACACTCATTATGCTGTTGCATGGTATAACTTGATATAATTTTCAGACTAACTCTCTTGAGCACTGTTTTGAATGTTTCAGAGATAAATAACATCATGAATAAATACAAAAATGCCATGACAGCCTTTTTTTGTGCAGTGGAGAAAACAATTATGAAACACGACTTCTGGATTCTTACAGCTTGGAGTCTCTGACTGTGTATTGAACGTTCAAGAAAAAAGAAGTCTAGATATTGGAGAAATTGTGAAGTACCAAAGATAGAACAAAATTTAACATACTGTAATTCTACAAAAAGAAAAACAAGAAAAAAGGGGATGTAATGATTTACAATTGAAAATGTGAGAAGATAAGTTGAAAGCATTTTTATTGTCCCCTTTGATGAAGAGATGACAGAAGAATATTCTTCCTCTTATATTAGATGTCTTTCTTATTACATGACGAGTTTTCAGCAGCAACATGTTAACTAATAGCTTGTTTTCAGTATTTTCTTTAATTTTGTTTGGAAACACTTGAGTGCAATAGAATAAAATGTAACTTGGAAAATTAGAAACAATTTCATTGTTAACTGAAGCTTTAATAGAATACTGTTCCTTGAAATAAATTTACCCCTATGCATGAATTCAACAGAATGCATAAGATTTGCTGAATATTTTTGTTCATTGGGTTATGAGAATTAATTAGAATACTGGCTTTTTGATGGCTTTTGCCTTGGAATAAATATTATGAATTTCTGTACCTTTCCCCGGACGAAAAACTGAATCTAATTTCAGTTATGAAGTTTTATAACTTGTAATCTCCAGAGCCTGAAATATTTTCAAATTTTAATTTAAAATGCCAATTAAATGCTTCTTTCCCTTCCTTACATTTAAGTATTTTGGTAAAATATCTGCTAATTTGTTTTTGGTGAGTAATAGAATCTATTTTGCAGGAGAGAGACTCAAATTTAAATCGGTTCCCTATTCTAAGCAATTTGAACATCCTGCTATCCAGTATTCAAAATGCAGAGTAATATCTTTCAAAAATCACAACTTTCGATAGTGATCAGACAAATGTACATATGAAATGGCTTTGTTAGTAAATATTTTCTTCCATATTAATTTTTCCTTATTATTTTAGCCCACATGGGAGTAGATACTATATAATCACAAAACTAAAGGACGCTTCACTGTCTTACAAGATCTTCATCAAAGTACAAGACAAATTTTATCATTTGGTTTCATATAGAAAGGTTAATTTGAGGGACTGCATAAAGTCAGCATGTGGTATCATCAAACCAGCAGCCTAACTGCTGTTACAGCAGATTAGGGAATAATAAAGAGCTATTTTTCGGAAGTATTTGGGGGGTGCCTCTCAAATATGAGAATGTTGCTTAAAAAATAGTAAGCAATTAAGACTGGTCAGTTGGAGACTGGAGAAGAGGTAATAACAATGGATAAGAGCAAATACAGAGGATAAGGCAAGACGCTGAGAGGCTAAGCACCTTGATTTAAGCATGGAGAAATATAGTGAATTTCAGAGGGTTGAGTGATACAATCAAAGACATGGGCTATGAATAAAGCTTTTGCATAGAGTTCTGATTTGCAGAGACAGGGCCAGAGAAAAATATTTTACTAGTTAATAATTAATATAATATTCTGTTTAAATGTTTTACTTGCAGGAAAAACCTTAGTCTAAAAAAAAAAAACCCATAAAATCTAGAATTGATACCTCCTACTTTCATTAGAATTACAGAATCATAGAATGGTTTGGCTTGCAAAGGACATTAAAGATCATCTACTCCAAACCCCTTACCTCGGGGTTGGACTTTCAGTCCCTTGTTGTGTCATACAGGCCTTGGTAGAAAGACTCTCTCCATCTTTCTTATAGGCCCCTTTTATGTATTGAAAGGTTAAAATAATCATAGAATCATAAAATGGCTTGGGTTGGAAGGGGCCTTAAAGAACACCTAGTTCCAACTCCCCTTCCATGGGCAGAGACACTTTCTACTAGATCAGGCTGCTCAAAGCCTTATCCAGCTTGGCCTTGAACACTTCCAGGGATGGGACATCCACAACTCCTCTGGGCATCCTGTTCCAGGGCCTCATCATTCTCACAGTGAAGAATCAAAATCTACCGTCTCTCAGTTTAAAGCCATTGCCCCTTGTCTTAACATTACATGCCCTTGTAAAATGTCTCTCTCCAGGTTTCTTATAACCCTTTTTAAGTACTGGAAGGCTCCTAGAACGTCTTCCTGGAGCCTTCTCTTCTCCAGGCTCAACAACCCCAACTCTCTCAGCCTGTCTTCATAGGAGAGGTGCTCCAGCTCTCAGATCATCTTTATGGACCTCCTCTGGACTTGCTCCAACAGCTCTATGTCCTCCATGTGTTGGGGGACCCAGAGCTGAACACATTGCTCCAGGTGGGGTCTTGGGAGAGCAGAGTAGAGGAGGAGAGTCACCTCCCTCGACCTGCTGGTCTCACTTATTTGGATGCAGCCCAGAATACTGTTGGCTTTCTGGGATGCAAGTACACATTGCCGGCTCATGTTGAGCTTCTCATTGACCAGCACCAACACCCACAAGCCTTTCTTCTCAGGGCTGTTCTCAATTCATTCTCCTCCTAGCCTGTATTTACACTTGAGATTGCCCCAGCCCATGTGCAGGACCTTGCACTTGGCCTCGTTGAACTTCATAAGGTTCATACAGGCCCATTTCTCAAGCCTGTCATGGTCCCTCTGGATCGCATCCCTTCCTGCCAGCATGTCGACTACACTACATGGTTTAGTGTCATCAGTAAACTTGTCTCTAACAAAGATGTTAAACAACGCTGGTCCCAATATCAGCCCCTGAGGAATGCCACTCATCACTGGTCTCCGCTTGGACATGGAGTTGTTGATCACAAGTCTTTTGAGTGCAACCATTCAGTCAATTCCTTTTCCACTGAGTCATTCATCCATCAAATCCATGTCTCTCCAATTTAGAGACAAGGATGTATGTGAGACAGTGTCAAACGTTTTGGACAAGTCCAGGAAGATGATGTCAGTTGCTCTTCCCTTATCTACCATCACTGAAACTTCATTGTAAAAGGCCACCAAATTTATCAGGCTCGAGTTGCCCTTAGTGAAGTCATGTTGGCTGTCACCAATCAACTCATTTTTTTCCATGTGCCTTCTTATAATTACCGGGAGGATCTACTTCATACTCTTGCTGGGCACAGAAGTGGATTGACTGGCCTGTAATTCCCTGGGTCTTCCTTTTTTCCCTTTTTAAAAATGGGGGCTATGTTTTCCCTTTTCCAGTTTGTGGGAACTTCACCAGACTGCCACAACTTCTCAAATACGATGGATAATGGCTTAGCAACTTCATGCGCTAGTTCCCTCAGAATCTGCAGATGCAGTGGCAGTTCTTCATTCTCCCAGTCCCTGCCTTTGCCTTCTGTAACTTGGGCAGTGCGGCTGGAGCACTTGGCAGTGCGGCTGGAGCACTTGCCAGTGAAGACTGAGGCAAAAAAGTCATTGAGTACCTCAGCCTTCTCCACATCCTGAGTAACCAGGTCTCTCATTTCCTTCTGCAGAGGGCCAACATTTTCCTCCTTTTATCACTGATATATCTATAGAAGTTTTTCTTGTTGTCCTTGATGTCCTTGGCCAGATTTAATTCTATTAGAACTTTAGCTTTCCTAACCTGATCTCTGGTTGCTCAGATCCCTGGTTCTCTATATTCGTCCCAGGCTACCTATCCTTGCTTCCATCATCTGTAGACTACTCTTCTGTGACTTTTTCCAAGAGCTCCGTGTTAATCCATGCAGACCTCCATTGTTTATCGCCCATGCTGCCTGCGTTTACATAGAGGCATTTCAGTTGGGCCCCCGATGAAGCTGACTTACTGGCTGGAGCATCTGGAATTCCTTTCTGCTGCTATTCAAGTGTTCCCAGCTTGTCATGGCCAAGCCTGATATTGTCACCTTTCCTCTTCAAGTCTAGTTTAAAGCCCTGTCAACGAGCCCCACTAGCTCATGAGCAAAGACGCTCATCCCTCTGAGAAATGTAAATCTCATCTAGCGCCAGCATGCCTGGTGCTGTGTAGGCCTTCTCATTATCAAAAAACCCAAAATTGTGGTGGTGACACCAGCCATGGAGCCATAAGATCTCCCTGGTGCCTACTCATTTGAACAACCTTAACTCTCTCAGCCTTTCTTCACAGAATCATAGAATCATAGAATGGTTAGGATTGGAAGGGAGCTTCAAGATCATTTAGTTCCACCCCCCCCACCCCCGCCGCCACAGGCAGGGACGTCTTCCGCTAGATCAGGTTGCTCAAAGCCTCATCCAACCTGGCTTTGAGCACTTCCAGGGATGGGGCATCCACAACTTCTCTGGGCATCCTGTTCTGGTGTTTCACCACTCTTTGTAAAAAATTTCTTCCTTATATGTAATCAAAATCTACCCTCGTTCAGTTTAAATCCATTGCCTCTTGTCTTATCACTACATGTCCTTATAAAATGTCCCTCACCAGCTTTCTTGGAGGCCCCCTTCAGGTACTGGAAGGCTGCTATAAGATCTCCCTGGAGCCTTCTCTTCTCCAGGATGAAAAACCACAATTCTCTCAGCCTGTCTTCAGAGGAGAGGTGCTCCAGCCCTCGGATCATCTTTGTGGCCCTCCTCTGGACTCGCTCCAACAGCTCCATGTCCTTCTTCTGTTGGAGACCCCAGAGCTGCACACAGGACTCCAGGTGCGGTCTCACAAGAGCAGAGTAGAGGGGCAGAATCACCTCCCTCGACCTGCTGGCCATGCTTCTTTTGATGCGGCCCAGGATACGGTTGGCATTCTGGGCTGTCAGTGCACGTTGCTGGCTCATGTTGAGCTTCTCATCCACCAGCACTCCCATGTCCTTTTCCTCAGGGCTGCTTTCAATCCATTCTCCACCCAGCCTGTACTTGTGCATGGGATTGCCCTGATACACATGCAGGACCTTGCATTTGGCCTTGTTGAACTTCATGAGGTTCTTACAGGTCCACCTCTCCAACCTGTCAAGGTCTCTCTGGATGGCATCCCTTCCCTCCAGTGTGTCCACAACATCACACAGCTTGGTGTCATCTGCAAACTTGCTGAGGGTGCACTTGATCCCACTGTCCATGTCTCCAACAAAGATATTAAATACCACTGGCCCCAGTACTGACCCCTGAGGAACACCACTCTTCACCGGCCTCCACCTCTTCTTCATAGGAGAGGTGTTCCAGTCCTCATTTTTGTGGCCCTTTTCTGGACTTGCTCCAATGGTTCCATGTCTTTCCTGTGGTGAAAGACCCCAGAACTGAATGCAGTACTCCAGGTGAGGTCTCACAAGAGTGGAGTAGAGGGGTATAAAATCCCTCGACCTGGTGGCCATGCTTCTGTTTATGTAGCCCAGGATACTATTGGCTTTCTGAGCTGCAAGTGCGCTTTGCCAGCTTATGTCCAATTTTTCATTCACTGGCATCCCCACGTCCTTCTCCACAGGACTGCTCTCAATCCAGCCTGTACTGGTACTGGGGATTGGCCCTACCCATGCACAGAACCTTGTATTTGGTCTTGTCGAACTTCATGAACCTATGGGCCTACTCCTCAAGCCCATGCAGGTCCCACTTGATGGCATCCCTTCCATCTAGTGCATCAATTGCACCACTCAGCTTGGTGCCATCTGCAAACTTGTTGAGGGTTGTGCTGGTTTTGGCTGGGATATAGTTAATTTTCTTCTTAGTTGCTTGTATGGGTCTATGTTTTGGATTTGTGCTGAAGACAGTGTTGATAATGCAGAGATGTTTTTGTTATTGATGAGCAGTGTTTACATAGATTCAAAGGAGTTGGTTAGTTCACAAGGAGTTGGGAGGGGACAGCTGACCCCAACTGAGCGAAGAGATATTTCATAGATTTCATAGATTTCATAGATTTTCTAGGTTGGAAAAGACCTTAGAGATCATCCAGTCCAACCGTCCCTAATCCCCATTAAACCATATCCCTCAGTAGCTCATCCACTCTATTCTTAAACACATCCAGGGATAGGGACTCAACCACCTCCCTGGGCAGCCTATTCCAGTGGCTGACAACCCTTTCAGAGAAGAAATACTTTCTAACATCCAACCTGAATCTCCCCTGACTAAGCTTATACTCATTTCCTCTTGTTCTATCAAGGACGATATTATCAAGAACAAATATATTCCATACCACGTGACGTCATGCTCAGCATATAAAGCTGGGGAAAGAAGAAGGAAGGAGAGGACATTTGAAGTGAAGGCGTTTGTCTTCCCAAGTAACCATGACGTGTGATGGAGCCCTGCTTTCCTGGGGATGGCTGAAAACCTACCTGCCGATGGGAAGCAGTGAATGAATTCCTTGTTTTGCTTTGCTTGTGTGCATGGCTTTTGCTTTACTTATTAAACTGTCTTTATCTCAATTCATGAGTTTTCTCGCATTTACTCTTCCAATTCTCTCCCCCATCCCACCAGATGGGAGTGAGTAAGCAGCTATGGGGTACTTAGTTGCCAGCTGGGGTTAAATCACAACAAGGGTGCACTCAATTCCACTGTCTGTGTCATTGATATTAAATAGCATTGACCCTGGAACAGACCCTTCAAGAACACTATTAATTACTGGTTTCCACTTGGACCATGACTGTAACTCTTTGGATGCAGCCATCCAGTCAGTTCCTTATCCATTGAACAGTCCATCTGTCAAATCCATGTCTCTCCAATGTATCAGCAAGAATATTGTGGGGGACTGTATCTAAGGCCTTACGGAAGTCTTGCTAGATGACATCCATAATTCTTCCCTTGTCTGCTGATGCAGTCACTACATCATAGAAGGGCACTAGATTACTCAGGCATGATTTGCCCCTAGTAAAGGCATGTTGACTGTCTCTAATTACCTCCCTGTCTTCCATATGTTTTGACATGTCTTCCAGCAGGATCTGCTCCCTGATATTGTTGGGCACAGAGATGAGGTGAAAGGTGAGTGCTAAAAGACTGAAAAAAGCTTTACCTCATGGAAGTGAGATGAATGCTAGAGTAGTTTATGAAAGTGCTCCAACTAGTATAATAGGAAAAGGCTATTTGGCATCATGATCACCACCACATTTTAGAGAAAAGAAGCCGACTCCCCTTCATCAGATGTCTGTCTTTAGAGAATGGCTAGACAGATTGGCTCCCAAGAAGACATAGGTGCCTACCTTCAACCATTTCTCTGCTCAGCCAGTGAAGAATGATAGTCATCTAACATTTCAACTCCAACTCATAAGATATTGTGATTGATTTTCTAAGATCTTACATTAGAAGACTTTAGTTATTGCACTAAGACTAGATGCCCAACATCTGCACTTAACTGAGGTGTCCAGATTGTGGATTTCAGCCAAAATTCTAAACACAGTCAATATACCTAACAGAGTCACTTTTCAATACCATGTAATAAGCTTCACAATGCTCTCTACATACCCCTGGAGCATCCAAGTCATTCATGAATGTCTGGAAAATATGACACAGAAACTATGGAAAAGCCACGTCTTTCTACACTGCTAGCACATGGAAGTCAGGCAGGATACGCCAGGGCATCTCAAGTACTATCAGACACATATATCTTTATGACTCAATTGAGTATTATTTCTTTTAACAGCTTTAGCCATCCTGTAGCCACATTGATCATATGCACTTTTTTTTTTTTTTTTTCCCTCTATCTGCCATTGCTTGATCCTGTATAATACCAGATATGTTAGTGGGCGGAACATCCACAGAATAGTGACTGCAACGCTCTGGGGGATCTTCTATCTCTGTGAGCTCTCTACATGTCTTCTACTCAACAGAAATGTAGTAGTGCAACTTCCCTGGCACCCTTCTTCGAAGAGGAAGTCAGACTGCAATTTTGCCGTGTTGGTATGCACTTTGTGATATATACCCACGTATATATTTACAAACTTACACATAAATGTGCTGAAACTGGTTAAAATCTGCAATTTTCAGAAAGCAAACATCAACAATTCTATTTTTTTGAAGAATTGTGAAAAATATTTGAGAAATCTTGCTGGGTTATAAGTATTCAGTCAGAAAAAATGCGTTAAACTTTCTGTACTATTAATAACTAATTGTTAAAGAGAGAACAGTAAATTTAAGCTAAGACTGCAGGGTCAACGGTTTTCTAAGTGATTTTTTTAAGTGATTTTAAACAGTTTTCTGTTTAATAAACTTAAAAATCTGAAGTAAAATAAAGCCTAGAACAAGCAATATCTGCCTAAAGAAAATATCCATTAAATCATATTTAAAAGTGGATCTGAAATGGATAAGTTATTTAAAATGATAAAATATTGTATCTAAAACACATTACAAGAAGTTTTGAATATAAATAAAATACCAATATATTTAATTATATGCAATTAAAAATTATTCCAACCCCCAAGCAACAATTGCTTTAAAAGATTACTTACATAGAAATAAAAAATAATAATGAATTCTAAAGACTCCAGTGGCATAATTTAAAAACAATGTAGTGAGTTTATTAAATTTGACACGGAAGATGAATATAATTAAATAGGAAAATGCTTATTTTGATTTGAGACATTCATTTGAAAGCCATGTATCAATGATGTAGGGCAATTTTCTCTACAGAAAAGGTACAAATATATTTAGTGGCAATGGCGTAAGTTCCAGTTTAACAGTGTTATCAAAGACATATTTAATGTTAGCTAATGAAAGCAGGCGAAATGGAATTGTTCCCACTCTATTTGTTGGAAATGCATTAAGGAACAGCAAAGAAAGATGTACAATAGATAGAAACAGATTCAAAATAGCCCTGACCCTTGTGGTACTCATTTTAAGTATCTCAATGAAATATACTAGTATAGTGCATAATTCAAAATTTGTCTCCTATATTGAATATAGGAATAATTTTGAAATCACCATGAATCATAGAATCGTAGAACAGCCCAGGTTAGAAGGGACCTTGAAAGATCATCTGATCCAACCTTTTGTGTCTAACACCTTGTCCAATTGCATCTCCAGTGATAGGACCTCTATAAGTCCCTGGAAAGGTTGTTCTTGTGACCGATTATTCTTACTGCAAAAAATTTCTTTCTTACATCAAGATGAAATATCTCCCAGTGCAACTTGTACCCATTGCCCCTTGTATTCTCCATGTAGCTTCTTGTGAAGAAAGAGTCTCCATCTTCTTTGAAGCTGCTCTTTAAGTACTGGAATACTGTGCTGAGGTTCCCTTGAGCCTTTTCTTCTCCAGGAAGAAAAAACCTAACTCCTTCAGTCTTTCCTCCTAGGTCAGGTTCACCAGCCCTTTGATTATATTTACAGTCATCCTTTGGACCCTTTCTAGACTGTCTGTGTCTTTTTTGAATTGTGGAGGTTGGAACTAGACGCAGTACTCCAGATGTGGCCTGGCAAGTGCTGAGTAGAGTGGGATGATCATACCTCTATCTCTGCTAGTGAACCTGATAATAAGGCCTCATTTTTTTAGAATGCAAGAAGACCGAGAAGAGATTAAGACACCAAGTTTTTGTGCATCTGTCTGGAATGTTAAGAATGGAAGGGAATGTTAAGAATTGTTAAATGTTAAGAATGTTAAGAATGGAAAAATGTTAAGAATTTTATACAAAAATAAAAAAAAACCTGGAACTGTACAGATTTTATTTTAATTAAATTGTAAGATTTATCTTCTGATTTACTAATATATAGAATCAATGTTATTCTTGTATGTTGAACTATTCAGCCTTGCTTGCATGCAAAATGTTGTTAGCGTTACAGTGTGACGCAATTTCTTTACACTTAGGTAGTGGCACAAAATACAAATGAAACGTTACATAGTTCAGCATGATGTGCTGTAATTCTCTTGCCGTGTTTTAGAAACAATGCAAACAAATGTTCATGGCAGGAAATTGCTCACTAGTTATTCTTTGAGCTGTGTACCTTAGAATGATTTTTATTTAGTAGAACCAAATAAAACTTTCTCAGTTCAATAGTTTGCTACCTTGTATTTAATATTTAACGATAACACTAAACAAATGCTTATATTTATACTTCACATCTCTGCATAGTTATTTATCTGTCTCTGTAGATTTACACAGACAGATATGGGTACCTGAGACTTCTGAAGTATTCTGTATCAAACATTGGCTTTCTTAAAATTTAAAGGCGTGTACACTTGAGATCTTTCAGAAACAAAGTAGCTGAAATTAACTTTCAGAGCAAATTAATTAAACCACCCTAAATAATTTTGTTAATGTTTTTTATAGTGGATTACTTAAGCCACTTCATAAATTTAGATAAATTCAATTTCTTTTGATATGAGCTTAATCTAGTTTAAGTAACACACTTTAAATTTACAGTCTCAGTTAGTTTAAATTTATTTTCCTGAGTCTCTTTACGTAGCCATATCCAAGGGCAAAGTCTAGAGTAAGCTGAGGAACTCTTTATAGCATAGAAGAGGATAACTGCTAGTTTTAATCCAAAGAACATGGGCAGTGCTCAACTACATTTTCACCTGCAAAACATGAATAAAGTCGGTCAAAGTGTATGGTCCATTGCAATTTTGGTTACAATAGATTCATTTACTAAGAAATTCGTATTTAATATGCTGTTATTGTAAAACTAAGATTAAGTTCAGACTCATTAAAATTTTACACCAGAAAAGTGTTATATATTCTAAATTTGTTTCATATTTGAAGGTAACTGGTCAAAACATTTTAAACTTTCAGACGTTTAAAATTGTACTCAGAATTTCTATGTATCTCAGATACATTTAGTCATAACAGTCATATTGTAAGTATTCCAAATTTTGCATATCACTAAGTCCTACTACAATTTCCTCAAAGGTTAAAAAAAAAAAGAATCTCAGAAAATGCTTATTTAATAAAGAAAAAATCTCATTTCCCCAGTAACTTTAGTTAATTACTGATGTTGTTTGCTTGTTTTCATTCATGTACAGTATTAAGATTGATTTTTGCTTACAAATGTTCCCTAGTGTCATGGTTTGATGTGGAGGGGGGGGTAGTTCTGGTGGCAGGAGAGGGATTTTGCTCCCTGCGACCTCCCCGGTTTTGGATCCGGGTTAAGCTTAGTTCTGGCCACCGGATCAGACTGCCATCCCCCTCGGGGTTGAGCCAATAGGGCGCCTCTGCGAATTGCCCTATTTAAGTCAGGACAAGGGAACCGGAAAAGGTGCTTCGCCCAGGATCGACCAGAGAAGGGAGGAGGGCACTGCCCCCGCTCCCTGGCTCCCGGCCGGGCGGCTGCCTGCGTCGGGCCGGCGCCGCCCACGGAGAATGGCGGCGGCGGAGCCAGCTGGGGAACTCGGGGGCACCCCACTCCCGGGGTGCCCACTGGGCTGAGTTCACCTGGAGAGGACTGAGATCTGAGAGAAACAGCTGCATCGACAGCAGGTCAGTGAGGATGGAGCGGGAGGAGGTGTGCCGGAGCCGAGTTTCCCCTGCGGCTGATGGTGAGATAGCAGGCTGCCCCCCTGCAACCAGGACGGCCTCGGTGGAGCAGCGACCCACTCGCAGCCCGTGGGGAGAAGATGCCTGAGCCCGAGGATGGTCGTGTTGGGGGCACGGCAAGGCAGAAAGGCATCTGGAGTCTTCGTGACGACCCACGCCGGAGCGAGTGGCTACAGCTCCCTAAGTACCCGAGACTGTGGTATAGCCCACACCGGAGCAATCTGTGGGGAAGGATTGTTTCCAGTGGGCTGGACTCACGTTGGAGAAAATTTGTGGATTTTTTTCCTCGTGGGTAGGGGATCCATTGGAGCAGGGGAAAAGGGTGTAAGGACTCCTTCTCCTTTAAGAAAGAAGCAGCAGTAACAGCACGGAATGAACTGACCTGCACTCCCCCAGTCCCTGCCCCCTGTGTTGCTGGGGGGAGGAGGTAGAGCCGGGAGGAAAAGGAAGGAGGGGGGGGGAAGGTGTCGGTTTTAAGATCTGGTTTTGTTTCTTTCTGTCCTCTCAAGTAATCGGTTTTTTATTTCCCTTTGTCCTTCTAAGTAATCATTAATAAACTGTTTTGCTTTGAGAAAAGCGCTGCCTGTTTTGCCCAGGACCATGGTTGGTGGGTGCTCCCTCTGTTCTTGCCTCAACCCTCAGTCCTTTTGTTTTTTTTTCTCTCCTCTCTACTTTATTGGAGAAGGAGAGACTGTGTGAGTTTTAGTTGCTGGATCAGCCTAAAACCACGACACCTAGAAAGGATGCTGTTGTAAAAATAGGTAAAGGAAGTTAAGATGCTTCTGGTAAATAAACTGTGACCATCTGTCCAGACAGTTTTTGTTTTCCAGTTTTTGCAACCTGATTTTCTTAATTTTTCTTTCTTTTTTTCTTTTTCCCCCCCTCAATTATTGTCCCTCTGTCAAAATCCCCATACTGCTAAATGCCCCAAGCTTTCTTCCTTGCTTTGGTTGCTGGATGTGACACCTACTTTGTGAAAGAGGCTTTTGCATTCTGACCATCTTGCCCTATAATGAGCGCTTTAATTCTTCCTGATTTTCAGCATTATTTAGCTGCCATTGATTATTATATCTGACCTCCAGCTGCTGGTGCAGAAGTTGCAGACCTCCTGTAATCTATGTGTCAGATTTTCCAAGTGTCGTGGATGCCTCGGATACTTAGAAAATTTCATGTGGCAGTAGATGAATATGCTTGGGCAGCTGAATATGTCCCCTGGAAAATAAGATTATCACAATTTAGACAAATTTCAGAATGAGACAGACGCCATATATGCTCATTTATGTCCATATGAGCTCACAAACTGTATGTTCTCATTTGTCTTTACTAACTACAATGGGAGAATTGGGTAGCTACCTGAGATAAAGACATCTAACTTCAGGTACTTAAGATTTTTTATACGAGTTCTATTTCCACCAAAATGAATGCTGAAATTATTTAGCTACTTCAAAGTTACATTCAAAACAGACATTGAAATATACCAGGATATTCAGAAAGTCAGAATACTATTCACAAGCTGACATAGTTATTAACCCAAATTTGTCACACTACTTGCATTGTTTATAATCCTTTATATTGTTGTAACAGTTTGTGTTCTTCGGTATTGTGACAAAAACCTGCGGAGGAAAAAAAACCACACCCCAAAAAACAAAAACTGAAGAAAGAAAGGCTCCAGGCAGACTTCGCATGGTATAGAATAATGATCACAAGATCTTTTTGACCCTTCCTAGACTTTTCTTTGTTAGGTCAACCTGAAAGTTATTTGTAGTGGTAACATATCATACATTTTGGATAGGAGTTACATTCAGATGTGTGACACATTACAATCGGTTCCTTGAAACTGGTTTTGCTACCTCTACAGGTGTGTCAGTGCAAGACAAGAATTTTCCCTGATGAAAAGAGATTTCTCAGTCATCACTGTTTCCTCAGGAAGCTGAAAAACTGACAAAAACATGTTAAGTGTCATTTATCTCCTTTATGGTCTATAAGAAGGTCCTTTGAAACCATTCCCTTCACAATGCAGCAGACAGACACTGCAGCATACCCCAGGATGAAAGAGAGAGAAAGGTGGATGCAGTGATTTTTTCATATTAGGGCCATTCTGATAAGAGAAAAGTTGGGAGTTAGGTATGTGGAGCTTTTTTCTCCACCCAATAACAATAGTTATGTTATAGTATGTTATTGACTTCAACTGATCACTTTTAAAGTTTTAGCTTCTTTTGTTGCTTATTTTGTTAATATAGAAGCTGTGAATGCCTTCTTCAGTGAATTTGTTTAAAAATTTGCATTTCTTCCACTTTTTCCAGTCAGTTATGACCATGACCAGCCTACATCACTACTTTTAACTGACTTTAATTTTTCTGGTCACAGTAGTTTGTCTGGATTCCAGAGGTTAAAAGATTACAATCACTTCTGCTTTTCTGAGATCAGCTTTGGTTTAATTAGGATTCTACTAGATAAACTAATGTAAATCTGGCTTCATTTTATGCATATCATTGATTAGACATTGTGGCTTTTCGATACTTACAAGTGGATTAAACGAAAAACGGAGAGAGACTTTTTACAAGGGCCTGTAGCAATCGGATGAGGGGCAATGGTTTTCAACTGAAAGAGGGTAGATTTAAATCAGATATAAAGAAGGAATTATTCATGAGGAGGGT
This sequence comes from Tauraco erythrolophus, assembly GCF_009769465.1. Classification (NCBI taxonomy): domain Eukaryota; kingdom Metazoa; phylum Chordata; class Aves; order Musophagiformes; family Musophagidae; genus Tauraco; species Tauraco erythrolophus. The sequence goes on along the minus strand of NC_141465.1, from coordinate 93,623,515 downwards.
GGTGAGACACTGGAACAGGTTAGCCAGAGAAGTTGTGGACTTCATTAGAAGTGTTCAAGGTCAGGTTGTATGAGGCTTTGAGCACCCTTATCTAGTGAGGGCTGTCTCTGCCCACTGCCGGAGAACTGGACTAGATGATAATTAAAGGCCCCTTCTAACCAGAATCACCCTATGACTCTATGATTCTATATTCTAAGTACCTCATGCCTTGAATATTTCAGTAAGCAATGTCACTCAGGTTGTCTCATATATGTTTTAATTTGTATGTACGTTTGTATGTGGAAATACCTATGTTAATACAAGGTTTGATGAACTCAGCAATGAAATCCTAGCTCTGTCTACTCATTTACATCAAGATTGTATTTTGCATTTTTAATGTTCATGTAAGACAATTAACTTCAATAATTGTATATAGGTGAGCAGAAAAAATTGCTCAGTGATATTTTATACTAAAAGACCAAATTCCTCTTCTCTTTGGAGAAGGCAAGGAGAGGTGAAATGCCCCGTATGTAAGCAAGTAACAGGAATGCATGGAGCTCTGCCTAGGTACAGGAGTTGATCCAGCTGAGAGCTTGTTTGTCAGGATTGAAGAGCAATCTAACATATTGTTGAGTGTCTGCTATAGACCATTCCACCATGAAGAAGGGATAGATGAGGACTTTTTCAGGTTACCAGAAGAAGCCTCATGTTCAGAAGCCCTGGTCCTCATGAAGGACTTCAGCAATCCTGATATCTGCTGGAGGGACAATCCAACAAGACACAAACAATGCAGAAGATTTCTGCTTTACGCTGATGACAACTGTCTGACACAGGTAGTCAAGGAGCCAACGAGGGGAAACATTCTACTGGACCTCTTTACTAACAACAAAGCACTGGTCGGAGATGAGAATGTTGGAAGCAGTCTTGGCTGTACTTACCATCATAATTTTGAGAGGAGAGAGCAAAGCAAATAGAAGGATATCAGTCCTGGATGTCATGATGTATTTGGTTTGTGTGGCAAGGTTTTGGTAGTGGGGGTCTACAAGGGTGGTTTCTGTGAGAAGCTGCTAGAAGCTTCCCCTGTGCTCGATAGAGCCAATGCCAACCGGCTCCAAGGTGGACTCACTGCTGGCCAAGGCAAAGTCAATCAGCAACGGTGTTCGTGCCTCTATGATGACATATTTAAGGAGAAAAAAAAAAAAAAAATCTGTGCAGTTGCAGCCAGTGAGAGGGGTGAGAATATGTGGGAGAAAAAACTCTGCAGACACCAAGGTCAGTGAAGAAGGAAGGAGAGGAGGTGTTCCAGGCTCCAGAGCAGATTCCACTGCAGCCCATGGTGATGATCATGGTGAAGCAGGTTGTGCCCCTGCAGTCCATGGAGGTCCATGTTAGAGCAGATATCCACCTGCAGCCTGTGGAGGACCCCACAGTGGAACAGGTACCTGTGCCTAAAGGATGCTGTGACCCTGTGGGAAGACCACACTGAAGCAGGCTCCTGGCAGGACCTGTGACCTCATGGAGAGAGGAGCCCACACTGCTGTGGGGGACCCACACTGGAGCAGGGGAAGAATGTAAGGAGTCCTCCCCCTGAGGAGGAGAGAGTGGCAGAAACAACATATGAAGAGCTGACCGCAACACCTATTCTGTGTCCTCCTGCACTCCTGGGGGAAGGAGGTAGGGAATTCAGGAGTAAAAGTAAGCCAGGGAAGAACAGAGGGATTGGGGGAAGGTGTTTTAAGATTTAGTTTTTATTTCTCATTATCCTACCCTGATTTGATTGATTATAAATTAATTACCCTAAGTCAAGTCTGTTTTGCCCATGACTGTAGTTGATGATTGATCTCCCTGTCCTTTACTTGACCCATGACTCTTTCATTGCATTTTCTCTCCCCCGTCCAGCTGAGGAGGGGAGTGACAGAGTAGCTTTGGTGGGCACCTGGCATTCAGCCAGGGTCAATCCAACATGTATGAGAGCAGACCTTGGCCTGTTCAGGGATCTGTTTGGAAGAATCATAAGGTATATTGTCCTGGAAAAATGAGGGGTAGAGGACAGCTGGTTGATTTTCATGGATCAAGAACAATCCATCCTGATGAGAAGGAACTCAAGCAAAGACAGCAGGACCTCTGGATAGGCGAACAAAGAGATTCTGACTAAATTTAAACATAAAAAGGAAATATACAAGAAATAAATTCAGGAACAGGTGACCAGGAATTAAAAATAGAGACAGTGTCTAAGCATGCAGGAATCTTGTTGAAACATAGAAAATAACTTTTTTCTGTAAAGGTAATCAAACACTGGGACAGGTTGCTCAGAGAGGTTGTGGTGTCTCCATCCTTGGAGACATTCAAATCCTAACTGGACATGGCCCTGGGCAACCTCGTGTAGCCGACCTTGCTAGATCTCCAGCAATAACTTCCAGCCTTCAGCATTCTGTGATTCTGTGACTCTATTATTGTACATGTATTTAGCTTTTCATGACCCAGGTGGAGTTAGATTCTTCATGTAGATAAAATGGAAAATGCAGGCAATAGGTCACAACTCTAATTTTATACTCATATTTTTAACCATATACTCTTACACTTCCACTTTTCTCTGAAAATATATATCAGTATTTTATTCAGAATTAAGCTAATATAGAAAAATGAGAGAGGAATTAAACTAAGAAAATGTGAATATAAGCTATAAGATTTCCTGCTGGAAAACACAGAATAAGGTCAGCAAAACTGCCAAGGTCTGGTAAGCAGCTGAGTTATTAACGATGACAAATTGCCAACCATATTGCATTTTATTGGATATGTGAGTCCCCGTATGAAACTCCTGCTTCACCACATGCAAAACGGAACTGATATAATTGTATTGTTCCCTCTTGTGTTGAAAACTCCATTTATTCATCTTCAGCCAAATTCCACCCACTATATACCACTTTTAAAATCTCCCCTTCTTTTTTTCCTGATTCTGAAGTCCTCACAATTTCAAAGTTTTTTGCCACTTTTAAGAAGATGTGGCAAAGTTACTGGGATCCTTGGGCAAAATTCTGCATTTCCAGTTCAAATATGATTCTAAATTCAGGCTGCCTAAATGAATTCATTGAGGCCAGGTAGAAATATGAATGTGTTGTCAAAGCAAAAAGGCCAAAGGCACTGAGAAAGGATTGCGGTTTGATACTGCTCTCCAAAATCGATCAGAGAGACATCTTCTGGCGTGACACACATTGTGTGCTTCTAATAGAGGATTACAATTCTGAGAACCAAGGTGTGCTCTCGGGGGTCCAAGTACAAATGGTGTTCAAGGGGAGGTATGCAGGTAGTCTAGATGTCATTTTGTACAGACCTGACATGTGATGAAGACATCTGTTATAGAAATGTCAGTAAAGCTACGGAATTTGATGAGTTTGTATGCCTCCAGTCTTGTGTACTGTTTTGAACTAAGACGGTCCTTGATTCTGTTCTGGTTCTTATTTAAAACTTTTTTATTCACTATACTTGGATGTAGCTCTATTTAATAATGCTGTGCTCATTTACTTTAAAGAAGAATCTGTGCAAAATGAATATATATATATTTACTTTATTTTTTCAAAGCAAAAGAATTCCAAATGCATGTAAATTGTAAATCTATTTTTCTTTTGTATTTTCCTGGTCTGATGACATTTATTATGAATCTGGCAATTTTTTATTCCCATTATATACATTTTTTTTTTGTTTCTAGGCCTATAAGAATAAAGATTTTATGCTAATCAACAAAAAAGATACCATATTTTTCCAGTTTGAACATTAAATTCCTGTGTCATTCAGCAGATGATTGATTACTTCAGAGCTTTCTAGTCAATTTAAGAATAAAAACTGAAAACAAGAAAAAAGTTAAATAATGCTAATAGGTTTCTTATTAAATTTATTCCCACAAAACATCCTTGTCCTGCACAATAGCCTTGTCTCTAAATCAGAGAGTCATGGGCTTGACAGACGGACCACTCGGTGGATAAGGAATTGGCTGGATGGTTGCACTCAAAGAGTTGAGGTCAGCGGCTCGGTGTCAAAGTGGAGGTCAGTAATGAGTGGTGCTCCTCAGGGGTCAGTATTTGGGCCGGTGCTGTTCAACATCTTTGTTGGAGATATGGAGAGTGGGATTGAGCGCACCCTCAGCAAGTTTGTTGATGATATCAGGCTGTGTGATGTTGTAGAAGATATGCCATCCAGAGGGACCTTGACAGGCTCGAGAGATGGGCCTGTGAGAACCTCGTGAAGTTCAACAAGGTCCTGTACATGGGTCAGGGCAATCCCATGCACAAGTACAGGCTGGGCGGAGAATGGATTGAGAGCAGTCCTGAGGACAAGGGCTTGCGGGTGTTTGTGCTGGTTGATGAGAAGCTCAACATGAGCCGGCAATATGCACTTGCAGCCCAGAATGCAAACCGTATCCTGGGCTGCATCAAAAGAAGAGTGGCCAGGAGGTTGAGGGAGGTGATTCTGTGCCTCTACTCTGCTCTCGTGAGGTACCACCTGGAGTCCTGTGTGCAGCTCTGGGATCACCAACACAAGAAGGACATGTAGCTGTTGGAGCAAGTCCAGAGGAGGGCCACAAAGATGATCCAAGGGCTGGAGCACTCCTCCTATGAAGACAGGCTGAGAGAGTTGTGGTTGTTCATCCTGGAGAAGAGAAGGCTCCGGGATGATCTTCTAGCAGCCTTCCAGTACCTGAAGTGGGCCTCCATAACAGCTGGAGAAGGACATTTTACAAGGGCATGTAGTGATTAGACAAGGGGCAATGGATTTAAACTGAACGAGGGTAGATTTTGATTAGATCTAAGGAAGAAATTTTTCACTTAGAGGGTGGTGAGGTACTGAAACAGGATGCCCAGAGAAGTTGTAGATGCCCCATCCCTGGAAGTGTTCAAGGCCAGGTTGGATGAGGCTTTGAGCAACCTGGTGTAGTGGAGGGTTTCCCTGTCCGTGGCAGGGAGGTTGGAACTAAATGATCTTGATGCTCCCTTCCAACCCAAATCGTTCTGTGATATTATGATTCTATTCCAGATCACTGAAAGCATAAACTAGTCTGAAGAGGTGACTAGTATACACTCTTTAAAACTAGTAATAATAAATAATCTACAAAATATTTCTATCAATAGATGCTATTGGCATTAAAAGTGACTTAAATGAAAACTAAATACGATGTACAACTGAGATCAAAGTCTGGGATTTAAGTTTTAACTTGTTTTGGTTTTATTTCATATGCCCCCCCACTCCATGAGCTTTTGGATTTAATAAATATGTGGTAGATATATATATATATATATCTCACTACAGGAATAATAAAAGTAACATCAGTATTGAAGTGTTATTTTCATACAATTTGTTATTCAATATCTGTTTGGGTTTTTTTAATAGAGCTATCCCATGATTATTAAAATTTTGTAACACCTTCTTTCAAGTTCAAACCTCTAAATATGCATTGTATTTTGGAAATGGAATTGCAGACTGATGAGACATTTTACTTTTGAAACTGCTGACAGAAACTTAACTGTGACAGTCTGCCTGTAAACTTTATTATAATATGATATACTGTATCTATATTAACCTGAAAATGGTCAGAGTTGGTTATTTTTCTTGTGAAGAAATGGACATCCTCTCTCTTTTTTCTTTTTTTTTTCCTCCGTAAATTTGTTTATATCGGGTCACATTTACTAGGCCATATCATATTTTTTTGAAAAAAAATACAGTAATATTAGCCTCCTTTGAGTAAGTGGTATTAAATTAGTAATTAAAAAAAAACCCAAATAAAATAGCTTAGTGATTTATATGCTGACATACTCCTTTTAGCTACAGATGTAAATTCGTATGGAAGTTGTAAGAGTTAGGCTTTTTATGTAGAATGTTATTGTGATTTAAGAAATTGTAGATGGGGACCTCAGTAATATTGGGGATGACGACAGAAGACAGAGGGATAGAAAGAGCGAGAAATGAGGAGAGGGGAGAGAGACTAGAGACTAGGCATTTATGTTCCTGACCCTTCATCGGCTGGAGCCATATTCAAGGCTCTGCCTCTGTCACTGATCATCACTGATGCCTTAGGAACTTGGATGTACTTTTAGGAACCCCGCTAGCTGTGGTTGCATGCCTCAGAAGCTCTCTCAAATTCCAGCTCTTCAAAGAACTGGATTCACTCAGCGCTACCTCACCATAAGGCTTGACTTGACAGTGGATGTCGTATTTCTTTATTGTACCATACAGTAGATACCAGCTATAACAATGAAACTGTGGACCAAAAGGCATAAAAGGATGTTCAGTTGTAAGTAAAGAGGGAAGTGATAAACAAAAACACATCCCTGGTAGACATTGGATAACAGAGACAATGACAAAAATCCAAAGTTTCCAATTATTAACTGATGGGTGTCGTGGTTTTATAATAAAAGGACTGAGGGTCGAGACAAGAACAGAGGGAGCACCCACCAACCATGGTCCCGGACAAAACAGACTCAGTTTTCTTAAAACAAGACAATTTATTAACAGTTGCTTAAAAGGACAAAGGGAAACAAAACCGGTTACTTGAGAGGATAAAGAGAAAACAAGGCCAGATCTTAGAAAAACACCTCCCCACCCCCCTTTCCTTTTGTTCCTGGCACTGCCTTCCCCCCAGCGGCGCAAGGGGACAGGGAATGGGGGAGTGCAGGTCAGTTCATCCATGTTGTTACCACCGCTCCTTTCTTAAAGGAGGAGGAGTCCTTACACCATTTTCCCTTGCTCCAGTGGATCCCCTACTCACGAGGAAAACTCCACAAACTTCTCCAGCGTGAGTCCTACCCGCAGGATGCAATCCTTCCCCATCGGATCGCTCCAGTGCGGGCTTTACCACAGTCTCGGATTCTTAGGGAGTTGTTGCCACTCGCTTCGGCGTGGATCGTCCCATGGACTCTAGATGCCTCACGACCTTGTCGTGCATCCCAAGCTCCATTATTAACAGTTACTTATCGTGCATCCCGTGCTCCACGGCCTCTCTAAGGCTCAGGCATCTCTTCCCTGACTTGGGTTTCTCTACAGGCCGCGAGTGGGTCTCTGCTCTGCCGAGCCCATCTTGTCTGCAGGGGGGCCACCTGCCGTCTCGCCACCGGTTGCAAGGGAAAACTCAGCTCCAGCACACCTCCTCCCGCTCCATCTGCACTGACCTGGTGTCAGTGTGGCCGTTTCTCTCAGATCTCAGTCCTCTCTGGGTGAACTCGGCCCAGAGGTCACCCCGGGAGTGGGGTGCTCCCTGAGTTCCCCAAGCGACTCCGTCGCCGCCATCTTGAGCATGTGGCGCCAGTCTGGCACGGGCAGCCGCCTGGCCGGGGCCAGGGAGTGAGGGCAGCGCCCTCCTCCTTTCTCCTTGCTCCTGGGCAAAAGAACCTTTTCCTGTTCCTTTATCCCAACTTAAATAGGGCAATTCGCAGAGGTGCCGATGATTGGCTCAACCCCGAGGGGGGTGGGAATCCGATCTGGTGGCACAGGGAGCAAATCCCCTCTCCTACCACCAGAACTCCCTCCCCCACAAGGAAATATCACAATGGGCCATTGAGAAACTGCAAGCACGCCTTTGGAGAGGGCCAGCCTGGTTTTTGCAGCTGATAAGAGAGAGGAATCTAGAAGAGTACAAGGATTTGGGATACTTGAGGGGGACCTGTGGGACTGTGTAAAGTTTATGAAGGAATGTTTAGGGGAAGAGGACCGGGAGGAACAAAGGAAGATCAGGCAGAAGGGGTATAAAAGAGGCCACTTGTGTGTAAACCTGTTCTAGCCAGTACGCTTGTGTGACCAAGCCCAGCATGTAATCACCCCACCCATCAATTTCTAATTAAATCCTTTCTTAATGATATCTCTGTGTAATCTCACTATCTATCCATGTGTGTCTGTGCTGTGAGGACACAGTGCCAGCTACTGGGGGACCAGCATGAAGGGACTGGATGCCAGTTGTGGAGGTCAGACCAGGGGTGTGGGCACCCCTGACCTGTGGTGTCAGCTATTGGAGTCAGTGAGGTTTTAACCTCCAGATACTGAGCAGTGTGTGTCCCAAAAAGCAGCTACTGTGGGGGACTGGGCTGAATGAGGGACTCGGCAATGGATCAGAACCATGAGTCACAGCCCATGTGCCAGGCGTTGGCTGCTGGAGGTGAGTGTGTGTACCTTCCCCAAACCAGGTGTGCGTGGGGTGTGCGTTTGGATTCACTGGCAAACTCCAAGTTAGACCAGACAGTGAGTAGGAGGCCCCAGGTACGGGCGGGGGTATCAGGAGTTTGGAGGATCCACACTGGTATTTGGGGGAACTCATGAGAGTGAGGTGCCTGTGGGACAAGTGTGTGAGTGCTGTGTGTTTGTAGTGAGCACCAGCTGGACCAGCCAATGAGTTGGGACCCTGTGGGGCTGATAAGGAGGCTGACATCCAGGCAGGGATGCTGGGTAGGCAGAGGGGCTGTACTGGTGCTAACTCCTAAACTGTACATGCTGTTGCATTGGTCTTTTATGGTAATTTTAGTGAATTGTTAGAGAAAAAATATTTACTTAAAAAAAAAACGAACAACAAACGAAACCTGGAAAGTTCATTATCTGCAACTGCACTTCAGTGCTTGCTGTTAAGAGCTTTTCCATTCCTCTTTCTGAGCTATATCACATCTCACTTGTTTGATTTGCTCATCTCAAGTAAAAGATTGGAAACAACATATTACTTAAAAGTATGTTCAAACACAACAAATGTGATAATGAATACTTAGTCTGTAAGAAATATTGAAGAAACTGTTTTCTGTAGATAAAAATTTTTGTTTGAGTTGACTTCTGGTGCCGGCAGCTTTATTAATTTCCAGTTTATAATATTTGTATTGACTGTACAATAGTACTGTAGACAATAACAGTTAACTATGCCTTAAATTATTTGGATGTTTTTTGAAAAAAAAAAAAAAAAATTCAATTCACTTCAAGCCAAATTATTAATATATGTTTATTAGATATTCATGTCTCCTTTCCTTTTTGGTTCTTAGATATACTGCTGTCCAGCAATACTATTGTACTTTTTTCCTTTTCTTTCGTTTCTCCTTCTCCTTCTCCTTCTCCTTCTCTTTCTCCTTCTCCTTTGCCTTCACCTTCGCCTTCACCTTCTATTTCACTTTAATCTTTCTTTTCCCTTTCTCCTTCCTCCTTGCCCTTTCCCTTATTCCTTTTCCCTTTTTGTTTTGATTTTCCCTTTGCCTTTTTCCTCTTTTTTCTGTTCCCTTTTTCTTTTTGTCCCTTTTTCTTTCTTCTTTTTTCTTTTTTTGTTTTTCTTTTCCTTTTTTCTTTTCTCCTTTTTTCTTTTTTTTCCTTTTCCCCTTTTTTCCCTTTTTTTCCCTTTTTTCCTTCTTTTTTCTTTTTTTCTTTTTCTCTTTTTCTCTTCTCTTCTCTTCTCTTCTCTTCTCTTCTCTTCTCTTCTCTTCTCTTCTCTTCTCTTCTCTTCTCTTCTCTTCTCTTCTCTCCTCTTCTCTCCTCTCCTCTTCTCTCTTCTCTTCTTCCTTCTTCCCTCCCTCCCTCTTTTCCTTCTTCCCTCCCTCCCTCTTTTCCTTCCTCCCTCCCTCCCTTCCTTCCTTCCTCCCTTCCTTCCTTCCTTCCTTCCTTCCTTCCTTCCTTCCTTCCTTCCTTCCTTCCTTCCTTCCTTCCTTCCTTCCTTCCTTCCTTCCTTCCTTCCTTCCTTCCTTCCTTCCTTCCTTCCTTCCTTCCTTCCTTCCTCCCTTCCTCCCTTCCTCTATCTCCATTCTTATTCTTCTCTTCTTCTCTCCCTTCCTACTTTCTTCTTTCCTAGTCTCCTTCCCTCTTTCTCTCCTGTATATTTGGTAGGTAAACACCCATTTTTTGTTTGTTGAGGGCCACTCCATGCAAACATGAATGGCATTATTTATTGGCTGTTAAATAAAAAAGAACAAAGTATCTATTACAGTCTTGTCTATCCTGCCTTTAGGGAGAGGCCCTGCTGCGAACTCTACACTGAACCGTGTCTTGGCAGTGGCTTGTAGAGAGCTAGTTAGAGTGATCTAAAATAGGCTGAGAGAGCAAGTTAGCAATTAACCAGTATGAATTAATTGGGGATCCAATGCTTGATTTCACTCCCTGACCTTGTTTTACATACAGATAGATGCACCTGCACTACATTAAACTAAATATTGAAGCTGTCTCATGGATCTGTAATAATGTGCTTGGTTTACTCTTGCTTAAACAGCACACCTATTAATGTCTAGTATCATTTCTCCAAATAGAATAAAGTCTCACACTGAACAATTTGATTGTGTAGCAAATATGATACTATATTTAAATGACTTGTGGTGTGCTGTCTATCTTTGTCCCTTCATTCTGTAAATTACAGATTAAGTCAGTCTGTAGGGATGAGAGGAATGGTGCAAACACAGAGTCTGATGGGAGAGATACATAGCCTTGAGGGATAACCTTGGAATGAGTCACCAGTTCTCTAGTTTAGATGGTGTCGTGGAGCCCTCCACAACCGTTGGACATGTGTTTAGAAAATCAGTTTCTGCTTTTATACCAGATGATAAGTGTATTTTACACACTATTCACCTCTTTTAATACAGAAAAACTCGAAGTGTTGTTGCAAAGAAGTCTCACTGACTTTGTGCTGCAAAATGAAAAAAAAAAAAAACAACAATTATATGCTATGAACTGTATTTTCTTTTTTAAGAATGTATATTTAACACATTGTTTTAGTTTCACAAGGGAGAGTGAATGCAACTTGCAGGCAGACTAAGAATGAATATTAAGAATTAAATCAAAAGATCTTAAATGGAAAGAATCCATTCATACAAATGCAGATTCAGGATTTTTTCTTTCAGATTCTCCTGATCGTAAAAATCTAGGGTTATTTTTGATGCTGTAAGTACTTAATTATTCTGCCATGGGAAAGTCTTATTAAACCTCTGAAACATTATTTCATAAACCCTTAAATATTTCTGTTGCTATCTATAGTGAGCAGTTTACTAATGTGGACTAGAAACAGTACTTGCTTATATAATTTTTTGATAGCATCACTTCATTGAGTGCAAGGTGTCACTATGGCATAACAGTGTTTTAACACAGTGCAAATTAAGCCATTTGTGAGCATCTGAAATTGAAAGATTGGATTAGTTTTTGAAATTTAAAATCAGATTTTCTTTGTAACAGCAGCTCCATTATTTCCTATAGGCAGATAAGCTTGGTAAGCTCTCTTTTTGTGTGAACTAGGTCTAAAATTTCCTGTCTTTCCAAATGTGAACTGATATAAAGGCTTAATATTTTGTAGTACGTACTCACTGATATCTTGGATAAGTAAGAATTCTGTTCAGCTCATAATGTCTTCTGACTTTCATAGTATTATGCCACCCACAGCAAGGGTAGGAGTACAGTTCAAAGAAGAATTTCCTTTCTGTAACTTGTGTTTAGCATGAGGAATTAAACATATGGATTTCACCTGGAATATACATATACATATTTTGACATATACAGTTTTATAACTATGTATATCCTATAGCTATATATTTACATGTGTATTCCAGTTGCTCATATTTTCTCCAGATATAGACAGCAAACATGACCTGACGTAAATATAAGGCATAGCAATTTTCAAGATACTCTAAGGATGCAGATTTTTTGAGCATCTAAGTTATTTTTAAAGCTGCAAGCCCTCCTTACTCATAACTATAATGAAACTGGTTCTCTGCTATAATATCGGATTGGTTGTGTGAGGCTTAAAGTGTTGGTATAATCCCTGATTTTAGAATTTATCTACTCTATGTCTGCTGGCTGTAAGCAAACTGAAGGATGCTGAGTTGTGCTTCTGATTTGAGTCTTACTCTGGAATTGAATTTGCTCTTCACCCCGAGTTTTATTAGTATACCGCAAACTACATTTATTTTCAGCAAAGATGTGCAAGGCAAGGTAAGTGTGTGTGGTAGGTAGCTGGTGGGGGGTAAAGAAATGGAGGAAATTATTTCTGTAATGGTTTCTGAATGTCAGGATGCTTCTGCTAATATAGTTGTATTTCGGTTTCTGCTGAAGTTTACTAGGAAGGAATTTACTTGAAACATTTTTGTCCAACAGTTGCCACATCACTATAATGTCAAGTTGAGCGTGGCTCTTTTACAAATTGTGGAATTAACTGAATTTCTAGCAGTAGAAAAGAAAGCAGAGTGCTTACTACAAAACTGCTCATCCATCAGTATCTGCCAAGCCTGAATCCTTGATAATATTTCCAATCTCAAAACTTTTTGTCATGTTTAGACACCTCCTGTTTTAGTGCCACTGTATAACAGTACACATGGCACAGCACTGATTGTTCATTGCATTATCTATTGAATAATATGCTAGATTGAGCCTGTCCCTCTTACTAACATCACCCCACTGCTCAATATATAAAAGTGCAATTGTTGTGTTCTTTGAAAGTAAATACTGATCTGATTTTCCTCTCATGGGCAGCTTTCTCCAAAAGCCTTTGCCTTCTAAACTCAAAATCTCTTAAATATATATTTTTCACATTAATATTTAAGCCCTAGGTACTTGATTAGCTCATAATCTAAGGTTTTGCTTTTTCATGAAACTCTAATCAAACAAGCTTTTATAATGTATTCTTATAATCGTGTGCATGACGTTCATTTTAAGCCCAAACAGGTAAATCCTTTTGCAGGTTATTTTCACCATGTTGTTTATAATAGATGCACCGTCTGCCCAACATGTCTACTTCAGACCCTTTGACATTATAAGATACGTAAGAGGTCATTTCCTATTGCCTTGGACAACATTTTATCTTCCAAAATCAACCGTTGAACAGGTAAGAGTGTATTTCAAGGCGATTCCCTGCCTTTCAGAGGTCAGCGTGGTTCAGTGGCATTAGACTTTACTGTTTCTGAAGTGCTTTGAAATACCTCAGGAAAAAAGTAGAAAATATCACCGAGTTAGGGTTTTTTGTTTGGTCTTTTATTTTTTATTTTTTTCTGAATGGAAATGATTAGAAAAGAAAGGGAGTCTTTCTTCTCTTTCTGAGAGATTTAGCTATTGTCTTACTGGCACAATATGAGCCATGGTCCAGTCAGATATACATTTAAAAAATACGGACATTTATATGTATACAAACACAAAAAAAATATGCATAAACTGGGTTAGGAAGACAAATCAAACCCATACAATTTTACTGAAGGAAAAACAGTGTAAGATTTGCATTTTCTGGTGGAACTGCTCGTATAGACATTTGGAGAAAACTTTGTACGAAACATCTTGACTGTCACGATGGATTTGACCCAGATTCAAACTGTTTTAATTGCTTTGTGATGAAAATTTAATCTCTTGAATAGAATGCACTTATACATTTTCAATAGTCAAATCTCTGTTAACGTCTATGAATTTCAGTTAATTCAATGTGCATAATAATACAGATTTCAATTTTCAGATCTATGTAATTCAGGAAGTAGAAATAGAAAATAAGACAAGTCCTAGTTTCCTATATTTATATTTTTTCTTTATCTGCATTTGCATATACTTAAAATAGTTGGAAATTTACTGCACTATATTCAATGGCTCAATTAAGTTTTAAAAATTAATATAAAAAGTCTTAGATTTTATGATGTTAAACACTTGTACCTTGACCTTTCATTTGTGTTGGCAATACAAATGTAAATGAACAAACTCATGGAGTGTAAGATATGAAAACAATATGTGATGATACATCTGTATGAGACAACTGTTCCTGTTACCCAGAGCCAAGTAAAATGACTTCAATATGGACAATAAACAACATATTACTTGTTTTCCGTTTTTTCTCTTGCTAAATCATAAACAGTGCTAACTCACAACGAATGAAATATGATACAAAGATAGAAGCTTTTTTTACATCAGTTCTAAAGGAAAATTAACAGAAAATATAATTTTCTCTAAAATAAAGAATCTAAATTCAGTGTCTGCTGCTCACTCATTCATTGCTTCTCTTAGAAAGTTTAGGAAATTAGGCTGAAACATCCCTATCTGTAATAATTATTTAAAGAGGTCTGACCTGCATTATTCATCTCCTTTCTTTGCTTCCTTTTATAATAAAATTTACTTGTCTTATGTTTATTAATTTTATATGTGGACATAATTGAGATAGGTGGATGAAACTTGACACCTGCATGAACTCTCCTGTATTTTGAATGGTGATGCTGCTGAAGACATCAGCAAGAAATATCTCTTCTTTTTACTAGCCTGTGGCAGATTTAGTAAATATCCTCTTTACCTGAATCAAGATGATCTTTTTTTTTCTGTCATTTAGGGAATTAAGTACCAATGATCACCCCAGGATTCTGATCCATTAAAGACGATAAGTAGCATGAGATGCCTGATTAAATTATTACTCTAAAACCAATGTGGACTTATCATTAAACATTATACTACAGATTTGGGCAATAATGCAGCTCACCAGCTGACTGTTGAACAGAAGATGGGTTTATAAGTGCGGAGCTAAATTCAGTATACCATTCCAAAATTTAAATTCCAAGTCATGATTTGAGGACGTTTTGGTTTCAGATAAATACAATAAGAAATTACATAGAACTCAGTAATTAGAGCATTAGTTTTTATTCACAGTTTCTGGGAAATTATTCATATCGTGTTGAATTTAAATTCTCAGTGAATTATCTAAGGCAATTGGGACATCACATAGATTTTTCAGCCTGACTTTTAGCAACAAATGAAGGCTGCAGCGGGCTTATGTAAAGTTAGAACTTAAGATTTATTATAGTCTTCAGCATTCATAAACCCATTTCTGTTTAGCCTTCCAACAACATGCTGTATCATGGCAAGAAACCAGCAAGCTATGATTATTGCCTGATATTGATTAATAATTTAGGCATTACAGTTGTCCTGGCCTTTATCCTGGAAGTGCTTTTTGTGAGCCCTGGCAGTTTATTAACAGATACACTGCTGGCAATTAGAAGATGTCGACTTTATATGGCTTTGTTGCCCATTCATCTATTTAATAAAGTATTTTCATTGTTTGCATTTGACTTGTGTTGAAACAGGTACAAAAATACTTGCACCTACAGTAAGATATAAATGCCTTACAATGGCTCTACTGTCATAGGAAATATATGTAGTGAGATAATTGTTTATTTAATGGAAATACTAAACATGAAGGATAAGATTGAATCTTGATTAGATTTCTCTAACATAGGACATTAAGTTTTAAAGTCAAAAAAGGATGTACGTGACAGTCTGGTCATTTATCGTTTTGAATAAAACAATTTGAAAAGTATTTTGTTAAAAATAGCTTCAATAGTTTTAGGTTTTAGAAAACAGTGGTGATGTGGATATTTTCTGCTCTCTTTTATTTCTTTTTGTGTGTCCAGTATCTGAATGGTGAGAGAACAAGCCATAACAGAGCAAATAAGTAGAGATTCATTTGGCATACATGAAAAGCTCACAGAAATATTTGAGGATTCCTAGTACAAATGTTCAGACTTATTTTAATCATATTTCAAAAGTTCTTATTTCAAATTACTTCAATATACTTACTGTTTAAATTAGATTGTGTGTTATTTTTCCCACAGAGCATATTTCTCTGCTGTGTTTGGAAAGGTATTTTGGGCATAAGCTAGTTGACATGAGTTATGTTATATTGTACACAGAAAAGGCACATTTGCGGTTCTCGATACAAAAGTTAATGATTTTCATCTATGGAATATGTACTACAATGCACAATAATGATTTGTAACCATTAATCTAAAAACATCTTCTCAAGCGTGCAAATATGAAACTATTTACACATAAAATGTAACAATTATTTAACACTTTATAAACTACATGTAGATTCACTTTTAACATAAAATATACAGCCAATACCTGTCAAAGTAACAGTTTTTAAACAAAAACATCAACAAAAATAATTCCTCATACTCTTATGATCTTATCTAATGAATGCAAAGAAAAATACAGTCAAGATGTACTGAATGATGAATATGGAAGATGACAGTGAACATTTGCTATAAATTACTTGGCCAATATAAATAATAAATAAATACATGCCAAAAGCAATGTATTCATGATCTGCAGAGGTCATTTTATGGAAAGAAAACTGAAAATCCTAACAATTTGTTGCATAACTATCTAAGGCAGTCACAAAATACTCAAAGACTTTCATAGATTTGCATATTACAATATTTAATTACAACTTCAAACACTTACTAAAGCAAGTCTAGGTTTAACTATTATAGACCATATGAAATTTATAGGTTAATGTATGCCAGTGACCTCACAGTGAAAACTGAGTAAGCAGAGAGCAGTAGTCTGGACATATTAAATAAAATTTTAGTAGCAATTAAACTGCAGAATGAGGTACTCAACGACTTCTTTGCAAGGTACTCAATGACTTTTTGCCTCAGACTCCACTGGCAAGTGCTGTAGTCACACTGTCCAATTCACAGACGACAAAGGCAGGGACTGGGAGAATGAAGAAACGCCCACTGTAGAAGAAGATCAGGTTCAAGACCATCTGAGGAACCTGAAGATGCACAAGTTCATAGGACCTGAGGAGATGCATCTGCAGGTCCTGAGGGAACCAGCTGATGAAGTTGCTAGATCATTATCCATTGTATCTGAGAAGTCATGGCAGTCCAGTGAAGTTCTCATCCACTGGAAAAGGGGAAATATAGGCCCCGTTTTCAAAAGGGAAAAATGAAGACCCAGGCAACTACAGACCAATCAGTCTCACCTCCGTGCCCGGCAAGAGCATGGAACAGATACTCCTGGAAACTATAATAAGGCATGTGAAATAAAAGGAGGTGATTGATGACAGACAATATGGCTTTACGAAGGGTAAATCCTGCCTGACTAATTTGATCACCTTCTGTGATGGAGTTACAGCATTGGTGGATAAGGGAAAAGCAACTGACATCCTCTACCTGGACTTATCCAAAGTATTTGATACTGTCCCACATTACATCCTGGTCTCCAAATTGGAGAGACATGGATCTGATGGATGGACCACTCGGTGGATAAGGAATTGGCTGGATAGTTGTACTCAAAGACTTGCAGTCAATGGCTCAACATCCAAGTGGAGGTTAGTGACAAGTGTTTTTCCTCAGGGGTTGGTATTGGAGTCCATGCAGTTTAATATCTTTGTCAATGACATAGGCAGTGGGATTGAGTGCACCCTCAGCAAGTTTGCTGATGACACCAAGCTGTGTGGAGTGGTCGACACGCTGGTGGGAAGGGATGCCATCTAGAGGGACCTTGACAGGCTGGAGTGATATAAGATTAGATTAGATAGATTTTGATTAGATATAAAGAAGAAATTTTTTACATTGAGGGTGATTAGGCACTGGAACATGTTGCCCAGAAATGTTGTGGGCACTCCATCCCCGGAGGAGTTCAAGGCCAGGTTGGATGAGGCTTTGAGCAACTTGATCTAGTAGAAGATGTCCCTGTCCATGGCAGGGAGTTGGAACTAGAAGATCTTGAATGTCTCCTCCAACCCAAATAATTATATAGTTCTACGATTTTATGAGTATAAACCTCACAAAGACAGGAAATATGTTGTTATTTATATATTTAAGACAGGAAAAAATATTAAATATCCTTTTTCTTAGTATTCTTTTTGTCTTAACAGTGGTGGCTACATGAAACATTTATGATGAATGAAAATGTAAGAATAAGATCTTTTATCCGAAGTTTTATAATGGTGAAACTTTTGCTTGGTTGATATGTAGTCTATTGTGACTAAATCAAGGGAAGAAACTTTCCACACCTGCTTGTAGAGGAGTTCTTTGTCCACTGCCTCTCACCTCTGTTACTATGGGACCATCTGAGGGAATCCACCATGACAACTTGCTACTGCTTCAGGAATTTGTACAGTTCTACCTGGGCAACATGCTGTAAGACATAAATTTGAACTAATTCTAATTTAATATCAGTAACTGTTTTCAGAAATAATGGTTAACAAGAGCCTTTGCAGTAAGCATTGGAATCACATTTTTGTGCTTTTTAGTTTTTAAAATATCACAAGTCTCTGCAATTGTTGCAATATTCTATGTCAGCAAAATACCATAGGAAGATCATATGTTTTGATTACTGAACTTTTTTGCAGAATATACAAAATCAAACAAACAAAAAATATTATTCCTTGGTTTAGAGACTAACAAACAATCCATTGAAGCACACACAAAAGTGAATCCATTCCCCAGTTGTAGCAATCTAAAAATTAGGTATCTAGTGTACTGTAGTTATAAGATAGTATGTAAATAAAAATGTCAGTAAAAATTATTCTGATTTAAATGAAGGCATTGAATTTTTATTGAATATTAAAAAATATTGTATAAAATGAAAAACATGCAAAGTGGAAGCAGAAGTGACAGCTACAAACCTGACGAAATCCAGCTGTAAGTCAATAAGTATGGTGTAAAAAACATATACAACAATAATGTCACATTTGTTTGATGACTCTTTCCTACCTATAAGTAGTAGCTATTCCACACAACTGACAGACAAAATATAAAACTTTGAGTTCACTAACTGATTTTTAAGAATGATCTTTGAATGATGAGTCCAGCAGAGAAATGAAGTCATAATTGGAAAGAAATAATTCTGTAACGCTTCAGTTCCCTTATTCAAAATCAAGGAATGGAAAAATATGACAAACAGAGAGAAATCTTTTGATTGTTACTTCAGAATAATCTTTTCTTGGATTAATTAAATTCCTGTGTTGAAGATGTAGCTAAGAAAATTTTACTTGGTAGCTCAGTAGAGAATTATCTGTGTGTGTGTTTGTCCTTGCATGTATATATAAAACTACAGTAGAAATGACAGAACAAAAATGTTCATTACACCTTTGTTTATCTCACAAAAGCTCTTCATAGAGAAAGGACATTTGAAAGTTACTACTGGTAGCATATGGAATAACGTATTCTATAAAGTTCATCCACTTGATCTGCTTGTCCGTCCATTTCAGTCTGATAACTAGAATCATAGGAAAAAGTGAAACAGGTAATCTCTTTTTTTCCAATATATTGCTTCGTGCACTTTTAAAATCTATTTTCCTATATGCCTTTAGGACTGTAGATATGTATGTGAAAATACACTTTATCATAGATAGTCTACTGTATGACATTCACTCATTTGCTATCACCTAAACCTCACATGGCTAAATTTCTATTTTGGAGTTCCTGTTAATCCATTGGGGATCTTCAAAATCACAATAGTTAGAGGCACTAATTTAATTTATTATTGGTTTCATCAATATGGAAAGAGTTATCAGTCTCCTTCTGATAAACTATTTATGTTACTTAACATAATCACTGACAGTTATTTGCTTGTAGCCATGTCTACAGAAGAATTATCAAGATGCATTGTATGGATTTGGATAATAAAATCAGTCTCATGCTGTCTCAAGCAGCAGGTTGGGAAAGGCTTGCTGAAATTTGCTTAAAGATTTCAAACGAAAAAATAAGGAAAATTTGGACAATCATAACTTTATGTAAAAGATAGACAAACTATGGAATCTTATAACATAAAGAATCTCTATCACATCATTTTAAATTGTCTTATTGGAAGATAGTGTTTCTGTCACATGAAGAAAGAAGGTCTAATAAGATTGCAATAAATTTATCCAAACCAATGAAGAAAGCCCAAAATAAGTGTGTAAAAGGACAACTCTTAGATGAACTAATATGTTGTCTTCTTTGTGGGAAAATAATCCTTGTAAAATTATGTACTTATAAACATAGGAATGTTAATTATCAAAATTAAAGTTGAGAAGTTGTGGATTGTCATCCTTGACAGCAATGGATAACAAGCTTTTTCAGTAATTTATGTGTAGGATATACTTTTCTGTATATTGGCACATGCTCTGATCAACTTTAGCAAGGAAAGAAATATAAGTAATTGCATCCTCTGGAAAGAGTGATGGCTACAGCCCATCTTTCAATCTCGAAATACAGAAAAAATGATTACAGTAAGATTAGCAGGAACTATAACAACAAAAAATACAATTCATTCCTGTTAAGTCGCCTAAAGGTTAAGTGGTTAGCTGGATCACCAACACTGGAATAACATAACCAAAAGAAAAAAAGAAGTCATTCAACTTACTGTCTTGAAGGAAATTGGGAATTGTTTAATAAGTCGTTCATTGTGTAGAGACTATTATATAACTCAAACAGTAAGGCCACAGGGGCAAACCTACTAATTAGCTATCAGTTTTCCTGTGATACTTGAAGTGAAAGTTATCTTTTCCTTCAGTTTTCTTCAGGAGCAGACATGAGCTACAGATGTTTTATTTTGATGAAGGCAAGATGCTAAACATCCTCTGTCAGGATGCCTGTTTTGTTCTTGATTGCTGCAATGAGCTATATTACTGAGGAAATGTTCTGTCCTTATACGTTTGTAGATAGACGACTTCAGATAACAACAAGCTATCTGAGGGAAAGGTTAACAGAATTGTACTTTCTGTTTAATAGGTAGTGAGATTCTCATTCGTTTAGTAAATGGATCAGAAAGATGTCTGTCTGCTGAGATAAAGACTCATCTGGCCTCTTAGGAATAAGAGAAATTTCAAGGAGCTATGTGGATTAATTATCAGGAAAACACTTACTTCTTTTGCTGATGAAAAATAAAGATGAGAAAAGGAAGAAACCTGAAAAAAAATCAAGAATGTGATTTATATTAATTATGCTTAAGTCACTTTAAGTTTAGATGAAATATTGGAACATTTCTGCTCAGCCGTATTGTCTGGATTTCAGAAAATACTAAATAAGTTTTAGCATATGCTGTCTGGATCATGTTTTTCTTTTTGTTGTTGTTTTGTTGTTGTTGTTGTTGTTGTTGTGTTTCTTAAAGGAAGGTAAAATCCATAAGTTTTCCTACTGCTGATGCCTTAAATGGGAAAAGAGGAGATTTTTGTCTTGACATGTACGCTTTACTTGACAAATTTCTGGTAGAAGCAGTGGTAGCTTCTCATGAAATAAAATTGTCCAAGAAGGAAAAAAAAAACAGAAATCCCTCTGCAATGGAGAAAGCAATATGAGAGAGAAAAATTAAATTCATTCAAACTGTGATATCTACAAACTCCCCTCTCTTCTGTGAAACCCACAACTCTTTCCTTCCAAAAGACATTGCTTCTCCTGGAGTTTAAAGGAGTACCTTATGCTGATTTTCATAGTGTAGGCAGCTCACCGAATCAGTACAGGTGAAACACAGTAAAAGTTAAAACACATGTTCCGTACCTAAGTTAGGGGGTCAGTTAATTTACTCGCATGTAGGTGCCTAGCAGCATTTGAGATTCCTGAAAGTAGCAGAGACATCCCTGTGGAACAAGCAGGTGTGATACACAGCTGGAGGACAGGTGCAATTTGTAAGGACGAATATCTCGGACAGTATTAGACACCTATGCATGGACAAGTGAGCTAAAACCTTAGGTATCTGAACTCTTTTACTGTGAGTGGCTGCTGAAGGCTTGATACAGTTGCCCAGTGTCATCTGAGATTTCTAGGGTATTGTGTCTGACCTTCAGACACAAGCAGCACAATGATAAAATGTGAACTATTTGTTTCATAACCATGCAATTAAGTGAAGAGATCCACACAGTGCCTCTGGCCTTCTAGAGCAACAACTGAAGGTCACTTCCTGTAAAAGAAGTTCGCAATCAATGTGGTTATGGGATACAAAGATTACGTAACTATCATTCTTGCTTTTTATGTTATGTGCATAAACGCTTATAGATATGCATGACAGTTACAGACAATCAAATGAAAGAGAAACAAAACACCTCTTCAAGTAATTAATACCTCCCCAGGAGATTAAAACCAAATACATAGTAGCTGTCATAGATTCAGAAAACTTAGTATTTTCTACAAGAAATTGTTCCTCAGACATTGACTTTAGAAATAAAAAATTACATCAATACTATAATCAGAAAATTAAAGCCTGAAGCATGATAAGGAAATTTAATTGATGTTTCTTATTTCTTTCTATTCTGTGTTAATGCTTTTTTTTTTTTTTTCTCCTCAATGTGCTAAATTATTAGTATTTTACTAACAGAGTTCATCAAATAAATGTAACAAGACTTTAAAATATTTTATGATTAAGTTAGTAAAGAATTATAGTTAGCTAAAATGCCATTTGTTAACTTCCTGGTAATCAATTAATATTTAGGTAAGCTGTACAAATATATTCTAGGACATTTTACAAACAGCCTGCAACTGGAAGGGCTGCTGAGAAGTAAGGGATTAACAAGGGATTTGAGGAATGATTTTACCGATGTGACTATTTAGATGATCTTGGACAATATTTTCACTTTAACAGAAGGCTGAGTGGACTTCAACATTTTTCTCTGTGTGATCAGATAAGGTGCATATTGGGTGACAAAGATTTTCCCCATCCTCTGTGTTTCCAACCTTAAAAAATACTCTAACGCACACTGAGCTGAATTTATTCTCTGGGGACATACTTGCCCACAACTTATCAAAATATACTGAATGCATTTGTTAAGAAATGTCAAGACTCCATTAGCTTAAACTAATACAGCGATTCCATTTTTACAGGACTTTCCTCTCTCCCCACTCCCAATGCACACATCCCTATCCCTACCTAAGGATAAAAAAAAAGATCCTAGGCAACCTGTTTCAGCTTTATATTTCACTCTACACTTCTTACAAACAGAAATATTTAAAATTAACTGAAAACTACACACTGTTACAGTCTAGTGGTATGTTATATATAACAAACCCTATTAAAGATAATTAACTCAAAAGTTTAAAGCTAGAAAGAAACATACAAAAATAATTAGGCAGCACAATGCCATTATAGGTGAATAAACAAAGAATTAATTGTACATAAATTGTAATGAACTATTGTACAGTTGTTTGTTTTACATGTACTTTCGATATATTTAAAATAGCTTGAAAATATGGTCTTCTGAGGAGATGATAAGACTTAATAAATGGAATTATTTTTCAGAGGGAGCTTGTATTCAGGTCTGACATTTCATTAGAGAGCTGAGATTAACTTCTGACAAAAAAGAAACGGACAGATGCATGGATTGAAGTACATAGAAACAATGACAGAAAACTGTGGATAGATGTGCATTAGCCCATTTAAAGCTTCAAAGCAGGCACACATTTATTTATTGTCCAGTTTACATATACTGAAAACCTGAAGGGGGTTCACATCTGTATGAAGGGAAAAAATTAAAATTGATTGCTGCCTGCAGAATGAGTTAAAGGAGAATATTATCGTATCTGTGTTTTATACACTGTAGCAAATACCACGGAGGAGAAGGAGTACAGCAAGGAGGTGTTGTCTGCTTTCTCTGAATGCATTTAGAGGCAGTGATGAATGAACAGTGTTATCTGGTGTTTCTGTTTGGATGGAAAAATCATCTTAGATCATTGTTGTTTACTCAATGGACATCTGGAGCATAGATCAAAACAAATTCATCCACTGACTCTCCTACCAGAAGTACAAGATGTCATTTCTACTTCTGTATATAGCTTTGATCCTTGGCTGAAACACTCTTGTGAAATGAATCAAAGCTTTATTTTTCAAATGGCACTAAAAATACCAGTCGCCCAACCCAATCTTCTTTCTTTCCATTCCAACACAAGGTGTAGATTCAAAAAAGATCTACTGCTCAAATATTTCCAACCACAGAACAGACTTTCATCTTTCCTGTTATCCAGCTAACACACCCAATGTGGACAGCATCCTTAATCTTGCTACTCAAGTTAGCAGCACAGTCTCAGCTGCCGTTGCCATTATGATGTGTTCATGGGGCACAGCAAAATTCCCTTGTAAGGATTTTCTAAGTATTAGAGAAGCAATGTGAAGCACAATGTTTTCAATTTAAAGGCAACATCACAGAAAGGCACATTGATAGTGGTGAAGAAACAAGTAGCTGACTGTGCTGGGTTTACATGACAGGGTTTGGTCACATGGGAGGGGCTGTGAAAATGACCCCTGTAAGGAGATGTGAAAAGCTTCCCTGGCTCAGACGGCCTCTGGACAGGTCAGAACCTCCATCCCCTCAGGCCAGGGCTGAGCCAGTCTGCGCCTCTGTGAATTCCCTATTTAAGACGGCAACAAAGGAGCCCAGAAGGGAGGATGGACCACACTGAAGAGCGGGGGGAAGCAGAGGGCTGGCCCCCCAGCCTCTCAGGTAGGTGGCTGCCCATGCTGGGCTGCCGCCACTCGACTGGAGATGATCTCAACAGAGAGGTTTAGACAGCTCGAAAGTGCCCCGCTGAACTGGGCCCAGTTCATCCTGCCGAGAATGCCAAGGTTTGTCGGGCCCAGCACAGCTGCAGCAGAGAGAGGACTGAGATCTGAGAGAAATGGCTACACAGACACCAGGTCAGTGCAGATGGAGTGAGAGGAGGTGTGTCAGAGCTAAGACCCCCGCAGCCAGTGGTGAGACAGCAGCAGCCCCCGTGCAGCCCGTGGAGAGTAATGGTGGAGCAGAGATCCACCCGCAGCCTGTGGAGAAGCCCATGCTGGAGCAGAAATGCCTGTGTCTGAAAGAGGTTGTAGAAAATGGTCTCTGCGAGCTGCTGGAGACTGACAATGAGGCAGAAAGGCATCTGAAGCCCGTGGAGAACTCCACACCAGAACGGGTGACAGCTTGCTAAGAAGCTGTGACTCTGTGGGGAAGCAGCCCACGGTGGAGCAATGCGATGGGTAAGGATTGCATCCTGCGGGAAGGACTCATGTTGGAGAAGTCTGTGGACTGCCCTGTGAGGAGAGGATCTACTGGAGCAGGGGAAAACAGTGTAAGGAGTCCTCCTTCTCTAAGAAAGGAGTGGCAGAAACAATGTGTGACGAACTGACCTGCAGCCCCCCATTCCCTGTCCCCCTGTGTCGCTGGGGGAGGAGGTAGATCCGGGAAGAAAGGAGGGGTGGGGGACAGTGGTTTTTTTTTTAAGATCTGGCTTTGTTTCTCATTACTGTCTCCGGAGTAACTGTTAACAAATTAAATTTATTTGTCCCCATGCTGAGTCTGTTTTGCCCAGGGCCATGGTCGGTGGGTGATGTCTCCTTGTTCTTGTCTCGCTCTCAGTCCTTCTGTTACATTTTTCTCCTCTCCACCTCACTGAGGGGGAGGAGTGAGCCAGAGACCTCATGGTGGCTGAGCTGTCACTGGGATAAACCATGACACTGACATAAATCTCTTTAACATACAGAACATTACAAAATTTGCTTTTCATTAAGACTATAGAAAGCAGTGACTCATGCTGAAAAAGGATGTCTTCATTAAGCATTGTAGCCACAGTAAAGAAAAACAAATCAATAATACAAATCTAAGTGTAATATTACTGCTACGATTAATGCTATCAAGAAGCTATCTCAATGACTCAATCATTCCTGTTGTCCCCATGCACCACAACCCAATGCATATGTGAAGTTTGTGATAAAGTCTGTCTGGGGCTGTGACATTCAATTCTCACTGGATCAGTCTCCAAAAGTAACATGAAAACCACATTCAGGGTTTCTGCAGATTTTATTCTTCTGCCTATTGTCTGTAAAGTCTGTTCTACTAATTACAATTTACTAGATATAGTTACTTCTGGGAAAAACGTACTCCTGCTATAATGACCAAAATCTTCTGAGAGGATCTTTCAGCAACCTCGTCTAGTGGAAGGTGTTCCTGCCCACGACAGGAGAGTTGGAGCTAGATGATCTTTAAGGTCACTTCCAACTCAAACCATTCCATGATTCTATGAGCCTATGATTTGTTTCTTCATCACTTGTGGGTGAAGAGAAACGCTAAGGTAGAGGAACTGCTGAAGGTAACGTACAGGGATAAGGGACCATGCAGAGGTACTGCCTAGTTTTGGTTGGTTGCCTTCTGTAGCAAGGTGCATACTTCTGTTTTTATATATTCTGACTTGCTTCTCGCTAGCTCAGTAGTATGTGCAGCCTTCCAGCTGAGAACTGCAGCAGAACGGCCTTAGCAGCCAGTGCAAGATGTTGGCAACAAATGTTGAATCTAGGCCTCCACAAACTCAGTCTTCTCCAAGTGGGACCTGTGAGATTCAGATTCTGTTTTTTACATAATTTTGTCCTTTCTTCCTGTTGATTTGTCACAGATAGGCATTTACTTCCATATCCTTTGTTAGTTTTTCCTTCATAATCAGTCCTAAATCTTTGAAGCAGCTTCCCGTGAAAATATAAAAAGCAATAATAACAACAGTGAAAATCAGGTTGGATGTCCCACAGTGAATGAACTGTAAGCATAGACACTGCTTCAAATACTGACAATATCTGCTTAAAAAAAAAAAAAAAAAGAACAATAATACAATCAGGAAAAAAAAAAAGACAGCCACAGTCTTTTTTTCCTTGGAGAGAAGATCTATACAATCATAGGAGAGTGCAACCAAATAGTGATTAAACCAAAAAGCAAAGGAAAGGCTATAGTAAACCTGGGCAGCAAAGGCTACATAAATGACTCCAGCAGGCAGTTCTCTGACATGGTTCATCACAAGGAACTTATGGAACCCTTAAATCCTTCTTCATCTTGGAACTCAAATTTAAAATTAAATTCCTTCTCTGAAAGCTTCTGGAAAAAATAGCACAAGTACTTCCCAAATGCCTCCCATTCTGCCCTCCTTGCAGAAGGAAGAAACCCAGCAAGAGGTCTAACAAATAGTCACGATATCCTAACCCTTCAGGATTTATAGAAAACCCATCATTTTCTCTGATAGGTATATTTCCTAAATACACAACATATAACTGTAAACCAACAACTTGGTCACAGAAGATATTATCAGCATCACGACTTGTCTTAAATGACAGAAGAATACAAGATCAAGCATACTGTCTTCGCTTTTGTGAAATACCATATTCTGAATCCAAAGAAGTGTGGCCAGCAGGTCCAAGGGGTGATTCTGCCTCTCTGTTCTCACGAGATACCACATGGATTACTGTGTTCAGCTCTGGGGTCTCCAACAGAAGAAGGACATGGAGCTGTTGGAGCAAGTCCAGAGGAGAGCCATGAAGATGATCCGAGGGCTTGAGCACCTGTCCTATGAAGACAGGCTGAAAGACTTATGGTTGTTCAGCCTGGAGAATAGAAGGCTCCGAGGAGATGTTATAGCAGTCTTCCAGTTCCTAAAGGGGGCGTACAAGAAAGCTGGAGAGGGGCTTTTGATAAGGGCATGTAGTGACAGGACAAGAGGTAAGGACTTTAAACTGAAAGAAGGTAGATTTCAAATAGATACTTCACAGTGAGGATGGTGAAATACTGTAACATGTTGCCCACAGATGTTGTGGATGCCCCATCTCTGGAAGTGTTCAAGGCTGGGCTGGATGAGGCTTTGAACAACCTGGTGTAGTGGAGGATGTCCCTGCCCACAGCAGGTGGTTGGAACTAGATGATCTGTAAGGTCCCTTCCAACTCTAACCATTCTATGATTCTATGATTCATAGAAGTGAAATATATGGCTGCAGCTAAAAATCAACTTCTCTCTATAATGAACTCACAAACCATAAAAGGTTGAAAAACCTACTTACCATAGTTAATTTTTTTTCAAAACACTCATATTCTTTGTGTAGATTTACAGATCTTCTTAAGGTAAATCTACAAAATGTACTCAAATAATGAAACTGTGAACTAGATGGTGTGATTCTATCAAAATAAAAGAATCTTGGACTCTGGAAAGGCAATGTTTTTATATTTTATTTTTATATTTATTGCATTTTTCCAGTGACTTCCCGCACTCTTCTTATGATTGACAAGTTATTATTTCATCTGTTTCATATTTGCTTACCATTCATTTTCTTGCTCTCTTTCTGCACTACAGGTTTCAAAAGTTTTTTTACAAGTATTTACTGTAGTCAAGTCAGCTGAAATTACTTGCAACTAATTTTTAAATTTAATCTACACATTCTTTTCATATTTGGGGTTCAGAAATTATGGAATACCTCATCTGGTCAGTATAAGCATTTCACATTTTGTTTCTACTTTGGATGTCGTGCAATACTTGCATTCTTATTGACTGATCAGCAATTGCTGTCATATTCCTTACCATTTCTTTTGAAAAACAAGGTAGAGTATTTGATCCTGTTGCCATATGTAGATTAGCTCCTTTCTCAACATTTCTGTGTGTGGCTGTCTTAGTTTTATCTTTTCTTACTCTTTTCTATTTATGCGGTTGAAGAACTTTTATTACTTGTTTTATTTTTTTTTTCCAAGTTTCAGTTCAACTAGGCTTTTGTCCATTCGTGTTTTATTTTCACCCTTTTTGAACTCTGAGACATAGCTCTGCTAGCTGATCAATCCCTTTTCCTATTCCTTTTTGGTTCTTTATTTACTCTTAATATCCTATGTGAGGTGTTTCTTCCTCCAGAGAGGTCTGTAGCCCTTTCCTGCTAAGATTTTTTCTCCTCTTGCTTGCAATGCAAGCTTCAAATACTGTTTGCACTTTTGACTTACAATAATTCCATGCTTCCACTATTTTCAAATCCTTGAGCTCTTTGCTTCAGTCAACCCTAGTAACTAATTTCTTAGTTTCTCAAAGTTTGCTCTTCTAAAACCTCAGACCTTAGCTATATATTCATTTTTGTTTGTCTTGCAATTTAAAATAAACTGAATCAGCTCATGATTACTCGATCCAAGCTTATTTTTTACAACTAGCCCCTGTACTGCTCCTCCCTGCTGCTCGCTTAAAGTAACTCTAAAGTAGCACCAGCATATTTTTAATTCACCTATGGTTTTGTACATAAATTTGTTAACTGATGCATTCAAGAATATTTAAGACCTACTGATGCCTATGGGGGCATTTCTTTTCAAATTAATGTCAGAAAATAAAAATCTCCCATAATCATACGTTTCTACTTCTTGCTTCTTTCTTTCATACTCTTACAGAGATCACTGCTGCAATCCAAGTCTGGATGTTGGAGACTAGAGAAAAGTCCCATTAATATAGTTCCTAAGCATACTTCTCCAGAGTGACTTCTGCCTCAAGGGAGTCTGTTTCTCAACTATGGAGAAAAAAAGAAAAACAAATTAATCACAATGTTAATTTTTTGTTTGCTTCTTTTCCTTCTCTATTTTTCTCCCTTTCTTTCTGTCCTTCAATGGAAGTTCTTATTCCTTTAATCTATTGTCAAACTTGGTTGTATTATTAGTTAGATATTTTAGTTTGGATTTGGTTTTAACTTAGTTGTCAATCAGAACAACCACAATCAGTTTTCTGAAATATCATGTGTAATACTTATCTCCTGTTTTAGTTTTTGGGTTTGTGTTTTGTTTTAATATCCTTAAGCTTTTATTTCCCCCATTCTTATATATCTGGTTTCCATGTTTCCATGTATATCAGAACTTGCAGGACTTCACAGACCATTACTTAAGTTAAAATTCCATTTTTGATCAGGTCAGCATGAATACTAAAATGTTATTTGTTGAGTTAAGTAAGCAGAGTCTCTTATTTGGGAAGAGTGATCTCTTTATGTCTGAATATTAAACATTCTGAAATGCTCCTGCTAGTACCAGTCCCTGAGGTACATGTCAATCCTCAAAGATTTTACCACATTTTTCCCCTCTCTTGTAGAAATAATGTAATTTTCTGAAATTCCATTTCCCTTCAAGCCTTCTTTTTATATCCTAGGCACAATCAGTCTCAGTTCACATCAGTGAGAATTTGATGGTATCATTTATTCTTCCAACATGAAGAATAATATGTATCTTCTTCCTTACCAGGAAAAGCAACAATCTGGTTCTTGCATTCTTTTTCAAAGGGAAATCCAGATTGTGTGATTCTTTGCAAATTAGGCAGTCCAGAAGAGATCACAAAGGAATGAATGAATGTTGCAGTTAACATTTTTGTGCTTTAATATTTCAGAGAAGTAATTTCAGAGACACCATTTTGATATTATGTTTAAATTGACCGATGAGCCCAGGTCTGTCATTTTTGGATATCAGGTTACAAATACGTTTCATAAAAGCATAATGCCTTCTAAAATTACTAAACCAAAAATAGTCTAAGATTTTGAAGTACTGCAGCCTGTGTAAAGATGTCTGTATTATCCTGGAGAAATTAACAAAATGATAAAATGTTATGTTGCATAAATTTTTTACAAAGTCATATCTGTGCTTCTGGCTCAGAACTGAGCGAGCTCTATAAATCTAATGGATCATGGAGTTCAGAATTAAATATTGTCATTAGTTGGCCATTTTACATAAAGTTGAGTAATGCACAAAACCCTCACAGTTCTCCTGAAATCAATAATTTAGAGATAACTTGGAATTTTAAATGTTCATATTCCCTCGATGTAAACACTCCTGTGGAATCGAATTTAGTTAAAATGCGTAAGTCGTCAAAATATGCAAATGTAATCTGTGTATGTAAATGTAAAAGTAACGATAAGGAGGATACAGATACACAGCATGACTGCTTTTGATTGGAACCTGTTCTAAAGCCTTATTAACTGCAACTACAGCAAACTTCACTATATGGTGTTTGTTACAAATTCCATGACATTATCTAAACATGCCTGTCACATTTGAATATTTAGGTATGTTCATTAACTAATATTTTAATCATTAATGGAAACGCAGACAAGAAATGGAGAGAAAAACTCCACCGACTTTCTGCTTTCAAAAGTTTTAATTGTTTGTTTAAAATAACTTTCTCGAAGGAGAGTCAAATCTCAGGAAAATAATGCTCCAGATTTCATCACTTTTTAATCAGATGTGATATGTATTTGATTTTCTGCTGTTATGCTCTCAGTTTTTGATTCTCTGAAAAAGTTACTGATTGTGAGGATTTTATAAAACACTTTAGTCTGTTAGACCACAAAATTCAGTGCACAGAATATTTTATCAGGTAAATTTATAAAAATGTCTTGGATATGTTAGATCAAATGTAAATCCAATACTCAGCAACTCATACAAATGTTGACTAAGCCTTTCAAATGACTATATATTTTTCTATTGATTAATGAAAGAAAGAAACAAACAAATCCAATAAGTCTTTTATTTCCTTTTATGAATACATTCACAGCTACGTATGTCTTGGGCCATAACCATTCAGTGTTCTATTTCACATAGAAGCTTTGGTAGTATTTTTTAAAAATAGATTGCCTTCAGTACCTTGTCCAGAAAGACCATATCAGACAACATTCCTGTGTTTACTGTGTGTGGCCTTGGAGAAATGAGACTTTGAAACTAGTTTCTGTCCCAAACTAACATTTAAATGTTTATACAGAAGAAAAAATCCAATAAGACAAAGTGAGATGTAACAGATTAAGAAGTAGAATGCCATGCAAACATATCTAATGAACGATTTCTGTGAATTTACAATGTGGTCTATATTCAAACACAGAAAAATAAAATATTGTTATTCTTCTTTGCAGCTGAGATAGTGAAACACAGAAATTAAAGGTTGAATCTACCAAAGATTTTAGATGCTGTATTGTCTACCAATTTTCAGAAGAATCTACTTAACCCACTTCCACTTCATGAATCTCGATCAGATAGATAAGATGAAATGACAGCTGAGCTGTCAACACCTGCGATGGGGAATGAAATTCTGGACGTATTTAGAATATCTATTTATTTAGATATTTGGGAAATATTTTGGCTAACTTATTAGAGTTTCTCAGGATTTATTTTTTGGATTTATTTGTTTAATTTCCAAACAGCATTATTATATTCCTTTGTGGATTTCAACCTAAGAAACTTTTCCAAGGTCAAAGAGGATATGTGGGAAAGATGACAAAAAGCCAGGAGTCCCTTGAGTCCAAGATCAATGCATGAACCACAATATTGCCTTCTCTCACTAGAATTCAGACTCAGATACTGTGTCTCGAAAGCTGCCTTAATTGTCACAATTGCTTACACAAACATCACAGCGTGGAGAACATTCTGATTATCGCACGCAACATCTGCAGTTAATTTTGATATTCATTTACAGGTCATAACATTGTGCAAGATTTGCTGATACTAAATAACTTCCCTGTATCTCCGCTCAAACAAATAGACCATTCAAAATTCAACCTTTGCTATTTATGCTTGAATGATGTTAGAAGCTTTCCAAAGTCATTAATGTCTACATGACATTACCTGCTAAATATTCATAAGTGTCAACAAATACCTTTCTTCTTCTGATTGTCTTAGAATACCACCTATTTCACTGGCTTGAGTCAAATAAATCAATATAATACTTCTGATTTTATATCAATATGATTTGGGATAAAAATTAAATAATGAAGTATAAAACCATCTAATAAGATATTTTTCAATTTTAAACTTGCTGCAGCATTATTAAAAACATAGGCTATTTTAATGATTAAGTTCTGAAGAACTGAAGCACTTCAATTGGATTCAGTATCTCCCTTTCATCCCACTTCTCCTTTTCTTTTAATCCCTCCTACTCCCAATATGTTCAGAAACCATTTTACCAAAGTCTTCTTGATGTTAACTTAATCCATTTTACAGCAGCCTAATGGTATGAACATCCATGTTGATATGTTTATTTTTACGGAAAAAAACATATTTACCTGCAAACGCATGGCTAGTAAATAGCAAAGCAGGACTTTCTCACATCTAGAATAGAACTGATAATCAAGTATTCTGAGTAGGTGAATTTTTTTTAAGATACAGTGTTCAGGAAATACATTGTTCTGCTTTACATGATCTGCAATGACGCAAGTTATGCAAATGCATATGAGTAGAATCATAAATCCGTCACTTTTGCATGATAAAACATTATAGATCTTCGAATTATCAAACTTGATATGCTTATAGCATCCCTAGGGTGCTTCATCCTGAGGCAACCATAGGAAAAGACCCTAATCTTGACAGTGCTGAGAGTCGCTACTGATACCATAGCTAAGAAATTCAGGAATTGGGTGTTCCTAGTGGTTGAAACTAGTCTGTCTTAGTTTTGTATGTTTGGCCTCACATACCAGTCAAGATCCTAAAGAGTGTGAAACTTATTCAGAGGCTACTAATCTTTTCCCTTCTTTTCCCTATCAGATTTCTTTCGCCCAGAATTAAGCTTTTTATTTGGAAATGGGAGAAAGGTCTGTCTTTGACCACAAAGTTAGATAAGTAGATCATATGGAGTGTGGGGAAATCTCTTCATTGTCTCCTAAAATCTATTTAGATGGGTCCTACCACAGAATTTTTTGAAGACTCAGTCCTAGCTGTATTTATTAATGAAAATTCTGTATCTTAAGGAAGGTTGTGAATCACGCCATGCAATAAATCTGGAATTTTTTCACTGAAAGCCTAATCAAAAGGAATTTCAAATAACTGCTAAACTACATTCAAATACAGGCCAGCAGTTTCTAGATGCACAATCTAGTAGTTTTTTTCCTGTAATCTTTTCAGTTTTGAACACTGACAGGACATTCCTGTGTGGATTAGTTAGCAATCTTTTTAGGAGGACATTTTGGCACAAGTTAAGTATAGGCTTTTGCTTGAAAAAAATAGAAATATTTATTTACTCATTCAATGTGAAATTCTGCACTAAGACCAAACAGATCGGCAGTTTCTAGGACATTTCTTGTTTTATGACATCAGATGTAGCTGAAAACTTCTCACTGATCACTTAATGCAAATGGCATTCTGCCACAACTACTAAACCTAGATAAAGATTTCTAACTCTAGGGTTCTCTGGGGATAAAATGAAGCTTTTAAAGCTGTAAGTAATTAGCTGAAATGTTTATAAAAGAAAGAAAAGTAAGTGTGGTGAACTTTTTTTAACTGAAGTATTTACATTTTCTAACTGACAAAGCTCTTTAATACATTTTTTGTGTGGGTGTACCAGCTGTTCTATATGTAAAGTTATACTAAGACTTTTCCATGACTGTTAACCGTTACAGAAAAGCTTCCTTGAAAGGAACTGTGCTTTATTGTATAAAGTCTACCAGAAAGGGGTTTTGTTTTGTTTTGTTTTTAATGTATAGTATAGTTTTCACACTATCTAATTTCAGGTACCTCATTTACACGCCTAAGTTGCAAATCGATCCCCTCCTGAGAATTCAGATCTCTTAAGTTCACTTCTGCCCACTTAAGGCAGAGCACTTGACAGGAATCAGCCATTAACTACAAATGGCTATGAGAGGAACCAAGTGGGTAAGTAGAAGTATCTCAGCTTTATATAAATCTTAATATGCTATATATATACAAATGTCATAATTTAAATAGTTTGTTAACGTTTGCAAGTAATCACAGCATGAGAACAAGAAAAATTGTAATTGCACAATATAAGATTAAAAAAAATAGTAGTGGGCTTGAGAAGAATCCTATGTGGGCTGTACTGACTCAAAGAACAGAGAGTAGATATAGTAACATTTGGAATTTGCATAAAAGGCCTGAAAGATTGAGTATATGCTACCTCATCACCTAGCTGCCAAGGCCGCATAGACACTTTTTAATGAAAGAGGGTCAGGGATCAGTCTTGTTCTAGAGGACACAAGAATACCAGCTGATTGGGGAAAGCCAACTGAAGGAGTTCAAAAGAAAGCCAAGGAGACAGCTAACAAGCACTGTGGGTGATCATGTCTTGATCAAGTGTATGAGCTTGTCTCTGTCTCTTTTATTTGGCAGCATCAGTATGCTCTGAGAGACTTACAGAGAGATTCTTAGTTGCCCATTTAATATTAAAGGCTGAATAGTGGCTTGCTACATGACGGTTAGCACTGGAGCCTCCAGGTTACAAAAAGTTGATCATTTCCGATATTATGAACATTTTTTCATTTATATGGATAGCTTCAAAAGGAGAGATGCAAATAATAAGCAAAGAAGAGACAGATACTAGCCCATTTAGCCTAGAGAAGAGAAAGTTCAGTGGAGACCTTGTTGCTGTCTACAACTACATGGACAAAGGATTCAGAGAAGACAGCGCTAGACTTTTCTCGGAGATGCACGACAGGAGGGCTAGAGGCAACAAACCCAAGCTGGAACATATGAAATTTCCATTACATACAAGGAAAACTTTATTGCCAAAAAGGTAGAACAGCAACAATGCAGATAGACTGTGGGATTGTTATCCTCACAGGTGTTCAAGACTCGACTGGCCACGGCCCTGAGCAATCTGATCTAATTAACACTGTTTAGAGCAAAGAGGAGCACAATTAGCTCTTCTTTGGAGTAGGTGGTGGCCTCTCAAGTTCTCTTCCAATTTAATTTTTTTCTAAAGATAATGTTTCAGACTTCCCTTTCAACCTAATATTTCCTAAAGAATATGTTTCAGAATAATGATAAATTTTGTGGTCAGGACATGTTCTCTTTTAAAGAATGTAATCTGTATTTTTGTTGTCCATTTTCACTATGAAACTCAATGTTACCTATAAGAAATCCATAAATACTAATACAACAAATTAATTACAATATATTCCTATTTCTTTCTGGAGGAAAATTTTTTGACTATCTCTTTCAAGGTGTGTGCTTTGGCATGATGTCCTAGTTTTAGTTGGGACAGTGTTAACTCTTCTTTTTAACAGCTAGAAGAGCTCCGTGTTTTGGTTTTACTCAGAGGCTCCCTCTGAGAAGAATGCTGATAGCAAGTTGATGTTTGTGGTTGGATGTGAAACTCCAAGGACTTTTCAGTGTGCCGGAGTGCAGAAGCACGGCGGGATAAGGGGGGAGCATAGCTGGGACAAGGGGGCCACGATTCCCCTTGTGATTTGTGGTGGAACTTAAGATTGAGGGCCAAACTGGCCAATTAGTATTCCATATCATGCAGCGTCATGCCCAGTATAAGAGTGAGGGTCAGCAGGAAAGAAGGGCTTTTGCACTTGCTGCGCTTTTGTTCTATTGCCTTTTTTTTCCTCTCTCTCCCAGTACTCCCACTCTCAGAGTACTCTCTCTCTCTCTGCCCCTCTCTATTTCGGGGCCTCACGTTCGTCCGGGATTGCAGCTTCGGGACGAGACGGGCTTCACATGCGAGGGGGTGGTGAGCACCTACACTGTGTATTAAATCATCTGTATTAAATTGTTCTTATCTCAACCCACGGGTTTCCCGTTTATCCTTTAATTCTTTCCCTCATTCCTGGGGGTGGGGAGGGTGAGTGACTGGCTATGTGGGGGGGCAGGAGTTGGCCTAACCCACGGCACATGATTTCTTTGAGAATTTATCTGACAAAATACGAAAAAATAGTGTGTGTAAGAAGAGTGGCTTTAGAATTTGCTATAGCAGTCAAGAACTCCTAGGCGTTAAGTAGCACATCTCAATTTCACTGTGATGCCAAACGCTGCATTCTTTTGACCTCCAGAATAAAGTACCTAGGTGTGCTATAAATATTAATAAACCCTTTAGTTTCCTCTATAATTATGTCAATCCTGAATGGATACACAGTAAAGGACTGAAAGGATTGCTGATGAAAATGGTGGGGAGCAATAAAGACATAGTACAAACAATTTTAAGTAATTCTAAACCAAGTTTCATCTATTCTGAATGGAGAAACTATAATTTCAGAGATTTTAGCAATGGAGTCTCAGACATTCACCATCCTATAAATTCTGCAGAAGTACTGGATTTATCCAGAATGCTTAAAAGGCTAATGATGTTGTACAGACATTTTAATGGTGGGTAAAGGGCAGATTAAAATTAATGTACTTTTATTTAAATTAAAAGCCTCACTGACACAGCTGACAATGAGATCTTTCTTTCCCCAGGTTTTCCAAAGATGAGGGCTGACTGATCAGCCAAGGGGCTTGACTTCTTCTATGCTAAAGGGAGAAAGGGAAGAATGGCGTCTCGCAACTCCCTGAACTCCCGAAGGCAGGTTTCCACACAGAGGAGCATTGTGGTTCAATGGCCTCTTCTTCCCCTTGGCTCCTAACCTCTTTTTTCTAGTAATGTTTAAATCAGGAGTCTTGTTCCCCTAAAGAAAAGAAGGACCGTGGCAACCAAAGGTTGACCTGGGAACTGCTATCCTAGGAGGACAAAGTGTGTTAAGTAAGTACCATTTTTCACTATTTGCTGTATGCAGTTGGTGAGAAAGGATGAAGAACCTATTCTGGGTTTTTATGCTGCTCTAAATCCACTCATTTAATGTAATTATTCATGATTCATCTGCATGTAACACAAGGATCTTTTCCTTGCTGCTTGCTAAATACAAAATTCTAATATGTGTCCCATTCATTTTTTATATTTTTTGTAATTTAACTGTCAATGTATATATGTTATGTAGAATAAAGCTGATAACGTCCTTGTATCTCTTGAAATCTGTTTCCTTTTCAACTCCACATCTTCATTGTCAATTTAACCATAAAAAAGATACTGCTAAAATGGGCCTATTTCTAGTTAAACTAACATACTTAACAGCTGAATTCAGCAGGCTGAATGTATATCTATCTATTTTGAAAACGCTTTCTTCGAATATCCTGTGTGGCATTCATTTTAGAACAACAGGCTGAAAAAGAAAAGGCTAAAATTTGCCAGGGAACTTAATTATTTATTTGTAAAAAAAAAACCCAAAAAACACAACAACAAAAAACGTGGTATGTATAGATCACAGGAAAAATGAGATATTTAAATTCGTAAAAAATAATTTACTTCTCTGGAATACCAACTGTATTATTGAGACTCCTAGGATTTAAATGTTCTGAAGTCATCATCATGCTTATATTGATGATACTCTAAATCTTATATTGGTCTTACTCCACAGATTTCAGATTATATTTATTAATTTATGTCTGACTTGTTCCTGAGGAAAAAGAAAGTTGATCTGATACTAGTCTGAGAACTGAAATGCAAGGCTTCCATACAGCTTTTCCTTAATGTAGCCAGTGTTTTTCCTGCACTCTAGTTCTGGATATATAGCATGAAAACTGGTGTATACCGTTACAATTACTTAAATGGAGCACAGGAATCTGAGTAATCTCTCTGGGTTGTTTATTGCCTAACTTTTCCTTTCACAAGAAAAGCAAAAGGAAAGCTGGAAACCCTTTCACAGCTGAAACATTATGACTCAGCTATCGCCACTCCCTCTGCATTGCGTCATTTCCAAAAGCGCACGGAGAAGAGAGGACAGTGTTCCCATTCAGAGACCAGAATGAACAGAACAAGAGGAGGAATAGTTACTGTTAAGAGCCAATGCAAATAGAACTTGATAATCTGAGAAGTCAGTAGCTATACTGACAGCTACAATGCTCCTGATAAATAAAGAGAGTGTTGGATCTAGCCATGCCTCAAAGCCAAGTGACATGAACTGGCTTGCATTCTTACTGCTTTGAGGGCAGCCCCCTCCATCTCTTGAGAGCAGATTAATAATGGAGCAGAGTGCTCAAAGTGGGAAAGTGTCCAGCATCTGAGCTCACCTCCTTTCTGCCTTCTGTGTCCTTTCTGCCACAGTAGTGTAGATAATCTCAGTGATTCTGGAGCCAGAGTCAAAATTCTAAGACCAAAGGTCCACATCCTGGTTGGAATCTGAGCCAAGGATCTGAAAACAGACAGAACTAATTGGAGTAAGATGCAATCCAGGGCTTGTATACTCTCCAGAAAAGGATGCACCTTATTAGCATTGGTCAGCCAGAAGCTTTTGGAACCTAATCAGTGTATAAGTCTTGTTACTGTACAACTCACTGGCTGGAATACAGGACCTTCCTTGCGCAATTTGTTTCTACAGTGGTTTGTAGGCTAACGTACATTCAGGCATCCAAATATGTGAAAATCTTACACCACATTTTCATTTGCAAGTTTCTGATTATTTTTTTCAGACACGTGTTAAAAATCCCATAGCACTTTGGGATTTGGCTAGCTTTTCTTATCTAAATTAATACCATCACAGACTTAATTAACACCAATATAAATATTCACAGCTGTTTGTATGATAGATCTGAATGCAAAACGCTGTGTTTGCATAAGCTTTTACATTACAGGCATAGAATTTATTGTTTTCTTAAGGGGGATGCAAGTTAAATAAAAAATATGAAATTAAAACTGATACTTATTTTTACTTGCATTATTATTAGTATAACAGTTTTATCACCCGTATTAAGGAGAAGCTTTTGAAAATACAGAAAAAAAATGATACACTATTTTATTTATTGCAAATACATGAAGGAATATTGTTGCTGTTATTGCTTAAATTATGGCTTGCAGATCATACCTAGAAAAAAAGTTTCTTCTATTAAAGTGCTCCAAACAACTTAAGCTTTCTTTAAGTAAAAAACAACAACCAGGAAAAACAAACAACAACAACATCACCCAAGGATAACTGTCTGGACTATCTTTAGGAGTTTAAACAAAAAATTACAATGTCAGAGTAAACTTCCTGATTATCTCAAGTTTAACAGTTGTAAAATTTATGGTCATATCAATATAAATTATTTTCTGATTTTGCCATCTGAAAGGCCATAAACCCTTCCAAAACTATGTGATAGTAAATATAAACAGAAGTATTATTCAGTAATTTCTTAAGAGAAAACGTTTGAAATACATGGTTGGGGGAGATGTTAGGAATCATTCTAAACCTGATCTAGAACTTTTCAATATGTTTCTTAATTAACAAAATATTTTTTCCTGAGTTAGTGATGATGATTGCCATTAAAATAAACACTGAGTCATGTAAATATAAATACCAGTTCTTTAACCTTGTGAAAAATAAACATTTTTTTCATGTGAGGTAATGTGGCTTTGAGACAAATATTATTCTTGCTATTATAAAACTATTGTTGTTGCCAGTAGAAAAAAACTTACCGAATCTATTAACTTCAAGTCTTTGAAAATCAGAAAATAAGGAAAAAGTAATACTTCAGGACAACAAGAATACAAGGCCTTTAGGCAATAAGGAAGGAACAGCAAACAACTCTTGTAATTTAAAAGTAATAAGAAAAAGGTGATTTCAATCTGTAATGGCATTTGCTAGAAAGTGTATCAGCTGAAAAGTAAAATTAGAAGTATTAAACAAAAAAAAACTGTAACAAAAGAGCGATATTGAGATGGAAAACCCAAAGTCTCAGAAGTCAAAACTGCCTGCTAAATCATAATTTTATCCCTTTTGAGCACCATAATACAGCCATTATAATCATTTTATGAAATTATTTTTACTGCAGACACTTCATACAGTAAATGGGTAGCAGTTTTAAAATGGACAGCAATTCAGTACTTTTTCTCCTCATTGTTAAAGGTCTTAGTCATACATCTACAGCACAATATTGAAACTTCCTTTTAAAGATAGACTTGGTATATTTAGTTATTATCTTCCTGGGCTTTCCTATAATGCTTATGTCTCTAGAATCTGAATGATTCAAGAATTAATTCATCTTCATACACTCCACAGTGAGGGAGAGATTATTTTAGATTAGGAACTTAGATGGAGACTGAAAAGATACACTAATATTCGAGGGTTCAACTTGATTCGTGTAAGTCTTGATTTTTAAGGGAAATCAGCTTCCTACAGGATTTTATGTTCACTGCAAAGATCCATTGGCTTTAATTGCAGCTGTGAGTACTTACTATGAGTGAAAATGAGACTCCAGGGTGTCAGTGTGTGCATTTATAAAAAAACCACAAACAAACAAAACCTAAATGTAAAGTTTGCTTTAAGGGCATAGCAAGTTAGTGACAGATAAGTAAAGAATCCAGTTATTTGCCACACTAACCAAATATCTTGCCCACAGAAAGTTTTATTTTTTCTCCCCCTAAAAATTTTTACTTATATAACTGTCGTGGGTTAGATTGAACCACCCCCCCACACACACACAGCCGGTCACTCCCCCTCCCCCACCCCCAGGAATGAGGGAGAGAATTAAAGGATAAACGTGAAACCCGTGGGTTGAGATAAGAATGATTTAATACAGATGATTTAATACGATGTAGGTGCTCACCACCCCCTCGTATGCGAAGCCCGTCTCATCCCGAAAACTGCAAATCCCGGACGAACGTGAGGCCCCGAAATAGAGAGGGGCAGAGAGGGAGAGAGTACTCCGAGGGTGGGAGTACTGGGAGAGAGAGAGGAAAGGAAAAAAAAAAGAAAAGCAATAGAGTGAAAAACACAGCAAGCGCAAAAGAGCAAAAGCGGCAAAAGCCAAAGTGCAAAAGAGCCAAAGCGCAAAAGCCCTTCTTCCCGTCTGACCCTCGCTTTTATACTGGGCATGACGCTGCATGATATGGAATACTAATTGGCCAGTTTGGCCCTCAATCTTAAGTTCGCCACAAATCACAAGGGGAATCGTGTCCCCCTTGTCCCAGCTATGCTCCCCCCTTATCCTGCCGTGCTTCTGCACTCCGGCACACTGAAAAGTCCTTGGAGTTTCACATCCAACCACAAACATCAACTTGCTATCAGTATTCTTCTCAGAGGGAGCCTCTGAGTAAAACCAAAACACGGAGCTCTTCTAGCTGTTAAAAAAAGGAAGAGCTAACACTGTCCCAGCTAAAACTGGAACAGTAACTTAACATAACTTCAAGTAATTTGGTGGAAATTTCGCAGATTCTTTCACTACTATATTACACTGACTGTAACACAAGTGTATTCTGTACAATAAATAGAATAAAGTTCCAGCCAAAAGCATGATTAAATGCCTCATATTGGTGTGAATCTCAAATGATGCTCTTTATAGACAACTTTGTATTCTTTCTTAATTCTTATCTGCCTTTTTGACCATTAATCATTTTTGACCATTAATCATTTTTGACCATTAATTTTTGATGTGTAACACCCTTCTTTATTAAAAGGTTAATCAAAATCACTGTTATAAGTTGTGCACTTTGTTATCGCAACCAAAATCTCTCATCCTCTGCCACTTGAGCTGATTGAACAGTTAAGAATTTAAAGTATGCTCTCTAAACCAACACTCAAAAGGAAAGGCATCAGCAGTAGATTTCAGTTATTTGTTGTTCCTCTCAAATATTGGAGGGAATTATGTTTTGGCAAGACAGATTCTATTCCCCCATTTTCTTCAGGTATGCCTGTCTAAACTGCC
Organism: Tauraco erythrolophus; assembly: GCF_009769465.1. Classification (NCBI taxonomy): domain Eukaryota; kingdom Metazoa; phylum Chordata; class Aves; order Musophagiformes; family Musophagidae; genus Tauraco; species Tauraco erythrolophus. Next base: position 93,581,673 of record NC_141465.1, on the reverse strand, counting down.
TAATTCTCAATATTGTATTTTTTTTAATCATCTGAATTTTCATTCCAGTCTCATCCTTCTAATACGGACAGCGCAAATATCCCCTCCTTATATATGTATAAACATATACAATGTCTCTTGACTGTAACTACTAATGCCATTTGTCAGTAGTCCCCATTTACTCTGATGTTGCCCCAGAAGTCCCTATTTGATTTTGTTTATTCAAGTGGTTCTTAATCTTGATATCTTATTCTTCATATAATGTTTCTCCTACCCTCATCCATTTACTATCTTTACTGACTTCCCATCCCATCCTTGGGTTTCTCATTCATTCAGTCATCAAAATGAATCTTTCTAATTATGTCTTCGCCATCTCCCTTCTGTAGTTTCCTATTTCAACCTTTTAAACACAGCTCCTCTTAAGAGTTACTGGGTTTTTTTTAATTCTTTTTTCTTCTTTCCTTCTTTTTCTTTGCATTTATTTATCATCCTGTCTTTACTCCTTTCTTCTTTTTCAATTAGTCCAGCTTTTCTTCCCAGGACTTTGTCTCTATTTCTATCCCTACTTCAGGCAGTGTGATCCCTGTACTTCTTTACCTCTTTGTCTTATGGTCTACAAATGTTATTTTAATCTCTTGCCCCTGAGTCAGAACTCTTCCTCTTCTGTGCTGAGTCCCCAAGATAAGATGATGGCCTGAGTGGCACAGGAATGACAGAGTTGAAGTACTTAGGTTCTTTTCCATAAGTCATGATTTAGCCCAGTTTGCAGCTAAACTACCATGCAGCCACAGGCTCACTGCTCCCCCTTGATGGGGTCGAGAGGAGAAAAATGTAACAAAAGGCCTGAAGCTTGAGATAAGAACAGGGAGGGATCACCTATCAACGATGGCCCCGGGCAAAACAGACTGGGCTTGGGGACAAATCATTTTAATTTGTTCATAGTTACTTCAGAGAAGATAAAGAGAAACAAAACCAGATCTTAAAAACAGCTTCCCCCAACTTTCTCTTCTTCCCAGCTCTACTTACTCTCCCGAGGGGTGCAGGAGGAAGGGAAATGGGGGGGTGGTTTCAGGTCAGTTCGTCACATGTTGTTTCTGCTGCTCCTTCCTTAAAGGGTGAGAGCTCCTTACACTCTTCCCCTGCTCAAATGTGGGGCTACTCCTCAAGGGAAAATAGTCCACAGACTTCTCCAATGTGAGTCCTTCCTGCAGGATGCAATCCTTACCACCAGATTGCTCCAGTGAGGGCTTTTCCCATGAGTCATGGCTTCTTAGGGTTCAGTCACCCACTCCAGCATGGAGTCCCTTCTCAGAGACTGCAGATGCATCTCTGCTTTACAGTCAGTTACCCTCAGCAGAGGTGATCCTTCCCACAGAGACAATCCTCTAAGAGCTCCTGTAGACTCAGGCATCTCTGCTCCAGCATGGGGTTCTTTACAAGCTGTGGGTGGGTCTCTGCTCCACCATGAATCTCCATGGGCTGCAGGAGGCCACTGCCATCTCACCACAGGCTGTGGGGCAATCCCCTCTCCAGCACACCTCCTCCCGCTCCATCTTCACTGACCCAGTGTCTGAGTAGTTGTTTCTCTCAGATGTCAGTCCTCTCTCTGCTGCAGCCACACAGGGCCCGACAGGCCTGACAAACCTCAGCATTCCCAGCAGGATGAACTCTGCCCAGCGGGTGCCCCAGGTGCAGGGCACTTCAGCGCTCTCCAAGCCACACTGCTATGGCCATCTGCAGTTGAGGGGTAGCAGCCCAGCAGCAGGTGCCTGCCCAGCAGGCCAGACCCCCACCTCCCCTCTCTCTTTACTGCTGGTCTGCCCGGCTTGTGTTCTTTTGTCACCTTCTTAAATATGGCATTGGTGGAGGAGCTGATTGGCCCAGCCCTGGCTGGAGGGGAGGGGAGTCAGGCCTGGCCAGAGACTGGTCTGACTGGTTTTGAAGCCAAGGAAGCTTCTCACATCTCCTTACAGGGGCTATCTCTGCAGCCCCTCCTGTGCTACCAAAATCCCACCACATAAACCCAGCACACCACAGAATACAGAGATAACTGTTCCTAATTCATAAATGCTACATTTTTGAAGCAATTAATGAAAGGATGGGAACGCTTTTTTCAAGAAAAGTTTGAAAGATCTCTAGCAGTTTTAATCAACGCTTTAATTGATAATGAGCTAAGGCTATCTCACTGATCACAAAAGAGAAATGCACAGATCAAAACCAACTTGGAAATACAGGTTTCATAGTGACTCTATGATATCATAGTGGATCTATACTAGATATATGAGAGAGGCAAAACATATTTGGTCAAGAGACGGACCCTTCTGCTTTATATTATATCAATTTGCTCAATTAATATGAACAATCACGCTATCACAATTATAACAGTATGAAACGGACAACCCAAAACTGAACTATGTACACCGACAGAAAAAGAAAAATAATAGTATTAGTTCTTGTCCTACAGATTTTCTTTTCTATCCTACAGCTTGCCCTATGTTTCTTTGATTATAAAAAATAAGTTGATAAGGTTAGCATCAGCTTGAAAAAGCTGCTAGGAAATAGATTCATAGACTACGTGCCTTCATTCATTTCTTTTTCCTCATTGTTGCACTTGCTCAATATATTTCTCAGAGAGACATCTATATTATCTCTCCAACAATCAGGATTTATATTTTTTTCTGTAGACAACACACACAGCAGCATATGCATAATTATGAGAGTTATATCACTTAATTCTAGCCACTTAAATGTTAGGAGCCAGTTTAGCCAGGTGTCTAATGTATTTGTTAATGATTTTATTGCTGAAGAAGAAAGATAAATACCTCCAGAAAAATTTTCATTCTAACTATATCAGATGACCTACCTTAGGAGACAGTTATTTCTCTCTCCACTGATACAGAAAGACATATCTGCCTCCAAAGGCAGGTCGTCTCACATAGTTGGAATGACAATTCATAGCTGGGATAAAATTCATAGTGGAGATGAAGATTCAAATGAATTACAAATTATTTATAACTGTACAAATGAACATGGATGAAACTGCATGCTTTGTAATCTAGTAAATGACTGTTAATGAGGAGAAGGTTATGTAGCTTATGTCCTTTGTCCTCTAGTCAGGGACACCAGCACTGGTTATAACAGTTATGTTGTAGTATAGATGTTTACCTACTGTAGTTAAAAAAAGGACATCACATTGTTATCAGAGAGTAAGAATTTTCAGTTCATGCTAATCTGTCTAAAGGTCATGAACTTGGGTGTGAACTCCTGGCTTTTATTAAGACAGCTGTTTGGAGTTTCACTAATGACTTAAGGGATGTTAGATTTCACTGATAAAATCTTTATATCCTATGCAAACTATATTCTCTCTGACTGAAGTTTTCGAGAAAGAATTTCCCATTCCTGTCTTTGCTAAATAAGGTAATATTTTTTTTTTTTTTATATTTGTATTGGAAAGAGGTATTGCCAGTAACCAATACCTGAGGTATAGTTTTAAAAGCTGTTCAGCAACACATTAAGTATCAGCTGTGATGTTGACATATCTAAAATCTCTTAGAGTTAACAGAAGCTGTTAATTATATTACTTTCAGTAGCTAAACTCTAGTAGCTGTTACTTCTTGAGTAAACAAACTTCAATCAACTGTAAGGTTTTCAGGCCTCATTAAAGATCTTTAAAAGAAAATGAGTTGACTGTTCTGAAAGGCACATTGACTTTGTAAATCTTTTAGCTGTAAGACACATAAATCTTTAAACTGTAAGGCATCAATGTGATTAACTGATGTTTTAAAGATATATACATTTAAATACATATGAAGCGAAATAAAATGTTGACTTTCAGAGAAAAAATATATCTACTGAAAACTGACACAAACTGGTACCTGAGTAAAAGTTTTCATTTTTGCTAATATTGCCATTTTTATTGCAATTTATATTTTATCAATACTCATAAATCAATAATTTTAATATGTAATTGTAATCCATCATTTTAAAAGAGTTCTATGAGCTTTGAAGTGGACTTGGATCAAATGCTGAGGTGGTTTGACAAAGATATGACCAGTGTTTGGTTTTAAATGCTGAATCTGTTGAAAATTCAGGAGGTGAGTCTAGAAATTGCTTTAAATCTAACAGTAGAAATGAAAAAAACGATAGGCATAAGCAAGCTATAAGCAGTTTTGCCTACAATTTTCAGAATTGAAGTAATTTTGTATATGGTATACACTTAGAGAGTCTACCTTATTTCAAAAAATAATTTTGCACTCATAATTTGTTACTTAATACATCTGATGTGGTTATAATTCATAACAAGGTCTTCTATTACCTAGGGCCTATTAATAAGGCAAACAGTCAAAGTTTTGTGAACAGATTGTCTACCGAAGTAGGCAAGAGTACCCACCCTGTGGGAAAGGCAAGATACCTATATTACTCACCAAGCTAATGATAAGACATTCTAATGAGCAGTACTTGAATAAGAAAATTGAACAATGTGAGAATGAGCAGTGGATATTAAAATCATTAACTAACTCAGTACGAGCCTTGGCAATGTCTTAGTCTTGGAATCATTAGGAAAAAGAAATAATTTCTCCCCTTAAAAAAATGTAAATGGAGTTAATATGGAATACTTTCAATTGTTTTTAATCTACAAGGTATTTCATACTGATGATAAACAATGCTTCCTTTGAGAAGTTGCACTGGATAGTTCTCTAGTAAAAAAAATATTTTTCTTTTGATGTCTAGATAACTATGTGTATTCTCTCAAAAGCAGATATTATGTCTCTTATTCATAAATAAATTACATCTTATCTTTGAATATCAGATATATTTTTTTTAAGCATCTAGAACTAGAATTGCACAGGTCATTAAACGCATTTGTATAATTAATAGTTGAATATTAGTATGATATTTTTCAAGCAGTAACGTTCAAGTGTAGTAATTAGTACATATATATTCATTTATTTGAAATACATATTGTTTATGATAAGCATATAATAAAAACATATTAAAATGGCATTTAGAACTCTGAAGAAAGATGCAATATTAATTCAAGCTGCTTATATGTGCAGACAGTGTTTTAACTGATTAATTTATGTTATTATTTCTGCGTAGCCTCCTCCCTCTGCCAGTGCACAGTCAGATGGAATAATATCAAGTTGGAACTGGAGTAAATTTCAGATATTCATAGCTGTGAACCTGTGTGAGTAGAAAAAATTTCTTCATATGATTCTAGAGAAATTGCTAAATGCTCTCAAAGTGAAAATCAAAGTTGTAACTGGACCTGAGGGCAATATCTATAGTAACAAACAAAATGCAGCAAGAAATAATTGCATACCATTGGTTGTGCCTATCTATTTTGTTTTGTATTTGGCATGCTCCCTAGAACAGCTACAGTCAGTGCAAATAAGCTTTCTCCTGCCTATTCTTAACCACAATCTGAGGGACAGCATTGCTCAGGGACTATTTCATGGGACTTCAGGGATAAAACACTCTTTTTGGAGAGAATAGAGAATTTTAGCTATTTGAACACAAGCTATGCCACAGCACTTTTACTTTGAGGGCCAAAGAACAAGGCCTTGTTATTGTATTTTTTAACATATGTAAGTTAATGTGAGTCTTGAAGTGAATCCACTCATTCTTTTCCTTTTAGTGAGTACATGAAAAACATGAGAACTTTCAATTTCTAAATCTAGAGTTTAAGAAAACACGAAATAATAACCAACACTTACTGTACCTTGTAGACAGAGAAAATTGTCTGCTTGATGCAGTAAACGAAACAAGTTAAAAAGAAAATGTCCATCATATCCGAAGTATCTTTGAGGATTATTTACTCTAAGTTGCTATCAGCCTGTTTTAGAGATTCAGAGGTGCTCTGAAGAGTTTGCAGCAACCCAGGAAGCCATTCAGAGTTGCTAGACTATTTCCACTAAATTTGAGGCTTGCCTGTGCATCAGGTCTCTGGTCTTCTCAATAACTTTCCAGGTTAAACTTTTGCAAATGTCTTTTTTTCTGTGTCACTCAATTTTTTATTCCTCTAACTCCTTGCGCACTTTCTCAGGTACTGAGAACAGCCAGCTGGAGAAATGTCCATCTCCTAGACTCTTCAGAGAGTCCCATCTACCCAAATGTGCTGTGGCCATGGAAAGGCAGATAATCAAGTTTCTTTCCTCACAAGTTCTGAAGACAGCATAAAGTACTGGTGGGTATAGTAGATGGTGAACAAACAGAAAATAGATGGTACTACCACAATGCTATTAAAAACCATAATTGCTTTCCACCAAAATCTCAGTACAGCATTAGAACTTTTAGAAAAACTATTATCAAAAGCTAACCTTGCAATTCTTACTTCTTGTCGCAGGGATCATTGAACAGATCTAAAGCATATCCAGATTTTTAGGACTGCATGGACTTTGAGGATCAACTGAGGGAGTCAGGCTCGTTCAGCCTAGACAAGAGGTGGCTTGAAGGGACCTAATAGCAGCCTTACAATACTTAAATACATAAATAGAGACAGATGAAGTCCTGAACAGGATCACAATGAGGATAACTAAGCACACAAGCAAGCTGCCCAGAGAGGTTGTGAAGTCTCTGTCCTTGGAGGTTTTCAAGACTTGACGGTACAAGAGCCCTGAAAAACCTGCCCTGAATTCAGCATTGACCATCCCCTGAGCAGGAAGCAGAACGGGCTGACCAGTTGAGATTCCTTCCAGGCTGGGTGATTCTTTGATTATTTATATGGGTGAACAAAAGAATAAAGTAATATTCCCCTGTTTCTTTAAAGGATATTTGACACTTCCAAATTTGCAATCTTTTCCAGAACAAAGAAGCACAAAAATAAGACTATAGGATATCTCTTTTTTTTCTCTGCTCCTTTCTAACAGGCAGCCCTGAAATGTTGTCATAAACTGATAACGTTCCATATGGAAGTCATTTTACTTTCTTGGCATACTTACATCTCTTGAAAGACTACCCCAGATGTGGATTAAACTAATGATTTGAAATCAGCAGGACTGAAAAGCATATGACTTTGAATGTAAGGGAGATGTAGGAATGTCTTTTAATCACACATGCAAAAAGGTACCTGGAGCTTTTTCAAAGCAGAAGAAAAAAAAAAAAAACAAAACATGTAGGTATCTCTGAACAGAAGTTGATGAACAAATTCCTCAATAAAAAGAAATGAGATTTATAAAGGAGTAGATATCTTTATAATTAATTTGCTGACTAACATGTCAAAAGGGCAATTTGTTTAGGGGAAGTCTGGAATCTAAGACAGTAAAGAAGGGTTAAAGAGGCATTATCTAATGAAAACATTAGCACATACTTGGAGTTATGCTAAACAATGTTGCTTTTTCTCTGAGTTTCAAGAAATAATATGAAATTTCAAGGTCTTCACAACCTTTCACTTTGTCCTCCTGGTAAGAATAGTGACCAAATCACAGGCTGGATGAGGTTGGTAGGGGCCTCTGGAGATTGTCTAATCCATCTGCCTTTCTCAGGGCTGAGTCACCTACAGCAAGTTGCTCAGGGCCATGCCCTGTTAAGTATTGAATATCTCCAGGGATATAGACTCACAGTCTTCCTGGGAAATTCCAGTGTTTGATCACATCTCTGAGAAAACTTTTCCCTCATGATTAAATGGAATCTCTTGTATTTCAATTTGTGCCTATTGTCTCTTGTCCTGTCTCTGGGTACCACTGAGAAGAGTCTGCCTCCATCTTCTTTACTTTCCCCCATCAGATGTTTATGCACATGAATAAAATCCCTTTGAGCCTTCTTTTCTCCAGGCTGAAGAGTCCCAGCTCTCTGTACCTCTCCCTGAATGTCAGATGTTCCACATTCCCTTAGTCATTTTGGTTTTCCTAAGACCATTGCGGAATTTAAATTTCCTGACAAACTAAATATCCTTGACTTTCTTACAGAAACAAAATATATCAGGCTTAAAAAATTGAAATTCCTCAAAAAATAGTTATTTTCAAGTCTGAAATGTCACAATTACTTAATTGGAGAGAGGCTGTTGCTGTTCCAGGAACCCTCCCTCCTTTTCTCCCACCCTGCAAATATTATTCTGCATCTGTAAAATTTGGAAACTTATCTGAAATTCTTTCTTCCACTGTGTCGTGTTTTAACCTGACCAGCAACTAAACACCATGAAGCCGCTCACTTACCCTCCCCTACCCCTGAGGGATGAGGAAGAGAATCAAAGAGGAAAAGTGAAGTAAACTCATGGGTTCAGATAAGAACCTGTATTTCTATTCAGAATTGAAATTAAAAAAAAGTAATAATGATAAAAATCATAATAAAAATTATAAAAATATATACCAACAAGTGATGTGCAGTGCAATTGCTCACCACCTGCTGACCAATGCCCAGCCCTGCCTGACCCTGGCTAGCAATCGCGAAACAGAGAAGTCCTGAAACCACAGTCCCTGAAGAGAGAGAGAGAGCAAGCCCCAAACAGTGAAAGCCTCCTGGCCAAGCGTCATCTATATACTAAGCATGATGTTGCATGATATGGAATATTACTTTGGCCAATTTGGACCTTAATTCTAAGTCTAAACTCAAATCCTAAACTAGGAGTTGCGGGTCCATACCTCCTCCCAGCTTCTTGTGCACCCACACACTGGCAAAACATGCGTAGTTGAAAAAGTCATAGAATCATAGAGAATCATAGAATGGTTAGGGCTGGAAGGGATCTTCAAAGGTCATCTAGTCCAACCCCCCTGCAAGGAACAGGGATATCTCCAACTAGATCAGGTTGCTCAGGGCCTCGTCCAACCTGGCCTTGAACGTCTCCAGGGATGGAGCATCCACCACCTCTCCGGGCAACCTGTTCCAGTGTTCTACAACTCTCATGGTAAAAAATTTTTTCCTAATATCCAATCTGAATCTACCTCCCTCTATTTTAAAACCATTACCCCTTGTCCTATCACAACAGTCCTCGATGTCTTAGCAACAACTGTAAATATCAGTATGTTAGCAACATTCTTCTTATACCAAATCCCACAACACAGCCTGCCACTAGCTACTATGAAGAAAACTATACCTCTGTTCCAGCTGAAACGAGGACATAGCGCTAAGACTAATACCCCAAGACAAAGTACTGAAAACTGCGTAAGAAAACCATAAAAGACTGAAATATGTTTTTCTTACATACATTAGCTTTCGAAGAGTAATTTACCATTAGAAATATAACTAGGAATCACTGACAATTCCCTGAGCTTTTGGTCTATATTAAGCTCTTAGAAGGCAAAACTATATAAAAACATTAGGGATTTCACTCTACTGTTGCTACTTGAAGACGTTATATTTCCACATAGGATTATTTGATTTCTGGTACATATACCCCTGGATATTTCAGTGCAGAAGAGGCAAAAAGCACATATTTATGTTATCCCACCTTCTTGTGGGCAAGATGAGTTGATTCCATTGTTTTCCAGAGAAATGGGAGCCAAACTATAGGCTTTCTTTTAGTGAGTATGTGTGGCCTGACCAAAAGGTTCCTTCCAACAAAAATTTGTTTAAGATTTTATTAAATATGATTACATTTGATTAAATTATACAGACAAACTAAGTTCATATTGCTTCCATTGCTCCTTCATACAACTAGTGACATATCTGCTAAAAATATATGAAGAATACAGTTAAGAAAGGATTTGTAATAGTCATTTAGGTGCATTTTTATTTTATATACTAAAATGATGCATACTGACCTTATTTTTATAAATTCATAGCACAAATCTGTCTTTCTAAAATAAACTCTGGGCACATTTACATTATTTTTCTTTAGAACTCTGGTTTAGGGCTTACTGTCCATTTTTACAGACCAACAATCAGTCTCTGCCCCAAAGCACTAACACATGATTATGATAGGTGCAAAAATAATTGGGTACTGTAATAGTGGATATGTTTCAGTATCAGAGTAGAATCACCAGTATCTAATACTATTATTTAATATTAACAAGAAAATATTGTCTTTATTCCAATTAAAGAAAACTACTACCACTGAATGGACGTTGCACTTATTCATAAGATATTAAACAGGAGTCACCAGATGGTGCTGTAACACCTAATTTTATGAAGTCCTTTGTCTGAACAAACAACAGGCTCTCTCTTCAGCCACAGAAAAAACTACAGTCTTTCTAGTTCAAAGACACACTTCATTTTAGGGAGAGCTCTTGTAAGCAACTAAAATACATGCTTTTCATCTTGGTTTCACTCACCAATCATTTTCATTGAGATAAGTAAATTTTATGTGTTTGGGCTGAGAATCCTAAAACAGATGAATTTTCTGCATGCAATGTGTCTCTGAGAAGAAAAGTAGGTGGTGTAAAATTAACACCTTAGGAACATAAGGTAAACTGCTGATTTCATTCTCAAGATTGGCTGTCCTTTGGCAGAAGACTAACAGTTTGCCCATGATACATAAAAAAAAAAAAAAAAAAAAGAAAAGTCTTCTTTCACTCCTGTAGTCATACTGCAAAGAAAACTTCCTAATTGAAATGCTTTGACACCAATCTTGGACAGTTGCAAAAGGAACACTGAAAGTCAAGATGAATTACATAATCTTCTGAATTTATAGCATCTGGCACATCACACATTTTAATATATGGATTTAAATCGATTAAAACATAACACAAAGCTGTCTATAAAAATCTATTTTACACCCAAGTCTTTCAGACACCTATTGTCTAATATCAATGATACATTCTGTTATGCTTGGGGTTACTTTGACCAGAAAGAAAACTTCTTTCAGTTCATGACTTTTAAAAGAATTACAGACTTACTTTTAAGTAAGAAAGAATGGTTAAAAGTTTGACATATGATACAGCCATTGACCTTAAAACTCTGTAGACTTGTACATCTTCCCTGTAAACACAGCCAGGGGCTATTTGCTTAGATCTCTTTTTCTATTTCTACATCTCAGGTGAAAATTCCAGCAGTGGTTCCTCCCACAGTTCTTCAGTAACCAAAATATACTGAAAAGGAGTAAGAAAAGGAATTATGGGACAATATTGTTTATGTGAAACCAAAAGGAGAACTGAAACTTGATTCTTCTATTTTAATTATATTTCCTCAAGCACACTGTACTTTCTTCACCTTTTCACCTTTGTACTTGCTTACTCACGGCTTCATCTTGCAGTTTTGCTGCCAGATCAGAGAGGAGTGCTTGCCTTCTTCTTGTTTAAGTACACAAGAGGCAATGAAAAGCCACCTTCTATCAGCTGAAAAGAAATGTGAAATATTTGTTTTGCGTTTGCCAGAAAGTGAACATAGAGCGTTCTCCCTAAAACTTGCAACAAAGTGTTCTGACTTCTGATCCATGCTAAAGAATAGACTGTCCAATAAATACTAAAGCCAGCACAGAAAAACATAACAGAACACATGCAGTAGCTTTTACTACAGTAAGTCTTAAGATGAATAGTGTATGCAACACTATTGTTTATAATAAACCATGTTCTGATTCTTTTTTAAAGCTTTTCAGGATTCATTAACTGATCAAATGCTGCCTCAGAATTTCCAGCTTGTCTTCAGATCAGAGGACTGCACTATTGATTTTAGGCCCTGTGTACTTTTTCATAACAGAACTTGCAAAAGTATGTGAGGATAAGAAATGAAAAAAAAAAGATAAAAATTAGGAAATATTGGAATAAAATAATAGATTTTTGAGTGTTTTACTAGAAACAACATCTAATCTTTACTTCTGCATATTACGCTCTAGATAGTTTCAGCCCTGATCTCTAATTTTTAATTGTTCGAAACCAAATGCTTTCAAAATGCAGTTAATTTTAATGTAAAACTTTCAAGATGTCTCTTGGTTATTTGTTTCAATTAAGATAGCACTTAAAAATGCATCTTTTATAGTTTGGATTTATCTATTTTAAAATTGATATACAAACTGAGGTTGGATCACGCAACTGCATGACTGTGACTACTACATATTATGACAGCTATAATTATATGCATTATTAGCCTGTAGAATACGTGAAAAAAAAAAAGAATTTAATCAAAATCTCTTCAACTCTTTTCAAGCTAAAATAACACCTTTTACTGCATTTGGCCTTAGTTAACCTGCCAAAGATTGACTAATACCAAGAAATATTACTGAGATTAAGCTAAGATATAGAGGCTATGCCTTAAACAACCTTAAGGCCAGTTCTTAAATGCATAAAGTAGAAGAGTACATATTTGGAAGCCTTGTATTCAGTTTTATAGATAGAAGGTCTGATGTCATCTAAAATTATCTACAGAGCCCCAGAATTTCACAGAAGTTCTCCGCAATGTTAATTGTGTTGAAACAAGTAAGCTTTAGTTTGTCATTGTCATTTCCCAAGCAGTGACTCTCACATCCTATTAAATAGCTATTCTCCATTAATGAGCTCTAAGAAGAATCAGACATATTTTTCTACAGTTGTTTTTTTAGCACTAGATTTTTGTATTTATGTCAAAAGCACAGATGCTTTTTGTTAATCAGCAGTAAGGTTTAGTTCCATTAAAACTTTCACACCCACTTATCGCGAGGTGTAGATGAAATAGCCATCTGTGTAAATCTAAAAACTTTTTTGAGAGACCAAGTTACTAATTTATACATTTATGGCAGTCTACTTTTTATCCCTTGACTAGTCTGTTTAGACCAGCATTTCAGTGTATCAGTGCATTTACATTTTTGCCTTTCAGGAAATCAAATATTTTGATTAGACACCATTTGTTCTGAGAAAAGTTTTGTACACTGGATTTCGGTCATCCATTTTCTAGCATTATGTCATCATGATACAATAAATCTCAAAAGGTCAGAAAATAGTTGGAGATTTTTGTCTTATTTTTTACATTTTCAATCTAAAATAATCAACATAACATTAATACATATTCTCCTTTGAGATATGAGGATGTTGCTAGTTTATAGTGTGATTGTATGATAATTTTACTTGTGTATTGATCTATCAATCAAACCAGGAAGGTGCTGCAATTTAGAAAAAACTTGAAGAGGTAAACCCATGAAAAATATATCATCAGTGTTCCACAGCTGTTCCATAAACTCAAATATTATTCTTACAGTTAGTAAATAAGTAAGTAAAAAAGGTTGCAGCAAATTTAATGTTTATCATCTAAGAAATCCAGTGATATGTTTCTCTATAAGAACTTATAAAAGACCTTGAAAGGATTTGTCTGCACATGACAATACTATGTTGTGTAAATCTCCTAAACCCAATTATACTCAGGAGAATTATTTCTAACAGTTACATTTGTGAACAATGTCTGTCAGGTACCCTAGAATTGTTCAATTACACAGCTACAATCTTTCAAAGTACAGAAGATACAGAAGAAAGAATCATCAAACCTTAACTGACACCTCACTGTCTTCATCAATATTTTTAAGCTTAGTTCCTCATATTTTCGTTCATCACTGGAAGACTTGAATTTGCAGATGTCAAATCATTTTGAATTAGTCCTCTAGGATGGGAGTCACCTCAGAACATGTCCTAGTGTTCTAGGAGTCTAAGCTCAACCTCATCCTCTACTTAAAACCTGCAGTGAGACAAATGTTAAGGCAAGATTCTTCAATTCTATCTTACACAGGGCAGGCACATTTCTTATTACTAAATCAAGATTATTATTTTGCACAGTTTGCATGGGCAAGACTTGTCCCATCAAGGCCATATCTAGAGGCAAGTTGAGTTTAGTACCTGGTGTATTTCTTTATTCCTTCATTCTATCTCCTCCTCTGGATGAAGACAACTAAATTTGATTTTTACTGTCACTGTGAGCCAAGAATAGTAATGATGAACTTGGTACTAAGGAGCTGCAAAAATGCAGCAATATCACACTTGCAAACATTCAGAATGAATCTGGTCACTTAAATGCAGAAGTATGACTTGTCATGCTGAATTACTACAAATGAAGCTTGATTGATTGATTATATATCCTGTCATAAGAGATTCCCTCAGAGCAAAGGAATTAATTTAGATAAATACAAGGTAATAATACACTTAGGAAAATGTAATATCGATGGGATGTACAAAACCAGTGAGTTCTAGTTAGGAAATTGATAGCACCGCAGAACTCACAGTTGCATGATTTTGCACAAAATGTTTTCTGTATGCAAATGATGGCTCATGCAGCAGAGAAAGTAATACAGATTTAGTAACATTTAACCCTGAAGTAAATTTTGTGATTATCATCAAGAAATAAAAATAAATAAAATAAAATAAAATAAAATAAAATAAAATAAAATAAAATAAAATAAATAAAATAAAATAAAATAAAATAAAATAAAATAAAATAAAATAAAATAAAATAAAATAAAATAAAATAAAATAAAATAAAATACGGCCCCCCTAAATCTTATAAGCTGGGATACATTAATGCCCTTGTATATCTACTAGAAAAGGTGATAAAGCCAAAATTTATTATGTATCAGCAGATACAATAGATGTCTGTGAACAAGCTAAGGAATTCTTTAAACATTACAAATCAGTGAGAAGATCAGTATGAAACAATCTACAAAGGGTAAGAACATATGCTGAAGGTTCCAATGATTTTCTGAATGATTCCCCAAAAGAGTGGTTACAATTTGCCAGAGAAGACATAACACTGAAGACCGAACTACGGAGAATTTGGCTGCATACATAAGAAAAATTAACAAATTTGTTCTATTTTCAATCATTTTTTCTGTCTTTCTCAAAATCCTTTACAGATTGCTGTTACTATTGGGGTAATGTGGTAGTAGTTCAAGGTGGGAGCCATTACACCTGTCCAAGACGTTTAATTTACACCTGAAGATTTTTGACTATTAATTCATTTATGTCATTAAGATACTGAAAGAGGACTTTAGGCAGTAAAAACTCAGCCCCTTCTCCAGGCTTATTTTCTGTATATGCTAATTATGCAGATAAAAATGCATAAAGAACCTCCTTATTGTTTTAAATATCCCTCTCTACACATGAGCAAGATTCCCCTCTTTGACTAAGTATGTCTAATACCCTTTCAGACATTACATAACTCGTTTCTTTCATGACAGCTCCCTGTAATTTCTAGAAAGCTCTTAAATTTAAACTGAGTCCAGGTAGTTACTGTCTTTCTCAGTAAGGTGGTGAATAAGCATGGGGAGCCATGCAGGACTGCTGATTCCATTCCATGCCAAAGAACATTGTCTGCCTTAAGAGTATCTGTACTAGGGCCAGTATGGTGCTCACTGTTTCACTTACATAACCATCACACTAGCCCACATGGTACTGCGGTAAATAAAGGGCAATGTCTCACTTTCAGCAGATGATATGGATCAGTAATAGCAATTGGCTACCATGGCTTTATTCTGGGAAATAATATGCTATACTTTAATTTTCACCAAAGCCTTTATGGAGATATTCTTCTTTATGAGCTACCATTGGTTCTGGGATTTCATAATTCATGTTTTCAATGTAGTTATCATAAGAACTTTTCATGTGGATATGTGGAGAGGAAGAAGATGTAGCAGACAAGATACAAGAGTGAAATTTAGTCTGGAGTCTGCCCAGCTTTCCATTCTTATGTTAACAGCCTAAAATGTTTCTGCTGGGAAATATAAAGATTTTGAAGAAAAGTTATATCACAAATAGAAAACTGCTATGTACTTTGGAGTAATTGTAATTTGTCCAATTAGCTTAAATACGCTTAAAGAGTGAATCAGTCTTAATAAAGGTTGTGGTTTATCCTATCTAAATGTAACTATGAAATTAAGGTTCTAATCTAAACTAACCAGCTAAGACCATTGGTGAAAGGAGGTAGACACTTTAAGGATATCTCCAATGAAAATGTTATATATGGACAGATGTTAATACTTTCCCATTTTCCTCCAACAGCTCACTATCTGGTAAAGCTGTTTTAGTTAATTTAGCTGGAGTGGAGCTCCCAGTAGAAGACATTCATGGCACCTCCATCTCCTCTGTAGCTTTATGGGGAGACGAGGCACTTAAGAAAGACTGGTTTACTGGGCTTCAGTGTTGGAGCAATTCCATCAGAGCCACGGTATAAATAAATCCCAATGGATAAAGTTAGGACTGGGAATTGGGAGAACTAAAACATAATTTTCAATATCTTCTATATATTATGCATTTGACCTAGAACAAACCATTTAAGGTTATCAATTTTCTGACATCCCATTAATAAAGAACAAGTTTTGTGTAATCTCAGTATTTGCCACCACTCTAAGGACTGTTTTGCCATTTCTACTTCACAAATTTTTCCTGTACTTTTGCTGTGTTAATTTGGTTGCAGCTTTCTACATTGAATCCTATTATCCTGTTTTAATTTTTCAACACTAGTTGTCAGCAGGAAGCATATAATAACTAGTGAAAAAACAAAGGATTTAAAATAGATACATTAAATTTAAGAAAGATGAGGCCATTAGATCCTGTTAAATACTATCATCCAATTAATTAATTTTGCCTGGTTATTCTTAACTGAAGTTAAAGCAGTAACTTTAATTTTACTGAAGTTTGTATTCAGTAAGAACATCACAATAGGATAACACTGTCACAGTAGGACTCATTGTGAGGATGCTGCATGGGCTGAGGGCTGCCTGTGGGCTGGGAGTTTGAGAACTCCCCAGTGTCTGGCAACCAAAGCCTGTCTCACACCCCAGGAAGGGAGTAGGACAGCTGTGGGACACTGGGGAAGACCCAGCCCTGAGCATTGGGCACCTCATTGGCCATGAGCCGAGGTGACGTTTCAATGTGCATCCACACGTGGGTCCAGCTCATGGAGCCCATGGCTGGGTATGATGGGGCTGTGGGGAGCTGGAAACTGGCTCTGCCACAGCATTTCTGGGGCAGCAGCTGACAGCCTCGTGATGCTGACGTGGGATTCTGGACCATGGCAGGATGAGGGTAGGCCCAGGGAAACTGATCAGGAACATACAGGCCCATTAATGACCTCAGGACCCTGACAGTGATATACATTTTGTAGACACTCAACTTTTTGTCTACATGTAGGGGTCTACACACTTAACGTAGATCTGAAAGCTTCCTGTATAGTAACTGACTATCTGGTTAAAACTGCCAATGACAGTTACTTAGTCTACTCTAAAGCAAAAGAATGACATAAAGGTTTAAGGTAAATAATTGCACAGACGTTCACGTCATTTGAAATGCTCTGGGACACTGTTCCTGGCCCAGCACTGAAGTTCCAGGGTGGTAAATGTCTTCTGTATCACATCTGGCCTGCCCATTTGGATCTCTTGAACCTTCAAGGCACCACATGCGGCAACTGAAGCCTACCCTTACATAAAAGAACCAAATCCCTACTCTGCTGTCCATATCAGCTAGATCTCCCTTGACTACATGTAAACATGTAGCTTACGTGTCAATGCCTAGACATCGATTTGATTGCCTAAACATGAGTGTTTAGTTCCCTTTGAAGCGGCCTATGGTATCTGAAACTTCAATATGAGTATGGTGGTTATAACATAGCTGCTACCGATGCCTTACTAAAGTTGTAGATAATATTGTAATTATACCCATTGAAATATTTTCCTCATTTGACTCAGGGCAGCACTACTGAATCATTAAAATTCCCAGACCTTTTGCTGTAACTGCCATATAATCTGTTGTTTCCTAGCCTGTATTTGTGGAGATGATTATTTCTACCCAATTGTAGGACTTCAGACAGTCTTAAAATATGTCATCTTATTTTACCATGCTGCTTTTCT
This sequence comes from Tauraco erythrolophus, assembly GCF_009769465.1. Lineage (NCBI taxonomy): Eukaryota > Metazoa > Chordata > Aves > Musophagiformes > Musophagidae > Tauraco > Tauraco erythrolophus. The sequence goes on along the minus strand of NC_141465.1, from coordinate 93,564,023 downwards.
AATTTCTTAGGGTTATTTCAACTTCTAATCTTGTCTTCCTATTGCATTGTCCAAATCATTATTAATAAGTAGTATTGGCTGCTGAGTAGAGCCCTGCAAAACTTGATACGATACATTCTAGTTATTTGGCAAGGCTCATTAATAACAACTTGCATAAAAAGCCTTTGTAAAATCAAGATATGGGAAATCTACAGCTTCTCCTCTATCTACAAGGTTTGCTACCTTGTCATAGAAAAAAAAAATTTATTTGATGTGAGTTGTTCTTAACATGTTACTTTTATTTATCTCCTTGTTATCTTCTGTGCAGTTACAAACATTTTGTTTGATTGTTTGTTCCAGTACTTTTCTGGAAAATAAAGTTGACTAGCTGGCCAATATTTATTCCCTTCTCGCTTGTTTACCTATACTTTTCCATTCCAGAGATAGGCACCTCGTCTTTTCATTTGGTTTTGTGTTCTTAGTCTTTGGGATTTCATTCATCTTTCATGAGTTCTCAAACATAAATGCTAACAGCGTATCGCTAAAGCAGACATTCAGCAAATGCCCTTAAATGTTGCATTGCCTAAGACTTAGAAACCTTGTTCCAAGAAAGAAATTCAATCTAATGAGATAACCATATAAAGGGTGGTATTTGTAGAAGAGCAGAAACAGAATTCACAGCAGTTCACATCTTCAGTGCTGGATATATATACTATGCAAAGAAATGGATTTATTTAGGATCTTTGCTATTGGAAGATCCCCAATTTCACTATTTAGGAACCCAGGTTAATCTGCATTCAAGGGCTGAAACACCCTCTAAAAGTATAAGCATTAATAATAATAATAATTATGCCTCTTTCTTTTCCCAGGCAAGTGAGCTAATGCCTAAATTATTAAACAAAGTAAGTACCAGTAGATTTAGGTAAAAGAATAGGCACAATATAAATACGACTTGAAGCTTGAGTATTTCTGAGAACTTCAAAAAAGGGATACTTTCTCCCCAAATATTTAAATCTTCTGGAATACCACTTCTCAGTTTATTTTCTTGCTGTTACCTGGCTCCTTACCTCTTTAGAGTTGTGTTGATTTTCTGGCTATCTCTGGCAATTTAACAAAAAAGTTAAGTCTTGGTACTGTTTGCTGAGGAGTTTCTCCGCAGAACAGTGCAATAATTCTTTTCCTCTTCCTTCATATATAGTTAAACAAGATTTTCTTAGTAATATTGTTTAATGCATTGACCTTTTCATTTTCAACCTACAGGTTTGTTCTGTTGTTTTATATTTGTCCTCTGTCACCTGAGCTAGTTGCCATTTTTGGTGTATCTCTTTAAGATCAAGTTAGTGAAGGACTCGTGATTATGAGAAATTATCTTCTTCTTTATTTACTGTCCTTCTCCCACACACATCTGAATTTTGATTTTGAAATTATCTAGTTTTAGGATCCAGCTATTATATAAAATACAAAAGAAATGTTATAAAACATAGTAGTGTCTGCAGTAATAAATATTTTCAAACTATATTACTCTATTCAGTGTATGTGCCAAGTGTGGAGAAAGATCATAGTGAATAACTCAGAAGATACTAATTTTTTAATGGAAAAACACCAGAATCAATTAAATTATAGTGATATAACACTATAGTAGTGATGCCAGCCAAAAATTTAATATATTTTCCCTTTAATGAGATAAAAGTACTTATTTTTGAAACTGGTCATACTTGATAGACAGAATGCTTATCAGCCATTAGAATAGTTATAGAGGTAGCTATCTTTATGCTAGAACATCTATTTATGTCTATTCCTGTGCTTAATTCCTGTTGTTTAACACTTACAACCTATGAGTAGCTCCTAACCTTTCCTTTAACTCTTGGTCAGTTTTTATATCTCTGATTCTGATACTGGCTCCTGACCTTGGACTTACCTTTTCATACATTTTCAGAGTCTATGTTCTTCCCCAAGTTCTTTCCCCTGTTTCTCAACATTGTGCTGGACTTCTTACAGCTCCAGAGCTATTAAATATCTATACAATTTTGTGAAGGTTACTAAACCCTATTTTTTACTAATAGCCATATCAAAAAATGTCTAATTACATATTCTTAATTATTGGGATTTTATTTCCAGGTTGTGATGTCACCAAACAGCAACAACCACTAGATTCTCTTGTACTATTTTTGTGTGCCACTTTTCACAATATAGCCCTAAACTTCTTTAGATCAGACTTTCATAAAATGTCTCCCATAGATTTCTGTTATTTTTTAGTACTTTATTTTCTGTTTAACACTACAGAAAACATTTGTAAGTTCATTAAATCTTTATCTGTGAAAATAAAAATGTATAACAAGAATAACTTTTCTCTGTGAATACAGTGTAAACAATTTGAATTCAATTTAATTCTAAACAATGACTAGCAGTGGGATTCATTTTTATCTTGCAGATTCATTTCTACATTGCAGGCAATAAAATTCCAGTGTAGTTTACATGTAGCAATGATCATAACTTATAAAGTTCCTGTTATACTCACTGGATATTTAAAATTTCATTCATCTTAATAATAGGCATCCAGTGCCATATGAAATAGCCTAGTGTATCTGTGACATCCATATATGATTGATAGAAGCTGCACAGGACCTGTGGGAGACTTGTGTCACATTGGATAGTAAGCTGAAAACTCAATGCGTTTTGTCTAGACATGACAACTGACTGAAGCAACCCCTTAGTTCCCATGAGAAGGTCAATCTTTAGACTCCTAAATGTAGGCATCCACACCCTGATCCTATCAAGATCTGAGTAGAGGTTTGTGTGTTCCTTCTCCTAATACTCAGTTAATACCACCTTCCTCTAATAAAGCCTGTGTGACAGAAATACAGAACCTCAGAAACTGTGATATTTACTGATGCTTCTTCTTATGGCTTCCATCATTTTAGCTTTCCTATAAGGCCTACATCATATCTGATGGCCCAGTATTTTGGAAACTCCAGGTCATATCTGATAAAAGTGTGTGCCTCTGCTTAGACGACTGGACTGAACCTTAGTGAGACTTATATTCACTTAGTGACCTCCAAATGTATTCAGAACACATGTTTAGAAGCTCTATTTGTATTTACAAGCAGCAGCTGCAAATGCAACCTGGGAACTACAAGTTAAAATGGCTTAGTGAGAAAGGAATTGAGTTAAATCTCTCAAAGTCAATGGACTAAAGAAATCTGACCTGCTGTCTCAAATCAAATCAGTGCACCAATAAATTTAGCAGTTGTCAATACCTGAGACTTCAAAGACAGCTGAAAATCTTCCTGTCACCCATACAGTCGAATAATTGTGCTGCACTATATGGAAAAAGAAAAAACATCTTCCCTGGTCATCACAATGAACTGTTTAGCTTTTTAGAAATGTTAAAACATTCCTTGATTTTTAATTTACTTCAGTATATTTTTAGTTCATGTCAGTTATAAAATAACTCACTGGTTTTTGCAGACTGGGATTCTCTACTCAGTTGTATTAATTTTATAACAGTTTTAAGCAGCTTTTATGGAATATTTCACAAAATAAATCATTGCTATTATCATCTCTAGTTTACAGGTAAAGAAAGTGAAATGTAGATATTTGTCAAACTCAGACAACAAAAAACTGAATTATAGAAATAAATTTGGGCATTTTGATCATTCGTCCAATATAAATTCTCACTATAACTATGATAGTCCTATAATGCTTAAAAATTTATCTACCAAAATTTTTCTGTTTAAAAATCAGAAAAATGGAAGGAATTAAGATCTTCTAATATTTCTTTTAAAATCTTAAATCTCAGAATTTAAAATTTTTAACACTTTCATTTTCCCAGTTTCTCGAAATTGCTTATTAACTAACGTTGTGTCTGGCAATGTACTTAAAATTTATTTGTTGAATGCAAAATGAACTATTCATGTCAGGGTTTAGTCAGTTTTCAACTCAGTGGCTGATAGTAAGAAGGATTTCCATCTAAAAGAAAGCCTTCAGATAATTTAGTGTTGGGTAAATAGCAGGTGATTCCTATAACAGAAGTATAGATCTATTGGAAAATATTCCTGAAAGGGACTCTATTAAATGTGGAGCTATTTAATTAAATCTTCTAAAGGCTTTAAATGACAAGAATTTATACACTTATTAATAAGCCTAAAATCAGTTTTTCATTTAAACCTAAGAGAAGGAAAGTGGCTTGTTGGAAAACAAATGAAAAATATGTATTATTAAACTCTATTCAAATTTTGGACAGAGACAGGAAAGGGGGGAAAAAAAGAAAAAAAAGAAATCAAAGCAATATTAATTTAGAAGACATTAAAGGGCTTCAAAATTATTTATATGGTTCATGGACAACAGACCAAGACTTTACTTTTCCATAGTCTTACAGCTTTAGTGTTATTAGTGAAAGTCATTAGTGTTTAATAGCATTGTACTGCCAGGTACAAAATAAAAGTAAAGGGCTTAGGCCATCTTCACATATGTCTGTACAATTCCAAAATTGCCATAACAAATGAAAGTGTTAAACTAAAGCTAACGTTATGTGGGGAAACAACTGAAATTGGGAAAAATGGAGAAATACAGCTTTGCAAACCTCAGCTCAAAAGCTGTAATGTTAGAGCAGCTTTAAGGCGAGACACAGTTGCTGCTCCCAGCAATGAACAATGTCCTTGAAGTGGGGAGTAGAGTGGTACAGAGGTACTGCAGCTCATCCCTGTTATCAGGGGTAAAGAACATCTGGTGAAGATAACTGTCTAATTGCCATCAAGGAAGATGGATCGCAACTGCTACCTCAGCAATAATGGTGAAATCATGTCCTGTAGTTGAACTTTGCTCATTATAATGTCATTATAATATCAAAACACACCTCCACCTCAAAAAGCTACCCACCTCTGGGCTGCGACCACCTCTCACTGAGCATGTGCTCTGAAATTCTTCTAGCCTGTACCTTTAAATCAAAGCAAGAAAAATTTACACCAATCCTAAAAAAGATATGTATGACTGGAGTCACTCAAGCTCCACCTGGAAGTAAAGAAATAGTATAAAATGGCTAAAGAGAAGGGAGATGTCAGGGAGAAGCCCTCCATTGAAACGTCTGGGATCAGTCGACAGGCTGGACCTCTCTTCTCCCCCTCATTGGGATGCCTATTGGGTAACAGCTCTGTGTTGTGCGCATTTACTTACTAACATCTTGCTAGCTATTGAGTATTATCATTGATCAGTTCTGGTTTTATATTATTCCAAATCCAATCAGTTTTTGCAGTCAGTCCCTATGACCGGCTATTTTCGAATCTGTATCCTGTCACAAGTATATTTAATAAAACTTATTATTTCATAATTGCTATAAGGGATTTGGTTCATTTTGTTGCTGGCAGGGTCCCTGAACAGGTTAGGCGAACATCCTCCGATTTCGTGGGCTGCCCAGGGAGGGCAGGCAGGTCAGGTACAAGGGTCTCGTCTTTCTTAGGAAGCTGGCAGACTGGTCAAATTGCTCCCTGACCTCTATTGGTCTGACCGTGTGTCTTAACGTGACACATTTCAACGGATCAGACAAAACCTTTAGGGCAGACTTAAGATCTTTCTTAAAATTGAAGATACTTGCACAATTAGTGTTTGTGGTGCATATGCTCTTTGAATAAACAATAACATTCCAGATCCATTTTTGCCTACAATTATAAAGAAGAGCTAATAGAAAACTGGGCCAAGTTTTCCAGTTAGAACAAGATTGTACTTTTTATCACATGCAATGATATAAAAAAAATTTATCTGTTATAACAATGTTTTAGGAACTGAAATAAAATCATAGTCCTCCAGAATATTTTGAAATTTAATTCAAAATTTGATGTTATAATTAAATTTTGAAATTATTTCTATAGCAGTTAATAACTTATGAGTAGTGATTGTAGTGCAGTAGCTTCATAATTTGATGGGTTATAGGAGCTGAAATAGTCTATACACACACATAATTTTATGTTGAAGTGATCAAAGGCAGCTTCCAGTCAGATCATATTGAAACATGGTATCTTATTTTCTAGATCAAACCAAGTTTGTACTGTAATAAGAATATTTATTTTGGCTTCAAATAAGAATGAAATCAAATGGCAGTTTGTTGAAGTTATCTGCAAAATTGGCATTCCTATGTTTTGATCATTTATTCAACAATAAACTAAGAGTATGAATACACACGTAGGAAAACAGCAGGCATCCTTCATGAACAGCTTTTCAGTTGATTAGATTAAAGTAATAGGATCTTTTTTCTCATATTTTAGTGGCCAAAGTGGTTTGGAATTCTGGTAGCAGAGCAATCTATGGAGAAAGGATGACATGGAACATTTACCTATGACTAAAATCGCAAAGAAAATGGTCTAGGGACCATTTTTTGAACTTGAGACAAACCAACACATCATGTCTCTATCTGTTTAACTAAGCTCTCTGATTTACCCATCCTGCTCCACAACTGGGAAAAGATACAGACTCTGCCTGTTGGAAATAGTTCATGGCCTGTGCTAACTTCTGAATTGTCCTCAGTTGTTCATCTAGAAAGCTTCTTGGCCTCATCAAAACTGTGGCAGGGATCAATTCCTCTCTCTGTGGTAAACACAAAGACATTTTCACAATTAAAAGATGAATTTCGGTCCCTAAGTAATTGCTGAGCTCCAGAAAGTACCTGTCTATTTAACTGCTCTGAACTGCAGCATGTGAGGTTATGTTTAGGTACATGACTGTGCTCAAGGCAGAGAGGTAAAGAGAGAGGAGAGGAATGATGGCACTTAATTGTGATTTTCATACAGCCTGGAACTCAGAATGCTCAAATTCACTGCAGGCAGAAGTAACTTCTCAGTGGAGGAACTGGGGATTACACATTTATGTCAAAATTAATCCCTGCAAAACGGCTTTTGTAAGGAAAATGATGAACCTCATACTGCAGGGACTGGTCTTCCAGGCATTATCATGACAAAGCCACTGCCGTGCCTCTGAGATCAGCACAAAAGTTAGGACTAGATTTAAAACTTTATCTAAATTCAACAGCTGGCCATTCTCTCTATAAGATAAACTAAACTCCTGTATTTTGGCATTATTGTTAATGTGTTTTGGGTCATTATCAGATGAAATACTCCAAAGTGATAAAATAAACTGGCTTTTGCGACATTTATAATGACATATCCTAAACTTTTAATTGCTTGAGACTGTGTGCTCCTACCTTTCATTTGCTTTATGTTACATATTCTGCCCTTGCTATATTTTAATAAACTGATTAGTATACCCATTTTTGCCTTAAACAAACAAGTGAAAAATCAACGGGGTGAGGACACAATCCCTGTAATTAAATACAAAAAATAAAATAAAAAATAAAAAAGAAAGAGGGAAACTTTCTTGTGGGAAAAAGGTGGACTCTTTTAGATCATTTTAGTGAAATAGCTACAACAGGTCATAACAGCGAAAAGAAGGTGGAAAAATGTCAAGTGCACAGTGCTGGAGCCAGTAATACATTCTCATTGTTCCAATCTATTTCTCTTGAGAAAGGAAATATCGAGAGTATTTGTAGAAGGGTAACAAACTCTTGTGTGATTCACTGGGCTGCTTTCTGGTTGCTGAATGGAGGAACCTTTCGCTGTCTGAAGAGTAGAGAACTTCAGTTATCTGTTCACTACCAGTACTAGATCTGTTACCACTACAAACATGGGATAACTTGCAACATCACCATTTGTTTTCAGGAAGTCCTACTGCATTTAGACAGTGATAACCAAGAACAGAGGCTTCTCAGGTGGACATGACTACTGGGAAGATAGCTGTCTCTACCATGGACTTAGAGCCAAGAATGCAGAGAGAGAAAATAACTGTAACAGTCCTGAACACGGCTCACTTCTTCTGATGCCTGTCCTTAGCTATTAATTTCTTAACTCTAAAGTTGAAGAGCTGTGTTTGTTCTCCTTCAGGGCTCATGAATCTTGCATTCTTGACTAACCAGTGACAGAGTTTCAACACGAGGTGAAAAGGGTATCCCAATTTTCTTTTCTCCTTCTTATTTCCTTCCCTCCTCCCTCATGCTTCTGTGGTGATCAGGGCATGCTCCTGGGAAAAAAGTGATTTTAGTTTGAAATCCTTTAGATTAAGGATACTGAACTCAAATATCCCAAGTGATTTCTTTAACCAAGAGTCTGTCATACAAAACATGAGCAATGTCTCCCCTCATCACCCTTCTCTGACAACTGTGTTTTAAAGGCAAAGCAGTTGAAACTGTGTTTTATAAGAGGCTCAGTAAGTGTCAGGCACTTTCAAAGTACACGTTTCAGACCTTCAGTCCTACTACGTTGGTCTTAGATAACTTATGAAATCCATCAGGAGTTAGTTGAGGGCTGTATATCTTCAAGAGGAGACAAGAACAGTTCTACGCATATGCAAAACTGAAATTTCAGACAATCACAAAAGTTTCAAGTCAAACATAGTTAGGCCAGGAAATTTAGCTGTTTGCTGAGCACTGATGTTTTAAATGGCAATTAATCCATGAGTTCTGTAAACTCTACCTACATTTTTTTTGAAGGAGCCTACATCCTTTTCATTGTATGTGCTTTATCCTTATTTATACTATAATACCAGAATTACTTCCATTATCTGGTATTCTTAATCTTCTTTTCTGAAATGGTGACTTTCTTTTTATTTGTTGGAATTAGTATACTATTTTTTCTTTTATTCCTGATATCAATTTTATCCCTTTTTCTGGATCACAGTAAATACACATTTGGTATATTTAACGTACCAGTCTTTGACTCTATCTTTCCAAACTCTATAGGCTGAATTTTTACTGTCTTACACTTGAAGACATTAATATCTGGGCAAGTGTTATCATTAGTACAATATGTCTTCATATTGTGGAAAAATTAGAGAATTAAACTTCTTAATTAAGCCTAACTTGCCACTTTTCTCATGTGTCAAAAAATGAAGTAACAAAAATGACTGCTAGTAAGACTATAGACCGTAAAATTTGAGAACCTAACTCTAGCAGCTGTTTAGGGAAAACTTTACTCATGTTAAAATGTATTAGACAGTAGGTTCAGTTTATGTCCCCAGTTGTTAATGTAACTGGGGAAAACTTGACTCAAGAAGACATATCAAGTACAGCTACTAAGATCACAGAGTGGTTAAACCTAATTTTCAGAACCCAGTGTTTAAAAAAGTAGAATAGGAAAAAACCCATATAACTTAAGCCAATCGAAAAATCAGGAGGCCAGCCTAAATAAGTCATTCAGATTTCCTCTCACTGTAATAAAGAACTACCTTTTCATGTTGAGATGAATTTTTGTATGCAAGTGCCTTTTGTTTTTCTGTTTGATTTTTTTTTTCCTATTGACTACCAAGGCATTTTAGATATCAGTGTTAGACTGAATGTCTAACTTCAGACAAGTCAATTTAGGTGAGACAAATTTGAGGTTGGTTGACTGAGCGGGTAAGAAAAGCTTAACAGTATGTGGCTAGAGGTCATTTACAAGATGTCCTGTTACAATTTTGTGGTTGTGACTCACAAAATATTACTACATTGATTGATCTACCTGACACAGCTGTTGTGAAAATGAGTTAGTCTTTGTATAGAGAGAAATAAATCCAGAAGATACCTATCTACCTCCTCTAGTCCAATATACTTCTGATTAACTATAGTGGGAGATACAATGGCATGAAAGGTGCAGAACTAAACTATATGTAACGTTTCTCTTTGATTTACATTATAAATAAGAAAATCCTTCAAAAGTTTTGGAAGTGGAAATTTGTTCTCCTCCTGTCTGGTTTCAATAGTAGCAAACTCAAACAGAATAAGATCAGAAGTAAACCTCCAGCTTCTCTCACCTTTCCTTCTCCAAACAAGAGCCATGTTTATTGCCTACAAATAAAGAGATTTGCAGTAATTGAAAAATAATTATTTCTCTTCCTGTGTTTTTATCTGCTGCATTTGCTGAATGCAGGATTTCACGAGCTTTGAAGATTACAGAATACATTTACTAACTCAATTTTTTCCCATTGAAATGAGCAAAACTGTAACTGTGAACTCAAGCTAATCACAAATTTCAACTGTTCCAATGATTCCAGGTTGCACCTCAGTGGAGTAAAATAGTCTACACATATCAAATTATCTGATCTATTTTGTTACAGACTAGCTAACAGTGGGATTTATCCTAGCTAACTCAGATTATCTAAAAATTAAGATGGATTCAGCTCTAGATTAAGACACTAAAATTTTAGTATCTACATGTGAGCTGCGTGTATAAACTCCAATTGAAGTTGATGAATATCTGCATCTCAATACAGCTGCTAAATGGAGATATGGTCTTGTTTATCTTTCCTGGCTCTTGATCTAGGAATCTGTAAGCCTCTCATCACGTCAGTCTCATGGGGATGTCTTTGACACTTTAGAGCATCTCAAATGGCACTAGGCAGTTATGATCAGGCAATGGAATTGAGTCTCTAGTCAATGGAGTCTGTAGTGCTTTTAAACCTCCTAGAATGTCATCTTTCCATGATCCAAAGCTTAGTTTTAGTGCAGCACTATGGCATAATCTTGTCTCCTGCATCCAAGAAAATTGCCGAACTATGGGAAAGAGTTGTAACAAAACTGCGTAGACTAGAGCCATGAAAGATAAAAAAGGTGAAACTACAGACAAGGTAAGAGAGAATGGTCCAAGGATACTGCAGGAAGAACAAGCAAGAAAGATCTTAAGTGGAAAAAATAAATATAGAGTAGCTTTTTAGTCATAGTTATCTATAGGATAATATTAACCAAAAGGTGTTTTACATTTTTAAGTTTTATAACTTAAGTTTTATAACTTTATAACTTATATTTTTAAGTTTTATAACTTAATAACTTTATTACTTAAGATGTATAATCTGTATCCATCTGTAGAATTTCTACAGTTACTTGTTATTTATGTTCAGTTTCTCCTGCTGCCTAATCTCTTCATTTTCTGCTCCAAATACTTAATTCCCCCAATGAAAAGGCAATATGTTTTTTCTGTCAAGATTTTATGCTACAGAAAATAATTTTTAAAAACTCATAAAGATACAATTGTAAAATATAGATGGACATTCTCCCCGTCACCACTAGAAAGCAGGATACTTGTGGTAGTTATTAAATGTCTCGTAACAAATTTCTGATATAAAACTGAATCAAGCCTGGATACTGAAGTCTTTCAAAATGGTCTTGCACTGGTGTATTCTGGACATCTTATTTCCAATTAGTAGACAAGAGTTTTCTCAAGGTATATACAGGGGAACAAAGAGACAGTGGAGTGATGATAAAATAAAATATGTGAAAAAGTTTTCAGATTAAGAGGAAAGAAGAGGTTATCTGGGCTTGAACTCTATGCTCCATTTGTGCCATGAAATGAAAACATATGTATTTAACTTTACCACACTTGAACATAGTTAGAAAAGGAATTAAAAGAAGCCCTTTTCACTTGGAGGTATTTGGAGAGAAATAGCCATCAGGAATTCAACCCAAAGAGTGTGTCAAACTGCCTAAAAAATAGTCTACCCTCTTTCAAGGCCTATCCTAAATAATTTGAGAACAGAGATGACATTTAAAAGCAGAAGGAAAGGTGGGTAGGAAGATCAGAGCAGAAAAGATGAATTTCTTGTGCTGCAATATAACACCATCATTTTTCTTAATTATTCTTGACATTTCACCTATTATTCTGTGAGCTCCCTCAGAGCATAGAGGGGAAAAAATGCCAGTTACTTTTCAGAATAAAACGTGAAGAGGTACTCACTGTCGGTTTTTATGGCTGGAGTCTGCCTTTTGATACACGGAATCATAGCACCACCTATCTGGTACAATTAGCTATTGTGTTTGCACATGTGCAACCAAGGGTATATTATACAAAATGGTGTGTGTGTGTGGTGGAAGAAAGCCACTAGAGTAAACTTAACTTTATGTTAAAAGACAAATAGGCTGGAGAGGGACTTTTTACAAGGGCATGTAGTGATAGGACAAGGGGAAATGGCTTTAAACTGAAAGAGGACAGATTTAGATTAGATATAAGGAAGAAATTTTTCACTCAGAGGGTGGCAAGGCACTGGAACAGGTTGCCCAGAGAAGTTGTAGATGCCCCATCCCTGGAAGTGCTCAAGGCCAGGTTGGATGAGGCTTTGGGCAGCCTGGTGTAGTGGAGGGTGTCCCTGCCCATGGCAGGGGGGTTGGAACTGGATGATCTTTGAGGTCCTTTCCAACACTAACCATTCTATGATTCTATGAATACTTGAAAATATGGTGAAAAAAAGTAATGTCTAAGTACTGAATTTACCATCTAAGAGCTGTTATTGAAATTTGTAGGCCAAAATAAAAAGTATGTATCTGTATAGGGCATTTAAATTCAATGTATTCTTTAGAACCCAGGACCGATGTTATAGAGCAATATCTATCTATCATAATGAATGAAACATTGATTTCCTTGGCTCCTCTAGGGTGTTGTTCTAAAACAAGGATTAAGATTTCAGTGAATCATGAAGTATAGGTAAAAAACAAATTCGTAGCCACAAAATTACACCAATCAATCACTATTCTTAAAAATAAATAAAAATCCTTAATAGGATTATAGAATTAAAAATATGTACTTGGGAACTGATAAACAGAAGTCACAGCAAATAATTTCGCAAGACTAAGCACGTATCTGCTTGAAGGTCGTCATTATGTCAGAATGTATTTATCTATTTATTTATGTATTTATTTATTCAAGGGAATACTGACCTCTTCGTGAAAGCACAAGCTCAAAATCAAAAGCTGTTTTATTCACATGAAACTTCTTGAAAATTTGATAGATTTTATGGATAAGTAGCTCTTCCTTAAATCTTTCCCATCCCTAATGATATTCGTGGGTGTAAGATAATGAAACTACATTACCTGAAATCTGTAGAATCTCAATCCCCTCCTCTCTAGTCAAATTCTTTCTGAGGAGTAAAATCTTCCACGTCAATTCACTGTGAACAGTCAATTCTCCAGTATTTTTTTGACCCTGTACTGATAAATTCTGTCCTCCTCTTCAATGGTAGGAATTCTCCTGATCTTCAGTAGCCCTACCAACCAGAGCTAAAACAGAAAAAAAAATCAGTTTTGACTGCCTACTGGATATTAATATATTTAAAAAGGTATACTTGCAAAGCACTAAGCAAAACACTTACAGTCCATAACCCTCTTCACAGCTGTGAAGGCACGCAGAGAATGATAGATGCAAGCTCATTTCCTGAAAAAGGAGAACGTAAGCCCCAGGGGAGCAGTCAGGACTAGAACCCTCTTCACTGTTGCATGCCTTTTTCCTCTTTTCCAGGAGGATGTCTTTACTTATTGTGACACTTAGTCAGACCTTTGTACTTTAAGTAGAGCTACACTTACGAGTTGTACAGTGTTAACAATGTGTTTAAGTCAGGGCATAGGTAAGGAGTGTCATCTAAAGAGGTTTTGGCACAACATCAACCACCAGTATGCTGCACACATCTCGTAGTGTCAAAGGGCCTGGGATGCCTGAATGAATCTTAAGTTCCTGATTCGAGCCTACAACTGAGGATACAACAAAATGAGAGCTCCCTGGCACATCTTTATTAGATGTTTCCTAAGGAATGACCTATTAAGTTGTGAATACATAGCCATGGATTTTTGTGTCATCCATTTGATGTAGCTTCTACGGAAAGATCCTTCATTTTTTTTTGTTACCATTTTTCAGAAACTAATATAAACCGCTTAGAGTTAGTAAATTAAATGTTGATTTGCAGATTAAAATTTTATTATTAAAGGGTTTATTAGTTGTTGTTATTACCATCACCACCATTATTGTTACTACAGAAATTCTAATATAAGAAAACTGAAAACTACTGCTGTAACTATGTCTCAGAAAAAATATAGAATAAATGTTATCTATTGACTGGTTTGTGGACCAAATAAATACTCGGAATTGATGAAATTATGGTGAAAAGTTGTTGGTGGATTTTTTTACCTATTCAAAACAGAAGATTGTCAATGTTCAGTCAGGCCTACAATCCCTTGACTCTGCTTTCTGCAAATAAAGTGTGGGCAAGAATTTGTGGCAGGTCTGACATGAATGTGCTCTTGGATTCTGACATTTGTAGCCCTGGAACTTCCTGAGCCAGAAAACTTTTCTTCATAATTTGTACAACTGTCTTTTGAAGGAATGTTAATTTTTAGCACATGATCTTACAGTAAGGAATTCCATACCTATCACACAATCGTTGGTTAATTTTTAAGTTCTCTTGTGGTGGGAGTGGTTCCTCCACATTGATCTAGTGGTTAACTTAGATGCCTACATTGTAGGCAAGTAAAATCTGGTTTTAATATTCTACACTTCATGTGTACATTAGACATTAATAATAATACTACGACCCTGAATCATAAAAGTTATTGCAAAGATATTCTGAAAGAATGATTAAACTTCAAATTTTTGTGTTTAAAGGAGTCTGTGACTCTTAGAAATTTAGAGGAGACATTCTTGGGAGGCAGAAAATTCCATGTCTTTCTATTACATTTTACATCTCTCATCTGAAGCATCTGGGCCTAGTTGTTTCTGCTTCTGAAGCAGACGATCTCAGCGCTAGACCTCCAATTACAATATTTGTTAACTGAATGTCCTCTGGTCACACCTCTTTTTCTCACACATTGTAAAAATCTGGAATTGTTTAATATTTTTGTTCCTGGTTGCTTGCCACTATAAAAGGAAAAGAACAATATTCCGTATCTTCATTAAATCTGAAATCAATGCATACCAAGTGCTTCTGTTGTACTCACTAGAATGCATTGCCTGAAGTTGTCCTCAAAACACAGCAATCTAAAAATGAAATTAGTTTGAGAGAATATATTATTTGTGTGCATGACTTAATAAAAAAATAATTAAATCTATTCATGCCTAAATCACCAGTAATTAATGTGTGGCTATAAAATAATCCATTCCCTGAGATCTTTTTAGAGGATTAGGTTTTTAATGAGCTGCATGCATTCTCGACATTTGGAAAGAGGTAAAAATAGAAGATTCCAGCCATTTCATTGCACTCTGATGGGTTGTTATTCTGAGAGAGTCATAGGTGTGTGTATGCAGACTGATGACTGGTCTCAGAGATGCTAGGCTAATGGCTGCTGCGGGTAAAAAATGCCAGCTGATCAAGTCTGCAACAATGTCAGACAGGATTCCCTCCCTCTCTTCTCTGAGCTGCTAATTCATCTAGAATAAAAAGGAAAATAATCCAAAGTGAATTTCTTCGTCATTTTCACATAGACTGCCTGTATCTCTTTCTCCACTGGAATGGAGTCACTCCATGCTGTGAATTGATGTCTTTTAAATATAGTAGATTCTGGGTAAGTTTAACGCAGAGGGCTTCTTTGTTCTTTAGATCCGTGGGTGTACTTATCTTGTAAAAATCACCTTTTGTGGTTTTACAAACATGTCTAAGGTCATACAACAGAGGTTAGATTCAGAGCTTAAATAGGTAATTACTTACCAGATTAAATAAACTCTAATGCCTGAGAAAGAAGGAACTTTGTACTGAAGATGTATATGTACTCTCTGTAATGAGAAAAGTAAGGTAATTATGACAGCTTGTCCTTGATGTCCTTCAACAGAAAATAATCTCACATAAATATTTAACAAAAGCATGACACTAAAAATTCACACTCCCCATTTAATATGTTTTTTATATTTTATTATTTTTTAAATTATTGGATGTCTACGTTTTTTCATAGAAAAGCCTTATAATTTAAGGGGTTTTGCCTCAGGCAAAGCACTGCTGTTTGATTTATCTTCTGCACTTGTCTTGCTTTAACAATACGAACTTTTTCCAGAGAAGTGCAAAGCTGTGTTTGACCCCATAGGGAAAAAGTTTTCTTTTTTAAGAAATGTGTACAAAGTACTTAATAAGTTATGCCACTCAGTTTTACTGTATATTATATTTTCAGTGACTACAGTTAACTTTCTGAATCCCCAGATGCCAACATTTTAATAAAAACAAGACATTTTCAACAAAATGTCAGTAGCAAAGTGATCAAAGTGCTACGGGAGCAGTTTGGCAACAGTTTGAGCTTTGAATTTCCTATTCACTTTCCAAAACATTCACTTAAAAAGCATTTATTGAAGCTGAACTGCCTTTATCAGCCTGATCAGAGCTCCATAAAGAGCATGCATGATTCAACTGCCTTTCCAAGCTTTAAAAAAATATAACTTTGATATATGCCTCACAAGTACGGCACAATAGTTTTCATGCTCACGTTTGTTAAGATTTAGTGCAGCCATTAAAGAACAGAAGGACTCTTTGGTGGCAATTCTCAGACATATCAAATATCCCAAAGCACAACCTTCTACAAATCAGAGATTAAGGTACTGACAAAAATTTCCACTTGATTGCAGTTTTCCCCCTTAAACTTGTATCAGGAGTGACTATCTTTTAGATCAAATCTCTGAGGGAGGTGATTTTTTATTTTTTTACTCTCTGAGAAAAATATCAACTCAGAGATAAAAAGTGACATTTTATGTGCCTTGTCCAGGAGTCAGTCGATTTATTTAGAAAACTTTGTGTGTGCCTGACCTATACATGAAGTTTGTGACATGTCTCTTGTCAAGTATTGATCACTTAAGACTTTTCTGTTTGCTTACTGCAATGTAGCTAATAATCTCTTTTTATTTAATTTTGTGGCTTTGAATTCTTATCATGACCCAACTGATTTCTCAGGGACATATTACATTCTTGTTTCAGCTGTGTAAATGGACTATGGAAATTAAGCCTGCCAAAGCACCTTTCCTGGGCAAACAGCCTTTGTTTTCCATCAGTTCACACTGCAAGTGGTTTGCATGTAGATAGATACATTTGGAAGCAGCAGATGCCATCAATCTTTATGAATTTCTGATACACACCATTTCACCTCTACCTCTTGTAAGGGATGGCTGAGAAATCATGCTCTTCTCCTTGAATGAGGTAAAACTTTCTTCTTCAGCTCACCTCAGCATTTTGTGATTGTTGCTGGGTCTACAGGAAAGATGGAGCTTTCAAGTCTCTGCTTGGTGTCTTTCAGATGGCATTCCAATCTGCCAGACCTTCGTCTCTCTAAATGCTTATGTTATAATGTTATTTTTTTTCATTGCTTCTCACTTCAGGATGAAGAGACTGATTATATCTTATTTTCTTAATACATCTAGAATATTTTTGTACAAACTCACAATGTTAACAGGGATGTTATTCCTAGGGTCATTGGCAAATCTTGTATGCAACTGTGAAAAGCCAGTAAAATGAGAAGAAAAAGCTGATCTTTTAGTATATTTTTCTATATCTCACCAGAGAAATAAGATCTTCAATAGAGGATCTAGATCCTGTCTTCTTCAGAACTGAATATATTTCAGTCATAGGATATTATATGATGGAGTTTCTGGAGCTGCATCTGTGCCACCCAAGTAGTTTGCAAGGCAATGGTTCGTTTTACATAGATTTCAAATGTAATGAACTGAACAGTATTTCAGGCTTCTATTGAGCATTAATTATACACAGGTGTCTGCAATAGATCTTTCAACTAAATCTTAGGATCTACAGATGCCTTTAAATAGCTGTTTGAACCAGAGCACAGAAAAATGTACCAGACATTTATTTGAAATTCATCAACCATTATGCCAATACCCAGCAGCATCAGCCAGAAATACAATCTCATTTATCAGATTAAAAAAAAAAAAAAGGTTTCTGTAATCTGCAATGAGAACAGGAAAAAGTACATGTTCATTATAAAATCTATAATTCTAGAATTTCCTGCTAAACTTCCCTCTCTAAGACTAGAGTCTCTGCCTGTCCATATTACAGATGCTCCCTGTCTCTCTTTACCTTAAATTTCTTAAACCTTTGCAGTTACTCCTTTGTGCATGCCTTGAACTGGGCCAGTTTTATTACAATTCAGTGGTTCAGAGATTAGTTTGTACCTAAGATCAATCAAAACCCAAAGCAAGAAATTCCTCTTCCAAAATATCACTGTATTTGATATGAAAATATCAACTTTCACCATTAACTTAATATAGTGACAAAAGTGGACTGCTAACAAATATTGTTCAGATGTTACTTTCATTAAACTAAGCTGGAGGAAATGTTCTCTTTTTCTGTAAGAATGAGGCAGTTAAAATACTGCTCAGATGGTAGAAGAGGCAAATTCTTTTCTCTCCTTGGCCTAAAATTATTGAAAACCACATCCCATACTGGAATAGGCTAACCACCTGCCTATATCTGTTTTATCTGAGTAGGGAGTGGTTGGGAAATCCTACTGAGAAAGGAGAAGTCTTGAGTTGCGATTCTTATTCTAAATCATTCTTCTGAAATTTAATTATGTACTCACTAACAAAAAGTTTGAACATTTCTGAAACAAGCAGCATATTTCATACCTTCCTGTTTCCAGTGGCATCCTAGTAACTCTCATGCAAAATTATGCTCCTGCTCTACTTGAGTGAATCTTGCATTCCTTTTTGCAAAGTTGCATGACTTCAGCAGAACAGTAGGAAGATGCTAACCACTCAGTGAAGCCCATAATCTGAAAAAACTTCTGGAGGAAAGGATTGTATCTAATTGCGTCCATATATGCCAATATTTGAACAGTACAGTCACTGGGTGAAAAAGAAGGTCATCCCTCTAAACTTTGGACACGATTTCAAAGTGGAAAGCAATCGAGGAGTTCTCTCTCAGCAAGTGTTTTGGAAGCTCTCAAAGTGCTTAGCAGCTGATCATTGAGTTGTTAAAGTCTGGCAAGAAATGAAAGTCTGCAATCTTGGAGTTGTATCTGTACTAAAAAGCTAAGCAATGTTAGTGACTTTTCTCAGGTTCTGCCTGGGTAGTTGATCTGACAAAGCTTGACTTACTTCCTTGCAAACTTCCTCTAGCTCCAGATGCTAGAGTACCTATTAGGAATGGTTGCTGGTTTGTGCCACCCAAGAAACTATGCTTGGAGAAATGCCTGAAGTTAAAAACTGTATAAGAGACATCAGTTAGACATCATGATAAGCAGGCACAAGTGCTAAAGCTCATGTTGTGGCTGATAAATTTACTAGCACAGCTCTGGCGACTCCAGGTTCTAGTTAAGTGCAAGAGTAATTTGAAAAGTCTTCTAGTAGTTGCTTCTTCCATAATGTGTCTCTCTTCATCATTTTCTATTATGTCCGTTTCAAGCCCTGTTGAACTCATATTTCAGCTGTTTGAGAATGGGAACACCAACAGGCTTTTCTCATCTACCTTTTATCGTAAACCTTGAGGAACTCAGTATATCAGAGACTACTGGCCTTTTGTCAAATACTGTTGAAATTAACCCTTGTCTTCAGAAACTTTTGAGGATAACAGGCAAGCAGACATAACAAACACACACATAAATTTTAGTGATTAAATCCTAGTTCGGCTAGGAAATAAAGCTAAAATTAAACAAAAAAAAAATCAAAATTAAGGTGCTTTTTTATGGAGCAACTCCATCTTCTCTTTAGATTCTTATATCAAACTGCATGCTGACTGACTCTGTCTGACACCTGGATATTGCTTTCTTGATGTCTGATGCTTAGCTTCTAGCTCCTGCTGCTTTTCACTTGAGTTGAAGTTTGGTCTTCTGGTGTCTGAAAATCCTGACTCCTGCAATGTTGATAAAGAGCATTAGAATTCTTAGAATTCTTTTGACTAGAAATAAAATTAACAAATTAAATAGTTAACTGTTCCCTCAGCAAAGAAATATAAATTTCTCCTGATGATTTCAAAAATACGTTTTGAAGCACAATTTATACACGATTTTAACACCACAGAACTAAAGTCCAAGGTACTCTCACTACATTTATAACAGAAGAAAAACCAAGTAATTTAAAAATTAAACTTGAGGGGAATTGTAAATGAAAAACAGAACTTAAGGCTTTATTCTCATGATCAACTCCATTAGCGAAAGTAATGCTGCAACAGAGAAAAATCTTAATGATATGAGATAGATTCTAGTTATTTTTTGCAACAAATTGACATAATAATAAACAATTCACAATGACAAATAATACCAGGAGGAAAGAAAGCCCTCATTAGCCTGCTGATTTTCCCTGGTGAAGCTTAGTTTTTGATTCTAAAATGACATAAACATGGAGTTATACTCCTAACCTTTCCAAGGTGTTCCTTGGTCTTGTTTAGTATTGCGATACATAAACCTGAAACCAGTTGAGATTGAGAAATTATTCTTCATTTGGCTCTGTTCCCTGAGGCAGCTGTTAGAGTTGGCATTCTCAAACATGACTGACACACACACTCTGAAAATGTGTAGCAATCTCCAAATTCATGCAGATGTCCAGATGCCAGAGTGCTGATTGAGACATGGGTGACGAAATTTCAGTTCCATGATTCTTCCTAAAAGTAGGAAGTTCAAATCTTAATTTCCTGCTTTCATTCAAAAGAGATTCACCTTGAGGAAATTTTACATCATGAAACATATTATTTAACATTTGGTTTTTTAAGGAACGAAATAGTTGGCCCCTCTGTGAAAGAGTATAGCTACTTTCCTTCAGAAAAAGATGTGGAAAAAGGCGTCAAGGCATATTTGAAGTTAAAAGCATGAAGCATGTTTCAAGATACATCCCGCACTTCATATTTCCTATTGACCACAATAGAGCATGTCTTGGATGAATCATATCTGAAGATGTCTTTTACTATGTTTATATTAGTAAATTAAACAATTTGAGGGAATCTTCACATACTCTAGAACTTCAGTACCTGTTTTTTAATTTTGGTTTTTATTTTTATAGTTTGGCAGTTTGACTTGGGTCATTTAACAATCTCCCAAATAATTCCTGGGCATGATTCCAGAGTTATCACATGCTATGGACATTCTTAAATATAATTTTGGGTCTGGTTGCCTGTTTTGGAGGATGAAGAATTTAAGGGTCTGTACACATACACAAAGACTCATTTAGTGCCTGTCAGCCTCAATGTCAGCCATTGGTTCCGGACACATTTAATTAACCAGTATAGACGTACCTTAAAGCTACTGATGTACTGTATGAGGTATACAGATTTTTATTTCCACTGCCTTACCTGTCAGGTCCTAAGAAAATCTGCCTGTGATCTTTGGATCTGATCCTAGGAAACTTGCCCAAATTTACTCAAGATGTCCATTTGTAGATAAAAGAGGTGAAGACTGATAAGACTGAGACTATGTTCTATTTTTTAATGAAGAAATCACCTGTCTTTCTGGTTTTTAGCAAAAGGTGTGCAGGAGAAGAAAGATTTTGCTTAGTGGATAGGAAATGGAAAATTATTTAATACTAAAGAGATTAATATAAAAATGATATAAAATCGTCTGAAAGGAGCAAAGGAAACAGAATGCAAAGAACAGGTGAAT
Organism: Tauraco erythrolophus; assembly: GCF_009769465.1. NCBI lineage: Eukaryota > Metazoa > Chordata > Aves > Musophagiformes > Musophagidae > Tauraco > Tauraco erythrolophus. The sequence continues at coordinate 93,542,701 of NC_141465.1, read as the reverse complement.
GTTCAGAGCAGATTTTAAAAATAATAGTAATCAGACAGAGTAAAGTTATGGAGAATTTGAATTCAGCTATAATTGAATGTGATAAAAAGATGATGAAAAATTTAGAGGACAGTTAGTGATTTTTTTTTTTTTTATTCAGAACAGAGTGATGCATTTAGCTTTGATACTTTGAAAAAAATGGACAAAAGACGGTGGAGAGCCTGTATGGAAGAAGCTGTCAAGACAACAGATAACAAATATATAGACCAGAGTATTGTCTGGAAGAACAAGAACAAGAGAGAGATATTTTACACTGAAGAATGAGTGACAAGACTTTGACAGAGTAGCTGAATACTGGAAGTCTTGAAATGACTATTATTTGAGTTTAAATACACAAGAGCTAATATCAGTGTGCTTTCCTTGAGACAAAAGTCTTCCATGCGTGGTGGCAGTGTCAGTCAGTTCTGTCAGCCCCTCTGTGTTTATATGTATATGTCAATCATCTAGTCAACAAATGCAAATTTATAATTCCAAAAGGAAAGTATTGGATTTTAAGTCTGTCTTTCTTATGCATATACACACAAATGTATATATAGACATTCTGTAAAACACTTCTATCACAGTAGCAATTTTTCTTGACATGCAATTTTTTTTTGGTATAAAAAAGAAAGAAGTCTAAATGAAATTTCGGCAACCCAGTCTAAGAAAACAGATTATTCAATTAGTTTAGTTACTAATCCAATTTAATCTTCATAGTGTTGTGTTTATTACAAAACTTACATTCTAATATGTTTGCTGCTGTTGCTTCTTCTTCTCTCATGGAATTAAAGGGAAAAAAACCAAAACTAAAACCAACACACCCCTAGTGTATGATGGAAATATTTGCATGGAACTCTATGTTGTTGAAATACATGATTTCCAGGTTTCTGTTTAGAACAGTGGTCTTCACTTCCATGCTTGTCTTGTCTGAGCCACTTCTTACAGGTAAAAGTTTTTTTCATCATTTCTGTAATGCTGTTCTGCAAGTTCACTAAGAGACTCTGTTCGTGGCTCAGGGTCCCATTCTGCCACTATCTAAACAAATATGCAACAGTCTGTTCCTGCTTTAAAGCAGCAATGCATAAAGATCCAAACAAAGAGATCTCCAATATAGAAGGAAAGGGTCAAGAAAATATAAGACAATTCCCGGTAAGGTTTAAAGCTGTAGTCAGGGCCTCTGGCTGCATAACTTCTGTATCATTTCATCTAGGCCTTACAGTAAAGGTTCAATGAAAGGTGTAAAGACCGACAATGGGGTGGCTTTGTGGCTGTTTACAGGGAATCCTTCATATAGCCAGAGGTACATAGAATAAGTTACGAAGGTACTTGTGGGAACAATTAGGGCATGGATACAAAGGTAGTCATTTTAATATAAGTAGAGGAGGCAAGTAACATTTCAACACTTTCAGAAAGCTAATAAATTGGAGAGGAAAATAATACAGACATAGAATCATAGAATCATAGAATGGTTAGAGTTGGAAGGGACCTCAAAGATCATCTAGTTCCAACCCCCCTGCCATGGGCAGGGAAATCCTCCACTACACCAGGTAGCCCAAAGCCTCATCCAACCTGGCCTTGAGCACTTCCAGGGATGGGGCATCTACAACTTCTCTGGGCAACCTGTTCCAGTGCCTCACCACTCTCTGAGTAAAAAATTTCTTCCTTATATCCAATCTAAGTCTACCCTCTTTCAGTTTAAATCCATTGCCCCTTGTCCTGTCACTACATGCCCTTGTAAAAAGTCCCTCTCCATCTTTCTTGTAGGCCCCCTTTAAGTACTGGAAGGCTGCTATAAGATCACTCCAGAGCCTTCTCTTCTCCAGGCTGAACAGTCCCAACTCTCTCAGCCTGTCTTCATAGCAGAGGTGTTCCAGCCCTCTGATCATCTTTGTGGCCCTCCTCTGGACTCTCTCCAGCAGCTCCATGTCCTTCTTGTGTTGGGGACTCCAGAGCTGAACACAGTATTCCAGGTGGGGTCTCATGAGCAGAGTAGAGGGGCAGAATCATGTGGAGGAGAAACACAGCCTAATAGAGAGCTGCAAAGAAAACAGTGTCATGGTATAAGTTCTGTCTCGTAGCAGGTCATCACAGATTCGCATTCTGTGTAACCCTTCAGTCAAGTCTCATATGGAATCAAATAGACTACTCTTTTTTTTTTTTTTACAGGTTTAAATCCTTGTACACAAACACTGGAAATTATTACTTCTGGCGCATAGTCAGCTCTTATATTTCCTCACTCAGAAATGTAAATTGCTTAAGTTGACAAAGAATATTTTATTTGAGGGAGAAAAGGAAAACTTAAAGTACATAAGCAGAATAACATACAGCTCCGAACTGCTAACTATTTCTGGTCCTCTTTTATAATAAAGCATCTCCTAAGTCAGCTTTTATTTTTCTCTGCTTCTGCAGTAACTTGTACTTCACAGTTGGGATTATCCAGTCTTACAGGGTAGTAAAGCCCTACTGCTGACCTTATGGTGATGTGACCTACTTTGCTCTTAGCGGCAATCCCTCACTGCTCCTTGTTATGCCACCTGCTCACCATTTTTCTCCACTCCCTGTTCTGTTGGCAGCTTTACTACCCATTCCCAGCGTTTATAAATTCTTACAAGGAATTCAGGAAACACTGAAAACCAACAATCGTGTAACGTACAAATGATTCTTAAATAGACCTTTTCTCAATTCACAGATACCTGTTAAACTTTCTGTCTTTTAGATAACATTATCCTACAAGATCTTCTGTCCTTTTTTCCCTTTTTTTTTTTTTTTAAATAAAGGCCATAACTTTTGTACCCTGCTAAAGAAAGTTATTGCTTTAGGTTAGCTGTCCACTCTATTTGCACACATTTAATTGGCCATAATTCCTGTACAGTGCTATGATCAGGAATATCTCTTTATACTGTGGTACTAGCAGAAATAGTTTCCAAACATAAAGAAATAATATATGCAAACAAATAAGCTGCAGGCTGCCCAGTGGAGCATTTCACTTGTTTCCCTTCTTTCCACTAGATGTCAATAGAGTGTTCTTCCTTTTTGGGCTCCCTTACCACTTGAAACTTTGGAATAAAGAATAGCAGGGGTTTGGGTTTTGCTTTAGCCCTTGGCCCCAAAGCTTACATTCCCGTACATCCTTGAAAGGATATACCAAAGAGAATAAGGAATAAGAGGTCTGTTGCTAAGATAGAGAATGATTTTTGTTTACTGAATCAAGATTAGGCTCTGTGGGTGCTGAATTGAAATAAAATTTCTTTTAAATAGGGCCCTGAGAAATCAGTTGTAACCAGCAGTTAATGATCAGTTTCTGAACAGCTTGAGGGAAAGCCAAGGGCAGTTAAAATTCCAACAAATAAGTTGTTAACTGTGCTAATGAATGATATTGCAGGGATTATTGCTATTATAAACTGTAATCAATCAGGTTTACCATTGTGTCTAAGAAAAAGTTTGCACGTAACAATATTTTATGGATGTAGCTTTGCACTTCCAATTTTAATTAATATGATAATCTGAGTATTCCATGATACTAAATTCTACTTTCAGTTCCCAAGCAAATATAAACATGCGTATTACACTAAAAATAATGATAAGTACTTCCTGATAAAATGTGGTCATATGAAATAATAAGGACATCAGCTGAGGTATTAGGAAGCTTGTCGTGATTTATAGGAAGACCATACAAATAAAGAGGACTTCTGTGACTGGATTCACTGTTGTACTCTTCCTGGTGACACAAAGTTGTAAATTTGAGTAATTCATATCTGGTTAGTGATTCAGTTTTGAAAATTTCACTGCATGTGTAACTCCTCTTTACACAGTGCTTTGCTGAGCACTGCATCTCCTGCTCTCAAGTGTAGTATTTCTCTCCCAGTCTCAGGCGATGTATTGGCTAGATCAGGGAGATTTGTGAGCTGTTGCTGTAGCAACTGGGTCTACTGTGTGGTTTCTGGAGGAAGGAAATGCAGCTTTCTGCAGATTTGGGTTTGTTTGTTTGTTTAAACCCTGAATGTAGACCTTAACAAAAGTCCATCCTGTTATCGGTGGCTTGCAGTGTCAATGTCTGTGTGCAAGAAATATAGACAGACAGAGGTACTAATAGAGGTAGTATAAGCTTACATTATGAAGTATATCCATATTTCCAAGTAGGTTTGACAAGTCTTTTGCTTTGAGTCCTAGAATCCCATAGGCTCCTGTTACATGTATGGTGGTAGCATGAGTCTCCAGTGTTGCAATGCAGAAGAACAATGGATGCAGACAAAAAGAAAATCGACACATTGTACCAACCCCTTCATGTACCATAGAAGTAAACTGGCTGCATCATTTGGGCACCCTGTCTCAGTGATAACAAACACATTTCAGAGGTAGCTGTTGCCTGTGATTCTGAAGCCAAACAAAGGTGATCCTTGGCCCAAAGCCTAGGGGTACAAACTGGCTTACTCTCATGCTATCAAGCTCTTGTCTCTACAAGAGCTTGTCTCTACAAGCTCTTCTCAGATATGTTATTGATCACGTGCTCCTGGACTTCCTTTGAACCCGGTGGTTGCACCTGTGACCCAAAGACGTAATTATGACTTTTTAATGTTGTTTTTTTTCCAGATCATAGCTTCAGAAATAATATGAATGGTGTTCTTCAGTGTGACTTTTAGGATAGTTGTTACCTGTACAAGCATGTTGCAGGAGGAAATGTGAGAGTGTGAAAACTATAGGGAATTGCTGGAATACTGTCTGTGACAGAGGAAGCCACCTCTGTGCAGCCATATCCACAGGGCCTTTTAAGAGCTGTTCCTAGAGTGATCAGTGCCTTGAGTTGTGCCTGGGTATACTCCTTGAGAAACTCAGATGGAGTATGCATAGATGAGAGATCTAACAATTATGAAAACAAAGTAATATAGGGGTACAATCTTTGATATTGCTCCCTGGCTCTCTCTTTATTTACTAATACAGATGTACGTACATTCAGCCTGGTCTTGAACGTATTCCCAGTTCTGCTGATTATGTAGCTTACTTCTGGTTAAAATTAAAATGACCGATATGGATTAAAACTGAAATGTTAATGAAGAATGGAAAACAATAACATAATTATTGTAGAGATGCTCTTGATTCTTTTTCTAATTGGATTTTAAACCAAATTCATATTAAAACAAAGTGATCATCACTGGCATTTAAAATCTCCTAATACTTAACAGTATTTTTATGTATTACAAAGTAGATGGGATAATTCAGATCAGTATTAATCTTGGTAAATACATGCTTACAAAATGTTATGCAAACCCTCAGTGAGCAATGATAACTATGTCCCAAATGGGGGCATGTGTAAGTGAGTTTATGTAATTTGTTGGCAGACATTGTTTTTGTTTCCTTAGCAGGAAAAATAAGGATTATGGCCATGGCTCATAAACTCTGAAGAGTTAACATTACTGGATTATGAAATGAACACTAAAGAGATGTTAAATGAACAGAACATCTAAAGAACATCTAAACAGAACAAAGAAAATGAAAGTAACAAGGTATGTGTCAGTCACCAACATCATCATTTGCGTGTCTTTTAAATACGCTATTCATTCCTATTTTTCTATCATTCTACTTTCTTCCTCATACTGTTTGAAAGTTTTCAATTATATTAATATCTGGTAGGTATCTCTTCAATCTCTTCTGCCATAAAAAATGACTGAAATTGATCTTTTATCACTTGCAGAGCACTAAGTCACCTTCATTTCTCCTTATATTCCTAGTTTGTTCAATGGTTTACTCCTCTTCTCATAGATTTCTTAGTTCTGATAGGGTTAAACATGTTTTCTTCGTGGTTGAGTTTTCTCTTGTTGTTGTTGTTGTTGTTGTTGTTGTTGTTTTTTCTCCCTTCAGGCATTTCAAATGCTTGAAAAATAATCAGGAGATTGTAACACGCAAGCACCTGCTAAAGAAATTTGGAATATAAATGATAAACAAAAACTAATATTTACAATGTAGAATAGAGTTTGGCCCTGATTACTTTTTCTTATGATGGAATATAGTTTTTAATCTTAATTAAATTATCCATAACCCAATCTCAGCATCGAAGTAAAAGGAGTAGAGCAAGCTGTTGCAGTAAGACTATGAGCTACCATTTAAGACATTTTTTATAATGAAAAATGAGTTATTAGAATTTATAATGCACTTATATTAACTTATAAGTCATATATTATGTAAAGATCTTATTAAGAATTTGGTCTTTAATGGCCAAACAGAGCTTAATCTAAATATAAGTGAGAGTAAATCCAAACTAAGACATTCTTCTAATGTTATGCTAGTAACTCTTCAGGTCGATTGAAAATAGTTTTCCCCATTAATCTAATATCCCATAATACTACAAGTATATGGCAGAATATTTAACCAGATAAAAAACAAAAATAGACTTTTATTTGTTTGAAAAGTGAAAAATTATTACAATGAAACTGCCCTGGAAAACTAACTTGTGTTTCTTTAGATTTAAATTATAATATTTAATATATATTGTGTAACTACAATAGTATATTCAGAGTTGAAAGTCACACTTTACTAAAACTTTCTGTTCTAGAAAATAAAGTGAAAAAAGTAAATAATTTTTTGAAATAGTATAATACTTAGTCATTTGAAACAAAGCTTTTGGTTGTAAAATTATTCATACTTTCACAGCATTTACTGTTATATAAACAACCTGTTTTATTTTAGGGCTATCATTTGATTCAGGATTCAAAAAGTTTAGACAGTAATACCTTTAGTCATGAAACTATGTTGTTGGGTTGTTGAGATTTTTTTCTTTTTTTTTTGTTTTTCAGTAAATAAAGCTTTTTCCCTTAAAGAACTTAACTTCCATTTGTTTATTTACAGTTTTAATTGAAAAGTTACCTACACAATAAAGTTAAAATATCTTGCAAATTCTCTTCTAAAATAATCCAAATGATTATTTTTGTGTGTATTTCAGTAGAACATGGTGGAGTTGTTTTCCTTCCAATAAATATATTCTGACAATTTTTGTAACAATAGTATATATATATAATCCTGAATATTTGCTTGAGACTGAATGGTTTATTTTTACTAAGAATGACATATCTTGTCCTGTATTTGTCCTCTCCAGAATTTGATCTTTGTTTATTAATTATAAGGCACACAATTTCACAGTTAAGTTTTTCAGACATCTTTGTTACTCAGTGATTGGATGTCTTCCAAATTGTTTTATGTGATACTAATTCAAGCATTCAGTATGTTGAAATAATTTCAGCCTTAGAGTTTGTTCAAGTAATTACCTGCAGTATTATTTGAATCACAGAAACAGGCCTAAGCTTTTTAAGACTGGGGTTAACTTTACTACATGAAGTATTTGTATGTTTTTCCAAATTATAATTCTATACCTCCATTTTACTTATACTTTGAAATGCTTGTTCATTGTTTTTTTCCCCTCCAATTAAAAATCTTAGGCAAAAATAACTTACCAAAATAAAACCATGTCTATTTGGCAAGTTATAATGATTGGTATAGTTAGATGCCAAGAGCTTAGATTCTCTTATATAAATGTGATGCTTCTTGCCAGCAGAAGAAGGAGCCAGATAGAAGAGAAGCTGGGTAAGGTGAAAAGTGAGGGAGAGGGAAGGAGGAATAGGAGTGAAAATAATAGAGTAAGAGCATGTTGGACTAGCTCCAGTTCAGCTGAAGTCAAAAGAAAGACACTCAATGATTTCCAAGGCAATTGGATCAGACCCATTGTCTGATGCTACTGTATTTTTTATATTTAGCAAGTGGGAGTTGCAGCTAAATTTTCAAACTGTTAAATTTGCTATTAAAAATTTCAGCTTCTCATTTTCTGAAATTCCTTGGTTTTGTCCCAGTGCATAATTCACCACCTCTGACTGGTTGTACTCTGAGCATATTTCAAATTTTGTTTGTATAGATAGCCTCACTAAAGGCCATTGGAGAGAAAAACAACTATGTTCTCACAAAAAAAAGTAGTCCTCTTCTGGGTGGAGAATTGTTGCAGCTATAGGTCACTGCTGCCTTGAAGGTATTTGCTTGCTGCTCCAGCTGGTACTAAGGAAAGGACTACAGCTCTCACCACCAGCTCTCTCAAGTCAGGCTTGCTGGGATTGAGAGTACGGAGAGTCACTTAGAATACAGAAGTGCTGTGTTGGAGCACTTCAAGTCTGTTGTATATGGTGTGAAAAATGAAGTATCTGGTTCAGTTAAGATGTGACATACTAATATTAGTAATTCAAACTTTCTATTTCTACAGAAAATTGTCAGTTTGATTTTTTGCCATCATTTGTCATTGTTTACAATTGTTACTTTCAGGTCTCCCTTTTTCACACTTTACCCTGTTGAAATGCCTCTGCTTAAGCTTCATCCTCTCACACTCTCCCTACTTCTGTAGTCCTGTCCCTCTCCTTTGAACCAACAGAAGGCTGCATTTGACACATTGGGGAGAGAGCAGTCATTATATTCTTCAGTTCTTTCACTTGTAAGGATTTGTTGTGAATTTTTTAACTCAAATTTATAATGATATTTTTTCCTGAAAGAATTTTTTAAAAAGTTTATCAGCATTTATTGATTAAATGAAATGTTAATAAGCCTATTTATGACTTAGTCTGTTTTATTAGTTCCATTGACTTCAGCAGGACTTCTTATCTGAGTAAGGGTTATTGAATTTTGAGCCTATATTAGGAAGGTTATCTCGCAAACAGAAGGGCAAGAAATGCTACAGCTTTGTTTCTGTTGAAAATGTAATAGCTCTAAAAATTTTTTTATGGGACCTCAGATGCTGAGAGTGGCAATGTAGAATATTAACTATTAAATGGAAAGAAGTTTCCATGCTGCAGGCTGAATGACATCTAGATGAAATCTGTTGTGGATGGAGTAATTATTATGATTATTGACTGAGCTTCATCTGTGCTGTAGTTTACAGTGTGTGACAGGAGACACAAAACCATGCATGTCAGAGTTGTATAAAACTCCTTACTGTTTGATGCTTTTGAAAACAAGAAAGACCATAATTCTGCGCATGTCTAGGTTCAGATGATACATTGGATAGGGAAGGAAAAAGGTGAACTCACTGAATTATGAGGATGTGTGTCTGTCTATACATTTATTATGTATATCCTTAAACATATAGTAGTTTGATCGAATGAATAATGTACCTGTAAATCAGATAACTGGATTATCTGTGTTCTCAATGGAAATTTTAAATCTCATCTAAAGAAATATATTCTTTTACTCAATCTAGGTTCTATTTTGCTCAAGCAGTTTTAGTCTGAGAATAAAGATTCAGAGTTACACATACAGGAGTGTTTTCTTATGCTGTTTGTATTTGTATCTATTTTTCACGGCAAGAAGACTGATTGTTTTGTATGACTGGTAATTTTCTTTCACTCACACAGGCATTTCTGTAAACAGAAGCTGAATTTCGGTCCCAGCCAGGAGGTTTCTGAGTATCTGTTGTCAGCTGCTGAATATTTTGAACTCTGACTGATGTTGTGGCATCTCAGCTGTATGCGAGAGCAACTCATTGCCTCATAAAATAAGGCTTTAACCAGAGAAAATATAGCACCACATTAACTTGATAGTTAAAGCTGTCTCTAGGGCAGTGACAGATACAGACTTAAATTGTCTCAGGAAATGGAGTAACTTTACTGTGGACACACTCTGACTTTTTGATTCTTCTGCAAGAGGCCGCTGACTTGATACTAGTTGCTACCACCATACCTTATGTGGAAATTCGTTGTGCTTGGGTCTGTGAGGACAATATCTATTTAACAAGCAGACAAACATGTAGGTTTTAGTTCCCAAGGACATCTAGTTACACTGATTACTGCAGCCTGAGAGAAAGACAGAATACAGAACTGAGGTCTGCAGGATATTTTCAGGCGGAAAATAAACACATCATGAAAATCAAAGCAGCTCAAGGGATAGATCTCTAGTATTTACCTGGAGGGGAATTCTTAATGATAATATTGAATTGTTTGTTAAACATTAATAAATCTGATTTTTACTTAAAAACCTGGCCATTGCAGAAACACAAATTTATAGATCTTGAAAAGTCTGAAGTGGAATAGCAAGTTCTTGTGAAGAGATAGCTCCTGTGGAGTGCAGATGAGAAGGAATTTTCAGCATTTCAGTTGATACAGATACTTTCAGTTTACACCTAAATCTCTCTTTAGTAGCTTAGATTCCTTACAGGACCTTAAGTGGTTGAGTTCTTCATAGTCTTGACTGACTAATAAACTAGCTAACTAAATACATGTAACGTGGTTTGTCGTGGATACATACATTTAAGCAAGCTGAGGCTACAGCCTGTTCATTCTAGCAGTTATAGAAAATGTACAAATGCAATCAAGTTTAATTTCTTTGATTGAATTTCATTAAGTGTCAAATTGGTAACATTTTTGCTTTAAATACAAAAGGATAATTTTTCTTTTTTTAGCTGGAAGTATTACTGTGACAAACAGCCTGGTTTTAATATTTTCTTAATAGTCCGTATTTATCAGTATATTTTTATCAACACGCTGTAAATCGAATTAGAATTGTTGTTCATCTTATACAACTCATACGATTTATCAATAGTTTCCATTACACTTATAATCAGAAGAGCCTTGTAGTATTCCTTCAGCACATATCTTCTGCTGATTGCAAGAAATCCTTCCTCAGAAGTGGAGGAAGATTCATGCTACAGTGTTTGTGTGTGCCATGCTTTCTACAATAATGTGTTAGGCTCTCCTACAAAGTTCTGGTATTAATCCTTATGATAGATGCAATCAAGCTCATGTGCATGCGTAATTCGTATTTCAGTGAATATGAAGAAATGTTTTCCTAGAAGGCCAATATTTGAAGTCAATACTTATCCTGTTGGATAAAAAACTGTGTTATTCACCTCAACAAAGATCAGTATTTCCTCAGTGAACCGATAAGATAAAAGAGATCTGGTTTAACTTTGTCTTATGCTGTATCAAATGTGAATATTCTTACTTCTACTAATGTTTCACAGAAGTTAATTACAATATTCTTGGATAACTTGACAGTTAGTTATGACATAAAGAAATAATGATAAAATGTAACTCTTCTACGTAACATTTTGTATACATCATGGTGCAGTGCAAAGTTAGAAGGTAAGTTAGCATAACTTTAGAGCTGAATTAACACATAGCACTTCAAGTTAAAATTTGTATCAACATTCTGAATTAGATTATACATCCCATTTTGCACATGCACATATGCGAAGAAACATTCATACATGATACACCTCTAATTTTTGTTAATCCTAAAAACCGAGAGTACTGCAATGTACTGAAGTTAAAGTATAAAAAACCTCAGAAAAAGGAAATAAACAGAGGTGCAGAATTTTGTTAAAACTGATCATGAGTTGTATATATTGTCAACTCCATTACCTTAGCTAATGATGGATGCTATCATGTAATCAAAAAGAGAAGACTTTTATAAACACATTTAAATAACAGAAGCCTAGACTTTTAATAAATCTCAAAGAAATAAAAATATGGGTGCAAATGCTGCTATTATCCAAAGAATCCTTATATAGAAATGAGAAGCTATGCAACCTTTCTGTACTCTAGAAATTCATCTTCTGTACTGACACTGTGTGTTCTGGAAAATCCTATTTCCAGTATGTCTATTCCAATCAGAAGGCATGAGAAATCATTCTTGTCATTCAGCTGAATGAAAGTAAGAAGAGACAATATTTACATGTAACCACGGCTTCCCAAACTTCTTACTTGTAGGCCACTTTATCTCTTTTATTTTTTTTTTTGTTTTTAACATTTGTTTTTTTTTTTTTCTTATTACACAGAAAAATAACGAAACAGAATTATGCCATTGTAAAATATTAAATTTTTATTTAGCAAAACCAATAAAAATGCAATGTTATTTGATGGCATCATGTGATTTAAGTATCTCTTCATCCTGTTATGCATCTCTTTTTTAATTAAATAGGTTCCCCAAATGACATTAAAATTGATAAATGAGTATTTCACTAGCTGTTTGCACTACAGCCTTTGCAATAAAAGCTTGTTTCAAAAAGACAAACACTTCTAAAAAGAACTACAGCTTAATAGTGGAATATGGCTGATGTTGTATCCTATATTGTGCAGCAATTTCAGTAGGGAAAGAATAGGATTGGGAACATAGGTAGCAAATTAGATTGATGTGTTGTCCTCGACATACTGGCATTTTCATTTCTGAGGCCTACCAAGTCAAAAACAAAACCATTTTTTATACTTGTTCAAAATCTCAAGAGAAATGAGTTCAGGTGGTCTCAGCCCAGTTTTTCATGTATAAGAGGACACATCAAAAAACTGTCTTGTGTTGATAGCAGTTCATCACTCTCTTCTGTGAAAAGCCATGGGATTACAAGAAAAAAAAACAACAACTGCTAACCACATTTTTTCCACCAACTATATCTCTCTGGCTCATTTTATATGAATATTTGAGCAGACATGTCAAGGGATAGAATGAAGATCATGTCTTCATTATTATCAAGGACTGTTTTTCAACTCACCTTTCCTACTCCTTCCCTCTGATTGAATCTCAATATAATGAAATAAAATCTCAAAGTACGGAAAGCAAAACAATGGAAGCTATAACTTCAAGAAGAAAAGGTAGTGAAAATTTCTAAGTCACTAAAGAACACTAATGAGATGTTAAAAATGTAATCAAGCAGCATGTCACTGTGTACAGTTTAATTCTTTCAATCTCCTAAAGTGACCTTGGGAAAATTAGAACACTTGAAAATGTTACATCTTCAATAAGTCTTTTCCCTCAGGTTCAACGAAGGACACAGAAGAAAGATTACTGACACAATCATGTTTGAGTTAAAATATTTATCTGAGGAATATCTATATTAAGAACAGCGTTCAGTTTTCAGTGGAGTCAGACATATTTTTGGAGATACCACAGTGTCACACCACAATGTGCAAAATAATTTTCAGTGGCTGTTTTTATCCTTTCTGTTCTTTCAGTTCTCCAGAACTCATTGCATATAACTCTGATGATGGGAGTTTCATCAACCTGATCACAGGAAAAAGAATCACAGAATCATAGAATCGTAGAATACCAGTTTGGAAGGGACCTCAAGGATTATCTAGTCCAACTTTTCTTGGCAAATCATGGTCTAGACAAGAAGGCCCAGCACCCTGTCCAGCTGAATCTTAAAAGTATCCAATGATGCTAACACAGGAAAGATCTGCATTGTCCATGTTTCCCTAAAGTTCTGGTAGACGAGGACAGAAAACAATCTAACTTAACTAAAAATGCTCATCTGGATGACCACTGTAGATTATTGAAAAGAAGTTTAACTAGGAGGTCGATGTTTGTCAGCAGTATCTTCATAACACTACTAAAGTTGGGAGAGTGTGAATTTCTGCCACTTCGTATTCTTTCTTTGGGACATACAAGAGACTAACATAGACACAAGTGAGGTAGAGCTGAAGTAAGAAGGGGAGAAGGTATAAGGCAGTTAAGAAAAGAAGCTGTTATATTCAAGAACATGTTGTGTTTCATTGGGAATGTTGTAATCAGTGTAGATGGTACAATAATTAATCCCCATTAACTAACATTGAAATGGATGGTTTCAATAACAATTCATTATGATAGCTGTTGGAGAAAGTGAGCTCAACTGGTAATAATGCAAGAAATATTTTGAAAAAAAGAAAGCAACTCTATAACAAGTCCTAGAGATTGTTTATTCTGACAGTCTATGACGTTCAGAAACAATGCAATATCATCTTCTGAAGTATTTGAGTACATGTAAAATTAAGTAAATAATATCCTATTCACCAAATATTGTTTCGATAACCACGATACAGGCAGACGTTATAAATCATATATTTAAATGGCAAAATTTGGTGATCAAAAGCTTATCACCAAACAGGCAATTTTTGTATTAGATAGGAAAGAAATTCATAGGTTTAGTCTGCAAGTAGCACTGGCAGAAAAAGTAATGCTATTCACACAGCCTTAATTTGGAGGGTTGATGTAGTTTAACTTGGCTGGCAACTAAACACCATGCAGCCGCTTGCTCACTCTCATAGAATCATAGAATTATAGAATCGTTAGGGCTGGAAGGGACCTTCAAAGGTCATCTAGTCCAACCCCCCTGCAAGGAACAGGGATATCTCCAACTAGATCAGGTTGCTCAGGGCCTCATCCAACCGGGCCTTGAACGTCTCCAGGGATGGAGCATCCACCACCTCTCTGGGCAACCTGTTCCAGTGTTCTATAACTCTCATGGTAAAAAATTTTTTCCTAATATCCAGCCTGAATCTACCTCCCTCTATTTTAAAACCATTACCCCTTGTCCTATCACAACTGGCCCTCCTGAACAGCCTCTCCCCATCTTTCTTGTAGGCCCCCTTGAGGTACTGGAAGACTGCTATAAGGTCACCCCGGAGTCTCCTCTTCTCCAGGCTGAACAGCCCCAACTCTTTCAGCCTGTCCTCATAGGAAAGGTGCTCCAGCCCTCTTATCATCTTTGTGGCCCTCCTCTGGACCCTCTCCAACTGGTCCATGTCCTTCTTATGTTGGGGACTCCAGAACTGGACGCAATACTCCAAGTGAGGTCTCACGAGGGCAGAGTAGAGGGGGAGAATCACCTCCCTCGACCTGCTGGCCACGCTCCTCTTGATGCAGCCCAGGATGTGGTTGGCCTTCTGGGCCGCAAGAGCACATTGCCGGCTCATATTGAGCTTCTCGTCCACCAGTACTCCCAAGTCCTTCTCCTCAGGGCTGCTCACGATCCATTCTCCGCCCAGTCTGTATTTGTGCCTGGGATTGCCATGACCCAGATGTAGGACCTTGCATTTGGCCTGGTTAAACTTCATGAGGTTGGTACGGGCCCACCTCTCCAGCCTGTCGAGGTCCCTCTGGATGGCATCCCTCCCTTCCAGCGTGTCGACGGCACCACACAGCTTGGTGTCATCGGCGAACTTGCTCTCCCTTACCCCCAGGGGCTGGGGAAGAGGATTAAAGGGGAAAAGGGAAAGAGACCTGTGGGTTGAGATAAAAGCAATTTAATAATAACAAAAACAACAATATATGAAAAATATATATCATATGATAATGATATATACAGAGAAGTGATGCACAGTGTAATGGCTCATCACCCAGTGACAAACACCCATACCATCCTGGCAAACAATCCTAAAACAGATAAGTCCCTAAACCACAATCCTGGACAAATGAGAGACCCAAAAAGAGAGCAAGAGAGAGAGAACTCTGAGAGACTGAGAGTCTGAGAAAAGAGTCACCTTAGAAGAGGGAGATTCCAACTTCCCGGTCAACCCTCATTTATATACCAGACATGACGTTCCACGATACAGAATATTCCATTGGCCATTTTGATCCTCAATCTTAAATTTCAAGTTTGAATCATAAGAAGAGTTGTGCACCTTTTGACCCAGCTATGTTCCCCCCCAGCCTGTTGTGCTCCTGCACACTGGCAAAAACACAGGAAGCTAAAAGGTCCTTACTGTCTCAGGATCAACTATAAACATCAGTGCACTATCAACATTCTTTTCATAACAAAGCCCATACTAATCCAAAAGCTATTCTAGCCACTAAAAAGAAAAACTCTGTCCCAGCCAAAACCAGGCCAAGGTTCTGTACCATATTAGTATCTAATATTTATGTATAATTTGGATGTGCATCAACAAATTATAGGAATACTCAAGTTTCTTGTATATCCAGTAGACTGGATATACTGTGACAATAAGAACTAGTCAAAGGATCCATTTATTGCTATAATTTGTTAACTTAATATTATTTTAAAGTTCTTATATGCAACATTAATAGAAAGATATTTAAGTATATTATATGTAAATTATTCTAGTAGAGACATTTTCAGTACATCCTGTGGTATTGCACTTTTATAATTTAGACTGCTTAGATGCCATCATGATCCTACCAGACCCAGCAGTAATGTTTGCAGTTGACTTTTATTGACAGAATTCTCAAGTCAGTCACAATTTCCGAGCAATGTTACTGTATTTGATTTTCACAAGGTACATGAAGAGCTTTAACTTTGGAGTAAAACATTAATATTAGAGGTACATGCAAACCACAAAATCATGATATTACTGATATGGCTTTTGAAAATCCATAATAGTCAGGTCTAGATCAGTCTATAACTTCAGTTCATGATAGCATAGGGATATTGGTGTTTAAATTTTAGCTTACTATAGTAATTATTATTAACATTATTATTAAAATTTAGATAATTATTAATAGTATTAACTAATATGATCTGTACCAAAAGTAACCTCCCATATTCTCTCTCCCCTCTTACAATACTTACATTAATCTTTTCTGTGCGCTGGTTTACTACACAGCCCATAGATACCACACTGTAACACTATAACTGAATCAGTAGAGAACTGCACCACTTTTAGTAAGAAATAATAGGCAGGAGTAAGAGAGCAAAGAACAGGATCTAAATTAAGTTGCCTTTGTTTCTGAAACCTGAGTGTTTGTAAAACTCACTCAAAAATCTCTAAGAAAGCAACCAAGAATTCTATTAATTGTATTCATTAAAGAACTCACTTGGACTCTATCTGGATTCCTCTGTTGTTCTGGTTTCTAATTAATATATGTAATTTCCCAAAGGAAAAAAAAAGTGATCATTTTATTCACATAAAGAATATAAAACCAAAAGCTTGTCACAGAAAACATTTTGTACATGAAGTTAATAACACAACAAATATGCAACTGGACCTGCTATATAAAACCGTACTGTTCTCAGATAGAAAATGTGTTCCCATAAATTCATGTAATCTCATGTGTGACAGTAAATAATGACTAGCATTATTTAAATTAATCAATATAACTTGCTTTGCTCATTATTTGTATTTCAGCACTGCTGAACTTTAAGCAAGGATGTTCAAGAAGCAAAAAAAAAGCAAGTCTAATAGTTTCCTTTTTTCTATGTCTATCAAAATATACTTGATTTTACAAGGGTAACATGGTCAACCACAACAATAAACATCATATGCTATTGTTGTATGAACATGCATATTGTTGCAGGGAGCAATTCAGGATATCAAGATATTTTACACTGCAAATCACCATAGAAGAATAAGAGATGAAGACTAAGAAGGTAGGAACAGTGGGAAGGGAGAAACAGTTTTTTTAAGGAAAGAAACCCGTTCTATAATCTGACTTGTAATTATAACATACAGTCCCCTTCAGATTCTATACACCAAGAATTCTTCATGAAAAGGACATCTATCCTGCAGCTATGACGTTATTTTCACTTTCCAAACATTTTTAGCTTAATTTTTCAATAGGAAAGTTAAATTGATTTTGGATCACAATATTGTTCAACAGGATCAGTTCAATGTAGTGTAGCTTTTTCCAGAACTTTACAGGATTCATTTGTACTCATGGAACATTCTCCAAGGACAGAAGTTAGGGAGGAAGAGGCTATTTGGTTGAACAAGAGTAGTTAAAATTATGCATCATGACTATCAAAGAGAATTGGTATGAATTATCCAGCTACAAAATCTGGCCCGTAGAGGAGAGCAGGCTTATGAGTCATTTGAATAATAACTCTCTTGAGACC
The DNA here is from genome assembly GCF_009769465.1 of Tauraco erythrolophus. Taxonomy (NCBI): domain Eukaryota; kingdom Metazoa; phylum Chordata; class Aves; order Musophagiformes; family Musophagidae; genus Tauraco; species Tauraco erythrolophus. Next base: position 93,525,123 of record NC_141465.1, on the reverse strand, counting down.
TGTGGCTACACATGGGACACAATTAATGTTGAAGTGATTCGAATTGAAATATTTCATTGTGTCTTTTGATTTTTTTCTTATAAAAGATGAAATCCATGTTGATGTATTAGCATTCCACATAATATCTTATAAAATATAATCCTGAAAAAAAAAAAAGAGAATGATGAAATTATGATTTTACACCATGCCACAGTGTTTAAAGTTCTACAATATCATAAAAAGAACTAACCTCAAGAGCAGTCCATCCCAACAAACAGGAAATAGGGCAAAAATACCAGGAGCCCTGCATGGATGAACAAGGAGCTCCTAACAAAAGTAGAACATAAAAGGGGAGTATACAGAAGGTGGAAGCAGGGACAGGTAAACTGAGAGGAATCTAGCGTGCAGGGATGTGGTTAGGAAAGCCGAAGACCACCTGGAACTGAACCTGGTAAGAGATGTCAAAAGTAACAAGAAGGGATTCTAAAAGCACATAAGTAAAAAAAGAATACTAGGGAAAATGTAAGACTGCTGCTGTATGAGGCAATGCCACTGGTGACATGACATTCAGAAGACTGATGAATGTCTTCTTTGCCACAGACTTTACTAGGAATACTGACCTTAAGAGATCCAAAGCCTCAGAGACCAGAGAAAAAGACTGGGGGAAGGTGGACTTACCCTTCATAGAAGAGGATTAGGCCAGGGAATACTTAACGCAAACTGGACATGCATAAATCCATGGGACCTGATGGGACGTACCCATAAGTGCTGAAAGAGGTGGCTGATGTCATTGAGAGGCCACCTGATAAGCTTTGAAAGATCATGGAGATAGGGAGAGGTGCTTGAAGGCTGGAAGAAAGCAAATGTCTCAACGCTTCCAGAGAAGCTGTAGATGCCCCGTCCCTGGAAGTGCTCAAGGCCAGCTTGGATGAGTGATCTGGGTTGGGCCGGGAAAGGGTTAATTTTTTTTTTTCCTTTTTTGCGGGAAGCTGGAAGGGACACGGTTCAGTCAGCTGACCCAGCCTGGCCAATGGCTATTCTACACCATGTGGCGTCATGCTCAGGGTATATATTGGGGGAGCAGCTGGGGGAGGGGTTTGTTTCGGTGATCGGGAGCAGGCGGTGCATTGCGTTTCGCGTGCGGTCAGTTCGTATTGTTTTCGCGTTTGTACTTTCATAGTTGTTTACCCTGTTTTTTTTTTTCCCTTTCCTGATATTATTCTATTAAACCATCCTTATCCCAACCTGCTGGTCTCACCCCTCTCGTTCTGATTTTTCTCCTCCCATCCCGCCAGAGGGAGGAGTTGAGCGAGTGGCAGTGTGGTAGCTCAGCCGCCGGCTGAGCTAAACCACAACAATGAGGCATTGAGCAACCTGGTGTAGTGGAGGGTGTCCCTGCCCATGGCAGAAGGGTTGGAACTAGATGATCTTTGAGGTCCCTTCCAACCCTAATCATTCCATGGTTCTATGATTATATTTTCATAAAGGGCAAAGGACCAGCAAAATACAGCTGGGCATCTTGATCTTGTTCCTTGAGAAGGTAACTAAGATAACTAATCCTGAGAACCATTTCCAGGCACATGAAAGGCAAGAAAATTATCAGGAGTAGTCAACATGGCTTCACCAAGGGGAAGTCATGCTTGATCAACTTGATAAACCTCTAAAATGAAGTGGCTAGCTTGGTAGCCTAAGGGAGGACAGTGGACACTGTCTATCTTGACTTCAGTAAGACTTCTGACATTATAAGATGCTCGTAGAGATGCTGATGAAGTGTGACTTGGATGAGCAGACAGTGAGATGAATTGAAAACTATCTGAATGGCCGGATCCAGAATTCTGATCACTGGAACAAAGTCTAGTTGGAAGCCAGTAACTAGCAGTGTAGCCCAGGGGTCAATACATTATCCAATCCAGTTCAGCATCTTCGTTAATGATCTGGATGATGGGCAGTGTACCCTCAGCAAGTTTGCTGATGACACCAAACTGGGAGGAGTGGCTAATACACCAGAAGGTTGTGCTGCCACCCAGAGAGACCTCAACAGGCTGGAAAAATGGCCTAACAGGAATCTCATGAAGTTCAACAAGGAGAAATGCAAAGCCCTGCACCTGGGGAGAAACAAACCCATGCACCAATATATGTTGGGTACCAACTGGCTAGAAAGCAGATTTGCAGAAAAGACCTTTTGGAATCAGGTGGAAAACAAGTTGAACAGGAGCCACCAATGTGCCCTTTCCACAAAGAAGGCTAATGGTTTCCTGAGTTACATTGTCAAAGTATTGCCAGCAGGTTATGGGAGATGATCCTTCCCTTCTACTCAGCGTTGGTGAGACCACACCTGGAACACTGTCCTAGTACAAGAGTGCTATGGACATACTAGGGAGAGTCCAACAAAGGGCCACAAAGATGCTGAAGGGACTGGAGCATCTCTCTTATGAAGAAATGCTGAGCTGGGACTGTTCAGCCTAAAGGAGAAAAGGTTCAGAGGCATCTGGTATATAAATGGCTGAAGGAAGAGTGCAAAGAGGACAAAGCCAGGCTTTTCTCAGTGGTACCCAGTGACAGACTACAATACAAGCTGAAACACAGGAGGTTCACTCTCAACATAAGGAAATACTTTTTCACTGTTAAGGTGACTGAGTACTGGGACAGTTTGCCCAGGGAAATTGTGGATCTCTGTCTTTGGAGATATTCGAAAGCCTTCTCAACATGGTCCTGGGCAACTGGCTCTAGATATCTATGCTTGAGCAGGGGGATTGGACCAGGTGACCTTCAGAGGTCTCTTCTAACCACAGTCTTTTCTGTGATTCTGTGAAAATTCTTTGCAATTTATTTTTATGTTGATAGTTCAGGCAAATAGATGTCTTGTGAGATCAACTTCTGCACCTGGCAAGTTCCCTATAAAAAAAGTTTTTTTGCATTTAACCTTGGGTTATGAAATGCCTTAAAGCATTTGGTTTACTAACATAAATGTCTGTTAGAATTATTTCGGAGAAGTCTTGAATTTTACCATTCAACACTGTTAAAAGACTTTAGGAACCAAGAAGACCTCTTCAAAGCCTATCTACCACTTTATAATAAGTGAGATTAAAGAACACATGGTCTGGTCATATCTGCTTCATTCTGTGAGCAAGTATGTTTCTACAGAACACCAGAGTCTTACTGTGAGGCCTGGTAAATGACAGTTGTGTTAATGTCCTTGGTGGTATATATTGTATGGCCCCTGGAAGAGAAATAAATGATCAACATAATTTAACTGTATGGTTGGAAATGTTGTCAAAATGCATCTAAACATGATTCACTGTGAAAAGAGTGGTGTTGTTGATAATACCTCTCAGAAGTTAGCCTGACCTGCTCTTTGAAGGCTGTGATTTTTGAAGAACAGAGCACACAGAAGAGCAGGGAGCCTCTCTATAGTGCTGATGGTTTTTGTCTTCCTATAAATTGGCATATTCAGCATAAGGTATGTATGAAGATGACTTCTGAACTACTAGTGCATACCTTGCAGTATTATTAGCCTAGGAACATTTCTGTGCAGAGATCAAGTCACCAGGGACCACAGTAAAAAAACAACCCTATGAATCATCAGCATCACACCCTCACCATGATTTTTCAGATCAAAAACATTGTCTAGGAAGTGATGCTGATCTGGCAGTCAAATAGACTAAATAATCTAATAAGGCATGTTTTTCCATTTCAGATTCTGTGATCTTATCAATCGGTCAGTTAAATCAAAAATTTCCTTTCAGCTCAAAAGAGTAGATCACTTTCAAAAATCACACTACTGTCAAGATATCTGATTGGCATTTTTATTTATGGGACAGACACAGTTAAAAAAAATGACAATGTTTCTTCATTTGAATCTTTCTTTTCATGTGGGTGCTAATTTCACAGTAAAGTAGGAGACAACAGAGGAAGAAAAACTTGCTTTTAACTCTGTGAAACTGTCCGTAGTTTCAGCTGATGCTATTTCAAGAGAACACAAATATGGTAGTTAATGTTATAACATGTTTAACTTCTTTCTAATTTTAGATGTGTGATTGCACTTTGAAGTGTATTTTATCACTACCTGAAAAAAGATCTTGATTTTCCTTGCAATACACTCATTTTCATTTCTCATCAAATGCATTTATTAACAGATACTTCTTGCATATTGGAAACAAATACTAGCTAGAACAGGTCTTCTTTATATAGACAGTCTTTACTGCAAAACACTTAGTTTTGACTGTCTTTCTTCTCAAATGGACTGTAAACCAAAAGTATATACCCTAATGTTTATTAAGTTGCACATTTCCAAGAGTTCGTGGTAATGCCATGGTTTAGCACAGCCAGTAGCCAAGCTACCATGCAGCTGCTCACTCATTCCTCCCTCACTGTGGGGTGGGAGAGGACAAGAATGTAACAGAAGGCATGAGCGTTAAGAACAGAGAGGGATCACCCACCAAGCTGGGCAAAACAGACTGGGCATGGGGACAAATCAATTTAATTTGCTAACAGTTCATTCAGAGTGGATAACAAGAAACAAAGCCAGATCTTAAAAACATCTTCCTTCCACCCCTTCCTTCTTCTCTGCTCTACTTCCTCCCCCATAGTGGTGCAGAGGGATGGGGTATGGGCGTTGTAGGTCAGTTTGTCACGTACTGCTTCTGTTACTTCTTTAAGGGGAAGGTCTCCTTACACTCTTCCCCTACTCCAACATGTGTCCCTTTCTCACAGAGGACAGTCCTCCAAGAACTTCTCCAACGTGAGTCCTTCCCAAAGGATGAAATCCTTACCCATGAGATTACTGTAGTGTGGGCCGTGGAGTCATGGTTTCTTAGGGGGCAGACATCCGCTCCAGTGTGGAGTCCCGTCCCACACACTGCAGATGCATCTCTTCTTCATCATCAGTCCGCAGCAGAGTGGAATCATTTCCCATGGAGATGGTCCTTTACAAACTCCTTTAGGCATAGGCATCTCTGATCCAGCGTGGGGTTCTCCATGGGCTATGGATGGGTCTTTGCTTCACCATTTCTCTCATGGCTGCAGGGGGGCCGCTGCCGTTTCACCACGGGCCGTGGGGGAATCCCAGCTCCTGCACATCTCCTCCTGCTCTGTCTTCACTGAACTGGTATTTTTGTGGCCGTTTCTCTCAGATCTCAGTCCTCTGTCTGCTTCAGGCACGCCTGGCTGGACTAGCCTGCTGAACCTTCAAAGTCCTGGCAGGATGAAATTCCCAGCAGCGGAGTGCTTCAGGGCTCTCCAAGTTGAGCTGCTGTGGCCATCTCCAGTCGAGTAGTGGCTGCCCAGCAAGAGCAGTCCCCTGCTTGGGATGCTGGTGGGCCAGCACCCTGCCTCCCCCCTCTCTTGACTGCAGGTCCTGCCTGATTCGGGTTCTTTTATACTCTTCTTAAAAATGACATTCTCAGAGGTGCTGATTAGTTTGGCCAGAGGTTGGTCCAGCCGGTTTTGGAGCCTGGGAAGCTTCTTGCACCTCCTTACAAGGGCTATCTCTGCAGCCCATCCCCTGCTACCAAAACCCGACCACATAAACCCAGCAAAGGTAAGTTTACTCTTATGTTATTATCTGGATTTCCTTGGTGTTCAGTGATCAAAATAATGACTTGATAATAGTTTCATCAGGTTTGTACACTGATGAAAAATTGATACTCTACATTTTTTTTCATAAATTGTGTGAATTCGACAGAAAATATCTTTTAAATCTTTCTCTTCATAGTGAAACTTTAAAAAAAATATTGCAAGGTTACAGGCAATTGTAAAAAAGTCAGTCAGCTAGTGGCTACTTCTTAGCATACAACTTTTGCTGATCTGTTGCTACTGAGATTTCCACTTCACAGACTTTTACTCTTAAAGATAAGTAATTAACTGCTGAAAGCATGCATAATCTCTTATATTTTCCTGTGGTAACACATATTAACTAGCTTATTTTTATTTATATAATTCTTGTGCTGGTGCAATTAATACATCTGATCTATATCTGAGATGTCATTTTTGATTACTCTTTCTGCACTAATTGGATTCCAGGGGCCTCTATTGGTCAATCACTTCTTCCTTATGTCATTTTCTAAAAAGTCTTAAGTACGTGATTCCCCAGTCGGTTAGGAAAACCCAAATGTTTTCTTTAAACTGTCATAGTAGTGAAAAAGAAATCCAAATTTGAAACAGGAGGTTACTTTGATCTATATTACAAAGTATTATTGAAGAGCATTTCTTTTCTTATTATTTCTTTACTCTTTCTGAGGATACAAAAACAGGAAAGAAATAGATCACCTAGTTTGTGATTTTAGATTCATCTTAGATATGGTCAGCAATGTTACTCACAGATTTTGTGTGCTACTTTGGATATACAGTGAACATAGATGGTATTGTATATGATATTGCAGATCCAAAGTTTTTTATAATTTTTTTTTTTTTAATTGACATTAGTAAAATTACTAGACTCACATTGTTTGAGTTACTTAAGTTCTTCAATGATTCAGAAGCCATTTAAGATATATTTTATTATTCTGCAGTCTAATAGATTAACAGAATTAAGTCTTTGTGTGGCTTCATCTTTTGAAACTCTTATCAGAAAGTCGATGTCTATTAGCATGTGTACAAATTAGACAGTTGCTGCTGTAAAGAAAAAGTCATTATGGATTTGCTCATTGCTAATGCAGTATGCTTGGCTTCTGGAATATTACTAGTCTTACTTTTATGACTGTGAGCTGTCTGCTTTATGCTCACAGCAAGCCAAATTTTGAAGTCCTTACCCTGGCACAGAACGTATTGCAGCCACTGGGAGATTTTCCAGAATGTCAGCTTCATGATTTACACAATAGTATTGCTTAGTTCAAAAGATTTAAATTTCTACTCAGACACAGATACATAGATGCTATTGATCTAGTATGTGGATATTGCTTATCTGACATCAGAATTTGATCCTGATAGCTTGTCTGCTTCTGAAACCCAGATAATTCTCTGCTATAAAGTTTACAGTCTCTTAAATTCCAATCTAATTAGATGGATCTTAGTGAAGCTCTCTGAATTCATCCAAGTAAGCAGTCCGTCGTCAATACGTTATCTCCAGACTAACTTGGATCTTTTCAAATCAGCAGATTTGAATTTTCCCCATTTAGAGAATTACTAAAGTCTAGTTCTTTTTCTGTATTCTGGTAAAGCACAGAGATGGATGTCTTCTGGTATATCCCTTTGAAGGAAAACTAGGCCGTTCCTTAAATGTAATTGTATATGGGTCAGAATCATGCTTAATGAATATATTATAGTTTTTCAAGGAAAGAGTTATATGCAGATAAATTAATCTAATGTGCTTGAGAACAAAAAATGACAATTTTTTAGGAGACTTTTAGGCATAAAAGCTTTTAAGGAGACAAATCTGTTGTGGAAAGTTACTCCTGAGGTGAAAAGATAGGAAACAAAGGCTAAGGATAAATGATCAGATTTCTCATTGGAAATTTCACCTGAGAAATTTCTGCTGGGACTTTTATTATATTCATAAATTAGCTAGGAAAAAGAAAAAACAACAAAAAACAAACAAAAACCAACAAACTAAGAACCAGGAAATAGTGAGATAACAAAGTCTGATGATGATAAAAGCTTATCCATGTAATGATAGATGAAGAGTTGGAGAACCAGCTTGTGACATTGATTGACTTGATGGTATAAGGAAGACAGTTTTTATGATGAGAGTTGTGAAACATTGAAACAAGTTGCCCAGAGAAGTTGTGGATACCCTATCACTGGAAATGTTCGAGGTCAGTTTGGATAGGTCATTTGAGCGATCTACTCTAATAAAAGATGTTCCTGCACATGGCAGGATCGTTGAACTAAATGATCTTGAAAGGTCCTTACCTACACAAAACATTCTCTGATTTTATAATAAAGAAAGGAAATTCAGTATCAATAAAGGCAAACTATTACAAGAAGAAGTAAACTTACCATATAGGTTAAAAGTTAACCTATCATCATCTAGACTTGTGTAATGTCAGTGTTTGTTTGTGAAGAAGTCTTCTGGATGTTCTTTGTAATGAATGGAGAGAAATAAGTACATAGAAGACAATAATTATTTAATTCTAAAGCAGATATCTAAAATAGATGTTGAAAAAATAATGGTTGTTATAACTTTATTTTTCCCTTAAAGTTACTTGATATTTGATTGTTGAATATTACAATATACACTTTTGTTAATGACACAAAATTATAAGCATATGCTAATACGTCTTCAAAAGCTACTACCTCTTGGCTGAGGCATGTTACCTGATTATATGACCTTTGTAAGCATTTTACAAATGCCAAGTTAAACTGATCAGTATAAATCACCTTCCCAGATTGTGTCTCAACCAAAAAAACCACTAACTTCCAACTAAAGCATAATAAAGTCTTAAACTATGGTAATGGTTTGCCTACAAATAATCTTATTTTTCATCTGCTCTGTATAGCATGTCTGCTTTGGCCTTTTTTTTTCCTAATTTAAACACTTATTTTACATGTGATGGTATCACAAGACTCTACAGTAACATCTGAAAGGCTCATAAAGACCAGATGGTTCAAAACTTGGTCAAGGGCAAGAGCATCTCTGCAAAAATATCTGCCTAAATGGAGTAATCAAGAACCCTACAGGGAGAATTTTCCTTTGTTAGGATTTCTTCTTCTTGCTTCACCAGGAAAACATGTTTGGGGAATAATCAACAATAGTTAGAAGTGTGTGCGTGCCTGCAGGATTATGATCTTATTGGTATCACGGAGACATGGTGGGATGAATCCTATGACTGGAGTGTTGGAATGGAACGATACAGGATCTTTAGGAATGACAGGCAGGGGAGAAGAGGAGGAGGTGTTGCTCTCTATGTCAAAGATCAGCTGGAGTGCATGGAGCTCCACCTGGGGATGGATGAGGAGCTGACTGAGAGTTTATGGGTCAGGATTAAGGGAGGGCAGGGACAGCTGATGTTGTAGTGGGGGTCTGCTACAGCCCACCTGACCAGGAAAACCGAGTGGATGAGGCCCTCTATAGACAGATAGGAGCAGCCTCATGTTCACAAGCTCTGGTCCTCATGGGGGACTTCAACCACCTTGATATCTGTTGGAGGGACAACACAGAAGGGCAGAAACAACCCAGGAGGTTCCTGAAAAGTATTGATGATAAATTCCTTCTCAAGGGGTAGAGGAACCAATAAGTAGACGTGCTATGTTGGACCTTGTTCTCACCAACAAGGAGGGGCTGGTGGGGAACGTGAAGCTCAAGGGCAACCTTGGCTGCAGTGACCACGAAATGGTGGAGTTCATGATTCTTAGGGAGGCTAGGAGGGCAATCATCAAACTCACTGCCCTGGGTTTCAGGAGAGCAGACTTCGGCCTCTTCAGGGATCTGCTTGATAGAGTACAATGGGATGAAGCCCTGGCGGAAAGAGGGGTCCAAGAAAGTCGGATAATATTCAAGGACCGCCTCCTCCAAGCTCAGTAAGAGCGGATCCCAACAAAGAGGAAGTCAGGCAGGAACACCAGGAGGTCTGCATGGATGAACAAGAAACTCCTGGGCAAACTCCAACACAAAAAGAAAGCCTACAGAGGGTGGAAGCAAGGACAGGTAGCCTGGGAAGAATACAGAGAAATTGTTTGAGGAACCAGAGATGAGGTTAAGTAAGTTAAAACCTTATTAGAATTAAATGTGGCCAGGGACATCAAGGGCAACAAGAAAAATTTCATAGGTGTGTCAGTGATAAAAAGAGAGCTAGGAAAAATGTGAGTTCTCTCTGAAAGTAAACGGGGGACCTGGCTACCTGGGATATGGAGAAGGCTGTGGTACTCAATGACTTCTTTGCCTCAGTCTTCACTGGCATGAGCTCCAGCTGCACAGCCCAAGTCACGGAAGGCAAAGGCAGGGACTGTGAGAATGAAGAACTGCCCGCTGTAGGAGAAGATCAGGTTCGAGACCGTCTAAGGAACCTGAAGTTGCAGAAGTCATAAAATCATAGAGTTGTCTGGTTGGAAGAGACCTTCAAGATCATTGAGTCCAACCATTCGCCCTGCACTGTCAGGGTCCCTAAACCATATTGCTCAACACCAAATCTACACGGTTTTTAAACACCTCCAGGGATGGGGACTCCACCACCTCCCTGGGCAGCCTGTTCCAATACTTCACAACCCTCTCTTTAAAGAAATATTTCCTGATATCTAACCTAAATTTCCCCTGGCACAACTTGAGGTCATTCCCTCTCGTCTTGTCATTAATAACGTGGGAGAAGAGACCGACCCCCATCTCCCTACAATAACCTCTTTACAATAGGCGTGGTGAAACACTGGAACAGGTTGCCCAAAGGAGTTGTTGATGCCCCATCCCTGGAAGCGTTCAAGGCCAGGTTGGATGAGGCTTTGAGCAACTTGATCTAGTGGAAGGTGTCCCTGCCCGTGGCAGGGCAGTTGGAACTAAATGATCTTTGAGGTCCCTTCCAACCCAAACCATTCTATGACTGCATGATTCTACGATTTAAGATGCCGATTTGTGAAGAGGTCTTGCTATAGGGCTTGCTGTAATGATAATGAGTAACATCACTGACATCTTAACAAATATCATGATTTCACAGAATCACAGAATCACAGAATGTTAGGGATTGAAAGGGACCTCAAAGGATCATCTAGTCCAATGCCCCTGCCAGAGCAGGACCACCTAGATCAGATCACACAAGAATGCATCTAGGCGGGTTTTGAACATCTCCTGAGAAGGAGACTCCACAACCTCTCTGGGCAGCCTGTTCCAGTGTTCTGTTACCCTTACTGGGAAAAAGTTCTTCCTCATGTTTAAGCGGAACCTCTTATGTTCCAGCTGATATCCATTTCCCCTTGTCCTATCATTGGATGCCAGTGAGAAGAGCCTGGCTCCATCCTCATGACAGTCACCCTTTACACATTTATAAACATTAATGAGGTCCACCCTCAGTCTCCTCTTCTCCAAGCTAAAGAGACCCAGCTCCCTTGGCCTTTCCTCATAAGGGAGATGCTCCACACCCTTAATCATCTTTGTGGCCCTGCGCTGGACTCTCTCAAGCAGTTCCCTGTACTTCTTGAACTGAGGGGCCCAGAACTGGACACAATATTCCAGATGCGGCCTCACCAGGGCAGAGTAGAGGGGGAGGAGAACCTCTCTCAACCTACTAACCACACCCCTTCTAATGCACCCCAGGATGCCATTGGCCTTCTTGGCCACAAGGGCACATTGCTGACCCACGATCATCCTGCTGTCCACCAGGACCCCCAGGTCCCTTTCCCCTGTGCTGTTCCCCAACAGTTCAGTACCCAACTTGTACTGGTACATGGGGTTGTTCTTACCCAAATGCAAGACTCTACACTTGCCCTTCTTGTATTTCATTAAATTTCTCCCCACCCAACTCTCCAGCCTATCCAGGTCTCTCCGAATGGCAGCACAGCCTTCAGGTGTGTCAGCCACTCCTCCTAGTTTAGTGTCATCAGCAAACTTGCTGACCATGCACTCTATTCCCTCATCCAAGTCATCAATGAATATGTTGAACAATACAGTTCCCAGTACCGACCCTTGAGGGACTCCACTGGATACAGGCCTCCAACTGGACTCTGTCCCATTGACCACTACTCTCTGGCTTCTATCCTTCTATCCTTCAGTTCACAATTTGTATGAGCAAATACATACAACAGAGCAACACATCATTCAAACCAAACCAAACCAAACCAAACCAAACCAAACCAAACCAAACCAACCAAACCAAACCAAACCAAACCAACCAAACCAAACCTAAACAAAACAAAACAAAGTGAAAAATGATGACTGAGACTTCATCTGCAAAAATTAGTTCCTTGACTGTTCAGTGGGGGAAAAAAAAGAAAAAAATGCCTCTTTTGTTTTATTTAACCTTAGATTTAAATGTACCCCTAAAAGGAAGAAGTGACTTAGAGGAAACAGTTTTTTGTACATCTGAAATTGTCTATTTATCCTCAAACACTTTTTAAAATACTTGATAAAAGAAAACTTGCAAAATGATAGATTAAATTTAATATAGATAAATATAATGCTAGGTGCATAAAAAATAAAATAAATCTGATTTCATACGAAAAATACTGATCTCTGAGCTGAGCACTACCACATAGGAGCAAGAGTGTTGGAGTATAAATAGTCAATTCAGTGCTTGTTAGTGACCAAAAAATTGAGATGAGTCTTAGGAATTATTAGAAAACAAAATAAGAACACCATTGTTTCACTGTATAGATTTACATTATTTGTCTGAACTTTGACTACTGAAAGTAGTTCTGAGAAAGAACTACATCTCAGAAAAGATACAGTAGAGTTAAAGAAAGAGTGATGAGGATAGACAATGTAACAGATTCCTTATAACAGACATCTGAGTCTTCTAGGCCTTCTCAAGTTGGCAGACATTCTGAAGGTACAACAGAAGTCTTCAAAATCAGGACATGAAGAGCAAAATTATTACATGAACTGTTGTTTTATGGGATCAAGACAGCTGCAAAGAAGTAAGGAAAATAGATTTTTTTTCCCCATATGCTCTGTTTTAGCACACAAGCATGTATAGCAAACATAACACCCTGTAAGCGGTTTGATACCTCACATCAGTGATTAAAGTATTCACTCACTAATTGACCAAATCATGTGCTAGGTGTTGACTTTCACAGTGGAGCAATTGGGATCATGACAAATAGGTCTTCTCTCTTTCTCTCTCTCTGATTCTATACTCTTTTGTATAATTTGTTAATGCCTGTGTGTTAATCCTTACTGGCTTCTACACGTATGTGGCCAACACATGATGAGCCATATCAGGATATGTGTATTTGATAAGGCTATATAATCACCCTAGTTTATAGTTTTCAAAGCTTCTGCATCAACAGCAGCTCCATTTCAATAAGCTTTTAAGATCTCCTAGAAGTCTTACATATCAGCAGAAAAGATTTTCCATGGCTGCCACTATGACCTAAACAAGTTTAGCCATTTAAAAGTATCATATTAAGTCAAGTGGTTTTAAACACCTTCCTTAGTATCTCTTTTCAATACTACAGTAGACAGAATAACGAGCTAATTGGGCCTTTAGTCTAATGCAATAGGGCTGGCTTTATGTCATACTAAGTTTACCTAAAATTAGCCTCATGATGAAAAAAACCACAAAATCCAGGCTTCCTTTCTGTGCTTTTGGAGACCACTAGAGTAACTTGACCCTTTCAGTATACATGCAGTATAGTAATAAAGTATTTTGGCTTGACTTACATTCCCATTTAACAGATACTCCTTTCGGTTTGGATCATTAGTTTTATATCTCCTATGGACTGCTTCCAGAATAGTGTAAATGTTTTGACCATGCCAGGCCTCACCACATTAAAGGAAAATTAAAGAATGAAAAGATGAAAATTTAAATTAGACAGGGCAGTCATGTCTTGCCACCTTTTTCCTTACTGCTGTAGTGATAATAAGTAATATTATCATTGACTTAACGAGTTCCATAGTTTCTTGCCTTCTTTGCCAGTGATATTAGCTTAGCTAATTAGCAGTTTCATGTCTGGCTTTTTGTTAGATTTCCTTCTTCTCCGTTTCTTCTTTTTTTTATTGGAATTTTAAGTAATGTTAAAAATGTAAGCTGTTTTATATTTCAGTATTTAGTTAGTATATTAACATTTCTAAGTGGATAAAAAAATGCAAACAGTGATTTTGAAAAAAAAAATCAAAATATTTTAAGAAAAAAATGCAATTGGAACTTCTTGAAGAATTTTTTTAGGTTTTCAATGAGGTTAAAATAGAAAAATAATAAAAATACTTTTCATGCAAATAAACTTATAAAAAATGTTGTGACTGGAGAATGAGGATATAATTATCTTACATTTAGATCACTTATGGATGTATTTTCATTATCCTAACAAACATGACAAGTGGTGAAAATGGAGTACTCCTTTTTATATGTTCACCTGCAAAAATATTTTCATGTGTGAATATAACTCCAGAACTATTCCAGATGGGTGTTGTAATTGACAATAGATTGATGTATAGATTTTCTTAATTTTATTCCAGTTCAGAATTTAAAGTCCTATAAAATGGTTGTTGTGGTGAGTTTAATTTAAATAATATTTTTATTAAAGTCAAAGTTGGTGAAGGATTTCACTTCTATTGCAGTGTTAGTCTATCTTTTTATGTATATTCCAGTAATACAATGAATGACAGCAGAAGAGGACTGAAAGCATCATGATTTCCAGAAAATTTCAGAATATTCCATGCTAACATTTTAATCCATTTAAATGTTTTAGCAATGTGTACTATTATTTTTGTTGGAATGAAATTAAATAGAAAAATCTATGGAAAGTTGGGAGTTGAACAAGTTCCATGTTAAAACTGCATGAGGCGGATAATTGTTTTTAAGTTCATTTGAAGTTCTCCTAAAACATAATAAAATTAATCTGAATTTCAGTCTAGTAAAAATAGCATAAAATCAGTACGTTATTTGCATGGCTTTAGGAATTTTACTGCAGGCTTTTGGCATAGCTTTAGAGTAGTTAATTGTTAACTGGTTCTTTTGAAAGCTATCTCTACTTTTATCCCCCCTAAACTCATTGTGCGAAGAAAATACTTTGCATAAAAATATCTTCTCTGAATGTAAGTGCTGAAATAGAATCTAGTATTTAACCTTTTTTAACCCATTAGATACTTTTAGGAGTTAACTCCACTCATAATTTTAACTAGTGGTTGGAGTCACCTGAATTTTGGCAAAAGGACTACCTGAATGTGTGCGTCAGCCAGCATTATTTTCGACAGTGTGACTATGTTGTTTGTAGTCTATACTAACATCAAAGCCTGACATATAACTTGAGTAGCATTTTGTCTCTAACATAAATTCTCACTATTCATTCTCACTATTCACTCTCAATATTTTTAACAACTGGAGAAAACAGAGGTTAATTTTAAAGATGGGCAACTTATTTCCTCTGGGGGATATCAATGGATGTTAGGGCGAAAATCTACTTAAAAGCAGTGTTATAAGTGACTTTCCAATAATGAAAGAAATAATGAAGAGGCTCAGATCCAGACTTCATAACTTCTAGACCCATTTCCTAACTAGCAGGTTGTTCTTGCTGTATTATACTCAGGCATTTAACTTTGCAGTCTTGCAAGATCAGACATTAAACATAAGAAGTTACATAGATTAGATGGAATATATTAGAATTTTAGTAATAAGAAAATGATTCATAAATAGGAGTAGTTTTATGGTTGAGCCCACCTGGGAGTTACCTTCTGTCTGACTCTGAGAGCAAAGACATGCAACATGTTCCTTGGGAATAAAACTGTTCACATGTAAATGAACACTATTCTAGTCAAGTTGTATGTCAGAGGTTATCTGCTTTTAATTAACGTTTATCCAAGTTCAAAGATAGTTTTGTAGTGATGATATATATTAAGTGAGAGGAAATGAAAAACAAACCATCTATCTAGGGAAACATGTTTTCATTCAGTATTGAATAAATGGGACATGAAACGCCAGAGGAGATATTGGTCTCAGTGCTTATTCTATATTCCTCAGTTTGATTAGAATTTACCAGGTAGCAGAGGATGCTCACTTAAAAATCAAAGGATTCTGATAGAACAGTGAAAAGGATTCCTGAAAAAAAAAAGAGGTTTTGGGGTGGATTGTTTTTTTTTTTTTTTTACCTTTGAAAATCTGTCATGAGAGCAAAACAAGGTGAAATTCTTAAACCAAGGAAGATGGTTAATGTCGGTAGTAAACTAGGTCTAAATTCATAGACTTCTCTTTAAGCTTATTCGTCATAATATACTAATAAACATTTTTTATGCTATCTTTAATGGATATCCTAAGTTCTTTTCAAAGACAAAAATGGACTTGATTATTTAGTAACAAGAAAAATGGATCAAAAAGCTAGCTTACTTCAGGCATTGGTCAAAGACAGAAGTCAAAACACTACATAATATAAAACAGGCTTGTACGAAGTTGATTTAGAGCCCTTAGATAAAGTGTGAAAGGAACAGAATCCTATTTCTCACACATATTCATGACATCTTGATATGTAACTTCAAGGAACCTCACAATGATTTTATTTTCTCTGAACACCAAAAATCTCAGAGGACATGGACACTTAATGATTTCTCTCTGAAATGTGCTCCAAAATTCAAAACACAGCCTCTGAGTAAGTATATTTTTCTACCAAGCCAAAAAATATCCGTAAGGATTACTGTCAACAGGAATTCTTCAGAGGCTGTCTTATGATTTTCTCACTGTTATTAACTACACTGTGTTTATTAACTTGCTAACAATCTAAGTATTAAGAAGGAAAGCAAGTAATCCAGTCTTAAAATTAATCAATGGTACCAAGACCAATCAAGAAAATGGATAACAGAGAAATAAAGAAGACAGTTGAAATAGAGATGCAGTTTAAAGAAAGCAACAAGTAGAAAAAAACCACAAGAGTTCAGGGCCAATCAACTATTCAAGGAGAAAGCTGCAAGTATGCTTAAAGAAAATACCTTCAGAAGCATAAACTAGCTTTAGAGAAATGTAATACTGAATTATAAAGATTTCCATCAAATACATCCCTGCATCTACCTAAGCACAAAAGAAAGGAATGCTGTGATCAGAGAACGTCAGTCAATATTTATCTGTTGTAGAGAACAACAGAATTTGAAATTCTTTTTTTTAAAGGGATAGTCATTATTCCTTTACAAACAGGTTTTAAAAAGCATATTAGTTTCTGACAGCCATACAAATTGAAATTATTTGCTTATCACTACAAGCAGATACATCTGCAGTCAATTTCCCTCCGATATTAACTCAAGTGTCTCAACTCTAGCCCATAGAGACTACATCTAACAATGAGAAGGCAATAGCATCTTCATGTCAATCTTCATTCTGTTAGCAGAGATTGCCAATTAAAGTCAATTGTTTTGGTGATTTTTGATGCTTGTCCTCTGGTACTTGACTTCTGCTAGGGACTTATATTTCACCTCTAGAGCAGCTGCCAGATGGTGACCTTTCAGTCTTGATCACCCTCTACCGCATACAAGCCAATGACTATAAGTGGAAAGATGCTCTATATAGTCTTCTAAACCATGGTAGTCCTCATAGTATACTAATTTCTTCTGAATATCTCACTGAATTTTATACTATGCTGCAGGCTATGAAAAAGGAAGAGAAATGCAGACATTGGTGAAAAATGTCCTTCCCTTTCCCTTCCCCTTCCCCTTCCCTATGAAACATAAAAGAACTGGAACAGAAATGATATTTGCTATTGACAGATGATGTGAGATAGTTATAGCAGGCCAAGAGAAATTAGTATATAAAGAAACACAAGAAGGACGTGGAGCTGCTGGAGCAGGTCCAGAGGAGGGTCACAAAGATGGTCCGAGGGCTGGAACACCTTTGTTATGGAGACAGGCTGTTCAGCCTGGAGAAGAGAAGGCTCCGGGGTGATCTTATCCCAGCCTTGCAGTACTTAAAGGGCCTACAGGAAAGCTGGAGAGGGACTTTTTATAAGGACATGTAGTGATAAGACAAGGGGCAATGGCTTTAAATTGAAAGAGGGCAGATTTAGATTGGATATATGTGGAGAAATCTTTTGGCTGCTGCAGCATCCTGTGAAGGTTCTTTCCCTATGCAGGTTAACTAAAACACCTGTGGCTCGTTACACTGGGAAAGTTACCTTGAAACAGGTGCTGTAGCATTCAGCCAATCACTCTGGGAGATGGATGGTCAAATGACCAATAGCCTTGACCCATCTAGCAAACCATGTGACTCCTGACTATTTAAGGCAGGGTGTTTACTTCTGAGGGTGAGGCATTTCCTCTTGAGTCTTAGAGGAGTGTGGGCCTTTCTTAGAGTAAGCCTGAAGCCTTCGCATTAGAGCATTGGTCTACTTGGAGCCACCTGAAGCCTTCTAGCTGCGACAACTGGTGACCCCGACGTGATCCAGCCGCAACTAAGATCTGAAGGTACGTGCTTCCGTACACGGGGCTCCAAGGGACGAACTGCAAATTAGAATGATGGGACAAAGCTCCACAAAAGAAAGCATGATGTTTTCCATTCTCAAACCTGCAATGACAGTCGCAGGGGCTAAAATAAGTGATGAAGCTCTCTGTGAGCTGTTAGATTGGGCGGCAGAGCATGAATGCCTGACCGACCTCAACACCCCCTTTAGCTCAGAAGCGTGGAAGCAGCTAGGGGATAAGCTAATTTATGAAACAGTATTTGGACGAAAGAACCTGACTGGTCTGCTACGTATTTGGGGAACTGTATATGATGTAATGCAGACATGGATGGTAGAAAGGAAGGAAAAAGTATTGCCAGATTCTGATGAATCCACAAGTGAAGTTTCTGAAGGGGACGATGAATTATCTGAAAGGGGACTGACCACGGGTAGTGCACCAGTTGTGCCCCCGCTGTCCTCAGATATGGAGAAAGTTGTGGGGACTGCACAGAAGCTTTACCCCTCCCTGCGAGATTATGTCCAACCCAAGTGTCCTCCTTGTGATTTTTTGCGGGAATACTCCTCCGGACAAGACAAAGCATCGGAGCGTCCCCCACCCTTCGCCCCAACAGCCTCCCCTTCTTCTGCATCTCAACCGGCTACTTCAGCCATTACAGCAGAACATGTTCTTCCTACTGCTCCGCCATTGGCCCCTCAACCAGACCAGGCACCACAAGGACCATTCCCGGGCATGGCACCCTGGTCTTCCGCAACTTCATGTCCTGCGGCATCACCCATAGCGCCCGGCTATCTGCCACGGGCACAAATGGAGCAACCCCAAACAACGCATTTCATAATACACCAGGTTATGGCAGGTTTGCAAGCAATGTCGCAACAACTAACAGTATTGATGGAAATGTTGCGGCAGGTTACTGCTGCCGAATCCGTACCGGGACAACCTGGGCTGGCCGTGCCAACCGGCCCAGCAACGACCCCGGAAGTGGCGCCAAGCATGCCACTGACAACAGCAGTGGCACCTTCACAGACAGTGGTGCCGACACAAGTTTCCGCAACCCAGACTGCATCTCCATGGACTGTTCCACAACCGGCCACAGCCTCTGCCTTTACATGACCCGTTGGCCCAGCGTCTGCATCCTGTCAGAAGCCATTGGACACACCCCTGCCTGATAATGTTTCATCACTGCAGGAAGCCGTGGCGACAGTCAGACAACAACAAACATGGCCAGCCCACAACCGTCCCTGGACGCTTCCCGAATGCAAGGTGACTGTGCGTCCAAAAAATTCAAAACGGTTCTGGGAAGAAGTCAAGAGGCGGGCTCTGGAAGCTGGCGACTGGGATCTAATAGAAAAAGTTGGGTTGCCTGAAAAGGGGTCTGAGCAAATTGTTCAGGGAAGTAATGAACGAACAGAGGATCTTGTCCAAGCCTTTCCAGTACAAAAGGCGCTTCCTAACTCAGGTCAAATTGACAAACACGAAACCATCGCCTGGAAGGTAGTCCAAGACCTGCAAACCAAGGTAGCACAATACGGGTTAGATTCTCCTCAGGTCATGCAGATCATCAGGATATTAAATACTGACCTACTCTCCCCATTCGACATTAAACATCTAGGTCAGGTATTATTTCAACCAGTACAATATACAGTCTTCGAGGCCAACTGGAGAAGAATGGCTGAGAGAGCTGCAGCCGGAAACATGCAATTACCCCCAACTGACCCCAGATACGGAGCTCCAGCAGATGCTCTACTGGGAGCCAATGCTTTCGCTGACCCTGATTTTCAAGCTACGTGGCACCCCCAAGTTCTTGAGCAAGCCCAAAAGATCGGCGTGGGAGCTCTATTAAAGGGCATAGATATGGCTGCCCCAAAAACACGGTACGTGAAGATTTATCAGGGGCAGAAAGAACACTTTTTATCTTTTGTAGAGAAAGTTGCTGCAGCCCTTGAAAAACAGGTCGAAGATGAAAACCTGAGACAACTACTATGTAAGCAGCTGGCAAAAGACAATGCCAATGAAGAATGTAGAAAAATCATAAATTCCATGCCAGGGGAGCCTACACTAACAGAAATGATCGAAGCATGCTCTAAGCTAGAATCTGAAAGCTATAAGTCTGCTCTGGCCACAATTCTACGGCCTATGCAACCCAAAAATGCTGACCCGGAACCGAAAAGACAACCTAAGAGGGACAATAGACAAAGACAGACGAGACAAAGAAGAAACAAGGATAACAGGAGACCTGCTCACTGCATAAGATGCGATAAGCCAGGCCATTCTGCAAGATATTGTGAATCGTTATACCATGCCAATGGCCGACCCCTGACTCGTTCGGGAAACTTCCCCAGGAGCGCAATGGGGATGTGCGCTCAGACAGAAATGTTTCCCCAGGGCATGATACCAACCCAGGCTTACTCAGCCAGCTTTCAGCCAGCACCCAGGGATCAGCCGGGGTGGATGTATGCACCGCAACAACAGTCGTCTTAGAATCCTGTCGGGTCTATAAGGTTCCCTTGGATGCATTTGGGCCTCTAGGACATGGGCTAAGTGCATTATTGGTGGGAAGATCTAGTACCACCATTCAAGGGATCTTTGTTCACCCAGGAGTTATTGACGCTGACTTCACAGGACAAATCTGTGCGATGATTTCCACGCCCACCCCCCCTGTCACAATACCGGAAAAGACTCGGATCGCTCAACTTGTACCCTTCAAATCAAGTGTCCCTAAGGCAAAACGACAGAGTCGTGAAGGTGGTGGTTTTGGTTCCACAGGACTTCCGCAAGTTTACTGGACTGCGGATATCTCCAGCCAAAAGCCACAGATGACTTGCACCTTAATACTGCCAGATGCCCAGCCGTCCAGGATTCAGCTCCGAGGTTTGATTGACACAGGGGCTGATGTGACAATCGTCTCCTTCTCCGCATGGCCTCCTACATGGCCTTTAGCCCCCGCGGGGTCAGCCATTGCAGGACTGGGAGGAACCACACAGAGTTATCGAAGCGAACGACCTGTGGTGGTAAAGAACGCAGAGGGTCAAACAGCTACAATTCGGCCCTATGTCACTACAGCTCCACTCAACCTCTGGGGGCGAGATGTCTTGGCAGCCTGGGGAGTACGTATCGGGACAAATTTTTGATGGGGGCCACTGTACTGAAGGGCGCACAATATCCTACGTTGCCTTTGCGATGGTTAGCAAACAAACCCATCTGGCAACCCCAGTGGCCCCTACCAAAAGAAAAATTAGTCGCCCTTCATCAACTAGTTAAGGAACAATTACAACAGGGACACCTTGAACCTTCTACCAGTCCCTGGAATACGCCTGTCTTCGTAATTAAGAAGAAATCAGGAAAATGGAGATTGCTACAAGATCTCCGAAAAATCAATGCAGTAATGGAAAGCATGGGGGCATTGCAGCCTGGTATGCCCTCACCCACCATGATTCCAGCAGGGTGGGAAATCTTGATCATTGACTTGAAGGACTGTTTTTTCACGATCCCCTTACATCCTAATGACAAACCAAAATTTGCCTTTACTGTACCTGCGGTTAACAACGCTGAACCTGCAAAGAGATATCAATGGAAGGTCCTACCTCAGGGCATGAAGAACAGCCCGACTATCTGTCAATGGTACGTTGCTCAAGCTTTGTCCGGAATCCGTAAGCAGTTCCCT
Source organism: Tauraco erythrolophus (assembly GCF_009769465.1). Lineage (NCBI taxonomy): Eukaryota > Metazoa > Chordata > Aves > Musophagiformes > Musophagidae > Tauraco > Tauraco erythrolophus. The sequence continues at coordinate 93,503,530 of NC_141465.1, read as the reverse complement.
GAAGCATACTGCTACCATTACATGGATGATATCCTGGTAGCAGCATCCACCCAGGACGAGCTGCTGAAGATACAGCCTCGGCTACTCACTGCTCTGCATTCTTATGGATTGCAAGTGGCTCCGGAGAAAGTTCAACAGCATCCTCCTTGGAGATATTTAGGAGTCAAAATTTTGGACCAAACTATACAACACCAAGAGGTGCAATTCTCGAGTTCTATTAAGACCTTGAATGACGCTCAGAAACTGTTGGGCGTCATCAATTGGTTACGTCCCTATCTAGGGCTAACCACGGCGCAACTTGCGCTGCTCTTCAATATTTTAAAGGGGGACCCTGAGTTGAATTCACCTCGAAAATTGACTCCTGAAGCGCGACGGGCACTAGAGGAGGTTCAACAGGCCATTTCTGCTCGTCAGGTTTACCGAATAGCTCCCTCCATTGATATTAGTGTTTTTATTACCACTCCAGATTCTCATCCAACAGGTATCATTGGCCAATGGAACAAACAGTGGTCTGACCCCTTGCATATTCTGGAATGGGTCTTTTTGCCGCACCAACCAAAAAAGACAGCATCTACATTATTTGAATTAATTGCTTGTCTGATAATCAAATGCCGTCAGCGCTGTCTACAATTGGTGGCAGCAGATCCTGCAATAATTGTTCTGCCAGTACAGCAGGAATACTTTGAGTGGAGCCTTACTAACAGTGCTCCTCTCCAAAGTGCGCTGGAAAATTTCTCAGGACAAATTGCATATCATCTGCCTAGCCATAAATTGCTGCAATTGGCAAGATCGACAAGCTTTACCTTGCGGCCAAAAAATAGCCGAGTGCCAGTACAAGGACCCACTGTCTTCACTGATGGGTCTGGGAAAACTGGGAAAGCTATTGTTACCTGGAAGGAGGAATCTGAGTGGCAGGTGCTGGAAGGCCATGAGTCAGGCTCAGCCCAGTTGGTTGAACTGAGGGCTGTTGCCATGGCCTTTCAACGGTTCTCGCAGGTACCTTTGAATTTGGTCACCGATTCTGCTTATGTGGCTGATATAACACAACGCTTAGATTGTTCACTTCTGAAAGAAGTGAATAATGCGGCTCTGTTTTCTCTGTTAAAAACCTTATGGTGTGCAATTCAAGATCGAGTTCACCCATATTACATCCTGCATATCCATAGTCATACTAATTTGCCAGGCTTTATAACGGAAGGCAACGCCAGGGCTGACATGCTAGCTAACCCCGCATGGGTAGCACCTCAGCCCGATAAGATCGCACAAGCCAAGGCATCGCATAATTTCTTCCATCAAAGTGCACATACCCTGCAGAAGCAGTTCCACTTAACGCCCACTGAGGCTCGGGACATTGTCAGCGCTTGCGCTGACTGCCACGGACTTGCGGCACCTCTGCCATCGGGGGTAAACCCCAGAGGCCTAAAGGCCCTGCAGCTTTGGCAGACGGATGTAACGCATGTTCCTGAATTTGGCAGGTTTAAGTATGTGCACGTGTCTATTGACACTTTCTCCTCAGCTATGTGGGCAACTGCTCATACTGGGGAGAAAAGTCGCGATGCCATTGCCCATTGGAAACTCGCTTTTGCGGTCTTGGGCGTGCCTTCTTCTATAAAAACTGATAATGGCCCGGCCTACGTCTCACAGAAGACGCGGCAGTTTTTACAACTATGGGGTGTAAATCATACTTTGGGTATTCCGCATTCTCCTACTGGCCAAGCCATTGTTGAACGCGCTCATGGCACCTTGAAGCGTGTTTTAGAAAAACAAAAAGGGGGAATGCATGGAGAAACCCCACAGAGTCGCCTAGAAAAAGCGTTATACACAATTAACCATCTTACGGTGCCATCAAATTCAAATAATCCCATTATTTTGAATCACTTTCTTTCGTTGCAGTCTTCAGGCGAGACGCACCTGCCCCGAGCGAAAGTCTGGATACGGGACCTACTCACTAAGACGTGGGAAGGCCCGTATGAGCTTATTGCTTGGGGTCGTGGGTATGCTTGCGTTTCCACAGATACTGGGATACGATGGCTGCCCGCAAGATGCGTCCGCCCTGACCTGCAACATCGGAAACAGAACAGGCAACATCCGAACGATGGCCAGGACGGAGATCATCCATCAAATGACCCTCCTAATGGAAATAATGACATTGGCCATCAACCTGTTCCTTCCACGAGCAGAGACTAAATTTCAAGTCTCCGTCGGAGTCAGAATTAATAACTGAATGTACAACTGGTTTGCTAGATGTATCTCCCATGGTATTGCTGAAAATCTCCCTGCTTGATTCAAATTAATCTTAAAACAAAAAGGGGGAATTGTGGAGAAATCTTTTGGCTGCTGCAGCATCCTGTGAAGGTTCTTTCCCTATGCAGGTTAACTAAAACACCTGTGGCTTGTTACACTGGGAAAGTTACCTTGAAACAGGTGCTGTAGCATTCAGCCAATCACTCTGGGAGATGGATGGTCAAGTGACCAATAGCCTTGACCCATCTAGCAAACCATGTGACTCCTGACTATTTAAGGCAGGGTGTTTACTTCTGAGGGTGAGGCATTTCCTCTTGAGTCTTAGAGGAGTGTGGGCCTTTCTTAGAGTAAGCCTGAAGCCTTCGCATTAGAGCATTGGTCTACTTGGAGCCACCTGAAGCCTTCTAGCTGCGACAGATATAAGGAAGAAATTTTTTACATTGAGGGTGGTGAGGCACTGACACAGGTTGCCCAGAGAAGCTGTGGCTGCCCCATCCCTGGAAGTGTTCAAGACCAGGTTAGATGAGGCTTTGGGCAACCTGGTGTACTGGAGGGAGTCCCTGCCCATGGCACGGGGGTTGGAATTAGGTCTTTGAGGTCCCTTCCAACCCAAACCATTTTATGATTCTATAATTCTATGATTCTATGAAAATATAAAAGAAAAGTAAAAATTAGGAAAATACCTGAAGACCTCTTAAGGACCTATGTTGTATGCAGTTGAATTCAGTAACAGATTTAACCAGTTTACCTCTTTAAAGGATTCGATGCTCTAAGGAATGAAGTTTACAAACAAGATAATCAAATATATTAATAACTAAGGCTTCAAACACCACAAAGATTGTAAGAAAGGATTTTCTTGCTATTTCATTCATTCTCTGAACAAACAAGGAAAAAATCCTTCTTTTAAAAGAAGTTATAAAACTGTGTGAGTGATTTGATCTAACAGTTTGGCAGAGATTAATCTTTCAAAATTATAGGTGTTTATATTTGATCTAATTACTTTCTACTTCTTCTGTAGTTAGTAGGGAGTAATAACCCCTTTTAAGGAATGATTATTCCTCATTCAGAAATCTAAAATAGTTTAGGCTAACATGTTTTTAAAAAATGCTTATTTTTCTGGCTATGAAGGAAGTCTAGGGTGAGTATCTCAAATATTAATGTCAGTTTTTTTGAGGAAAATGTGAATGAATGGACACCACCATTTGTGCATTTATGAATCATCAAGAAATACACAGCAGACCATGCTTTGTAAAATGTGGAAACATCACTGAAACTGGAGCAAGAGCAACATAATACCTTGCTAACCTCACTTGCCTTAGTATCACAAACTGTGTAGGACTCCACGGGCATTCAATATTGAAACTTCAAGGGCTGTTTTCGGTTATATTCACAATCAAGACTACTTTTTTCCTACAATTAAATTGTAAGACTATATGAAGATATTTAAAATAGGAGCTGATTTGGGTAAATACCTTACTTGTTGTATGATGATGCATGACAGTAGGAATAATTTCTTAGAAGAATAAGGAATAAAGTATAAAGTCTGAAAAAAAATCTCTTTCTTCTCAATATTGGCAGAGAACTAGTCAATTTTTCCATTGATTTTCCTCCAGTTTACAGAGTACAGAAATATTTAGTTTCACTGCTAAGGAGAAAATGCCCTAGCTGTTACCCTAGCTGTTAATACTGAATCTAATCTTGAATGTAATACTTATGTTGGATAAAATTTGCACATATTTTAAAATATTTGGCATATTTCAGAATTTAAACAGCAAAAGTAGAGTCAATAATAAATGCCCAAATATATGTACTTAAAACACTTCAAAACCAACTGGCTGGTTTTTGTTTTGTTGTTTGTTTTTGTTTGTTTTGTTTTTTCTTAAATACTTATTAGCCAAAATTTAATTATTTCACAGGCATGTGTTGATTTTGTTACAATTCTAATTTTAAAAAAAATGTTTTCCTTCTAGGATAGTTCTTCCTTTGTGTTCTCTTTTCTCACTACACTCATGTATTCTGTGGATAATGTATCAAACTAGGTTTGCCATTCCTATTGTAAGCTTTGAGGTTTCCATATAATTTATTCCTGACTGTGACAGAAAGAATTAGTAGATAAAAGTCATTAATTATTTGCTAGAAGTGTCTACCTCTTTCCATCAACTGTCAGGTGATTATCACTGTTTCTGTGTTAGCAGCTAAAGTGAGCTGAAAGAATGAAATCATTGGTTTGGAGAACCCTAAAATTACACTCTAAGGCAGCATGTGGGGAAAGAAGATTACTTCAGACTACTCTTAGTCAAGTTCTGAATGCTGGTTAATACCAAGAATTCATTCCTTTCACATTTTTTTGTTTATTTTCATGTGAAAGGGAATCATTTGTGCACTGTAAGTATGCCTGATCTGAAATAAAATGCTAGTGTATTTCAGTCTTACTAAAACACACTACACTTCCAACTTCAGATAGTAGTTTTTAGCAAAAATGGATTTTTCAGTTAATTGTTAATATTTACTACAAATTTAGTGATGCTTCAAATTGTATTAATATATGAGCTGTGCATTTATGTGTGTGTTTAAGAGACAAAAATGGAAAAAAGTACCAGAAAAAAAGAGGTGCAATAGGCATCATTGTAGTCATTTCCCTGTCCCCAGACAGCTAAACTGTAAAGTTAATATTCATAAAGTTCACATGCACATTTAATTTATAATTTGTCTTCTGAAAATAATATTTCATATATTTGACTTTACAAAATGTACTTGGTTTCAATTTTGCTAAGGAAGTATAACTTTGTGTCATCCATTGTCAAAACTTTTTCCCAATTAATACTGAAACAGAGCTTTTGAGGAAAGGGAATGGTAAAATTAATTCATAATGAAACAACTTCAGATTTTGATTTTTAATATTTTTTTTTTAATCTGCAAGATTCTGTTGTTTAGCTTATGTTGGAAAAAGTGAGATTTGCTTTGTCTCTTTTACTAAAAATTATATGCTATAGTGTCATGACATTTCTGGATCCCAGATATAATGTGGTCTTTATAGCGAAACAGGGTGAAAGTTATAAGAATATGACACAAAGCTGATTTAAGTGACGACTCTTTTGCTACTTCCAAGTTACAATTCTTTAAATGGAATTCTTACAGCTTTAGCTATCTGCAAGAGGGATACATTTACTTCTAAAGAAAAGATTTTGTCAGGGGAAGTAAAGTATTCCAAGGATCGTCTCAAACCAAAGTTAATGCTGAAAACTTGACATTATTAAGATTATTTTTCCATAATATTTGCCTTATTTTGTAAGTGTACTGTATCTAATCGGAAACCTCCTAAGATTTTAAAACTTTTTCTCTTTTACTGCAAAATCAGCAGCACTGATGAACATTTTCAATATCATAACATGAGTGGTAAAGATACGGAACAAATGATGTTATTAAAATCAGTGTTTGAGATAGAAACCACGGAAATATTAAAGGTCATTGTAAATAATGATGAGTAGATAGAAAGCTGTATGATAGTGATTAGAATTTGTCACTCAAATCCTTTTGCTTCATAAAGCTGAAAGAAATGAGGGATTCTACAAAAATATTTATCAATCTGTTTTAATGTGGAGGATAGTAACTGAAAAAAAAAGAAAAAAACAAGAAATAAACCTCATCAGCTTGTCAAAAAGTCACATTAAATGTTGCAACTGAACATAAAGATCTGTACTTATACACGCATGTGTGTGCTTGTATATGCATAGATATTTATATAACAGTTAAGGAATCGCAGATCCTTGTAATAAAAGTATTTAGAAAACTGACAAACCAAATCAGTTTTAAAATTTGAAACCGAACTTTACTAGACATTCATTAACAACCCACATTGTACTATCCAAATCAGTATATATTTATATATTATAATTAATAAAATATAAAAACTGCATTCAAACTTAGATGTGAGAGTACAATGCCACAAAGTTGATGCTAGGTAGTTAATGCCTTCAGTGATGGTCAGTGATGGTGTAAGTTGTTGAGGTGGAGGTGGCCAAGGTTGACAGCTTTTTAGTGATGGAAACTGTAATCAGAATAGGTGTGTCTTTTCCTCCCCTCATCCCAAATTGAACATCTCTTTTATAAGAGATTTGAATTTCTACACAATTTCTAATCCTTGGCCTCCTCCATGGGGCTATGCATTTTCATCTGGAGTGTGATATTTTCTCAGGGCAGTTGGCCCTATCCTATTTGTTTTTATGTATGTGTGTGTTTGATTTATTGATTGTTTGTTTTAACTTGCTTAGCTGCTGCTTCTTTCCTTAAAGCATAATCTTTTCTTGAGTATTGGGAAAAAGAGATCTTGACTGGTAACTGACCATCAGTAAGCTGTTCTTCTAGAGTGTCTGTTTTCAACCTCTACCAATATTTTCAAGGCCTTTGCTGTTATCCTGTGTTAACATTGTACATCATAGCAAGAGACATCCAGAATCAAGGTCTGCTTCACTCAGCAAGTGCTCTTAACAAGTCAATAACCAGACCGACAATACAACTGGGGCTTTGTAGTGTTAACATGTCTATGCCATGTCTATAGCAAAGGCTACACTGTTTCACTAGGCCACTGAACTAATGCATGCTTATATAGTCATACTGCATTAGTGTGCTTAAGTCCAAGAATAAGAGTAGCTAATATTGATTAAATCTTAATTAGTGTGGTTCCGCTTTTATGAGTGCAATAGGTCTCTGCTTTGGTTTCATAAATCAACCTCATCTTCTTCCTTGACTAGGGTAGTTTGCCTAGGGGGGAAGTGAAAAGCTAAGGTATGATCTAGCTAAGTATCACCAAGGATTCTGTCAAAATACGCAGAAGAAATCATAAGAAAAGAAGGAAATATTCATTAGACAATTATTGCAAATTATTAGTATGAGTGCTTGATAAAATATAAGCCATAATGCATTCAATTGAAAGTGGAAGAAGGGATGAACTCCCTTAGGAGTTCATTTTTGTCTGGTATCAGGCAACATAATGAGCAAAACCTAAGAGAAAATAGACAGTCAATAAGAGTGGCAATATTATCACTCAAAAAATATGTCTTATACAAATTATCTGAAATTGTTAAAATAGTAAAAACAAGTGGAAAGTGTTATACTTAAGAAGGAAAAATCAAATGAACAGGTTGCAAATGTTAATTAATATGCCAGTCAGCCAGAAATGCAGCAGGAAGGTGTTAGGATCTTTGTACGCACAGTAGAGTATGTACAAAAAAAAAAAGAAATAAAAAATGCTCTCACCAGAAGGGGAAATACCCTTCTGAAATGTGTTATCAGAAGTACGACTTGTAAAATGATACAGAAGTTCTCCCTTAAGGATTCATGGACTGTTGCTTGCTTGTCACCTCTAAATTTGACAGTGCTATAGACAAATTGGAGACATTCAAACTAGAACAATAAGAATAATGTAAAAGTATTTGATAATATGCTGATAACATTGTTTTTCTTGATCTAGAAAAAGGAATACAATAATGGTCTTCAAAGTATAGATGTTACTGGAGGAAGAAAAAAGCAGTGATAGTTTTTCTGTAGGCTACTTGAAAAGAATTAAAGGCATCATTTGCAAAAAGTTTCTTACACAAGGCAAAGGACTGGTTACAGGAGCTATTAAACAATTAAAGGTGTAATACAGAGATAACAAGAATCTTTATTACTGTAAATGTTTGTGCTGGTTTTATGAGAGGGGCTGTGGCAACGGCCGCTGGAAGCAGCTGTGAAAAGCTTCCCTGGCTCCAAAACTGGCCCAAATGGTCTCTGGCCAGATGAGACCCTCCCCATCCCCTCAGGCAAAGGTCAAGCCAGTCAGCGCCTCTGTGAATGCCCTGTATAAGAGCAGGATAATGATCTTGCCCGGCAAGATCATGGAGCACACCCTCCTGGCGACTATGCTAAGGCACATAGAAAATACGGAGGTGATTGGTGACAGTCAACACGGCTTCACTAAGGGCAAATCCTGCCTGACTAATTTGGTGGCCTTCTATTATGAGGTTACAGCATTGATGGATAGGGGAAGAGCAACAGACATCATCTACCTGGACTTATGCAAAGCATTTGATACTGTCCCACACGACATCCTTGTCTCTAAACTGTGAAGACATGGTTTTGATGGATGGACCACTCGGTGGATAAGGAATTGGCTGGATGGTTGCACTCAAAGAGTTGTGGTCAACGGTTCAATGTCCATGTGGAGGCCAATGATGAGTGGTGTTCCTCAGGGGTCAGTACGGGGACAAGTGCTATTTAACATCTTTATTGGTGACATGGACAGTGGGATCGAGTGCACCCTCAGCAAGTTTGCAGATGACACCAAGTTGTGTGGTGTTGTGGACACGCTGGAGGGAAGGGATGCCATTGAGAGGGACCTTGACAGGCTGGAGAGATGGGCCTGTGAAAATCTAATGAAATTCAACAAGGCCAAGTGCAAGATCCTGCACAAGTACAGGATGGGCAGAGAATGGATTGAGAGCAGCCCTGAGGAAAAGGACTTGGGAATACTGGTGGATGAGAAGCTCAACATGAGCCAGCGATGTGCACTGGCAGCCCAGAAAGCCAACTTTATGCATCAAAAGAAGTGTGGCCAGCAGGTCAAGGGAGGTGATTCTGTCCCTCTACTCAGCTCTCGTGAGACCGCACCTAGAATACTGCATTCAGGTCTCGAGTCCCCAACACAAGAAGGACATGGAGCTGCTGAAGCGGGTCCAGAGGAGGGCCACGAAGATGATGCGAGGGCTGGAACATGAAGACAGGCTGAGAGAGTTGGGGCTGTTCAGCCTGGAGAAAAGAAGGCTCCGGGGTGATCTTATCCCAGCCTTGCAGTACTTAAAGAGGGCCTACAGGAAAGCTGGAGAGGGACTTTTTACAAGAGCATGCAGTGACAGGACAAGGGGCAATGCATTTAAATAGAAAGAGGGTAGATTTCAATTAGATATAAGGAAGACATTTTTTACTGTGAGGGTGGTGAGGCACTGGAACAGGTTGCCTAGAGAAGTTGTAGATGCCCCATCCCTGGAAGTGTTCAAGGCCAGGTTGGATGAGGCTTTGGGCAACCTGGTGTAGTGGAGGGTTTCCCTGCCCATGGCAGGGGGGTTGGAACTAGATGATCTTTGTGGTCCCTTCCATCCCTAACCGTTCTATGATTCTATGATTCTGTGATTCTATAAAGGAGCCCAGAAGGGAGGCTGGTGCACCCTGAAGAGGGAGGAGGCGGGGGATGGCCCCTCAGCCTCCTGGGCAGGTGACTGCCCACGCTGGGCTGCCAAGGTTCTCCCAAGGTTAATCAGACCTGGCACAGCTGAAGCAGAAAGAGGGATAAGACCTGAGAGAAACGGCCATGAGACACCAAGGAGAGTGAAGATGGAACAGGAGGAGGTGTGCTGGAGCTAAGATTCCCCTGAAACCTGTGATGAGAAGGCAGTCGGCCCCCCTGCAGCCTGTGGAGGTCAACGGCAGAGCAGAAATCCACCTGCAGCTCATGGAGAATCCCACACTGGAGCAGAGATGCCTGTGCCTGAACGAAGTCGTAGAGAATGATCTCTGTGAGCTGCTGGAGACTGATGACGAGTCAGAGAGGCATCTGAAGCCCATGGAGTACCCCATGCCAGAGTGGGTGGCAGCTCCTTAAGAAGCCGTGACTCTGTGGGGAAGAAGTATGCAGTGGAGCAATCTGATGGGTAAGGATTGCATCGTGCAGGAAGGACTCAACGTTGGAGAAGCTGTAGACTGTTCCGTGAGGAGGGGATCCATTGGGGCAGTGGAAAACTGTGTATGGAGTCCTCCTCCTTTAAGAAAGGAGCGGCATAAACAACGTGAGATTAACTGACCTGCAGCCCCCATTCCTCCCCTGTGTCACTGGGGAGGAGGTAGAGCCGGGAAGAAGAGAGGAGTGGGGGGAGGTGTTGCTTTTAAGATCTGGCTTTGTTTCTTGTTATCCTCTCTGAATGAACCATTAACTAATTAAATTGATTTGTCTCCAGGCCGAATCTGTTTTGCCCAGGGCCGTGGTTGGTGGGTGATCTCTCCTTGTTCTTGTCTAGACCTTCAGTTCTTTTGTTACGTTTTTTTCCTCTCCATCTCATTGAGGGGGAGGAGTGAGTGAGCGGCCTCATAGTAGCTTAGCTGCCTTCTGGGCTAAACGACAACAATGTTTAAGAATAAAATAAATATCAGGAGCATAATATATATAATAAATATAGCCAGGACAATATAGCTATATTTATAATTTGGTTGACACATTTAAAAGATTATTGTCCCTGCTAGTATTCCATTTTCAACACTTCTAAAGTGAACTGGCTTTCAAAATAATTTCTTCTCCTTCAATAGGAAGTAGGGAATTTCTAGGCTAAGTTAGAGAACTGAGTAGCCATTGACATCTTGTTGAGATAAAAATTATGAATATATTAAATGGTGATAAATATGATGGTAACTGTGGGTTTGTTGTGTTTTTGTTTTTTTTACTATTCAGAACTTCTCTTTGTAATATTATCTCTGGAACTCATTTTCTGTTCTTGTATTTCAATACAGTAGAGTTTTGTTTTCTCCTTTCTTCCTAGCCAGTTCCAGGCTTGTATCTGAATCTTGTCTTTCCACTCTTTTTTTGTAAGTCTAAAGATCTCAATCTACTAATCAAGCCTATTTTACTGTTGCAACTACTGGTACGAGAAAAGCAAGTGTGAAAATAGTTGTGTGAAAAGAGCAGAGTGAAATAGAATTATTCTGTACCCATTCTCTTGATATTTATATTGCAGCTGACAATTTTTGTGTCTTTCACTTCTGATGCTTCAGAGCTACTTTCGTGTAGCTTTCACAGTACGCAGACACTTCAAGAGTGGTACCCTTGTATAAAATATGTCAAGCTAATAAAATGGCTCTGATTTAAAACAGCCCCATATTCTGTCAATTTAGCTGTGTATATCTTAGCTTTGTCTTCACGTTTAGGTCACTTTGCTATGTCTAGACACACAGAGGCAGAAATCTCCAAAAGCTCTAAAGTCACCTGTGGGTCATGCTGCAGTTCAGTTAAAATCATTCAGCACATGACTCATGAATTTTGAACCTTTTGTGCATTATTTTATAACTGTCAACATTAAATAACATTCCTCTTGTCACTTAATTTACAGAGCAAATCAAAACCCCTTTCAGTTTCACATATAGCTTGATATGAGTTCACAGGGTTCCTTCCCCTTTTACACAAATCTCTGTTACCACATCATAAATTTAAGTTTGCTCTTCCTCACTGTTCTTCAATTACTTTTATTTGGTTTAGATATTAAATTAAGTAAAATAATTATTATGATTCTAAATATTGAATAATAACTACTGCATAGAAAACAGTTCTTAAGGGACTTCGTCAGTTAGACGAAACCCACAGGACTATTGACCTCTGAACTTGAAAAAAATTTCTTTAATCTAGTTGTATCAAGCCATTAACCCTTGTGTCTTTTCACAATTTCATTGACAGTTTGTAACTAGGTGACAGAAAATCCACCATTTTCAAAATCAAATGGCTTTAAGTTAGTGTGTAGTTAATTGCATTGTTTAGGAACCAGTTTGGTATCTGTGCATATAATTCTTTTTATCCTCACAAGCAAATGGAGTGATGGATTAAAATTCAACCCACAGTCCATAAGGCCTAAAAAACTCACGCAAAATGAATTGAAAAAATAACTAGGATATATACTATATAGCATATAAGTGCCTTATGCTGTGTGTTATATTTAGTATCCTCATTAATGGCTTGAAGAAGAAACTTGAAAATATAAAAAAAATGGTTATGTTAGTTATAACGCTAGTTATTTTCATCAAACTTTTAGAATTTATAGAGGTATATTTCTTGTCATGACAGTTACAAAATACTCATGCAGGCATTATTTTTAGTTATAAGTTAGGATCTAACATCACTAGATCCACAATCTTTTGTATCAGAGGAAAAATTTTAGTATGTGTTAAAATATCTCAGAGAAAATGTGTAAATAATAGGGAAGTAGTATCTTCTTCTGTTGGAAGTATACTGCTTTGCATGGAAAATGTGTGTGAGGGGGTATATTTGACTTCCTCAATCTGATTTTTAGAATGTACATATAGTTTTGTGTAAGAAAAGGGAAGTATCCTTTTTAATAACTTAGGGCATACCTAATGGACATTGACTTTTTTACCATTGCCATCAAACCAATGACGTATATTTGGAAACTTCTACACCAGTATTTGGGAATTATGATGGATTCTAGTCAGTGGAAATCTAATGTATTTTTCCTGGTTTTGGCTGAGATAGAATTAATTTTCTTCATATTAGGTTGTATGGTGCAATGTTTTGGATTTGTGACTGAAACAGCATTGATTACACAATGGTGGTTTTGCTATTGCTGAGCAATGCTCACACGATATCAAAGCATTTTCTGCTTCTCACCCTGCTGCACCAGCGAGCAGGATGGAGGAGCACAAGAAGTTGGGAGTTGTCTTCTCGAGTAACCATTATATGTGATGGAGTCCCATTATCCTAGAAATAGCCTGACAATGGGAAGTAGTGAATGAATTTCTTATTTCGCTTTGCTTGTGCAAACAGCTTTTGCTCTATCTATTAAACTGCCTTTATCTCAACCCATGAGTTTTCTCACTGTTATCCTTCCAATTCTCATCCCCATCCCACTTTGGAGAGTGAACAAATGGCTGCCAGCTGAGGTTAAACCATGACACTACTTAACTCTTGTATAAGTCAAAGACAAAACTCACTAATACTTAAAAATCCAAATTCTTGAAAAAAAACTTAGCGTACAGCAGTACGCCTTATTATCTGCATTATTAGATGCAACAAATCTATATGTGTATGACAAGACATAATCATATTATATCATGTTCTAATTCTGGTGATTTGTTTGGTGTTTAAATAAAAATCTCAGTCTGTAGTGTTAAAAAGTGATTTGGAGTATCTTACATTACACCAACAAGGAGGGAAGTTTTTGAACTGTTTTCAGAAATTATTTTGAGAAGCAACATTAAGCTCAGGAAATCTTGTGAACTTGACATACATACATACATACATATTTCTATATCATTTCCAGTAGAACTGCAATGCTGCAGACAAGTTCTTGCCTATATTAAACCAACAGAAAGACTTCTGTTACTGTGCATAGAAAAAGCCCGAAGGAGTCTTTTTAACCTCAGTTTTTCTGGCCAATATATATTTTAATTGCTAATGTTTTACAAAATTTTTTGTAGTTTTCAGCATTAATTATAGTATGACAACCTTGAAACACCCCTGTTGGGGTGATATTAATATTTTGTTTTTCTTGTAGGTGGAGAGATAGAGTTCTGAATAAATTAGATTTCAGGTCATAATATGTGAGGTTTTTTCCTGAGAACAAAACGTTTGAGTCATATACGCTTAAGACATTATGTGGGGAACCAAATTTAACTTAAGAACTGCATCATCAAAATGCTAAACTTCTACCTAAAATAATGTGCCAAAGTTTCCTACAGTTTCTTTATAGTAAATCTCTGAACATCAATGGTTTGTCTAAAGAGTAATCTAGGAAATCTACATTGAGAAAACTCTTTTTAAAATTAGCAAGTATAACATGTTAGTATAGTTAAGAGTGTATTTTAGTTATTTCCTCTGAAGTTTAGTAATGTTGAATTCTCTTCAGGGAACTGATGCTTGCTGGAAAAGGAGGAGAAGATAATTTTAGCACTACACCCTAGAGGATGGCCATTTGGTTTGGAAGTGTAAACCATTTTTCTTACATGATTGAACAAGGACTAAAATCAAACTGTTTTGACACAAATCAGATAACTCCCTTTGAAACAAAGCCCATGTGTAGAATATGTCTAATTAATTCCAAAATCTCTCTCAACAAGTTTTAAGTATGACACTACATGAGTTCTGGCCCCTTTCTCCTTACTTAGGGTTCCAATTTAATCTTAGCATGTTAATTAGTGTTTGCAAGCACACAAAAATGCCTTTTTGCCATATGCTATGACATGTGCCATGAATTCCCAATTTTAGGAAGTAGAAATTCTGCTGAGCTGCAACATAGTTCCATGCAATTTCAGATATTTTGATTTCAGCTCCCCATTTCTGTAACCCAAATATACAGAGGTGTGCAGGAGTAAACATGGGAGGGGCTGCAGAAATGGCCCCTGTAAGTAGCTGTGAAAAGCTTCCCCGGCTCCAAAACCCATCGGATGGGTCTCTGGCCAGGTAAGACCTTCCCATCCCTTCAAGCCAGGGTTGAGCCAGTCAGCGCCTCTGTGAATGCCGTATTTAAGATGGGGACAAAGGAGCCCGAACCCGGGCTGGACCTACAGTGAAGAGAGGGAGGAGATGAGGGGCTGTCTCCCTGACATTCCCGGCATAGGACTGCCTGTGCTGGGCCACTACTGTCTGACTGGAGATGGCTGCAGCGATGCAGCTAGAAGAGCTCCTAAGCACCCTGGCCTCCTGAGGCGTCTGCTGTGCAGAGTTTGTGCTGCTGGGACTGTTGAGGTTCATCAGGCCTGGCACAGCTGCAGCAGAGAGAGGACTGAGACTTGAGAGAAATGGCTACACAGACACCAACGGAGTGAGAGGAGATGTGCCAAAGCTGAGATTCCCCTGCAGCCCATGGTGAGATGGCAGGTGGCCCTCCTGGCACCCGTGGTGATTAACAGTGGAGCAGAGATCCACCCACAGCCCTTGGAGAATCTCATACTGGAGCAGAGATGCCTGTGCCTGAAGGAGGTTGTAGAGAAAGGTCTCCGTTTGCTGCTGGAGACTTATGACGAGTCAGAGAGGCGTCTGAAGCCCGTGAAGAACCCCATGCCAGAGCGGGTGGCAGCTCACTAAGAAGCTGTGACTCTTTGGGAAAGGAGCTCATGTTGGAGCAATCTGATGGGTAAGTATTGCCTCCTGCGAAAAGGACTCACGTTGGAGAAGTCTGTGGACTGTCCCGTGAGGAGAGGATCCGTTGGAGCAGGGGAAAACTGTGTATGGAGTCCTCCCCCTTTAAGAAAGGTTTGGCCGAAACAGCATGTGATGAACTGACGTGCAACTCCCCCATTCCCTGACCCCCTGTGTCACTGGGAGAAGAGGTAGAGTCGGGAAGAAGGGAAGGGTGGGAGAGGTGTTTTTTTTGAGATCTGGCTTTGTTTGTTGTTATCCTTTCTGAATGAACCATTAACAAATTAAATTGATTTGTCTCCAAACTGAGTTTACTTTGCCCAGGACCATGGTCGGTGGGTGATCTCTCCCTGTTCTTGTCTCGACCCTCAGACCTTTTGTTACATTTCTCTCCTCTCCACCTCACTGAGGGGAGGAGTGAGTGAGTGACCTCGTGGCAGCTGAGCTGCTGGCTGGGCTAAACCACAAAAATATTTAAGGTCACATGTTGAAAAAGAAAATCTGCGACCATCCACTACATATGACAGATGTTCAGCTAGCTGTGGAAGTGGCTAGTTGTGTGGATGTATGTCATGCAGTATCAGTCGCCTTGAAGGCCCGGAATTACTCCTTGAAGCAGAGCATTTAACACTGTACATGTGACCTGGGAGACTTAGGCATTATTGTAGTAAGATGATCCGGACTGTCGTTCCTAAATAAATGTAAACAGGCTTTAGAGTGTCAGAAGTTTCATCCTTGAAAAGCCTTACTGTAAATCTCACTATAATTGATTTGCCTATATTTTAATTTTTTTTTTTTCAATAGGAGTTAAAACCATCTGTTACTTCATGGATCAGTGCAAATGGTATTTCTTTTTAAGTAATATGTCTAAAGAGTATAGACTTACTTGTAAGGTAAATTCAGTATGGGCAAGGAAAAGAAAAATGGTGCAGGTGGAAATGTAATTGTTGCTCACCTGCAGTATAACATCATCAAAAATATCGCTACAAGTAGCATTTCATTGTATTTACCCAAAATTCAACAGTAGAAATGATCTTTTAATACACATAAAAATAACTTCAAAGTAGAGGAAAATATAATCTTAACCAAAATAATCCCCTCCAAACCCCTTCTTTAAACTCATTTCTGCTTCTTTGTATTACATTTAAATAATAATAAAAAAAGAATACAATGAGAGATATCTTAATTTCCTTCTTCTGTATTTGTTCTTTCTCTGTCTTTCCCCAGAAGATATCAATAAAATAAATTGGGATTAGACTTTAATAAGTACTTTAACTTTACATCTGAAGTTTTATAGTTACTATGGTTTTTATATGGTAATGATAATAACCATATATGTAGATATTTGACAGAGGTAATCAGACATATAGGTGTCAGTATATACTCACATCAAGTGCATCCTTAACTCATATTCCAACTTGATGGATTTCACTTAGCACTTTGTTTTCAGAAAAAAAAAACAGAATCAAATTCATAATATCGCTTCTTATATTCAGTTGTCTTTTGGCTACCCATGAACCATAGGATGACCACAAAGAAGTCTAAAGTTCATAAAAGTCTTTCTGGTAGCTGGCAAAATTTTTTGGAAACAAATGCAGCCCAGTGGAATGATTTTGATTTGTTCTAGATCCAACATAGTGCACAAATCATGTATATTGGTCTTAGATGTCCTGCAATAATAAAAGAAAGTAATACATATGAAATATATTTCTTAAATTCAGGAGCAGTAGGTGACTGTGACAACAAAACCTGAAGTTAAGGAAACTGAAGGGAAAATGTATTTGGAACTGTGAAGGGCTATATAGCTTCATGAACTAAGAAAAATATGGATAAATTATGGAACAAATATGGATTCTTACTTAAAAAAAGCCTGAAAATGTTTAGTTTGTTCAAAGCTAATTCTGGGATGCTCAAAAATGAGAAATGCCATCGATAAGAGTTAATTAAATGTGTCAGATTTTATTTCATTTGCTTCCTGTGGCTTTTCCATGGCGGTTTTCATTCTTGAAAGTGAAGTAGAGATAATTTTATATAACTATTAAAAGCCTCTTAAATTTTCAGATCATTAGGGAAAATAATGTTATTGCAGCTGCTAAACATCTAGTCAAAACTCAGTTTTAAATAAATAAAGGGAGTAACTTCAGAATACACCTTTGATTGAGTGACAGAACTCAAATACAGTGTCTGAGAAAAAGCTCTTTGAGCACTCTTGGAAGTGCCATTAGGTGTTTTGAGAATATTTTTTTTTGACTAAATAGTTGAAAAAATATTTTATCCAGCCATTTGATATTAACAGTACATACACACGATTTATTATTGTATAGATGCCAGACTCTAGTAGTGTGACTTTAATCAAGTTTCACATTGTTGCTAGATTTTTAACCAGTAGAGAGATATCAGGATATTGGAATATATACACATATACATACACAAACATACACACCTCTGTTTATGATCAATTGATCTATTGAGCTATCTATCTGTCTACACGTCTACATAGAATCATAGAATCGTTAGGGCTGGAAGGGACCTTCAAAGGTCATCTAGTCCAACCCCCCTGCAAGGAACAGGGATATCTCCAACTAGATCAGGTTGCTCAGGGCCTCATCCAACCGGGCCTTGAACGTCTCCAGGGATGGAGCATCCACCACCTCTCTGGGCAACCTGTTCCAGTGTTCTATAACTCTCATGGTAAAAAATTTTTTCCTAATATCCAACCTGAATCTACCTCCCTCTATTTTAAAACCATTACCCCTTGTCCTATCACAACTGGCCCTCCTGAACAGCCTCTCCCCATCTTTCTTGTAGGCCCCCTTGAGGTACTGGAAGACCGCTATAAGGTCACCCCGGAGCCTCCTCTTCTCCAGGCTGAACAGCCACAACTCTTTCAGCCTGTCCTCATAGGAAAGGTGCTCCAGCCCTCTTATCATCTTTGTGGCCCTCCTCTGGACCCTCTCCAACTGGTCCATGTCCTTCTTATGTTGGGGACTCCAGAACTAGACGCAATACTCCAAGTGAGGTCTCACGAGGGCAGAGTAGAGGGGGAGAATCACCTCCCTCGACCTGCTGGCCACGCTCCTCTTGATGCAGCCCAGGACGCGGCTGGCCTTCTGGGCCGTAAGAGCACATTGCCGGCTCATATTGAGCTTCTCGTCCACCAGTACTCCCAAGTCCTTCTCCTCAGGGCTGCTCACGATCCATTCTCCGCCCAGTCTGTATTTGTGCCTGGGATCACCACGACCCAGATGTAGGACCTTGCACTTGGCCTGGTTAAACTTCATGAGGTTGGTACGGGCCCACCTCTCCAGCCTGTCGAGGTCCCTCTGGATGGCATCCCTCCCTTCCAGCGTGTCGATGGCACCACACAGCTTGGTGTCATCGGCGAACTTGCTGAGGGTGCACTCCATGCCACTGTCCACGTCACCGACAAAGATGTTGAAGAGGGCCGGGCCCAACACGGACCCCTGAGGGACACCACTCGTGACCGGTCTCCACTTGGACATTGAGCCGTTGACCACTACTCTCTGAGTGCGGCCATTGAGCCAATTCCTTATCCACCGAGTGGTCCATCCATCAAACCCATGCCTCTCTAGTTTAGAGAGAAGAATGTCATGCGAGACAGTGTCAAAAGCTTTGCACAAGTCCAGGTAGATGACATCCGTTGGTTGACCCTTGTCCACCGATGCTGTCACCCCATCGTAAAAGGCCACCAAGTTGGTCAGGCACGATCTGCCTTTGGTGAAGCCATGTTGTCTGTCACCCACCACCTCCTTGCTCTCCATGTGCCTTAGCATGGTTCCCAGGAGAATCTGCTCCATGACCTCGCCAGGCACAGAGGTGAGGCTGACCGGCCTGTAGTTGCCCGGGTCCTCCTTGTTCCCCTTTTTAAAAATGGGGGTTATGTTCCCTCTCTTCCAGTCATCGGGGACCTCGCCAGACCGCCACGACTTCTCAAATACAATGGCCAGTGGCTTGGCAACTTCATCCGCCAGTTCCTTCAGGACCCGCGGATGGATCTCATCAGGTCCCATGGACTTGTGCACCTTCAAGTTCCTCAGATGTTCCCGAACCTGCTCTTCAAGTACAGTGGGCGGTGGTTCATCCTCACAGTCCCTGCTAGTTCTTTCCACAGCTTGGGCAGTAAGACAAGAGGCTTTATCAGTGAAGACTGAGGCAAAAAATTCATTGAGTACCTCAGCCTTCTCTATGTCCCGGGTGACCAGAGCACCAGTATCCTTCCGGAGGGGGCCTACATTCTCCTTGGAGAATGTAGTACATACATAGTCATATGTAGTAGCTTTATTTGGTTACATAAGTTATATTGACCTATTATGATCAAATTCTAATGAGAGAAATCTACAGAGCCTAATAAACTTAGAGCACTACATCCACCATGTTTTTTAATCAGAGATCAAAAGTAACTAATTTAATTGCTAACAATATGTTTTATGCATGATGACTTTTATGAAAGTTACAGAAAGTGAATGAACACTTATTTGAGTTGCAAAACCCTTCTTTCTGTTCTTATATCAGTCACACTTACCATTTACATTTTGGGTTCATTTTGAATGTGATTTATTATTCCATTGTAGATTTACAAATCTGAGATTATTGTGCTGCTGTTAAACAAAGAAACTTGGCGGAAACCAGAGATCACTGGAATCGTTAGGTTTCCTAGATGTTAGCAATGCGAATAAATTAGATGCACCTTACAACCTACCTTTATTTTAGTGTTGCACTGTAATTTATGGAATAATTTTTTACTACTGTATAAACAAAAATATTATTACTGTATCTGTAAATGAAATCTGAAAGTAAACAGGTATTATTTCAAAACATATTTAGTGCTTAATTAAACTTTTTTGTTGTTTGCCTAGAATACAATCTGTATACATTAATGCATTAATATTTCATAAAATGCAATTATGCTGAGACCTGAACATTGTGAATCATTACTAGCTAAAATCTATCTACAATGCAAAATTCATTTTTAAATAAAACTGCATGCAAATAAATTTACAAAAATATGCAAATACTATTATCATCTCTCTGACTTGAACTTTTCATTTAAAGCAGCAGATAAAAAAAAAATACCTGCATGACTTTCCTAAGTCAGCTAATAGAACTAATCATGTGTACAAAGCATTTGTAAGCTTAGATGTAAGTCTAAGTGTAATTCAGTCATTAAAATAAGAAATGTAAACAATATATTGAAAATGTCAAATTTAGTGTATGCGATCAAGGCTACAATTATTTTACATAGTAACGACTTCTAGAAAACTTAAATGTTTCAGTATATTCAATATAAAGAAATAGAACTCATATCCTTAAATGATTGTTAACCACTTCAAAACATGCATTCATGAATTCTCACAATGCCATTATTGAGAACATACTCCAATACTAATTTTACAGATATTTTTACATGAAACAAAATATGATTTTTATCATCTTGCACAAATCATATTGAGTGGGATAAATCTTATTTATTTTTTGATATCTACAGAGTCAGTGTGGATGTCTGAGCTAGTCACTCGTGGCTTCCTCTCACTTCCGTAGAGAAACAGGTGCTTGTTAAAGTGTTATTCATCTGATTAAATATAGATGTCGGATGAAATTTTTTCCATTTACGAGTTCTACATTTTTCTATTAGCTGTAAAGAAAACCTAAGTTCAGAAGCAGATATCTACACTTTAATGTCTAAAGCAAGATAATATGAGTCTTATGCTATGTGTCAGAAGTGAGAATGGAATCTAGGACAATTGACTCCTCT
Organism: Tauraco erythrolophus; assembly: GCF_009769465.1. Lineage (NCBI taxonomy): Eukaryota > Metazoa > Chordata > Aves > Musophagiformes > Musophagidae > Tauraco > Tauraco erythrolophus. Next base: position 93,482,627 of record NC_141465.1, on the reverse strand, counting down.
GCTCAGTTTGGTTTGCTTCTATTGTTTCTTTCATTCTTTGAGATACTAACTGAAGTTTAAAAACATTACCTTAAATTATCTCTAAAAAGAGCTCTTTGTAATAATAGTTTGTTGTTGTGTTTTGTTTTTTTTTTTTCCTTGAGGGAGGAGGGATTGGGACAGTAAGTTTAGTATGTTTTGGGTTTTTTTTAACCTAAAGACCGTGTCCATAGAATTCCATATTTTCAGGCCAAAAGCATCATTACGATAAGTCTATCTGTCCAGTGAATTTCATTGGACTTTATTCTGTCAGGTGACTTTGGAGTATCTTTTAGAAAGATGTCATATCTTGATTCAGAGACTTGAAAGAATGCAAACTTTGTCCTGTACCTTGACCATTTATATAATGGCTAACTACAGTATTAAAATAATATAGTCTGTGTTACATATTTTTAGCACTGCTCCCATTATAGTGATCATCATATTTGCTCATTGCTAGGATTATGCTAATCAATCATAGTTTCTTTCTTCAGAATTTCAGAAGTTTGAATCTAAACAGTATCTAACGATATCAGCCATCATCACATGGCTCCATTGAATACTTAGTCCACTAATACAAATTGGCCTAGAGTTTTGAACTTAAATACATGTGTTCTACAGTCTTGGTTCTTCTGATCTGACATGTAATACAGGACACATAACTGGAGTATCTTATCAGTCTTCGTGGGCTTGGCAGAAAAAATGTCCACCTACTGGTCTGTTAATTCCCAACACAGAGATAGACAGGATGTGTAAGTAGACTGAAGTCAATCTACACATAGATTTCCAAAGAGAGACGATGTTAACAATATGTGTCTAAATCTGGGGCATACTCAAAGCTAGAATGTTGTCAGTACTATTCCAGGTAGTCCAATGTAGATGCAGCTTTTCTTTATTAACCTGACTTCCTATTTCAAATGTTTCTTCAATTAAAAAGCATCATGAACCATTTATTTGTGATATCCAAGGTTAATAAAATATATTTGTAACTTTCAAGGCATAAAACAAATGATTTCTCTTCATTTTTTCTAGAGATATAACAGAGTTTTATTTTCTATTGTTCCTCCTATTTATTTTTAATACAATCATATAAAAAAATGGTACAGAAGCTTGCCCAAAAATAGTCTGAAAATGCCACTCCATGCCAAGTATTTGTAAGATTCAATTCACCTAGCTTTATCATTTAAAATTCAGGTCTTTTGTGTAACTAGTTAAACACAATTCCTGTGTGAATGAATGGACAAATATTGATACATCTAGGTAATAACTATCATTGGATACCTACCTTAAAACAGATTCAGTTCTCTTTCTGAGATGCTTGTCTCAGTTGACTGCACAGACAGAATAGATGACTAATCTGGGTAGCTAGTGAGATGTATATCAATTTTATATATGTTAAATTAAGCTGCATGAATTATACTCTATAGTAACAAGCAACTTACAATAAAACATAAAAGAATCATCACATGTAGAGAAAAAAAAAACCTACCATGATTTTTCATATTTATGTTTGTTTCTCCAGTTTTCTTCAGTTTTTGCATAATTTTTTTAAACACAAATAATGACAGATATTTGGAGAGGACATCATTCCAAGTGAGAATAGACAAACTATAAAAACAACAGCAGAAGATTACAGAACAGAATTCAGGTGGAAACAATCTCAAAATTAAAATATGTACATTTGATGGCTGAAATTTTATTTTAAAAAAAGATGAAAGAGATATAAAGTTTTGAAATTAGATAAGGCATGAGTTTGCAGTAAGAAATGACCAAAAAAAAAAATCATGGGTTATTTTTTGGCTTTAATAGAAATGTGCAAATGCAGAGGAAGCTGCAGGATCACGAGATTCCATTACAAATGCTGAAGTAGCACAGCAGAAGGTAGAGGATGGAAAACGACTTTTCAAATGCTTTGTGCTGGGAAACTGCTAGGGGTGAACATCAGAAGTGAAAATCAAAAGAACATAAATAATAGCAACAAAATATCTAGATGACTAGCGATTGTGACCTACTGTGAAAATATAAGACCTGATTATGACAGTGAGAATAAGACTAGAAAGTGCTTCATTCCTCTTCATGTTAATGGTAAAAAAAACCCCTTTCACTGACTTTAAGGAGCAAAGAATAGATATGAAGTGGAAAACGCTGTAACTGCTTCTTAACATTTGAAGTGATATAATCATATCAGGTACAGGCGTATCTCTATAAACCAAGCTTGAAATTAAGTTTCCAAAAACTTAGACTGAGCTCCAAAACCAACAAGACTTCTTGAAAAAGAGATGCATGAACCTGTGTTTTCTGGAAAAGCTAGAATTTCTCATAATTTTTCACTTTTAAAGTGAGACATCAGAAACAGAGAAAAATCAGTGCTAGAGATCAATATTGCCCTGGAAGTTAGGTTGATGGATTGATCTAGCAAATCTTTTTCATTTGTTGCTTCTAGAAAAGTATTTATTTCATGGAAGAAAATAAATCTTTTTAAAAAAAAATTAAAAAGAGAATATGATTTTTACAAATGAGTTGTCCTGTCTGAAGCTCAAGAAAACAAACAAACAAAAAGCACTTTTTAACCATTAACCTTGGTCAATGCACTGTACCATGTGTATCAGCAGAAAATATCAAACACTTTAACAAGAGTAATGATACATAATGACTTAATTAAAACTGATTGATTAAAGTATAAAAAAGTGAGTGGGAAAAATTAAATTAACATAAAAAGCTACTTTGAAGGCACATGAAAAACAATTTTCGTGAACAGCTATTGTCCTTGTTTCATGAAAAGCATATAAAAAAAGAATTATTGCTGTTGTGAAAGAGATTTGGTAAAAGATCTGGCTTCTCCCCTCATGCTTACTCACAATAGTTTACCTCCTAGGACATCTGCTTTGCCTTGGAAAGTTCGATAGTAATGCTCTAATAAGCTGTGATTTTATCTCACAAAATATACATATTCTTTCTGTACAGTTCTGGCTGGCTGGTTTTTGGCTTTAGTTATTATGGGATGCAATTAGGTGTGGAATAACCCAATCATGTCATTTATTTAACGTTGGTGTATATCTGTCAAGTCTGTATTTCAAAACACTGAGTCTCAAGCACAAATTAGAAGTCCATAATATTAGAGAGATTCCTTGAATATAAGTGAAAATTAAGATTGTCTATGCATCCTCCCACATTACCACATCTGTTAGAGAAACATTAGAATATATTGAAAATACATTTGTGCTCATTAATGTAAATCTTCTGTTACATAATTGCTTTCTGCAATACAGGTTGCCATACCTCCTCAGTTTTGAAATATTTCTCAATCTTATTTGGTAAGTAATGCAGCTGATTTTAATTGATGATCAGTTCATTGCTCCAAGGCCCTTAAATTTTTGTGGTGTGATGTGAACCTACTGGTTAGAGGGGTGCTTTCAACAACAGAATACAATAATAAATAGCTGTATTTGGAGAAGAGTGTCATTACAAAGTTTCCCACAAAAAAGTTTATGCCAGACCATTACAAACAGTAGAGAGATGTTATTTGTGTCTAATAGTTTCTTCCATATTCCTTAGCTCTAAGATGTCATATGGAAAATTCCACGTAGTGGAGAGTGTTCCATCAATGGCTAATAAAGAATGTTGTTTTCAATAATGTGTTTCATTTCCAAGACTGTGTCCTATCTCAGAGGGCCTTAAGTAACACTAATCTCAAGGCCTTTCCTGTCATACCCCTGTCTGGAAACTTTCTGGAAATTACAGCAGACAATAAGCCTGTTCCATATTCTTTACAGAAACTGATCAATCCAGAACCTCCACTTCTGGTTAAATCTGTTGGTGTAAACACAGTCTCTTTTCAGCAGTTTTAAACAGTCAAATGGTTAATTAAAAAACTTTACTTGAAATGTAACACCAAATCTCCTTCAACAATCCAGTCAGTAACCTGGCTCAGAAGGCATTAAGTATATAAAAAAAAAAGGTGAATTTAATGGTTGCTGCTTAATCATAGAATCATAGAATCATTCAGGTTGGAAAGGAACTTGAAGATCATATCAAGTCTGCTACTAATCCACCTAAGCACCACATCTACACGTGTTTTATATACCTCCAGGGGTGGTGACTCAACCACTTCTCTAGGCAGCCTCTTCCAATTCTCGACAACCCTTTTGGAGAAGATGTTTTTCCTAATATCCAATCTAAACCTCCCCTGGTGAAACTTGAGGCCATTTCCTCTTGTCCTGTCACTTCTTACTTGAGAAAAGAGACTGACAATCACCTCGCTACAACCTCCTTCCAGGTAATTGTAGATAGTGAGGTGTCCCCTCAGCCTCCATTTCTCCCAGTTCTCTCAGCCGCTCCTCATAAGACTTGTGCTCTAGACTCATCACCAGCTTTGTAGCCTTTCTTTGGACAGTCTCCAGCCCCTCCATATCTTTGTTGTAGTGAGTGGCCCAAAACTGAAGGCAGTATTCGAGGTGTGGCCTCACCAATGACGAGTACAGATGTTAAACTGCATTGCTGTGGCTCACCTCTCTTAAATTCAGGAGGGCTTAGGTTTCTGTGGGAGCAGTCTAGGAAGCAAAATTTGGACCTCTGAAAGGTGAGAACGTTAAGTTTGTGCTATGTGAGAAACAGATACACCTAAACTCTGAGTCTTTTACAACTTATTTCCCAATAAGCAAAACTCCTTGCTGTTGGCTATGCTCAGCTAAAAAAGAGGCTTAATGTAAACAGCATATGCCTTAAAAATACTAACAACTCAAAGACATAAAATGCTGCAAAATTAATTGAGAGGCACTTCAAAAACCTAAGGTTCTTTTTGTCAACAATAAAAAAAACCCAACAAACCAAAAAAGAAAAAAAAATTCTTAAAATTAAGCCAAAATCATCTCTCTGATACTTCCCTTAGTATCTTCTTGTAGACAGTGATCTGCATTCTGAAGGAATATTTCATAAAGACAATAGTATTGGTAAAAGGTCAGTGTACTATAATGCAGAGTGTGTGTCCAGTACAACTAATGCAAATGTTTAATAGCATATGTTTTTCAGCTTTCCAGATGTTCAGAACTAGCCACTGCCTCTTCACATTTTAAACCTTTCCATGAAAGACTGTAAGTATGGTGGTATTTTATTTTTGCCTTAGTGAACTCTGTTTTTCTGAATATTCCTAATGAATAAAAGATAAAAATGTAAAGATATTGACTTCAGTCAATCTTCATGTATTATTCAATAGTCTTCTGTGTGTATGCAGTATCTAGATACTCTTTAATTAGCTACCTTGGGCAGAGAAGACCTGGTTTAGAATGCTGAAAATAATAGGTTTCAGAGAGCAATTAAAGGTAAATATGGGATTAGGTTTCCTAGTGCAAGATGACAAGGACCTGGCATCATTTCAGTTATAGTCCTATACATTATTTAATTGTGAGATGGAAAATAGTAAATAATCCAGACCTGAACTGATTTATTTAAACTCACTTTTAATTCACTAACTCTTTGGGAAGAAAATACTCCAGAGCAATGAAGCACCTCTCCACAAAGAAAAACACCTCACCTTCCCATCAAGAAAGCTTTCTTTTTCTGAATTATTAATGGGAAAAAAAAGTCCTCAAATAGCATTCAATTATGTGTGGTTGAGTATTTATGCTCTGTGACTGATCTGTGAGTATTTCATTGTGCACAAGAGCAGACAGTGAAGATGTTCCAGACTGTCCATGTCTGATTTTTATTTGTTTCTCATTTATTTTTGTTATATCTAATTTTGGATATCTAATGTAAGAAAGTGTTTCAGAACTGATTTTTTATCTTATATGTTGTCCGGATGAGAGAAATTTCATTAAACAAAAATGACTGCTCTCCTGATTGCCCTCCCATGAGAGAGGGTGGGAAGCAGAGGGAGGGGAGGAGAGGGCAGGCAAAAGGAGAGGGAGAGGGAGAGGGAGAGGGAGAGGGAGAGGGAGAGGGAGAGGGAGAGGGAGAGATGTGGCACACATTGAGTAGAACTGGCCAGAACCCAAACTGGTGGTAATGGTTGACTGTAATCAAATGATTGCTGCTGCTTCACACCAGCTGAGAATAGTTGAAGTTATTTTCATGAAAAGATGAGTGTTATTATAAATCTGTATCTACATCTTTTCACAAAACCGTACACCTATATGTACATATTGATGATAGTAGCAGCTATGTCATTCATTGCATTTCAAAGAGATAAAACTGAAAAATCACAAGACTTAATATTATCAACTTCCATTCAATAGGTATGCATGAAATACATCTTTAAATAGCTTTACAAATTTGAGATACTATATTTTGCTTCCATTTATGTTTTGGAAGTTCTTGGACTTTTTGTTCCTCTTCATTTCCGGCCAAACTATGATGTCAAAAGTAAAAGAAAACCCAAACAATTAAAATGTTTTTCTGCTGGTACGAGAATCTTTATTGCTTCTCATAAAGAAAATTTGTAATATTTCGTTCTCTGTTTGACTAATAGTTCTGATATTGATCCAGCAGATACTTTATTACATTTGTGAGACTGCTGACTGTAATTTAACAACCACCTATTGGGTATTCCTCTGTTATTCTGAACAATGATAATTACAGAGTGAAATTAGTACTGTAAGACTGAGGGTAACATAAGTTTTAGGAGACAAAAGTTTTATGAACTGTTAATATTCGTTTGTATAGTCTTTTCCTGAATGATTGGTCAGATGGTAAAAATTAATGTTATAATTACCATAAAATGAGACAGTGGTAAAAAATGGAATAACATCAAGCATTTAAGTGCCACATGGTAAAATTATGAGTATTGTGTTATGTGCAAATAAAAATGAATCTAGCATCAGCATAGTGTACATATAATTTCTGTGCATTTTGTCAAGCTCTCCGAAACTGACCAATTCAATGATAAAACATAGGGATAATAAATAGTTCTCTGACTACTTTAATCACTCATAATATTGCAAGAGAAAGGCAGTTCCTTAATATTCACGTAAAAGAAAAATTACTGTTCATTAGTTTAATCAGATTTCCTAAAAAATATCCTTTAAACTCATATGAAGCATGAAGGCAAATGAAGATTTAATCCAAAAGAAAAAAACAACAAAAAACACCACATTTTTCTTTTGTAAAGGCAAACATATGGTGTCAACATTTTCTACACCTTCAAAAAAATAAGCCAAATTACAGGTACAGTTATAGTTTTTTGCTTGTTTATATATATGTATATGTATATACATATATTAGATATATGTTGAGATATATATTTGTAGTTCTTAAGTCAGTCTGAAGAATTATTACCTTTGTAAGCATGAATTCCACAATTTCAGAGAGCTGGAGTAACAGCTGAGAGAGAGGTAAGTAAAGGTCTGCGATACAGGTTTCTGTGTGTGCCCGTGTGTGTGTTTCTCTGAAAACAGTTAATTAGATGAAAGGAAAAGAGCATTCCAGTAAATTTAATTTTAATATTACTAATTCCTTTTTCATTGTTTTACAGGGATTAGAGCAAATGTAAATATGAATCTCTACAACATGGATGCTTGTGTTTGGATTAGTGACTCTACAAATTCTTTGCAGTCAATGCAGAGAATCAGGAATTTTTAAACAAGGTAAGATGAATTGTCATGAAACCCACCTTTTTTTCTCCATTGGCTGGTAAAGGATCAAGGATGTCTAGCTCAGACATAGATATCTATCTTCTGCCCAATTTTACGTGAGGTGAAAACCACTATTATTGTCACTGACTTTTCAGAAAATTAAGACATTGGAAGCTAAAAGGACTACTGTGATCATCTAGTCTGATTTTCTCCACAAAGCCAAGTTTAACTTTATAAAAGAACGTGAATTTGAGAATATATTTCAGGAAGAACCAAAAGTAACTCAGAATACATGGAAAATGATTGCTTTGAAAATGCAGCAAAAAGACAGATCCAATGTCTCATTTACTGTTTCCTACCGCACTATTCTAATAGCCTAATTTATTAGAGGACAGAAAATAAATTAACTGACAATATATTTCAGTTTACAAAAACAAGTTTTAAGATGATGTTTTAATTTAATAGTCATCTAATTAAGCAACTAAATAGCTACAGTCCTTTCAGAAGAGAATTGTTGCACTTCAGCTATCAAAAACTGAAAACACAGGAAAACAAACTATCTGTTCAGCATAACATATCTGGATTTATGCTATTTGATACTCCATATTTCCACCATGGAAAACATATAAAATCTGTTCCTTTTCATAGTTTTAGTGACATATTGCTGGCAGTGTTTCAATCAGAAATATTCTGCATACTTGTTCATATTTTGGATGTCGTCCTCAAACAGTCTTATCACTACTATCTGATTAAAAGCTATAATATAATTTTTATGTATATGCATCATTACAGAATGGTAGAAAAAAACACTATATATTTGTAACATTCTCTGCATAGTGTAGCACACAGATATGCACACACAGACTATTTTAAAAAGTGAACTGTACATTTTACTTTTTTTCCCGTTTCTAGTAAGCATAAAGTTTCCATATCATGTTTTGTTCCCAATTTAAGTCTTCAATTAAAGATTTTCCTTTGCTAAATTAAATAACACTTTCCTTTAGTAAAAATTCTGCTTTTCACTTCCATCAGCAATAAAATATGTTTTGTTTAATTTATGGAGAAAAATATACAGAAAGCAGTGCATCATCTCTCTCTTTGCCCTCCTCCTCAGAAAAATACCAAACACACAACCCAAAAGAAATTTTATCTTTCCTGCCGGCAGGGAATAACACAAATTCTCTACTGCCAGTATGCAGGAAACAGTGAAAAGCCTCCTCATTTTTCTAATTTAGATTCGCTATAATAATCTTATGGAAGAACATGATGTAATTTATTGTGGAATATTAAACAGAATGGGAGTTTCATGGGATGTAAATAAACCTCTGATACTGGTAATTTGCCTAGAGAAATGAATGCTATTAGCAATATGTGTCACTTCTTATGTACATTTTCTTATGCCTTGCCTTGTTGACAAGAATCAACTATCTACTTTGTCCCCTTTTGAATATGTATTTAGTATCTGAGATTCCGTAAACCAGAAGTGCAAGATATTGTAATAGCGTGCAATGAACTGTGTAACAGTGTCATTTTAATTTATTGCCGAGGTTTTGTCTTTAAAAATCTGTTTTGAAACAAACAAGCATAATCTTCTCCTGAAAAGACTTCCTTGCTAATCACAACACAAACAAAATGAAGCGCTCACAGGGAGTCTCTTTTATTCTTTTTGCTCAGACTAATTGGAGGAAAGCAGACCATCACAAAGAAAAGGACACTTTTAGGGAGCCATAGAATTTTAAAGCAATATCAAGATCAGACATACAGACTAGGCAACTTCTTCTGTTTCAAGCGCCAAAAATGACCAAATATAAATAAGTTCATAAATAATTTTAAAAAAGAAAATAAGAGACACAGAGAGAGAGAGAAAAAAACCTGTTCTGAATTATCTATATATCTCAGAAGCTAAAACATTTTAACTGGGACTAGGAGTGCAGGTCTGTGATGAAGTCTATTGTAATGTATGATACGTTTAATATACTCTTTCTTAAAAGAAATTTGATATAAAACACGCTCAAATCTATAGCTACTTCTCAGCTGTCTAGTCCAGATATCATACCTTGTGTTTTTAACAACCCTTACATAACTCCACACCCACTGTAAGGCATGCCATATCTTCCATGCCCTCAGTCCCGTATTAATCACTCTTCTAGGGACCATGCAGTCCTCACTATCATTACAACTCAAACTGCAGGCATCAAAAAAAGAAAAAAAAAAATGAAGTCATAGGATCTGCATGCTGGACCCAGCAGAAATCTGAATCTGCGATGTGCAAGTCTATGAATGCAACCTTCCTGCCTAGGAGGCCCCATACTAGAGTCATGTGAATGTGAGCCATTCCAAATCATTTGGCTTAGAGTTAGGGATCGATGGTTTCAGGAGTGTAGACGAGCTTTTCATTTCCTTTCTGTAAGTTACTCTTAAGATCTTTAAGGCTTTCTGGAAATCACACCTGTCACCTCTGCTAGGAAGTTCAATGCTTTTGAAAAATTGGTTCTGAAAAGACCTGCAGTCTTCAAAGTGCAGAATCTTATAAACTGCTGCTCCAGGTGGCAAAGCCTTCTGTCTGTGCAGCATCTGCTGAAACTAAGTTTCCAGTGGAGGCTAGTTTCTCCCTTACAATTACTGATAATCCATACCTATTCATAAAAAAAGAAATAAAAAACCAGAATTAAAAACAATTCTTGATTATGAGGGGCTGCTATAAGAAAGATAGTTTAAGAAATTAGTAGTTTATTAATTTTGGTAAGTTGGCTAATAATTTAATCACATTTCACCCATTTAAAAAGTAGAATTCATGTTTATTCAAAGTAATTTGTTTCTTAATTACTAAATGTCTCTATCTTAATTTTTAAAAAATGTTTTAGTGAAATTTCAGTAACATATTTAATTTTCCCAGATGTCCCTTATATCTGAAATGAGTTTTTGTTCAATTTGAGAAAGCTGAAAAGTATGTCAAGCTTTGTCAAGCAGTGTAAGCTACAAGAGAAAAAGTCAACATCTTTTTCCCTTTGAATTAATTTTTATCTGTGAGAATTTGTTCCGTGACGAACTCAAACAGAAACCATTCAGTTGCAGAGTCTCAGTCCAAAATGTACATTAGAACATAAACTTGAGAGAAAATGGCAAAGCCCTCTGTCTTTGTAATTAGTTCGATCAAACACAAAAGGCAGTTAAAAAGGATATTGAAATCAAGGACCAGGTTCTCAGCTGGTGAAAACCTGAGACATTCTATTGACTCAAAGGAGGAGCGCTATACAAAATCTATACTGAAATTCAGGATAATTTACGTTAAGTGGGAAAAATAATGCAACTGATAATGCATAGAACCTCAGTACGATTTATAAGATGACCTTGGGATAACCTGGATGTTTTCCTTATTGGATCTCATTTCATAGATATACGCTTAAAATAAAATATTGATAAAATGCATTAGATCGAAGTCATATTTCTGCTGCAAAATGGGAAGGACTATTTGATAATCAATATGTTGTTTAACCAGCAATCTGGGAAAAGATTTCAAAAAGGATGAAAAATACTGGGATTGTCCCTTGTACAAGAGAAACCTGGCAACTGCTTTCTGAACCAGCTGGAGTTTATGCAGCATCCTATTGGGCAAGGAGCCAGCAAGGAATTGCAATAATCTAATCTTGAAATAACAAAAGCGTGAATGACCATTTCAAGGTCTGACTGTGAAAGATGTTACTGCAGCATAACAGAAGTTCTTTAAGCAGCAGGATGATAACATACCCTGGAGTTTGTATGCTTTTTTAAAAGACAAGAGAATGAAGGTATATGAAGGTTTTTTGAACTTTTTACTACTGTAGTAAAAAGTGTAGTTTCATTAAAGCGAATAGGAGATTAGAAGTAGTCTACAGATGTCTATGCCTAACATCTACTTAATATACTGAGAAAATTATAATGAAGATTAAAGCAAAAGTGCTTGTGTACCAGGTGTTTTATCAATATCAATATTTATAATGGAAAGGTAGATTCCAAACAGTATGCATCATCAAAACTGTTTTGATTTTAATGCTGTTAGGCCAGCCAAATAACCGAATGAAATTTACAGTGTGTAATTTCATTATATGTAAATTAGAATTTGCAAAATTTAGGTTAAAAAACCACAGATGTACCTACCTCCTTTGCTAGTTTAAATATAATTTCCATAAATATGTAAAAACAAGTATTATTACCATTATGAAATCCTGTTAGACAGTACAAATAAATATTTGAAAGTTAAGATGTACCTGTTGTGTTATGTGTCCATTTTGTTACTCAGTTCTTACTCATGACTTTTTTTTAAAGCAGATCTGAGCAATTTGGTAGCACTTTGTAAGCTTAAGGGGCTTTCAGTTTTTATTTCATTTTTATAATCTTGTTTTTCTCTTTATATTTTATGTAAATAGAATAGTTGGTTTTATGGCAGTTTAATTTTTTCCAAGTATTTTTGTCAAATTTAAAATGTAAGAATTAACCATAACAACAATAATGAGAAAAGTAATGTGAAAGGCATAGTATCATGCTGAAAATGTTGCATATATATGTCTAATGGTCATTTGGATTCATTTGAAGGAAATGACCACACAACTAGTACTTTGTGTTTGATTTAAAAGTCAGTGCGTTTTCCAAATAGTCAGAATCCAGAAGTGTCTCAACAACAGAAAACGATAGTGTTTGTGAAATAATTTTGATTTCACATTTTAACTAATGCAGTCCAGTTTGATAGTGAGCAGTCAGAAGGTTAGTCAGAATAATTTTTAAATAAATTAGCAAACAAAGTGTTATAAACTAATATAGTACACATACGTAAGACCAAAGTACTACCTTTGAGGTTTGTATTATTGCTTACATATGGCATCTGAATTACACATCTCCCATGGCTCACAAGGGTGAGTTTATATTTTATTAGCATTATTAGTTTCTCAGATTCTCAGATTTTCTCACCTTTTTGTTTTTCTTGTGGTGTTTTTTTTTGGGTTTTTTTGGGTTTTTTTTTGGTGTGTTCAGGTAAATATGAAAAAACCCTCAAATGTATCAATAAAGATCTTCATGTTTGAAAGACTCCATTCTGCTTGCTCCCACTTTCTGTTTTAGGAGGGCACAGATTTCCTGATATACTTGAATTATATCTACAAGTTCCAGGTGGCTGACTCGCATACTGTAGGGCCTCTCAAACGGTGCAAGGTGGTACTGTGTAAGCAACTGAATTGAAACATGAATGCATATATATTGTCCATCCAAGCTGTGCATCTTTAGAAGGACCACAGTAGTTGACTGAGCCCAATTGCACTGTGAGATACTAAAAAGCAGAAAATTCTCTACTGAAGAATGCACCCTTCTTATAATGTCCTTTGGTTGAAGGCCTTCTAAAGGTTTTAAAGAGCATTACTTCTTGCATATGATACAATAAGTTTTTGGCATATGATATCGTAATCTCCCTTTTCCTTGACAGCTTGGACCATATGATCAATTTTTCTAGGTCCCTTCACACCTGGGCTGTTCTATGATTTCAAGATCTTTTTTTTTTTTGTAGTGAAAATAATCTGAAGAAAAGTTAATTCAGCTTTTTCTATTAATATTCCTTCGATTTAATACTGTATTGTGCAGCTTGTTGAGCAGTCAACTTTCAGAATACATCCTTTCTGAAGAGAGTATTTAAATTTAAATTTGAAGTTAAGTCAAAGTATACTAGAAAAAGGTATTTCTTACATATTAAAGAACTTTATATTAAGTATACTAAGGCCCATGTGACTTTTTTTTTGGAGGGGTGGTGACTGGTTTGTTTGAATTTTGCTTTTCTTTCCTGGTCAAGGTACTGATTCTTAAGCAGGTGCCTTTCCAGGTAACAGTCTACTTCTCTTTCCCACACTGTTTTGTAGAACTCTGTGCATTTTCTTCTAAGTACAGAAAGGATATTTCGAACATTCTCCCTAATTCCCTTCATCTATCCTTATTAGAATGGGAAAAAAATTAGGGGGAATAATTTGACTCACTCAAAAAATGGTTTAGATGCAAAGATATACTGTAGCTAGCAAAAGTTAGTGTGAAATGTAAAGTTTTCAGAAAACTGTGAAGACCTAAACCAGAAAGCTAAAGGGAAAATTGTAACTCACATGTAATTATAGCTTGTATAGCAAATATATTTTGCTCAGAAATAAAGGTAAGTCTGTGCTACAGAAGAATATGCATAGTCTTTGTTTGAACAGCTAGGCCGTTCTGAAGAAGAACCTCAAGCCTGCTGTATCGGGTTGTTCAGGCACAAGCATTGCTAATAGTATGCCCATGGCTCTGGCCAACAGGTTAAATCTTTCTTAGATCCCACAAAGTCCAGGTAGTAAATATCAAACGAATAAACATCAGATGTGTTTCTTCCTGAGGGGCTCTGATGTCATGTGCCACAAGGCAGTAAGGGTGTTGCAGCTACTTTTGCTATGCCATTTTGCTACTATATGGATATGCAGAGAGTGGAATACTTACAGTGCTTTTAGTGGGGTACTCACGGTGGAGTACTTACACTACAACTATACTGCTTATAAAAACAAGCACTACAGTTGCAGAAAAGTGCTCTATGACTAATCATGGGAACCATGTAAAAAATGCAGAATATTCTGTATCATTGAAAAAGAAGAAAGCAAACTCGTGAATGAAAGGAGGGAACTGACTGTAACTTACCAAATCATAATAACTAAAAAGCTGACAGACTAGTGAGAAGATAAAAATTTACCTATCAATGTGGTCTTAAAGCAAACAAACAAAAAAACTTAAACCATTGCATAAGCAAAATCAGCTTCGCAACTACAAATGGAAATGGTGACACAGACCCTATACAGCTAGTTGTCTTCAACTCCTCCACAGAATAGGATGCTTTGCTATAAAATGTTAATTTAAGAGATCCTTTGTGGGTTATTATTTTCACTTAAATAGTGAAGCAATCACTACAATAGTGCCCAAAGACAAAATATTCACACAAGACAAGGGGAAGGGAGGAAGAAACACCAGCAACTGCATAGGAAATTAGACATATTTTCTGTATTGTTTTTTTCTAACTTTTTTTTTTTTTTTTTTTTCTTTAACAATATTTCTCTAGACTACATCAGCATCAAGGATTTTACATTTTCTGACTCTGGAACTGTCTGCTGCTGAAATAGGTGGCAACATCCAAATATCTGTTTCCTCATTAACATTGATGAAAAATTAAAATTTCTTGCTTTTGACTTTAAAATCTTTTTCCATTGGACAAATGGATTATAATGATGTCTTTTTAGAAAGATTTTCCTTCCTATTGCGTCTACTTGTAATAGCTTTGGAGAAGTATTACAGCTGTAAAGATTTACATTCAGACTTTCACTGTAGAGAAGGTTATTAGGCAGTCATATGACATTATTGGGGAATCAGATGAAAATACTTCATGGGGTAATGAAGAATAATATTTTGCACTTTTCACTCTCAGATGAGCTTACAAAACTTTAATTAAGTTTCATAATATTTCTGTGTAATAAATACTGTTCGCTCTATTTAAAGACATGGGACACAGTAAATGGCAGACCACAGATGACACAAAACCTTCATAATGAGACTAGAAATCGGTTACAAAGGAAATGTGTTCTCACTTGGTATAAAAGGCTGCACCTCCTTCGATTTTCAACAGCTGAAGATGTTCCCTTGATTCTCAGTTACTTAGTTATTTTTCTCTTCTATAGTTACAAGACATCATTATCACTCACAGTGGACTTGCAGGAAACCTCACACAGCTAAAGGCCTGGAGGAATTTAAATGACTACCACGATCTAGCAAAAAAAAAAATAAAATACTGATTATGAAACCTTCCAGGTTATGAAACCTGAAATAGCCAGGTAAGGTTTTGTGAAACTTTGAAGCGAGGATCACACAACTTATAATGCTTCATCTTCCTCTCACTAAAATCAACAGAATTCTTACTGCTGTGCTCAAAGAGAGGAGAGCTGATCCATGTGCTAGTGGCTGCTCACTGGTTGAAATTTAATGTCCAATTAAATTTATAGTAGGATATTAGAGGGAAGGGAGTGGCAAGGAAGAGGGGAAAAAAAAAAAAAGAGAAAGCAGGAAATAGGAACCCTTTTTAGACAGATAATGAATCCTTGAACTTCAGTTCTATTTATCCCATCTAGATGAGCCACTTTTGCACCTAGTGACTTTTAGTTTTAGCTGAATATTCTCTGTGTACTACTGTTACTGATTTTGACTTGATTCTCTGAATTCAATGGCACAAAATAATAGAATATATACAGATACAGAGGAATAGATACTAGAAAGAGTCTTGCAAACAGGGACAACGGGAGAACTGGAAGTGATTAGCATTGATTTTAGCTTTGCAAAATAAATTAGCAAAGTGATGATATAAAGTTACTGAGTTTTTTGACAAATTTGACATAGGTCTAAATATTTAAGATACTCCTTTTAGATTGTTAAAAAATGTTTTTGTAATTTCTCTTTTATATGCACTCTTTAGCTTAAGTGGGCAGGTTCTTGCTTGAATGTAGTAAACTACAGAGAGATATTAAATTACACATTTGCTTAAGGGAAACTCTTCTTGACTGAGCTTGGAATTGAGACCAACAATAAGAAAGAAGTAGATGTGAAATTAAAACTGTTATCTTCCTCAAAAATGGTAATAGAAGATTAAAATAGCACTTGTGATGAACAAAGACTTCCAGACTGACTTTCATACGGCTTGCTGATACTTGAGAATAAATGCAGGGAGACAGTTTTTTCCTTAAGACTGTAAAACTATCCAGGGATTCAAGAATCCCAAGAAAGAAAATAATTAATATATCATAGGAAGCTGTAAATATGATGTGGGAAATCTTTTCCCACAGAACTGAAAAATATGCTTCCTATTATATTTTACCATGAAATTGCTTAGAATTTTGCTCCTCAGAAAGACTTTCAAGGTACCTTATTCACTATAGGGATGAAGTTTTTGGTGAAGCACAATGATGGTAAGCTAGGTCAAGTCACATCAACTCAAAATTCCATACTTGAAGGATTTTTATTCAGAGTATTCAAGGAGACTAAGACCTCTTAGTTTAGATGAAGAGGCTAAAGACAGAAAAAGACACTTCAAGGTGGACGTTGTAAAGCTGTTCTAAAATGATAGTGTTTGCTAATTCAGATTTGTTCACAGAGCCTATTCCATGCTTCATACATAAAGTAAAAAGTATATAAAAGTATATAAAACAATTTAAAAGAAAAAAGGAATTAAGGAAGTTTGTATAAATCATCCTTTCTTTTCCTTTCGTATTTCCTGTAATATCTTTCCCACTGAAACAACGGGTCCTAACTTTGCTCATAGGTAACTTTAATCAGTCCTGCCAATCAAATTAAAGAGAAAGTTTCAACAAACAGATGGGCTTTGCAACAAGTCTATAAGGTCACCGAATACTGGCTGTAGTGAAATAAGAAGTAAGACCTCTCATGAAGGACAACTTGTTTCAAGTGGGAAATAGCTTTCATTCAAGTGATCCTGAATGTCATGGTAACGCAAGAAGAAAGCTAGTTCTCGGAAAGAGGTATTCTTGTAAATTGGGAGTTGATTCTATATCCATCACTCATACCTGCACAGATTATACCCTGCGGACTCTGGGACTTCAGTGGTCTCTGAAAGAACAATATCAAAGAAAAATTAAATGAAAGAAATTAAGTAAGATGTCTAGCAAAAGTCATTGCCTCTGAGATATGGCAGTGGGTATTCAGGTGAAATCTGTCATCTAAACCATCCATACAGTGGTAAGGAACATATATTCAGCTATTTCAGCTGTTGAAAAGATTGTCTGTTCCAGCTTGTTTTCTAGGGCCAAATCAAGAGGCAGGGCAGTCTGGAACCATTTTTTTTTACTATTATCACATGGTGATTGCTAGCACTGAGCTAAACATAAATTTCCTTCTCTATGTTTTTTTTTTTTGCATGGTAATTCAAAGAGCTTCAGAAAAGCCTATTTTCAAAAAACTGTGACAACTTCTGTCTCTGAATGGTTGACATATAGTTGCTTCTGTGGAGTCATAATGGGTATTCTGTTGCAATAAACAGAACATTTCAGAGACGTGGGGTGAAATTTGTCCTCTGCAGCTGCAGAGTTTGGTCAACCCTGAGCAGAGACCATATCAACATACTAGTAAATAACTCCATATATGTCTATAAATGTTTCCTTTCAAATCTCTTGTTGATTTTTCCCCCCTCTCCTACCCATCTAGAAAAGAAATCAAGTTAAATTTCAGGAATATCAAGGATTGAAGAAAATGACTAGGTATATGCATAGGTCCACATGTACATCTACACCTGTGTCTATGCCTACACCTACACCTACACTTACACCTACACCTACATCTACATCTACATCTACCTCTACATCTACATACACAATAACCCCAGCATCATTTAATTGTTGCTTCGATGCCAAGAAACACTTAAGACTGAAAAAATTTCTAAAAGATATCCATGACTACTAACTGATAGGATGTTAATCAAGGACACTGGATGAACAACGATAACTAAAGATTGGTTTTGTGATCTGACTGGAAAATATCTGTTGTTTCTGTAAACGTATTTCTTCAAACCATTCTGTTGCAAATGATTCTGGCCAAAAAAGTATGCTTTAGACAAAGAAAAGGAAGAATACCTAAAGGAGATTTGTACCATCTCAGAAGAATTTATAATAATTTATAAAATCCTATATGTTAAACACATTTCATACATTACAATGTTCATTAACAATTGAAGGAAAATTGCAGCTCTGGTGAATGCATTTAATGAAACTTTAAAGCTAATAAGGAAACCGCATTTTGCCCTGCAAATGGATATTTAGAGTCTCTTTTCTCAATTATAAATTGCTGTTTATTCCTTCTGTTTCAACTTTCTATCTGTGTGCAAGGTATACACAAAATAAACAGCATTGGTCCATGATACCATGGAAATTTAACTAACAGGTTAGTGTTGCATGAGGAAAACCAGGTTGCATCTAAACCTTTAGCAGCTTTGGAATCTTTATATAAGATGCATGTTAGCATAATATCTAACAATATTTTCCACCTTTAAACACAGGAGTATTTTGTTGATTTCGATGGAATGCATATTCTTCAAGATGAACACATGCTGAAAATTCAGCTGAGTAAAGTCTGAGGCTTGCTTAATCTTTCTCACTAGGTTTGGTCATCTTCATAAAGACTCCATCAAAGTATTTCTACGTATCTGCTGCAATTTATTTACTTTTCCTGATGAAAAGAAAAGGGAATGTATTTGGCCTTTCAATGTTGTTTCGCTTTGAATGCTGGTGATACATTCAGTAGTAAATAAACATTCAATTAAAGCTGTTCCCAGTGTGACCAGTGCTTGCCTTCCTGCTCAAGAAGCTGCAAAATACTGGGGGCAGACCCTCAGCTGATGAAAAATGTCGTACTTCAGTTACTTCAGCAAAGAAATGACTGTCCACACCACCTAAGGATCTGCTCTGTGGCATATTTGCTTTCTGCCTTCTCATCTTTAGATTTGATGTTGGCTTCAGTGCAGAGGTTGCAGCTGTATTCTTCTCAGCATCATTGTGTTTGCTAAGGAGACGACCATGCACACAGAGACTTCTGTTTTGTTTTGTTGATGTTTTCTTGTTGAACAGTGAAAGTCGTTCTGTATGGAAGCACAAATTTACTCTGTGTGTATTTATAATACAAACTCCTTAGGAAGGAACTATTTATTTATGCATGTTTGCACAGAGATCTAAATGATAGGGACCTGACCTTTACTAAGTTTTTCAAGCACAAAGGCAACTATTAAGTAAGAGTGAAAGGCAAAGTATATAAAAGAAGACCATGATTTATTATGAATTAGGTTTTGACCATTTTTATATTTCTGGTTAAGTACCAGAAAAAGCTCATGCCTGAACAGAGTATGAAGGCCAGCTGTTTCTTTTTAAAGACATTTCTTATAGACTACAGAACAGGTACGACTTTCTGTATTATTTTTTGTAAGACTAGGTTGGAATAATTTCCTGTTCCTTCAGCAGATCACATTTATAAAGAAGAATGAAGTTTAGTTGTTGAATAGACATAAAAATAACAAAAAATATTCAAGGAGAACTCAGGTTGACAGAAGATTTTAAGTGAGAACTTTTATTGGTCATGATTCTTTATTATAGATTCCTTAATGCACAGTCTGTATTCCCTTAAGTGAAACTAGAAATGAGGTAGAAACAAGTGGGATTTGTGAGTACTAGTATGTAATTATGGATGGTTTTTATGGATTTAGAGTGAAATTTGTTTTCAAAAATCTAAATATGCAGTGTGTAAGTGAATCTTCTTGTTTATACACAGAAATAGCCTTAATTTCAGCTGTTGGCCTAGCTGAACTGATTTATAAAAATTTTCCCCAGCTTGAAGTCATGGCAAGTTTCATCAAGGCAAATACACTTTTTTGTTTTGTTCCTTAAATGAAGGTTTTAATTGATGCAATCATATAATGGCTTTAACTAAAACTAATTCAATGAAAGCATAGAAACTTCAACTGTTTTACACTGATTTACAATCTGCAGATGTAAATGCACAGTTAACAGTAAGTAGTGATTTTTTTTTAATCTTTTTTTTTAAATTGCATTTCTATATGGCTAATGAAGCTGAGATTTTCTTATCTCCAATTTTTCTAAACAGTGTTTAACTCATATTGTGGCTTCTCATCTCACTTTAAGTGCCTGAGTCCAGATAACATCAATAAATTCAAAAGATCACCATTCATGTTAATGGAATTTGCAAGGTTCAACAGAGGAAGAACTTTGTCATTTTGCCATTTACTGTACTTTAAAAAGGCATAGTGACAGAAAAAAAATACAACCAACCTAAAACTAGTGTTATTTTAGGCCTTTCAGTCCAAACACATGAACTGTAGAATAGCCACTGATTTCCCAAATGTGTCACTGTGTACCAAGTTTATTGGTTTTGTACACCTTTTTTTTTTGGGGGGGTTTGAGCTTGCCATTCACTTAAAAACCTTGACACATCCAATTTCTTTAGAAATATGACCTCAGACAAAATGATGTTTTTCCTCACAGAATTAGACTTTGTCTTTTTTACTCACTTGTCTACTCAACAATTACTTTTACTGGTAAAGTCAGAAATCTTTCCCAAAGAAATGTATGTTTGAAAACCATGACAAGGAGGAAGAATCAATTAAGCTACTTTCTCAAATGCTACATAAAATGAAGGCTTACAGCTTCTTGGTAAAAGTCTAACCAAGTGTTCGTGCAGATCCTTACCATTGTAACATTCCTGTAATCACAGATGATGGGGAACAAGAGGGTTGAAATTTCTCATTATGATAGATACATGCTTAAATTGTTCAGCCTATCCCAAAACCAGAGGCTGCTCAGGAGATTATGTCTAAATTAGACATTTTAGTTCCTATCAGAAGGAGACAGAAGACCTTTTTGAAGCTCTTTTTAGAAGAAGATCTTTTTAGCTCCTTCCAAAAAAGGAAGACTTGCTGCAGTTTTGGTGCACATTACAGTTCTCTTCCGTTTATTTGCTTTCGTGTAGCTAGATATAGGATGGATAGGATTTTTAGCTTTTCTGTTGCAGTCTATAGAATCATTATAACCATGTTCCCTTAAATGCTAGAGTATCTGGCCTTGATCCTGTAGATAAGCTTAAGTATACTTAATTATAAGCATACTCAAGAAGGTGCTTCAATTAAAGCCCATGATGGTCCCATTTACTTTGATAGAACTGCTTGAGGATATGTATGTAAGGAGGTGATTGCTGGACAGCGATCTTACATGTGATGATATTTCCTTTCCAGTTCTACCTCATTACAGATGGTTTACAGCCCCCTAAAATGCAGAGTTAATAATGCAAGAGCTGATACTTAACAGCATGAGTAAAGATGTTTTGGCTCTTCAAATGTTACAAAGTTCCCTACAAATGTGTTGGGAATAATTATCACTGTACAGTAGTCAGGAAAAAGCACACTTGGAAGTAAAAAATACAAATTGACAGAATTTGTTTGTTGAAATGTGATTAAAAATATAGTATAAGAAATTTGACATTTTCAAACTGAAAGTTGGAAATAATTAATCTTATTTGTGAATGTATGGTAGTGTAAACAAATGTGGTTTGATTTCTGATTTTTTTTTCCCCAAAACAACACTGAAAATGATGACTACTCTGGCATGTACATTATGGTCTGTGCAATAACAGTCCATAAGAGAGGCCTGATCCTCCAGGTACAACAAAGCTAGAAAATTTTATTGAATATTCTTCTATACGAATAATATTAAATTAATTTTTTAAAAAAAACAATGGATTGGATTGGTGTGGTGACTTCGCTGGCGAGGTAGGTCCAGATTAATCCTATTTAAGTTTATATATGCATATACAGCATGCAAGTTTAGGTGTATTTTTACATTAGATTTCTTAGTAGTCAATGGAATGGGCTTAATACTTCCAGAAGGTAATTGAGATTTTATACTGACAAAGTTTCTGAAGGTTCTTAACTCTCATCACTAATTACAAAGGAAAACTAGAATGACTAGTTTTTGTTTGTTGGTTCATTTTTTTGTTTTTTTTTGGTTGGTTGGTTGGTTGTTTTGGGTTTTTTTTAAATATAAGTCCTGTAATTAGGCACTTTAACCTTAGGCAGGAAATTTAGGTGTTAATGAGTGATAAGTAAGACAGGGAGAATATTGAACTCTAGATAAATCTTACTCAAAAGAGGGGAAATAACCTTTAGACCTCAAACATATGTGCAATGATCACAGCCAAAGTTATTTTGCTTTCTTTAGTTGTTGAGCAGTTTTTGTTTTGTTTTTTTTATAAGAAATACATTATATAGAAAGCATTTAATTATTTATCAGTGGAAAAAATGCACTGGAAAACTTATAAATATTGATTGTTCTCAGCTATTTTTGGCGTGAAATAACACCACAATGTTTTAGGCCTTTCTTGCTCTGTTTGCTTTTGTTATACTGATCTTGTTATTTTAAAGTACATTTAATGCAAATTAGTTTTGTATTGAAAGTAATTTCAAGTAGTATAATATTATTATAGACATTAATAGTGTCTTTTATTTTCCAAATAGCAGTATTGAAGCACCATCATATTGAAGTAGGCAATATCTTTTCTTTGTATTTGTTAGCTGTTTTAATAAATATTACTATAACTTTCTTACAGTTGTACAAAATATATGTAAGCGGTGTTCTATAATATAAATGCAAAAACTAGATATTTATCTTGAAAACAATAAAGGAAATTGTAAAAATGTAGCATTAGGAGCAAGGTCTGTTTTTTTTTTCAAAATATTTTCAAGATGTTGAATTACAGCTGTGTATGCTTATCATATATTAATATCATTTGAGTTTCCTTTTTATTGAAAATTAATGCTTTCAGACAGTTACTGGGTGTCATGGTTGCTCTAGAATAATAAAAAGATAAATGAATAGTATTCATTATTAAAATTGCAGCTTGTGAAGAAATACGGGAAATCCCTAAAACTGAGCTTTGTCCCACTTTGAGAGGAGATCTCATCATCAAAAAACTAACAACAGCATATGCACTATGGCTAAGCCATATTTAAATCTTTTCCCTTTCTAAGTGCTAGATACTTATGCAAGGCTTTTAAGTTCTCATCTTAAAATGTTTTCAAACATACTTAAAAATTTGACCTAGATGAATTTTTCAGCATAACCTATAATGGTAATGTCATTTATCTTGTTAATTTAATGTTAATATTTTCTTGTCAAAAACTAAGAAAAAAAAGTCAAAATCACATGCCCTCTCCTATAAAGTGTAACATAGATGACATAGCAAGTGTACACCTAATGTCATGCAGCCAAGTCTTGACTCACTTGGAGTACAGTTACATATACAAGCACCTCTGTTGAGATTAACGGGATAGGTTAAGTGTGTGGAACTCACACTGATAAAGGGATCAATCTGGATTGCATATTGTATGTCTTTTGAGGTGGACACCCTGTCTTCATAGTTGTCTTCAAAGTACCAAGATTTTTGTATTAAAAGTTGTGCATGGGCACACACTTATTGAATACATACGTATACACACACATGTGCATATATATACTGTTTGCATAAACATGCATTATATAACTAATTTTATTTTATAGGAACGATTTGTCTTGTTACAGAGGCATGTGGTTCTGTACATACTTTTCTTCTCCATCTTGAATAAGATATCACACAAAACATTTGTGACACTCAGCAGCTATTACTACGGGGGATAAAACAGCTTCATAAAACAAAACCCAGGAAACCAGGATAAACAGACTCCATTAAAATGTGTTTTCACACTAGTATTCAACCAAAATGAGAGTTATCTTTTGCTTTGATGTTACCATTTGTACTGTAACCCTTATTTAGTTGTTTTGATGTATGCAATAATTGATACTTTAATAATAAACTTGTTTATATTCAAAATGTCTTTAATCTTTTTATGGTTCTTTTGGTGTCTTTTTTAAGACTAACGTGCCTTCTTGGCATATCACTACTCTGATGACTCCTTCTCAAGCCTTTAATTGCTAATGTATTGACATGAATAGCAGCGTTTTTGTATCTGCCACCTATCCAGCAGAATTGCTGCCTTCCTCTACTCACGGTCTTCTGGGCTTTAGTCATATATATGTAATGTATACTCGTATATGATAATAATCCTTATTAAGTAGAAGGAATGATGTGAGAAAACAGAAAAGTGATATTGCAGTAGGAAAAAATGAAGGGAACAGAAAGAACTACTGCCATATTTTACAAACGGGAAGGGGAGAAAATACATACAAACAGACAAAATAAATAGCATCTGTGTTAGTTCATTATCACTTGCAGAGGAAATGACACTTTCTATTCTGGTTTATTCTTTAAAAAATATGTGCATACAGAACACTGATAGTGATTTGTTCCTGCATTTATTATATGTGCTAGATTTTATGTCTCAATCCACTTTCCTACAGACACTAAACTTGTTTTGTAAGTTATCCTTCCACTCTAGTGATAATATGTGATGGGTTGACCTTGGCTGGCTGTCAAACACCCACCCAGCCATTCTCTCATTCTATGTCCTCCACAGGACAGGGGGAGAAAATAAGATTTAAAAGTTTGTAGGCTGAGATAAGGACAGGAAGATGACCTACCAGTCACCGTCATGGGTAAAACAGACTCAACTTGGGGAACACAAATTTAATTTATTGCCAGTTAATAACAGAGTAAGATAGAGAGAAAAAAGAAACAAAACTGAAACCACCTTTCCCCTCACCTCCCTTTCTTCCCAGGCTCAACTTCATTCCTGACTCTTCTGTCTTCTCCTCCTCAAAGAATTTTCTGCCCTTTCCTAAACCTGTTTTCCCCAAAGTGCCACCACCTTGGCTAAGGGACTCAGCCATGACCTGCAGTGGGTCTGTTGGAGCCACTCCTCAGAGAGGTCGTCACTGCAGCCCACCACAGCTGCCAACATTTAGATATGAATGGGTGACCTAGGTTGTTACATATACCTGGAATACGTTAGCTGGGCTAAAAAAGCTACCGTACTTTGAGAGTATACTAAGCTGTGTTCCCTGCAGTGTTAACGGAGGAATCATGTAAACTTTTTGGTTCATAAACCACATAATGCTAGAAATACTCATTTATAGCTAGGATTTCTTATGCAAACTCTTCGTGGACTTCGTTTTCCTAAGTGACAAGGAGTATTAGCTACCCACTGGTGGCTATAGTTTTATGAAAATCTACCAAAATCTACCACCTTACCTCAATTAATTTATCTACTGAAAGCATCTGAAAGACTTTTGACACTGTGGCTCTCATCCTTTTGTATAGATAGAATTTCTTCTTGCTTATTTCTCAGGCAAGTGTGCAATTGACTTTTATAAAAGATTTGTGATTTGTATTTTCCCCCATGTCATACTGCCACTGTGAACATAAGAAGTGTTAGGAATGCAGACTCTGTTACTATGGACAGTGTACTTGAGGCATGTTTCCTGTAACTCTGTTTAATAACATTTGTTCAGAGGAAAGAGAATGCTTTGTGGGTTAATGGAGAACACAACTCTAACACGAATTCAAGGTGACTAATGGATGTGCATTCAGATTCTTAAGTGCTGTTGAAGAAGCCAATCTGAACTGGTAGCAAGAAAACTCCATTAGTGACATATTATTATTTTTCTGAGTCTTCAGTATAGATCAAAAGTAGAAGACATAAAAAAAAAAAAAAAGAGATTGGTTTCTTATTTATGGACAAGTGAATGTGAATGACGTTTTGCTAAACATGAGGGACATAGGACAGAAAACAGAGGCTTCTTGAAGTAGTGAGGAATAAATATGTCTACTTGGTCCCTGGAATTATTGTATGCACATCCTGCTCTAGGCTTAGAATCAGGGAACTGTATCTTCATCAAGTGTCTCTTTAAGGATAGAGAAACATATGACTGTGTAAATAGCATGTGTTTCTGAGTTCAACAGTGGAACAAGATGAACTACACATGATTTCTGATATTGTACTCAGAAATACATCAGATGAAATCTCACTCTGAAAATGATTGTTTCCCAGCTTACACTTAGTCTAGGGAGTCTAGGGTGATTACAACAGGGATTAGACAGCACAGGAAAAAAGGTTGAAGGGAAAGTTCCAGTCTCTCCCATGTGTCACAACTATTAAAAGAAAAAAAATATAAAAAGGCAGAAAATTAGAAAAACAGCAGTTACCTCCAAAAGCCTACTTATTGCTTTAGTACTTCTCTACAACACTTGAATGCTTGTCTTCTACAACTTTTAAACAAAGAAGCAAGATCGTTGCCATGTGTATGCACATATATAGAGTTAACTCAACAACACCAACCAACCAGATTTTCTACTTGGACTGCTTCACTACTGATACGGCTCTTCCTTTTCTCTGAAGGAAATGCTTTCCGTAATTGACATACATTATCTGATATACATACCTCAAAACTCAACATTCTTTCTGCTCTAATACATGTTCACATTAATTCCTGAGTTATTTTCAATTCCCTCTCATAAAAAGAATGGTTCCAGATATTAAGCTTCATTGAGGAAAATATCAAAATAAAAGGATTTTTACTTTCCCAGTCTGAGAAATGTTATAGATAATATCATAGATGAGAGTAATTGCAGTCTAATGCACACTTCACCAGGGTAAGCATGAGCAAGAACACATGGTGAGAAATCTGACTTTTCTTCAGCACAGTGAACAGCAGTGATTTGTCAGTGACACTTCTGGAAAGGAAAAGGACAAGTAAAAGAGGTCACAAAGGCAAGTCTGACTGTGGCAGGTTAGAACATATGTCTGTGCCTCTGACAGCAAAGTTAACTCACAAAAATCCAACGTTCTTTACACAAAGATTTTTAATGAGATTATTTTAATGGTAACTGGATGTTTGTATAGCATATTTGTTTAAAAAAATATTTTCAAAAGGGAGCTTTCCAAATACCAAAAAAAGCACCAAAATTTTAATAAATCAATATGAATTCTGAAACCATAGGAGTGTCGATATGGTTTTTGTAGAAATTATTTACATCTTTCTCTTCAGTGCCTATGCTCTTTTCCAATTCGTATTAAATACTGTCTGTCATGTGCTCGTTATTTACATGACATTGCCTATGATATGTCCTTAACAACTGTGCCTTGCCTTTGTTAACAATACACCTCATTGTACTTCCATATCTCACACTAAGATAAAGATTTTATTATTTAATTGCATGTATTTTAGAAATATATTTACCTTGCTCAGTTTGTTGCATACGCAGTTAGTCTCAAGCCTTCTTTCATCTCTAAGAATGTTTAATACAAGGTTGAGTATTTTTAACACTATTTGTTCAGCAATACAAGAGCTTAAAATACAAAGAAAAAAAAACCACAACACAAACGATGGCTTTGACTTGAGGTTCTTTATCTCTGTTTTATTCAGAAGTAAATTTTGATCCAAATCCCACCAAAATCAATGAAAGGCTTCCAATGTTTTGAACTGACTTTGTGTCAGAATCTAAATGAAGATGTTTCAGTGTGCCAAGCATTTTAATAATCTTTCTATATATTTTCTTCTTTATGTACAGAAAATGTGTTTCTTTCTAGTTTGATGTATAAAAAGCAGGGAAAGAGAGTATTCATGAATCTTCTGTGGTTTTTTTTCCTTTTATGTTAATATAATGATGCAACCACAATAAGACAATTCAATATACTTGACACATCTGCTGTAAAACTATACATCTTACATTAAAACAACTTAGCCTTCAAACGTCTTCTTTCCAGTATCTCCATGACAAAAGGGGACTTTAACTTATTGTCAGAGACTGAAGTGCTTTTTGATTTCTATAGTCTCGTGTGTTAGGCATGTTATGAAAAAGGAAAAACAACAGCCCCATCTCCAGCTTACGTCTAAGTAGCTTTTAAATTTAAGTGATTAGCCAGTGTGAGGTAATGGTAGCAATAATTTAGAATATTCTACTGAGGAGCACACATTGCTATAGAGTGAAATGCCCCGAAGTGATTTAAAGAATATACAAAATCTTCTTTGTCTGAACATGGGGGCACAAAAGGCTAGAATCTATGAGAAAAGAAAATGCCACTGCTCTTTCCATTTTCCTTTCTCACAATTTCTAGCCCTTTTCCACATAGCTCTGACACTTAGTTCCGAAAGCTCTATGTTGAAATGACACTGAAAACTATACTTTTTTTTGGCTGTGTATCTCTGTATATTGTTTTTCTCTGTTTTTCTTTTTTTGTGTTGTTTTTTTTTTTTTTTTCTTATTCAACTTGCTATTTCTTTCTCACACAGGGCTTTAGTCCAGTCACTCCTGCATGTCTAAGTTTATCACAGTAAGCCTCTCTTTTTAACAAGGTATAGGAAAACACAGATAACTCTTACTCCAGCTCTGTGTGTATCTTTTTACAGGCAGAAGACATTCCTGTTGCAGCTGTCTGTTCTACAAAGGATGTAGACAGGATGATGGGTTTTTTTATGCTTTATCTGAATGAGAGACATTGCATCTATCAACTTTGCTAAGGTTAACCTCACTCAGAAGAAAGTGTTGAAATGGAAGATGTAGCTGGAAATACAAGCTACAGAACAGAAACCTAGAGCAACTGCACTCTTAACCTAGAAAAGTCAGCTACATTTCTAAACCTGGGTGGTATGAATTTAAAGGTAGGTGTACTGAACAATGTCATATGCCCTTTAAAAATAAAACCAACCAACCAACCAAAAAACTTTAATCTATTTCTCCTGAGATGAGAAACTTAACACTTTGTAGGGCTTTTTCACTACTTAGTTACAGCATTGTGCTATATTTAGCAAATTGCTAAGCAATCCTTAACAAGCTTTAGCCTCATTTCCACTGCTATTCCACAAGCTAATGATTGCTTGATTTTGTGTCCAAGTCCACAAACATTTGTGACATTGAGAACAAGAGGAAAAAGATGTTAGGTGTACAGCCTAAATTGTGTTCTGACCACTCCTCTGTTCCTGCCCGCCCTGCCAAATCTTGCTTAGCAAACATGAATATATAGACCAAAACAATTTCTAGATTACTTGACACACCAGTATTTATAGACATTTCCAGGATAGTCTTGGACAATCTCCCCAAAGTGACACTTCAGTGCCCTACACACTTGTACCTGATATAGTAGGAGTACACTCTTCATAAAATGAAGTAATAATTTTGTTTTTCTTAGAAATTATGAAAAGTTTTGGTGTCATCACCTGCCTTTCATATCACAGAATCACAGAGCGGTGATTTTAGAAGGGACCTCTGGAGGGCACCTGGTTCAACCACCTTGTTCAAGCCCGGCCACCTAGAATTGGTTGTTCAGGACCATGTCCAGACGGCTTTTGCATATCTTCAAGGATGGAGACCACACACCTTCCTGGGAAACCTTTGCCAGTGTTTGGTCACCTTCATAGTAAAAAAGTGTTTCCTGATGTTCAGATGGAACCTCTTGTGCTTTGATTTGTGTCCAGTGCCTCTGGGTCCTATCACTGCACATCACTGAGAAGAGTTTTCTCCATTTTCTTTGCACCTTCCCTGCAAGATTTATATACACTGTTGAGATCCCCTTGAGGTGATCTAGGCTGAACAGTCCCAGCTCTCTCAATGTTTCCTCATAGGAAAGATGCTCCAGTCCCTTAACAATCTTAGTGGCCCTTTGTTAGACTGTCTCCAGTATGTCCATATCTCACTTGTATTGGGGAGCCCAGATCTGGACACAGTACTCAAAGTGTGGCCTCACCCATGCTGAAATATATAGTAGTTCACATCTTAAAGTTCTCAAATGGAAGGAAGCACTGTAAAATTTTCAACCAGGTTCCTTGATATGGCATTATACAGAAAAAAACCCACAGATCTATCTGTAAAACATCGGCAAAACAGTCACCATAAGGGAATTAAAAATTGAGCTTTTTCACCACTTTTGAATTCAGCATTACTGATTGTCCATGTTATCAAAACATTTCCAAATTATTGGCTATTTTATGAAAAAACAGAATCAGCATCTCTTTCTAATTTCCATTGATGCTGGCAAAGCACTCTACACAACATGTCCTTCAAAGGTCACTACTTTCCTTTGTTTATGCTGTGAAAAATGTTAAGGGACTGCCTACATGCGTAACAGCTATCAAACATAAAAATGAGTGGCTCTGTCCTTTAATTTAACTCGGTTCCAATTCAGACACAAAATTATTTTGGATTTTTGGATTATACTTAATTCATGAAACATGTAATGGCATTTGACCACTCCAAGTGAAGAGTAACAATGGAGGTCACAGAGAAAAAGAAGAAAGAAAGAAGGGAGGAAGACAGGGAGTAAAGAGAGTGGGGAGAGGGAGGAAAGGAGGAAGGAAGGAAGGGAAGGAGGGAAGGAAGGAGGGAGGGAGAAAAGGAGAAAGGGAGAAAAGGAGAAAGGGAGAAAGGGAGGATGAAAAGAAGGAAGACTGGCTTCTAGTATCCAAATTGTAGAACTTAGGAGCTTGGGAAGTTGAGCTCCTAAGTCAAACTGTATCCTGTTTGCAGGTTAAGACGAGTTCTCATTCAGAGTTTCACTGGGAGAATATTTCAGTAAATCACCAAAAAGAAAAACTTGCACCATCTACTCTCAGTATGTACAATCCCTGACCAGGACTTTGGAACACACTTCTTTCCACACGATTTAAAACCAGCTGGAATAGATATCCCACATTTTCACTCTGTGAACTTTACATTTTTAGATTGTTGAATTTTTATTTATCCATTAGATAAATATAATATCTGTAATTCACCTTGGATATTTGAAATCTTTTGTACTTTAAATCATAAATAAAGTATCATACAAAATAAAAAAAAATGCAACTGGGATAAACCCCCTATCTTTGAATTGAATTGTGTACAGTAAATATTTTTTTTTGAGCTGATTATTAATACAGAGTAATGACTAGAAAATGTAATCATAAATGTTTCTTGAATATTTGTTTTCTAAATAGTGATTATAATAGAGATGATTGATTACGTGGGGTTTCCAAACTAATCACAGTAACACTGGATTTATTTATGTTGAGAATTGCCACATGAAAGAGACATCAACATTATTTCATGGTAGGAAGTTGCACAATGCTGGCGTAAGTGGAGAACTTTTCTATATTTCATTCTATTGTTCTTGAATTTGTCCAGGGGAGAGCCACAAAGCCGGTGAAAATGCTGGAAGGTATGTCTTATGAAGAGCTGCTAAGGACTTTGGGTTTGTCTAGTTTGGAGAAAAGGAGGCTGTGGGGTGACCTCGTTGCTCTCTACAGCATCTTGAGGAGGGGAAGTGGAGAGGGAGGTGCTGAGCAATTCTCCCTGTTATCCAATGACAGGATGTGTGGGAATGGATCAAAGCTGCACCAGGGGAGGTTTACACTGGACATTAGGAAGCATTTCTTTTCAAAGAGGGTGGTCAGACACTAGAATAGGCTTTCCAGAGAGGTGGTCAATGCCCTAAGCCTGTCAATGTTTAAGAGGCATGTGGACAATGCCCTTGACAGCATGCTTTATCTTCATCAGCCCTGAATTGTTCAGGCAGTTGGATTAGATGATCATTGTAGGTCCCTTCCAACTGGAACTAAACTATTCTGTTTTATTCTATCATCAGCTTCACTTAGTTTCTGTACTTCCAAATAGAAAATTTGGACTTCAGGATAAGATTTACAGATGTGTTGACTGAATGTGCACAGTCATCAGGTTTGTAGCTCTGGCAGATGCTGGTTCTTCCCTTGGCTGTATTAATTGCACCACATGACTGCTAGTTACTGAGTGCAGAGCCTGTGCAACTCACCTCTTTTGTGAGCTGAAAACTTTACCTTCTTTTTCT
Organism: Tauraco erythrolophus; assembly: GCF_009769465.1. Lineage (NCBI taxonomy): Eukaryota > Metazoa > Chordata > Aves > Musophagiformes > Musophagidae > Tauraco > Tauraco erythrolophus. The sequence continues at coordinate 93,450,695 of NC_141465.1, read as the reverse complement.
TTTTGGCCCCCTTGCTCAGGCAATCATCAAAGGAAGTTAATAATATCATACACAGAAAAAGACATAAACAGCACTCAGGTTTAGAAAATGTTTTGTTAAAGGTTCAAGGGTTTGGGAGTAATAATAAGCATTTCAGTGGGAAATGCAAGAAACTTGCCTTTAGGCATCACTATGCAAACCACTTAGCATAGCACATTATTTTACAGTTTGAATTTTCAAAAAGTCTCTCAAAATATTGAAGGTGCTACATATGTATTACCATGCAATAGTGTGAAGTGAAGAACATTCTTAATGTATTCTCTCATATTTTCTGCAGCAAAAATATTCAGATATAAGAGCAGCAAAAAGTTACTTTGCAGAACTGCGAACTATAAACTTGAAAGTATGTGTATCACTATCATGACATGAAGTCCAGATCATAAATTAAATATTCTAGGTTTATTTCAGAGCCAGAGATGAAGCTGACAGATTTCTAACAGTGAAATACTGGTCTACATGTAAGAACTTAATCTCTGATATGTTTTGTTTTCTTTTTACTATAGGTGATTTGCTAGAAATTTTAGTCTGGTTTTGTCCTCATTCTGCTTTGGCAAATTGCCTATGAGCATATTGTTCTGAACTAAATTCACAAGACAGAGATATAGATATGAAATCTCTGCTACAGGAAGAGGTTCCTACTTTCTGAATTTTTCTGAGGATAATATGTTCTGGAAAATGTTTCTCGTAAAACTGCAACAGAGAAAGAAGAGGAAGTGCATACAATGATAAGAACCAGATGGTCAATGGTTATGCTTTGATGTGCAGTGAAAGACTTGGAGAAGGGTGATTTGGTCTCAATCCAGACCGGGAATCTGGGGCAGATTGGAAGATGATTTCCTCTTCAGCTTTGTATTCACCATATCCATGTACCATGGTGTGCTGTAGTTCGAAGCAAAATAAGTTTGTCTCTATTTAATGGTGTCTTTCTCTTTCTGTTATTGAAGTTTTTCACTTAATGTAGTGAATCAAAAAATCAAGATGATCTGTGTGAAGACCAGAAAGAAAAGAACTACTTATGGAAGAGTGGTAATGGTGACTAGATGTGATTCACCAGGCTGAATCTGCTCAGGACAATCACAGTCATTTAGCACACGTGCACATGCAGAGTGTTTTATTTTGACAAATTTTAAATTCTCTGTTATTTTCAGCAGTGACCAACCACATCTCTGTGTTTGGAAGAAGAGAAGCAATCTCCAAAGAAATGAGGCTATGACCCTCTAAGGTGCTCGGGTCATTTGCTGATTACAGCAGGGCACAGTACAGATTTGGTGTCTGTGCTGAGGGACAGAATGGCAGTGTACTGCTGCTGAGGCTGCTGACTGCACAGCAGTAGTAATTCCCTCTTATTGGCATCATGCTGCTATTCTAGATCCCCAGATAACTGATTGCTAAATTGTGCATAAACTTCCTAAGTTATTTTAAAACTCAATGTGAAAACACCTACGCAGATAACTAGTGTGCACTGACGATTAGACCTTGACAGAAACACTTCATAGACACAGAGCCACTGTCACAACCCCTAAAATTGCATCCTTTCCCCAACCCCAATTTCCTTTTGCCTAACTCCATTTACAACTTCATAACCGTATAAAAATGCTGCCTATATTTAGAGCTAGTTTTGTATTCCTCCCTCATGAGCTTTTAGAAATATTTTACTCTACTCATGCGATGCCTAGCAGGAAAGTATCACCTAGCAGTTTCTGGGCTGGTTTGAAGCAGAAGTGTCAGCCTTATATATTCACAGTATTTCAATATGAATGTGCTGTGGGAGGTTACTTTTCTTCTACTGCATGCCACAACGAGAACTACTGGCACTGGTGCAATGAGAAGAATACCAGTTCGCTGTGGTCATTTTTTAAGAGCAGGAAGGCAATATTGTTAATCATAGAATCATAGAATGGCATAGGCTGGAAGGGACCTTAAAGATCATCTAATACAACCTCCCTGTCATGGGCACGGACGCCTCTCAACTAGATCAGGCTACTCAAGACTCCGTCCAACTCGGCCTTGAACACCTCCAGGGAGGGGGCATCCACAACCTCTCTGGACAATTTATTCCAAAGTCTCACCATCATCGTACTGAAGAATGTCTTCCTAAGATCTAATCTAAATCTGTTCTCCTTCAACTTAAACCCATTTCCCCTTGTCCTATCAGTGGACACTCTTGTAAAAAGTACCTCCCCAGCCTTCCTGTAGGTTCCCTTCAGGTATTGGAAGGCAGCTATTAGGTCCCTCCGAAGTCTTCTCTTTTCAAGGCTGAACAATCCCAGCTCCCACAACCTGTCCTTGTAGCAGAGGTGCTCCAGCCCCTGGATCATCTTTGTGGCCCTCCTCTGAACACACTCCAACAAATCTATGTCTCTCTTATGGTGGGGACACCAGAACTGGACACAGTATTCAAGGTGGGGTCCCACAAGAGCAGAGTAAAGGGGAAGAATCACCTCTCTTGACCTGACCATGCTTCTCTTGATACATCCCAGGATGCGGTTGGCCTTCTGGGCCACATGAGCGCACTGCCGGCTCATGTTGAGCTTCTCTTCTATAAACGCCCTCAAATCCTTCTCTTCAGGATTACTCTCAACCCACTCTGTGCCCAGTTTGTATTTGTGCCTAGGATTGGCCCGACCCATGTGAAGGACCTTGCATTTTGACTAGTTGAAGCTCATGCTGTTTGCACTGGCTCATTTCTCAAGCCTATCAAGGTCCGTCTGGATGGCATCTCTTCCCTTAAGTGAGTCCACGGCACCACACAACTTGGTGTCGTCAGCAGACTTACTGAGGATGCACTCAATGCCATCATCCATGTCGCTGACAAAGATGTTGAACAGCACTGGAACCAGAACAGATCCCTGAGGGACACCGCTTGACACTCGTCTCCATGTAGACATCGCACCATTGACCACAACTCTTTGAGTGCGATCATCCAGCCAGTTCTTTATCCACCGAGTGGTCCATCTGTCAAATCCGTGTCTCTCCATTTTAGAGACAAGGATGTCATGTGGGACAGTGTCAAACGCCTTGCACAGGTCCAGGAAAACCACATCCATTGCTTTACCCACGTCAACCAGCGCTGTAGCTTTGTCGTAGAAGGCCACTAAATTAGTCAGGCATGACTTGCCCCTAGTGAAGCCATGTTGGCTGTCACCAACCGCTTGGTTATTTTTTGTGTGCCTTAGTACAGCTCCCAGGAGAATCTGTTCCATGATTTTACCTGGTACAGAGGTAAGGCTGACTGGTCTGTAGTTTCCCGGGTTGTCCTTGGTCCTATGGTTTTAATATATGGTTTTAATATATTTTAATATGGTTTTTAACCTATGTCTATGGTTTTAATGATTTAAACCTTGTCATAAAAAACTAAACTTGCTGCTTCAAACATAGCAAAAACTATGAACAAGGTAAAAATGGTACTTTACAAAAAAAAAGAGATTTCTCAAAATAAAAATAAAAAATTTAACTCAAATTTCTCCAAGTCTTAATACCCGAACATCAGCTGCTCACTTTGTAGCTGGTTAATCAACCTCATATTCTCTAGGAACACAGAAGCATCAGAGGATTCTGTCTTATTTTCTGTTTGTATTTAGTACTTGATTAAAAATAAAAAATAAATATATAATAAAAAAGAGTCTGCTTCCGTAATATGTTTGGCATTGTATGGTACTAACATGGCAATCACCAGTGCAATTTTCCCTTAACAGTTGTTCCAAGATATTTTGTTTGTTACACATTAACAAGTCATATTATCTGGTTACCTGAGGACTTGATAACTAAGTTCTCAGTGTACACAGTTGTTTAACAAGATTATCTGCCCATTTATCATATAAGTAAACCCGAGTTGACATGGTACAAGCACAGTGACAATGTCTAATGTCATTGCTCACATTATTTTAAAACCATATTTCTGCTAGTTAAAAGGCTTTATAATTCATTGAAGGTTTTTTTGGTTTGGTTTAGGGTTTTTTGTGGGCTTTTTTTGTTGATTTGTTTTGTTGTGGTTTTTTTCCTGCTACTGAAAGAAGTTAATGACAAATAGATTAATTGATTATTTTACAACTTGTTGAGGTAATTATATTAATTATTCTGTTGTTCATCGTCATAGATTCAATATAGCACATTCCAATCAAATCTGTCGATATCCTGAACCCTTCAAGTCACGCACTGGGTACCAAAAAGGACTGTCATGGTTTAACCTCAGCCAGCAGCTAAGGACCACACAGGTGGTCAATCACTTCACCCCGGTGGGATGGAGGAGAGAATTGAAAGAGTAAAAGTGAGAAAACTTATGGTTTGAGATGATAAAGACAGTTTAATAAGTAAAGCAAAAGCCACACACACAAGCAAAGTAAAACAAGGAATCTATTCACTACTTCCCATCAGCTGGAAGGTATTCAGCCATTTCCAGGAAAGCAGGGCTCCATCACGTGTAATGGTTATTTAGGAAGACAAATGCAGTCACTCTGAAAGTACTCCTCTTTCTTCTTCTTCCCCCAGCTTTAAATGCTGAGCATGACATCATATAGTATGGAACAACCCTTTGGTCAGTTGGGGTCAGCTATCCCAGATGTGTCCCCTCTCAACTGCTTGTGCACCCTCAGCCTTCTCACTGGTGGGGTGATGTGAGAAGCAGAAAAGGCCATGACTCTGTAAGCACTGCTCAGCAGTAATGAAAACATCCCTATATTATCAACACTGTTTTCCGCACACAAAGACAAAAGGTAAAAGACTAGTGGCAACAAGGGAAATCCAAACTGCGCATTAGGAAGCTGAGTGCTTAACTGCAATGACAACTGTTAAGTACAGAACAGAGAAAGTGTGGAATCTCCATCCCTGGAGATCTTCAAAACTCAACTGTAGAAGTTGTGAACAGACTTAAGGTTTTATGCTATCCTTCCTTTAAGTGGGAGCTTGGTTGTAAATGATCGCCAGACGTTCCTTCCAACCTACTTTTTTTCTGTGATCTTGTGATTTTAGTCCACATATAATGCTTCATATTGCAAGCATTTAAAATGCAGGGGCTTTATTTCTAGTCTTCAGTCTTTTCCTTGTCTGGAAACTTGTTTCATGTTGGGCCAGATTCAAAGCTGGGAGTTATCTTCCTGTAGGAATGTGAATGAACTGGTGGCAATTGAGTCAATTGATGAGATTAACTGAAATACTCCTTTGTCAGTAGTAGACTGTGTGTTATGGATAATCTCTTTTCTACTGCTCAGTATAATCAATCTGTAGACATATACACACACAGTTTTCTCCTGGTAAAAGGTATGAATTAGGGGATTCTAATTCCTGTCTCTAAAGTAGGCTAAACTACACTTATATCCCAAGAAATTTTGATTTTGGATCAAACTACAGAAAAAGTAGTTAGCAAAAATTACTTCTCACATGTAACCTCTAAGTGTCTTTTCTTTTTCAATCATAATAATACTAAATCCCCTAAGATTTCCTCACAACATAAATGCTTGTGACCCAATATTTCATCTATGCAGTTCATTGTCTCCAGTGCAATGGTATACTTCCTAGTCTGTGCTCCAAACAACCAAGATAAGAGGCCAGGTTAATTTAAACCCATCTTTGATGTAATTTATGTTTTAACCTTGGTCTTGACATTTACTCTGCCTTCTCTTTTTACCCAAACTGTATTCAAGCTGTGTCTATAAAACAAAAACTGATGAAGATACTCTTCGGTCATTACCTAAATCTGAGCTTTCTAGTCCTTTAATGAAGTCCTAGGCAGTTATGACTGTTATATGCACATGTTACTTTTGAGGATTACACATTTTACTAATGACTGCAAGATGACTGCTTAATAATGTGTTAATAAATAATTATGAACATAAATAATTATGCCAAATTGATTTTTTAAATGATTTTGAATGTAGAGAAATTGTCTAGATTGCCAAGAGATCAAAAGTGAATGGCTAAACTTTAGGATATTAAATAATTAAAAAAGCAACAAACCAAAACACTAGGATTCTTCCATACTTAAAAGTCTCTTTTAATTTAATGCAAAATTTTTGTAGATGGTGAAGAATGGGACAGGTGGGCGATGTGAAGAAGAATTGGGACTGGTGGGCGATGTGAAACTTAAGGATAGCCTTGGCTGCAGTGACCACGACACAGTGGAGTTCAAGATCCATGGGGCAGCAAGGAAACCATTCAGCAAGCTCTGTGCCCTAGACTTCAAGAAGGCGGACTTCGGCCTCTTGAAGCACCTGATGGGCAAAGTGCCGTGGGAGGTGGCCCTGGAGGGACAAGGGGCCCAGGAAAGTTGGTCCACATTCAAGGAGCACCTTCTCCAAGCTCAGCAGAGGTGCATCCCGACGAAGAACAAGTCGGGCAAAAAGACCAGGAGGCCGGCGTGGATGAGCAAGGAGCTCCTGGACCAACTGAAAATAAAGAGGTTAGCCTACAGAGGGTGGAAGCGGAGACAGATAGCCTGGGAGGAATACAGAGAAGCTGTACGAGTGACCAGGGATCAGGTGAGGAAGGCTAAAGCCCTGAAGGAATTGAATTTGGCAAGGGATATAAAAAGCAACAAGAAATGCTTCTATAGGTATGTAGGGGACAAAAGGAAGTCCAAAGAGAATGTAGGCCCCCTCCGGAAGGATACTGGTGCTCTGGTTACCCGGGACATAGAGAAGGCTGAGGTACTCAATGAATTTTTTGCCTCAGTCTTCAATGGTAAAGCCTCTTGTCTTACCACCCAAGCTGTGGAAAGAACTAGCAGGGACTGTGAGGATGAACCACCGCCCACTGTACTTGAAGACCAGGTTCGAGAACATCTGAGGAACTTGAAGGTGCACAAGTCCATGGGACCTGATGAGATCCATCCGCGGGTCCTGAAGGAACTGGCGGATGAAGTTGCCAAGCCACTGGCTATTGTATTCGAGAAGTCGTGGCGGTCTGGCGAGGTCCCCGATGACTGGAAGAGAGGGAACATAACCCCCATTTTTAAAAAGGGGAACAAGGAGGACCCGGGCAACTACAGACCGGTCAGCCTCACCTCTGTGCCTGGCAAGGTCATGGAGCAGATTCTCCTGGGAACCATGCTAAGGCACCTGGAGAGCAAGGAGGTGGTGGGTGACAGCCAACATGGCTTCACCAAAGGCAGATCGTGCCTGACCAACTTGGTGGCCTTTTACGATGGGGTGACAGCATCGGTGGACAAGGGTCGACCAATGGATGTCATCTACCTGGACTTGTGCAAAGCTTTTGACACTGTCCCGCACGACATTCTTCTCTCTAAATTAGAGAGTCATGGGTTTGATGGATGGACCACTCGGTGGATAAGGAATTGGCTCAATGGCCGCACTCAGAGAGTAGTGGTCAACGGCTCAATGTCCAAGTGGAGACCGGTCACAAGTGGCGTCCCTCAGGGGTCCGTGTTGGGCCCGGCCCTCTTCAACATCTTTGTCGGTGACGTGGACAGTGGCATGGAGTGCACCCTCAGCAAGTTCGCCGATGACACCAAGCTGTGTGGTGCCGTCGACACGCTGGAAGGGAGGGATGCCATCCAGAGGGACCTTGACAGGCTGGAGAGGTGGGCCCGTGCCAACCTCATGAAGTTTAACCAGGCCAAATGCAAGGTCCTACATCTGGGTCGTGGCAATCCCAGGCATAAATACAGACTGGGTGGTGATTGGATCGAGAGCAGCCCTGAGGAGAAGGACTTGGGAGTACTGGTGGACGAGAAGCTCAATATGAGCCGGCAATGTGCTCTTGCGGCCCAGAAGGCCAACCGCGTCCTGGGCTGCATCAAGAGGAGCGTGGCCAGCAGGTCGAGGGAGGTGATTCTCCCCCTCTACTCTGCCCTCGTGAGACCTCACTTGGAGTACTGCGTCCAGTTCTGGAGTCCCCAACATAAGAAGGACATGGACCAGTTGGAGGGGGTCCAGAGGAGGGCCACGAAGATGATAAGAGGGCTGGAGCACCTTTCCTATGAGGACAGGCTGAAAGAGTTGGGGCTGTTCAGCCTGGAGAAGAGGAGGCTCCGGGGTGACCTTATAGCGGTCTTCCAGTACCTCAAGGGGGCCTACAGGAAAGATGGGGAGAGGCTGTTCAGGATGGCCAGTTGTGATAGGACAAGGGGTAATGGTTTTAAAATAGAGGGAGGTAGGTTCAGGTTGGATATTAGGAAAAAATTTTTTACTATGAGAGTGGTAGAACACTGGAACAGGTTGCCCAGAGAGGTGGTGGATGCTCCATCCCTGGAGACGTTCAAGGCCAGGTTGGACAAGGCCCTGAGCAACCTGATCTAGTAGGAGATATCCCTGTTCCTTGCAGGGGGGTTGGACTAGATGACCTTTGAAGGTCCCTTCCAGCCCTAACCATTCTATGATTCTATGATTCTAAGAATGTTCTGATTACATATACAATTTAAAATACATTTAAAAATCAATGAAATAAAGGCTTTCCTAGAAATAAAAAAATGTGATAGTTTGATGTGTGGCAGGGTGTTCTGGTGGCAGGAGAGGGGATTTGCTCCCTGCGCCACCAGATCTGAGTCCTATCCCCCCCCGGGGGGTTGAGCCAAATCGGCGCCTCTGCGAATTGCCCTATTCAAGTTGGGACAAAGGGACGGGAAAGGTCTTTCTTTTGCTCAGGAGTGAGGAGAGGGGAGGAGGGGTGGCCGCTCAGGCCCGGGCCGGCACCATGTGCTCAAGATGGCGCCGGGGGAGCCGCATGGGGGGCTCGGGAAGCACCTCACTCCCGGGGTGCCCGCCGGGCCAAGCTCCTCCAGAGAGGATTAAGATCTAAGAGAAAACAACCACAACGACCAGGTCAGTTAAGAAAGGAGCAGGAGGAGGTGTACTGGAGCTGAAGTTTTCCCTTGCAATCGGTGTGAAGATGGCAGGCGGCCCCCCTGCAGCCAGGATGTACTTGGTGGAGCAGAGACCCACTCGTGGCCCATGGAGAAACCCACGTCGGGGAAGAGATGCTTGAGCCCAGGAGAGGTCGTGGAGCAGGAGATGCACGACGAGGTACTGTTAATAATGGGCATGGAATGCACGACGAGGTCGTGGAGGCATCTGGAGTCCGTGGGACGACCCACGCCGACGGGAGTGGCAGCAGCTCCCTAAGAGGCTGAGACTGGTAAAGCCCGAACTGGTGCAATCCATGGGGAAGGATTGCAATCCTGTGGGCAGGACTCACGCTGGAAAAGTTTGGGGACTTTTTTTCTTCGTGAGTAGGGGATCCACTGAAGCAAAGGAAAAATGGTGTAAAGACTCCTCCTCCTTTAAGAAAAGAGCGGCAGTTAACAACATGGATGAACTGACCTGCACTCCCCATTCCCTGTCCCCCTGCGCCGCCGGGGGGGGAGGTTGAGCCAGGAACGAAAGGAAATAGGGGGTGGGGAGGTGTTGTTTTAAGATCTGGCCTTGTTTTCTCTTTCTCCTCTCAAGTAACTGGTTTCGTTCCCTTATGTTTCCTGTTAAGTAACTGTTAATAAATTGTTTTGTTTTATGAAGAAAGCCTGAGTCATGTTTTGCCCGGGACCATAGTTGGTAGGTGCTCCCTCTCGGTTCTTGTCTCGACCCTCAGTCCAAAAACCACAACAAAAAAATAATTAAAAAAAATCACGCTGTTTCTACCGTTACTAACACTTTTACTTCCATTACGTATTGGTAGAATAGTTAACAAATAGGACCTCGTCTCCTGGCCATGTGTCATAGGTTAGCAGCCTATATGGAGCTATGTTTTAGATTTGTGACCAAAATAGCATTGATTTGACTATTACACAGCAGTGCTTAAGCTACATGAAGGTCTTTATTTCCTACTCTACCCAGTCAGCTAGTAGGCTAGGTGCACAAGAGTTGGGAAGGGACACAGATGGGATAGCTGACCCAAAGTGACCAAAGGAATATTCCATGCCATATAACTTCATGTTCAGCAGTAAAACTGTGTGGGAATTTTTCCAAGGTAGCCATTGCTCGGAGACTGGCTGGGCATCCGTCTGCTGGTGGTGAGTGATTACTTTTGCAACATTTGCTTGTTTGTTTGTTTGTTTTCTTCTTCATTTTGTTTTTTTCCTTTCACTTGTTGAGCTATCTCTATCTTGAGTTTTCTTAATTTTACCATTCTGATTCTCTCCCACATTCTACTGGGGGGATAGTGTGTGAGAAACTGGGTAGGGGCTTATCTGCCAACCACAGAGAGTGAGGGGTGGATACTAACTATGACATTTTTTTTATGCAAAATAAACTGTAGAAATGGATTTATTTTGATTAAATTACATAGCTGAGCAACCAAGGGTGGGATAGAATAATTTATGAACAAAATAATAAGATTTGTCTGTACTGAAAAGTGAATATTGCTGGTAAGCTTTGGATAAACCACTGCTTTTCAGTGAGGGAAAGCTTTCCACAAGAAATAATTTTGTTAGTGTTTGGTTGTCATTTTTAGAGGTACCATGTGAAATCACACTTTTTTCCAGTAGATCAGGTTTTGGTACCTCTGCTGATGTGGCATAAAATAAATTTACTATGATTGGCCCAAACAATTAGGATGTTGGTAAGAAGCTTAACATTGTGGTATTTGTTAAACCTAACTGACTTCTTCTACAACCTGTTGAAATTGATTAAGATTTTGGAGTGTCATATTCACCAGAGCTAGCAAGAATATAAAAATAACCTCCTATTAAATGCATCCATTTTCAGTTGCTGACAGGTTGCTTCTAATGACTGATCATAGTTCTAAGGTCTTTAAGCTAAACTTTAAGAGAGTCATAAAAAACCCACTTACATTATCTTTTCCTTGGAATTATTTAAGAATTGTTGGTTTTGTTGTCTTTGGATATTTTTCTTTTTAAACTACAAAATGATGCCTGATATTAAGCTGAATCTCATTGAGAGATGAAAAATCACTGTTAACATCAACACAGGCAACTAAATGTTACGGTGTGAGGAAAGAATTATCACTATGATTTGTTTTTATTGTTATTGATTGATGGGCCTTGAAACTCGACAGCGTTATGCTTGTTTTATAACTTCTAACCTTTTATTAGACAGATATTCTTTGTAATGTTTGAAGATAGTCAACTGTGGATGATGCAAGGATCTCAGATGGAACCATATTGATATATATGTAAGTATATGATCAAATTGTGCTTTCAGTTGAAGAAAAGCACATAATGCATAAATGAATCTGTTCAGCCTGGAGAAGAGAAGGCTCCGGGGTGATCTTATTGCAGCTTTCCAGTACTTAAAGGGGGCCTACAGGAAAGCTGGGGAGGGACTTTTTACAAGGGCATGTAGTGATAGGACAAGGGGCAATGGCTTTAAATTGAAAGAAGGCAGATTTAGATTAGATATAAGAAAGAAATTTTTCACTCAGAGGGTGGTGAGGCAGTGGAACAGGTTGCCCAGAGAAGCTGTAGATGCCCCATCCACGGAAGTGTTCAAGGCCAGGTTGGATGAGGTTTTGGGCAACCTGGTGTAGTGGAGGGTTTCCCTGCCCATGGCAGGGGAGTTGGAACTAGATGATCTTTGAGGTCCTTTCCAACCCTAACCATTCTATGATTCTATGATTCTATGACTCAAAGAAGCCTCATTTTTTATGCATTTGAGTGGACTATTTTCCAGACAATGGGACTTTTTTAGGTTTTGATCTGCATATATATCTTGTGCCACATACAAAAATATATCGTTTGAGATGCAGTCATGTTACTGACATATTTCTAAAAACAACAGTTCTGAGGTAGGAAGTATCAAACATACTTTATTGTGGGAAAACATAGATAAATTGATAAAGCTATTTATTTTACATAAAACTAAATTACATCTATCAAGTATGTTTATACCATGCTAACCTAGCATGAACAAAGCTGTTGCCTGTGGTGAGATTTATAATAGAAACATTTGTCTTTGGAAAAACTTGCCTTCCATTCCAGCTCCGAGATGTACGGTGAATGGAATGCAATAAAAAAGTAATAGGCAAGAGAGCAAGGATAGGTGAGATGGTCTACTTCAGATAAATATGAGCCTAATGAAAATAAAGGCCACCTGATATAAGAATGAAGAAAGGTTATCTTTTTTTTTGTTGCCACAAAACACCTGGAGAATACAACTAAGTGAAAACATTTCAAATGTTTTTAGACAAAAATGAACAATTTGGAAAAGAAAAAGAAAAAGAGAAAGGAAATCTTCTAAACCTGGAAGTCAGAAATCAAGTTTTATTTTTTATCCAATGATAGCTAAAAGAAAATAATTTTAAATGAAAATATATATGAATATGTTCTTACGGGAACTTGGGATGATGAAAAATGCTGTCTGTGTTGGTTGCAATGTGGTAAAACCCTTCATAAATCTTGAAGAATAAAACACTAAAACAGACAAAAAAATAATTTTGAGAAAATTATTTTGTTTCTGGGACAAATGCATAATTTGTTACTTTACAAAAGATTCAGATCAGAACTCATTCTATGTTAGATAATGTACCCATATTTGAGGCAATTATTTCCGTCCCCTCCTCTTTGCTCGTCATCTATACATATTAAATCAGTGATGGGCTCTGACAAGTAAGTGGGGAAATATGGGACTATATTGAGATAGTTTTGATTAATGGAGGAAGTAGAATAAGAAACCAGCAGAAGTGAGAGAAATAAATGTTGCTGGAATAATTCCCATGAAACTTGAAAAAGACACTACTCCAGGGGGAATTTTATGTAGGCAGACTCTCACATTGTGTAAATAGCTTTAACTCTGTTGAAAATTGACTTTGCAATTGTTGAGCAGCTTGTACATTTGTATATCATCATGAGTAACTGCTAAATGATAGACAAACCACCTTATTATGCAAAAAAAAGAGTGTTTAACCTTCTTAAGAGAGTAAGGCATCTTTAATTTGCATCTAACTAAAAAGCAAAACTGGAGTGAAAAATTTAAAACTTCAAGAACAGCTAGAATTAGTGACCACGAGCAATTTCGTTTAAATTTTGTAAGGAATACAAGGTTTCACTGAGTCCAGTGTTAAAACAGTTCTGGATTCTTATTTACTTGAAGATCAGTGGACAATGGTATAGAAGCTTAGAAGTGATTCAAAAGGGATAGGCAAGGAAGGAGAGGTGTATGAGTAGCCCTTTATGTTAGGGAGGGTTTTGACTGTTTAGAGCTTGGTGATGGTGATGACAGAGTTAAGCATTTATGGCTAAGAATAAAGGGAAAGGTCAACAAGGCAGATATTGTGGTGGGATTCTGTTACAAAACGCTCAACCAGGACGAAGAAGTAGATGAAATATTCTATAAACAGCTGGGAGAAGTCTAATAACCACTAGTTCGGGTTCTCATGGGGGACTTCAAGAGGAGTTCAAGATTCTGTGGAGTTCATTATTCTTAGGGAGGCAAGGAGGGTGCACAGCAAGCTCACTACCCTGGATTTCAGGAGAGCAGACTTCAGCCTCTTCAGGGATCTCCTCGGTAGAGTACAATGGGATGAAGCCCTGGAGGGAAGAGGGGCACAAGAAAGCTGGTTAATACTCAAGGATCACCTCCTCCAAGCTCAGGAGCAGTGCATCCCAATAAAGAGAAGTCAGGTAGGATCACCAGGAGGCCTGCATGGATGAACAAGGAGCTCCTAGACCAACTCAGACACAAAAAGAAGGCCTACAGAGGGTGGAAGCAAGGACAGGTAGCCTGGGAAGAATATAAAGAAATTGTCCAAGCAACCAGAGATCAGGTTAGGTAAGCTAAAGCCCTGATAGAGATAAATCTGGCCAGGGACATCAAGGGTGACAAGAAAAACTTCTACAGATATGTCAGTGATAAAAAGAGATCTAGGGAAAACGCAGGCCCTCTTTGGAAGGAAATGGAGGACTTGGCCTGCCGGGATATGGAGAAGGCTGAGGTAGTCAATGACTTCTTTGCCTCAGTCTTCACTGGCAAGAGCTCCAGCTGCACAGCCCAAGTCGCAGAAGGCAAAGGCAGGGACTGTGAGAATGAAGAACTGCCCACTGTAGAAGAAGATCATGTTCGAGACCGTCTAAAGAACCTGAAGGTGGACAAGTCCATGGGACCTGATGAGGTGCATCCGCGGGTCCGGAGGGAACTGGTGGATTAAGTTGCTAAACTGCTATTCATTATATTTCAGAAGTCATGGCAGTCTGGTGAAGTTCCCAATGACTGGAAAAGGGGAAACATAGCCCTCATCTTTAAAAAGGGGAAAAAAGAAGACCCAGGAAACTACAGGCCAGTCAGTCTCACCTCTGTGCCTGGCAAGATCATGGAGCAGATCCTCCTGACGACTATGCTAAGGAACACGGAAAATAAGGAGGTGATTGGTGACAGCCAACATGGCCACTAAGGGCAAATCCTGCCTGATTAATTTGGTGGCCTTCTATGATGAGGTTACAGCATTGATGGATAGGGGAAGAGCAACTGACATCATCTACCTGGACTTATCCAAAGCATGGATGGACCACTCGATGGATAAGGAATTGGCTGGATGGTGGCACTCAAAAAGTTGTGGTGAACGGTTCAATGTCCAAGTGGAGGCCAGTGATGAGTGGTGTTCCTCAGGGGTCAGTAGTGGGGCTGATGCTACTTAATGTCTTTGTTGGCGACACGGACAGTGGGATCGAGTGCACCCTCAGCAAGTTTGCAGATGACACCAAGTTGTGTGGTGTTGTGGGCACGCTGGAGGGAAGGAATGCCATCCAGAGGGACCTTGACAAGCTGAAGAGGTGGGTCTGTGAGAAGAAGTTCTCATGAAGTTCAACAAGGCCAAGTGCAAGGTCCTGCACGTGGGTCGGGGCAATTCCAAGCACAAGTACAGGCTGGGCGGAGAATGGATTGAGAGCAGCCCTGAGGAAAAGGACTTGGGAATGCTGGTGGATGAGAAGCTCAACATGAGCCAGCAATGTATGCTGGCAGCCCAGAAAGCCAACCGTATCCTGTGCTGCATCAAAAGAAGTGTGGCCAGCAGGTCGAGGGAGGTGATTCTGCCCCTCTACTCTGCTCTTGTGAGACACAACCTGGAATACTGCATGCAGCTTTGGATTCTCCAACACAAGAAGGACATGGAGCTGCTGGAGTGAGTTTGCTATCTTGGATTCCGGAAGCCAGACTTTGGTCTGTTTAGGAGCCTGGTTGACAGAGTCCATTGGGAGACAATCCTGAAGGGCAAAGGAGTCCAGGAAGGCTGGACATTCTTCAAGAAGGAAATCTTAAAGGTACAGGAGCAGACAGTCTCTGTGCTGACAGACGAGCCAGCAGGGAAGAAGACTAGCCTGGCTGAAAACTTGGCTGGAACTCCAGAAAAAAAGAAATGTTTATGACTTTTGGAAAAAGTAGCGTGCCACTCAAGAGGACTACAAGGATGTCATGAGGTTTTGCAGGGAGAAAAATAGAAGGGCCAAAGCGCAAGTAGAACTTTATCTGTCTACTGCTGTAAAAGACAATAACAAATGTTTTTATAAATACATTAGCAACAAAAGGAGGTCTAAGGAGAATCTCCAAAGGGAGGTCTAAGGAGAATCTCCATCCTTTATTGGATGCAGGGGGAAACATGATGACAAAGAATGAGGAAAAGGCTGAGATACTTAATGCCTTCTTTGCCTCAGCTTTTAATAGTAAGACCAGGTGTTCTCTAGGTACTCAACCCCCTGAGCTGGAAGAAAGGGACAGGGAGCAGAACCAAGATCCCGTAATTCAAGGGGAAATGTCTAGCGACCTGCTGCACCACTTAGACACACATAAGTCTATGGGCCAGATGGGATTCATCCAAAGGTACTGAGGGAGCTGGTGGAATTGCTCACCAAGCCACTTTCTATCATTTATCAGCAGTACTGGCTAAGCAGTGCAGTCCCAGTTGACTGGAAGTTAGCAAATGTGAGGCCTATCTACAAGAAAGGCAGGAAGAAACATCCTGGAAACTACAGGCCTGTCAGTCTGACCTCAGTGCAAGGGAGGGTTATGGAGCAGATCATCCTGAGTGCTAGGAACTGAGAAGAAATTTTCAAGAAGGAATATTTGGAATCTGGATGAATGCATTGTATCAGTCTTCCTTGCTGCTATCTATCTGCTCCGAGGATGACTGATTATCCAGTGAAGAACAGAATTTTACTGGAGAGTTTGCCAGCCCTGTTTTCAAGTGTTAGAAAATATTTCATTGTTTTCTTGGCATTCTGATGTAAGTGTGAGGCTGATGCTTCAGAAATTTCTCTGATCGCTGAAAATAACTCATTAAAGGCATTATGTTCAGGAATCTGGCTGGTTGTCACATATCTGACCTGATTGACCACCAGGTATAACGTTTCCTCACTCTCGCTGTCTGCTTTCCCCAAATGTTTAATAATTTAAACTATTAATGATTTAATTTAGGCTGGTAATGAATGAGAAACGAAAGTTTAAAGTAGCCACAAGAAAAATTAATTGAATTCAAAACAATACTCTAGGTAGAAGAAATTAGTGCCATTTTTAAGCAATTTGAAGAATGATTTAGCAAAGGATTTCCTTAGGGAAAATATTTT
Organism: Tauraco erythrolophus; assembly: GCF_009769465.1. Lineage (NCBI taxonomy): Eukaryota > Metazoa > Chordata > Aves > Musophagiformes > Musophagidae > Tauraco > Tauraco erythrolophus. Next base: position 93,434,197 of record NC_141465.1, on the reverse strand, counting down.
GTGTATGAGGGTTTTTATTTTCCTTTAAAATTAGCTTATAATTATATTATAAACAAGTCATGTCCACAAGAAGGTATGTCCTCAAGAGGAGTAAGCTCTTGCTTGCTAAGTACTCTTCTTCACGTCCTTCATGGTCTTCAAGACGTAAGACTACAAAGACAGAGTATCTTAACTTCTTTACTTTTAACTGTGAGAGAAATAGAGGATTCGGAGTTCTATTTTTTTCTTCTGAATGAGTCTTATTCTTTGTCACTTATCACGGGACTAAAGTCTGTTTTAAAACCACAGTTTGCATCTGTTGCACATGTTGTTTAGAACAAATTCCGCCTTAAATTCTGAGTCCGTAAATTTTAGATTTGTAGAAATTTTGTAAGAGCTCTGCATGAAGTATTTTTTCTAGAATACATGTAAGCTCGTAGATATAATACCTATAGTGTACAGATGGACTGAAATAAAAATTAACACTTGAAATATGCTTGCCCTCCTATCCGCAAAGTTTAATGCTGTTTGTGGTGGCTGACCACTTTAGATGGTGTACTTCAAAAAAAAAAAATCAATATCTTAGAAGTTTCTTCTACTATTTTTCCAGGTAGTTAAACATTTCAAATAAGTTGAAAGATCTGTTTATTATTATTACTTCAACTACATTAAGAAAAAAGATTACACAGATTAACTAGATGGAGAAAATTGCAGTCTTCTAGAATTTCCTTCTCAGAAGAATAACCAAAATGAAAAAAAAAAAAAATTTTTACAGTAGCATCATGGTGGACTTTAAGATTTTCACAGAGAGGTAAAAATGGAACAGAAGTAACTCACACATAAATACATAACCCATGAAAAAAGTAGAATATGAGCAGGATTATTGAGTTGGTAGCTAAACTAACAGTCTGAGTCAAAAGACAAACTTGTGTGGCTTAGGTGAAAAATGCAGTCTATAAGCTTTATTTGCAAAGGTATCTTTAAAAAAAAAAAAAAAAAAAAACCTAAACCAAAAATTTAAAAAGCAACAGAGTTTAAGCTCATTTAGAACCTGGAAGTCTTTTATGGCCTGACCTAAAATAATTTTAAATCAGTTTTACTGTTTTAGGTGGTTTTTGGATCAGTCCTCAGGGATGATAAAAATAGCAATATTGAGACACTTTAGAAGTACTACACAAAAGGTTGGAAAAATTGGAAAATCGGAATTTGAGAAACCTTTGTTGTTTTTATACAATCCATACACTATTTTCTGCACTCATAATATTTCTTGGATTTCATTTTAGGCAATATTCCCATAATTAGTATTTTGAAGGCTTTTATACTTGGTCAGGGACTGTAGAATGATCTCGGAGTGGAATCTTACTTTCCAATAGGTAGAAGAGCAGAAGTGAAGTCATTGAAAAAGATGTAACGTAAAGGACAGATTCTGCTTCTATGTTTGTGTATGTAAATTAATTCAATGAAGTCTTATCCAAAGGGCAAACCTGGCTCCAAGCATTGTAAATTTGATTATCTCAGAGTCTATTTCTTTAGAGAAGAACCAATAACTGCTTTTTTTCTACAGACAGGAATTTTTAGGTATATGAATCTTCTTAGAAGTTCCCATATCCATGCTGACGTGTCTATTCCTACAAAGTAGGTCACCATTTACAGAGAAAGTCACTAAGCAGACTTTATTCTTAGAAAAAGTTTTCTATAGGAGTGCAGTAAAGTCTTTAAAAATGAATAAACCACAGAAACATGTGCAATCTTTGGCCACCAGAGCTACCTTTATGTCCCTAGAAGCCCTCTACAATGATTTCTATCAAATATAGTGACACTTCAGATTAATTGCAGGATTCTCCCCTGCTGAACTCAGTCAACAAGCCTCTTATGACTCAAGCAGATGTTTCTGCACTCTAGGCAAACTGCAGCATCTTTGTATTCCCCTTGCTCCTCCACCTCCATCACCTGTGACAAAGGCTTTTACCAGAGACATCACAGGAATTTTACTCAAGAGAGACAAGATGCTAGCCCACCAGCATTGCCACAGAGTAGCCTAAGTTTCCATCATCCAGCACTCAGGGTAATCTAAGGAATGGAATATTATGAAAAATATGGGTTAGCTTCATTAGTATAACTATGCTGATAGTTACTGTATTTACAGGATACCATGTTCCTTGAAAAGTTCCCCAGAAAAATGTATTTGTCTGAGCTTATTTCACTAAAGATTGTCATAAAGTTAGTGGGTAAATTGATTTTCTGCATCCTGAATAGAGTTAAGCAGAGGCAGAGTGGACAGTGTCAGGTATTAGACAGCAGTAAGACAAAACATTATAAGGGACAAAGCAGTGCAGCAAGTCTCCCCTTGGATTCTCTTGTGGCCCTCAGGTACCCTGAGGAGTCTCCTGTGGGTGGAAAATCAGATAGCTTTCCTGCAGATGCCGAAGCTTATAAGTACCATACTCCCAGTCGGAGACTCAGCACTAGGAACTGCAGCCAGTGTCTGCAGCTGGATCTGTACGCACAACATCTGCTGTCCTTTTGATCTCCCTCTCCAAGCATTAGTAGTCTCCTAACCCCCACACACATACTTTTATGGTGTCCTTTTATCCTTCAGTTCCTGCTTTTCTCGGAGAGACGGAGAAGTTATGACTGATAGTCTGCTTTTGCTACATCTCCATTGCTATTTCAAAATACTTAATCATCCAAATAAAATTGGATTAACAAGAACTGCAGACTTCTGTGCAATTATGCATAGGATAATCAGAACTGCACTGGACTGGGACATTTCTTCCAGAATGTGTCACTTTTTTTAATGACATTCCGTTTCCATTTTCACATATTTTTTCTGCCTCCCTCCCCTGCCTCCAAATATAGCATTTTTTGCAGGAAGACTTGGAACAGTGTTTTGTTTGTGAAATATTTTGTCCATTTGCAGGATTTGTAGAGATTTTGTATAGTTTTAATTATTTTCCTTTCTTGTGAAGTATGTGAAGCTGATCCAATCTGCATTCCTCTTCATTTTTTTCTAATATAGGGATCAATTTTTAGTCGCACTCCAGCTTTCACGTAATATCTTCTCCACTTTCAAATCTCATTTCAGAAACTATAAAGCTTTCCAAATTCCTTGTCTCATTGCCTCTTTCTGTATGACACAAGAATCAAGGCTTTGGCTTTTCGGTTGGATGTCTTTGGCATCCATGCTGCCCATGGATCGATAGCTTATGGCCATTGTGATCATTGAAGTAACATTCACTTACTTCCAGTCCGTCTTGTCTGGAACAACAATGCGATAGGAGGATGCAGAGACTGGCACCACCTCCACTTTCCTGGCTGGAGGACAAATGGCTGAGTGCTTTGGAGAAAGGCATAAATGAACTGCACCTCTGAAGCTTGCAACATATTGAGAAGTTCTAGGAAAGGGCATCTATTTATTTTTGCTATACCTATGATCAGGAAAGTTTTAGGTGTTTCAAGAAATACTGGATTCTTTTGAAATTTCGATTTTCAAATTTTAACAAATATCTTTCATTAAAAATTGTGATATCACTCAAAGCTGCAGTTTAAAAAAACAAATAAAAAAAAAAAAAGCAGAAACATTCTTTGTCAAACTATCAGTTCCAGAGTGTAGAGAAACTGATTTATCAAACAAACTGTCATGGTAACCTAAAATATATTTAAATTTAAACAATCTATTTTTTTTGAACTTCAGAGAAAAAGCTGGGCTATTCAGAATTAAATCTTCCCAGAAATTGAAAACAAGTAAAATTAGTCTAAGACAGGCATCTGACACAGATGATGACAATACGAATGGTTAATTATGTCAGTTAAAACCTACTGAAAATAGGATCTTATAATGGGAGCATCACACAACTTTAATCAAAGACAAGTGAACCATTCTTTTTAAAGAAGGATTATTAGTTATTTCTGTAAGTATTAAAAGTAGAAATTTTGGATACAATAAAATATTTTAGGAAAAAAATCTACTGTTTCTTCAATTCAGATTATTCCATTGAAACATTCTTTCGTACATTCTTTGAGAGCTCTGCTGTGGCCATTGACAATGATACGACCCTTATGATCAGAATAAGTAACCTTTTCTCTTTCATACACACTTCTCAAGTCAAATCTTTCATTTGATTCAAAATCCTAGGAGATATTTGCATTATAGAAAAAAATAATATATTCATGTTCATTATTGCTCCTATACAAATATTTCTAGATAGAACATACATTAATATAAGTGTGTTCTTTTTATTATCATTTTAAAAAACGCATTTGAAAACTTTGTATTTCAAAGTAATTTCCTGTGTCTAGGAAATATTATTCTTGTACATCTCTTGAGAAATGGATGCAATCTGTCTCTTGTTTCACGTTTGCAACCTCTGAATATATATGTGAGATTAAAAATATGTTATATCTCCAGAACTTTATACCCAAGGATCATTGATAATGAATTTGTCAAATTTACAGTGAAAATATCACAATTGCAGTGTCTTTGTAAGCACTTCAGTTTCTTTATAGAGCCTTATCTAAGGGATTTGAAGAAGTATCATTTTGTTCTTGTTAAGGTTAAATTTTTCCAACACGTTAGCAGCAGCAAGGCTGTTTACACACCATAGTTCTCACTAGGGTCTTTCAGTCACAGATAATGTCTTCCTGCTTTCTTATTACACTCCATGGTGCTGCTCTGGCTGAATCAGTGTCACCCACTAGATATGGCCAAAATGTCAGCAACTGTGATGAAGAGGAAGAAAAAGAAATAACTTGCCATACAAAGCATTATGCTGTCACGTTTTATAAAGCCGATGTTGTCAGTCAATGTCCATCAGCCTTGCTAGTGGAAAGCACAGACTTTACTATTGATTTATTTAACTGAAGTTGAGATAAAATGCAGTTACATGGTGCAATGATTGCAGGATGTTCACAGGATTTCACATAATGTGTTGCAAGAAAGGAAAAGCATGCAACTGAATGGATGGGTCACAGCTTTGGAATCAGTGACTGGCAGACTAACATACAAGACCACATATGTATTAGACATCTGGGCAAAATGTTCTGTGTTATTGATATCTGAGATGAAATATCTGTAAAACATGTACAAGGGAGTAAGTTCTTCTTTTTCATTCCGTTATCAGGTGTCAATACGGATCAAGAAACTAATCAGCTCAGCATTTGCTATGTGATTCTCAAAGAAATAATACTTTTTAATATAATTGCCTTCCAAAAAAATGATGCTTATTTTAAAAAGACCACAATATAATATTATAAATGACACAAAGACCCATCTATTAGGCTATTTAGGTGACTGACTTTATGAATCTGGTTTTATCACTTTTTCCCTTGCAATTTTTTATTACATTTGATCCACTCTATGAACGCCTGTGATAAGAATTAAAAAAGGTGGGTTTTTTTTAACTACAAGCAATTAACAAGTTCTCTTTTCCACCTTCAGCATGTACTAGTGTTTTTATTTTTGTATATGTATATCTACATATGTGATTATGTGTCTGCACTGTATAAATATTACTAAAACAGTAATAGTGTTGCATCAAATTCACTTCTTTTAAATAATATTTTGTCTCGAAAATCTTATTGATTTGTAGATTTATTGAAATAAGTGTCTCTTAAATCTTGAAATTTGTAGTTCTTGTGGACTAATATAGTAATCAGAAATATTTATGTTAGCTTAGTTCTCTCATTTTATACCAGAATTGCTTTAAAAAACCTTGGTGTATTAGTCTTAGATATCAGTGTGTCAAAGCGTTTTTTTTTGACAGGGAAAAAGGTGCTGACTTTTCCTGCTAGGAGGTTGGTTGCAGAGTATTCCTTAATTCAGACCTTTCTTTTCTCACTTTATTGTTGGCAGCACCTCAGATCCAATGATAATGCCAAACTGCTCTCATCTCCATATCTGAAACAACTATTTTTGTCTTCAGTGAAGGGCATCAGCCAGTATTTGTTTTCCACTTATAATTGCAGGGGGTTCAGTGGAACATACAAAGGCCAAAAGGGAGTTTTAAATAGACAGAGATATAGACATAGACATGCATATAGCTACAAATATAGATGGTACCCATACACACATACTCATACATGTATTTCTATATGTATTTCTATGTCTCTATATAGTCATACGTATATTTATACGTATATCTAGAATGAAGGTCTAGCGTTATTGTATAAAACCAATGCAATATATTAGACTATGTAAGAATAAATTAAGAAACACTTTGAAAGTAAGTAAGTCAACTGGACAAAACATTTTAGAAGTATAAAAACACTGCTGTCTTTCAAAATTACAATTTTCATTCTCTTTCCTCAAAAAATTTTAGGAGTCATTTGTCTTAAAGTAGTAAGCTGAAGAAACTCTTCATGTTTTGTTCTGTAATCTTGATAAAGAATGGTGAATTTTGTTCATCAGGAAGCAAATGAGTATATAATAATTCAGATGATAATAGTTTTATTCATATATAATAAAATTCATAGAGCTGTTGCCCAGTATTATCCTGCATTGACTCAATGTGTTTCTACAAAGCACAAATGACATGACTGACTCTTCATAAATTGTTTAACTGTCAGACACTTCACTAAAATGTCCCACATCCAGACGGCTCTAGTATCTGGAAAACATACATGGAATAACATAGGAAACAAACTGTTCTGGTAGAGACAAGAAAAAGATACTATGATGAGAAAGAATAAAAAGATGGAGACAAGTAGGTTGCTTGTGGGAGATGTAACAGAGAATCCCCTTCTGACAGTAAAAGTTTGTACAGAAATGTATTCTCTTTCCTGTGCAGTTTGTCGATTTCTTTTGCATTCTTCGTAGTGAAAAGCTCTTAAATATTAGAGAAGAATGAAAACAAGAGAATTTCCCAGATAAAGCAATCAAGTACAACTCCTGGTCATAGAGTGAAGGCTGATCATAGGCAACAACTTTCAGAAGAATGTCTTTAAAAGTCACAGAGGAGGAAATGAGATCTTTGTACATGAGTTAAGTAACAAATTTAAGATGACCTTTAAAAACAAGAAGAGTTAAACACTGCATGGCTTAACAATGATCATTCAAATGACCTTGATTATGACTCTGGGCCATAGAGAGGTGCTCCAAATGCATCATTTAGCTTAGGATGTCCCTAAGCTGATGGTTACTGAAAGCTGCAAGAGTAGAAGGAACAAAGGCCCTTTTTCTTACATTCTTTCCTCGAGCATCCGCAACTGGTCACTGCTGGAGACAGGATACTGCACTAAAAGAACATTTATTCTTCTACATAAGGATATTCTTATCTTGTGACACAACCCATCCTTCTTTTTATTCAGACCTACATTTTAAAGTCCAATCTCTTTGAATGAAAGAATTTTCCTGAATAATTATATGGGCTAGATAAAGACTGTTTCCTGGTATGCTTTGGGAAGCCTTGTTAATTAACATAAATATTTCAGAAAACAATGCTAAGCAAGATTTTATTTTCATATTTACCAGTGGAATATAGCAACAGTAACCTAAACAATTTTTCTTTCATGCATATATAGTAATTTTGTCAGTGCTTAATTTTATATTTTACCTCTAAACAACTCTACTCTCACCTCTGCAGTTAATAGTTAAGGATATGTTTGGCTTCACAACAAAATAGCTGTATAAATTTTTCATGATTCACTGTGTGTTTGAGACCACTTATGTAGAGTGACCAGTGTAAAAGCAGTTTGAATTGCTTTAGTTAGCAATATTCCTTAGCTTTTTACAGGCACTGACTCTATTGCTGGTGCTGTTATTTTCTGTGGCAGCAGAGAGATATTAGTAAATATCCAATTTGTTGGTCTAACTTGCATTCATTATAAACTTTCTGCACTTTTAGCACAGCAATACTTTGAGCATAATAGATGCTCATAATTTATTTATTTTAAATTTCTTAGCAAATTTATTTTCTATTTGGTCAGGTTTTCATCGTCTTTGTTCTACATCCATTATCAAATCAGACCTGTCACATGAACCACTCATCTTTGTGGAATGTCAGGATTCTTCACATATTCAGTAAAAACACAGTAAAATAAAATTAAAACAAACAAACAAATAAAAAAACAACCAAAATCAAACCTCCCTTCTTTCATTTTGACAGATTTTTGGCAATGTATTTTTGATGATGTTTTTTACAGCATGTTTTGATACAACACTGACACATAACTTTTTGTCATTCTTTTTGGTTTTTGCTTGCTTCCCCATGTCATATATTTATAAATAAAAGAATCTTGTGCCTTATCAGTGTATGTTGAAAATAGGAGAGAAATAAAGATTGGTAAAACAAGTATCGACATTAGAAAATATAAAGAAGGTGTAAATGCACAAGAAGATGCAAAGACTTCAACCACCCTGACATCTGTTGGAGAGATAATACGGCAGGGCACAGGCGGTCCAGGAGGTTCCTGGAATGCATGGATGACAACTTCCTCCTGCAGGTGATAGAGGAGCCGACAAGGAGGGGTGCCATGCTCGACCTTGTGCTCACCAACAGGGAGGGACTGGTGGGCAATGTGAAACTTAAGGATAGCCTTGGCTGCAGTGACCACGACACGGTGGAGTTCAAGATCCACGGGGCAACAAGGAAACTGTACAGCAAACTCTGTGCCCTAGACTTCAAGAAGGCAGACTTCGGCCTCTTCAAGGACCTGATGGGCAAAGTGCCGTGGGAGGCAGCCCTGGAGGGACGAGGGGCCCAGGAAAGTTGGTCCACATTCAAGGAGCACCTCCTCCAAGCTCAGATGTTCTTCATCCCGATGAAGAACAAGTCAGGCAAAAAGACCAGGAAGCCCGCGTGGATGAGCAAGGAGCTCCTGGACCAACTGAAAATGAAGAGGTTAGCCTATAGAGGGTGGAAGCGGAGACAGATAGCCTGGGAGGAATACAGAGAAGCTGTACGAGTGACCAGGGATCAGGTGAGGAAGGCTAAAGCCCTGAAGGAATTAAATTTGGCAAGGGATATAAAAAGCAATAAGAAAAGCTTCTATAGGTATGTAGGGGACAAAAGGAAGTCCAAGGAGAACGTAGGCCCCCTCCGGAAGGATACTGGTGCTCTGGTTACCCGGGACATAGAGAAGGCTGAGGTACTCAATGACTTTTTTGCCTCAGTTTTCACTGATAAAGCCTCTTGTCTTACCGTCCAAGCTGTGGAAAGAACTAGCAGGGACTGTGAGGATGAACCACCGCCCACTGTACTTGAAGAGCAGGTTCGAGAACATCTGAGGAACTTGAAGGTGCACAAGTCCATGGGACCTGATGAGATCCATCCGCGGGTCCTGAAGGAACTGGCGGATGAAGTTGCCAAGCCACTGGCCATTGTATTTGAGAAGTCGTGGCGGTCTGGCGAGGTCCCCGATGACTGGAAGAGAGGGAACATAACCCCCATTTTTAAAAAGGGGAACAAGGAGGACCCGGGCAATTACAGGCCGGTCAGCCTCACCTCTGTGCCTGGCAAGGTCATGGAGCAGATTCTCCTGGGAACCATGCTAAGGCACATGGAGAGCAAGGAGGTGGTGGGTGACAGACAACATGGCTTCACCAAAGGCAGATCGTGCCTGACCAACTTGGTGGCCTTTTATGATGGGGTGACAGCATTGGTGGACAAGGGTCGACCAATGGATATCATCTACCTGGACTTGTGCAAAGCTTTTGACACTGTCCCGCACGACATTCTTCTCTCTAAACTAGAGAGGCATGGGTTTGATGGATGGACCACTCGGTGGATAAGGAATTGGCTCAATGGCCGCACTCAGAGAGTAGTGGTCAACGGCTCGATGTCCAAGTGGAGACCAGTCACGAGTGGCGTCCCTCAGGGGTCCGTGTTGGGCCCGGCCCTCTTCAACATCTTTGTCGGTGACGTGGACAGTGGCATGGAGTGCACCCTCAGCAAGTTCGCCGATGACACCAAGCTGTGTGGTGCCGTCGACACGCTGGAAGGGAGGGATGCCATCCAGAGGGACCTCGACAGGCTGGAGAGGTGGGCCCGTACCAACCTCATGAAGTTTAACCAGGCCAAGAGCAAGGTCCTACATCTGGGTCGTGGCAATCCCAGGCACAAATACAGACTGGGTGGTGAATGGATCAAGAGCAGCCCTGAGGAGAAGGACTTGGGAGTACTGGTGGACGAGAAGCTCAATATGAGCCGGCAATGTGCTCTTGCGGCCCAGAAGGCCAATCGCATCCTGGGCTGCATCAAGAGGAGCGTGGCCAGCAGGTCGAGAGAGGTGATTCTTCCCCTCTACTCTGCCCTTGTGAGACCTCACCTGGAGTACTGCGTCCAGTTCTGGAGCCCCCAACATAAGAAGGACATGGACCAGTTGGAGAGGGTCCAGAGGAGGGCCACGAAGATGATAAGAGGGCTGGAGCACCTTTCCTATGAGGACAAGCTGAAAGAGTTGGGGCTCTTCAGCCTGGAGAAGAGGAGGCTCTGGGGTGACCTTATAGCAGTCTTCCAGTACCTCAAGGGGGCCTACAGGAAAGATGGGGAGAGGCTGTACAGGAGGGCCTGTTGTGATAGGACAAGGGGTAATGATTTTAAAATAGAGGGAGGTAGATTCAAGTTGGATATTAGGAAAAAGTTTTTTACCATGAGAGTTGTAGAACACTGGAACAGGTTGCCCAGAGGGGTGGTGGATGCTCCATCCCTGGAGACGTTCAAGGCCAGGTTGGATGAGGCCCTGAGCAACCTGATCTAGTTGGAGATATCCCTGTTCCTTGCAGGGGGGTTGGACTAGATGACCTTTGAAGGTCCCTTCCAGCCCTAACCATTCTATGATTCTATGACATCAGATGCTTGATTCAAAATATAGTAAATGAAGAGGTGAGAACAATGGTAGGCTACAAGCAGAGTTGAAGGAAGCAGAAAAGAATCAAATAAAAAACATGCAGTTGTGGAAAAAAAAAAAAAAATTATAAAATAATCAAAATAATCATAAATAAAAGCCCCAAACATATAAGAAATGAAAAAAGAAACCTCATATAAATAATATGGAAAATATGGAGATAACAAAGAATAGAACAATAATAGTGTGTTTTATACTGACTTCTATTTGCTGTAAAATGCTTCTTACATTCTGTTACATTTTCTGTTACTTCACTGTCTTCTGTTAATTTTTGTTGTCCTGTTTGCTTTTTTAACATCTTCTGAAGATACAATGTTATATGATTGCATTAATTATTACTCATGTTAGGTCAAATTTCATCTTATATTATTTCTGTATTAATTTCAAGTAAGCACTATCAAATTATGAAAGATTTTACCTGCCCTTAGTATTTGTTTTTTTCCATCCAAATAAAATGTACACTCCTAGAAAAAAATGTTTGCTTCACATATTTTCCCAATACTCATCAAATAATTTATAATAGTCTGTGATCTACTATTTAACCATCTCTGAGCTGCAGTACATTAATTGAATTAGATCTCCAATGGACTAAGAGTTATTCTACAAGCAGTGCAGATACTACAATTTTGTGTCTCTTTAATAACATACATTATATATTGTGTATTACATATTGCCTTTTAATATAATGTGATGTATTACACTGAAAAACAATACCTTTTATACTCTGTGCAGTTTTGATCCCTCCTTCTCAACAAGAGTGTAGTAGAGCAAGAAAAGATTCAGAGAAGGGTGTGAAGATGATCAGATGTGTGGAATGGGTTTCTTAACTGACCTTCAAAGTTGTGGCTCTTTTTTCTGAAAAATAGGGAACTGAAGAGACTATGACAGACATCGACAAAATCATTAGTGGTATGGAAAGGTGGAGAGAAATCAGCTGTGTTCTCTTGATTTCTACAGTAGAATCAGGGACTATCAGTTGAAATCAGCATTTGACAGCTACAACTTTTTATTTTTTTAAAGAAGATGTTTCTTCTAATAGTGTAAGGGAAAGTGACAAAGGCTAAAAAAAGTTGTGGATGTCAAAGCTGAAATGGATACAAGTGAAAGTTGGACAAGTTCATATATGAGAAATTCTCTGAAAGTTACTGATTTCACAGAAGGCATCTCTTTCTCATGCAATTTGTCAGTAGAAATTGTTGAAAATTAAAGGAATAGTCAAATGAACTATCATATATTTGACCTATTCTTCTCATTTTCTATAGTTATCTACTTTGAGCTGCTTCTGGGGGAAGCAGAAAAAAGATATTGGTTTGGATGAACTTTTAAAAATTGTCAGTGCAATGCCTTCTATGTTCTTGTTGTTACTGGGCTTTGTGTAGATTGGATATTTACATCCACTAAATCCCACTCCCAGACTTATAGCTCCAGCAATAACTCAATGTTCCCCCATCCCTATAAAATTTAAAAAGAAACTGGATCACTCCAACTTCCCTGGGCTAATCTCTGTTGTATCCCATATTTTCTTTCCCTCTTCCATTGTTTTGACTCCTAGCTGTATATGCTGTAGCAGCATCAATGTTATATATGTCTGTGTAATATGGTATCAGCTTGCCAAGAGACTAATTTTTGTCCTAGAAAGCACTTCAAATGTCTGTCACTAAACAAATAAATTAATAACATCTGTTTTAATTGTTAGACATATTTTGCCCTTTGAATGAGGCTATTAAAGGACTCTCTAATGTATCCTGAGAATTTTTATTTTGATCTTTTGACTGAAACTTATGTCTTTCCATATAAAAACTCCATGTGGACAAAAAGCATTTTCTGAAAGAAAAAGCCTTTTTGAAACTACGTCAATCTGCTCAGTTCCTATGGTAGTCAGATGTAGTGCAGTGTTGGCTGCAGTCTGGCAGCACAGAAGCTGTACATAGCACAAGACAGGATGGAAGCCCCTCAGACTGACAGCCTATGCTTCAGCTCATGGTAAATTGTGCTTCAAAACAGGAGCAGGAGAAAAATAAATAGCACTTTTAAAAATACCAGCATATTTGACTTAGTGTAATTGACTGGGTGTTACACAAGACAAAAAAATATGTGTGTATATGCTCATCTCATCAATGTTTAAATCGTTCTTAGGTGTTTTGTCACAATCCACAGGACTAGTTTTATTTTAACGTGTTTATATCTTCTATACATTGTGTCCAGTTTTATTAGTAAAAGTCTAAAGCGCACTTATGTATGTATAACTTTTCAAATTTCTGGCTTCAGTCATTTGTGTACTGTTAAGAAACACAAGACATATACACACATAACTATACAAAAAGATATAAAGCATTCTCGTGAGACCCCACCTGAAATACTGTGTTCAGCTCTGGAGTCCCCAGCACAAGAAGGACATGGAGCTACTGGAACGAGTCCAGAGGAGGGCCACGAAGATGATCAGAGGGCTGGAGCACCTCTGCTATCAAGATAGGCTGAGAGAGTTGGGGCTGTTCAGCTGGGAGAAGAGGAGGCTCCAGGGTGATCTTATAGCAGCTTTCCAGTACCTAAAGGGGGCCTACAGGAAAGCTAGAGAGGGACTTTTTACAAGGGTGTGTAGTGATAGGACAAGGGGCAACGGATTTAAACTGAAAGAGGGCAGATTTAGGTTAGATATAAGAAAGAAATTGTTTACATTGAGGGTGGTGAGGTACTGGAACAGGTTGCCCAGAGAAGTTGTGGATGCCCCATCCCTGGCAGTGTTCAAGGCCAAGTTGGATGAGGCTTTGGGCAACCTGGTTTAGTGGAGGATTTCCCTGTCCATGGCAGGGGGGTTGGAACTAGATGATCTTTGAGGTCCCTTCCAACCCTAACCATTCTATGATTCTATGATTTTACAATGAGATTACCTTATTTTTTCTACTGCCCTGACTCTGAAAAGATTAAAGTTATTTTGCTCAAATTTTAAACCAGAAAAATGCAACCTTATTTTGAAAAAAAAAACTACACTGGAAAAAATATAAAGAGGTATTTAGGAAGCTGTGAATGTGCATGGATTGGAAAGCTGATATCCAATAATAATTCAGTTTTAAATTTAATCATCACTGCTGGCAGGTGAACATCCTATGCATACATGTGTGCATATTACACACCTACCATAGTTCTTCCCAGAAGTCCTCCTAAAGTCCACAAAGTCTTTCTGCTTATTTAGCTAGAAGATACATCACACTAAATGAAAATATTTTATGAGATCAAGATTAAATAAGGGACAGACTGATGATGGTTTTTAGTGCAGTTTGAAAATATGGATATAGATTACTGAAAGAAAGCCCAATTTTCAGACATTCTCACAGTTTCCACATAGCTGCATAGGATGGGATTCTTTCCACCTAACTCTGCTTGACTGCAGTGTAAACATTTACATCTAAGCAAATCACACCAGACACCCTGTTCAACTTAAATACTTATTTCTGGGGTGAAATTCTTAGCATCCTGAAGCAGTCTAAAACAATCCAACTGTACGCTTAAAGGTATCCTGTGTCCATTGTGCATGGAAGGAGCCTGTTTTGAGTAGCTCATAGATGTCTGTGCTATGAACATTTAATTAAGGTGATATTAATCCAAATACTACGACATGGGACCAGAGGTACAATATCCCTGTGTGCTCACTAGCTCAAAGCGAGAACAAGAAGGATCTATCAGTTCCAATATCTGTTGGATATCTGACCCTCACTTACACGCTGGAAGAAAAGTTGTAGGATTCTGAGCAGTTTTGGAAATTCAGTCTTTCCAGCAAATAAATGAGATTTTTCAGCAGTCCTGTTTTCATGATTTATCTTATCTGATGTAAATAATTTACAGTAATATATGTGAGAACAGCAGGTCTGAGTAGGCTGGTGTGAGATTTGGGTCTAAATGAGGGCTGTCTTTTCTAATGAGGGGCAGTTGAGAGCTACCGTATGCTCCTAACTTTCAAATTTGTAGAGCCATCTGTTAAACAAGTTATTTTTTCTTCTTTTCCTTTATCTTTTTTTTTTTTATAGTTACATTTAATTATTAAGCAATGATCCTACTTCTATGTTCTTTACCTGGAGTTTTCAAAGCTTTTATAATAAGATTCATCAGGTTTCAACAAAGATACAGATCTCCTTGGAAAAAGTGAAGATCATCAACTTCTCTCCCTAATAGTTTTGTTCATTAGCTATTATCTATGGTCTTTCACATCACAGAAACTGTGAAAACCTGCAGATCCCAGCTGAACTAGAAGCCATGCTATTCATATATTTATGTTTGAAGCCTATTAAAAGCCCCAAACATTTATTTTCATGACAAAAAGTGTCAGGTCTCAGAGAGGGGTAAAGAGCATCCACGGAGGAAATCTGTATTTACAAAACTCACAGCTCTATCCATCTTGAAATCTAATTCCTTCTACACAATAAAAGTCTGTGTTACTATTAAAAAAAAAAAAAAAAACAACAATCAAACAAACAAAAAAGCCACCACCAAAAACTAAAAACCAAACCAAAACAAAAGAAAAACAAACCCCACAATCAAAATCAACACACTTAGAGTAACTAATATTAATTTTATAAATTGAATTGATTTATTCCAGAATTTGATGTATTTTACTTTAATTTTTACAACAATTTAGTGGTTTGGATTATTTTAGGAATGTGTAACTGTTTAGAAACTTTAACTTTTGACCATCAGTGGAGTTGTAGCTTGTCTTGGACATGTTAACAACTTCATCTTTTCCATGTGTGCACATATTTATTACATGCAAGTAGGTTATAAAAAAATTGGATTGTAACTATTTCATGCAGCTTTACTTATGTTCCTCTCTTCAATTATCTTTTTCTAGTTCAAAAGACTTAAAAACTTTTTTTATTATTATTTTATCATCTTTCTCCCCTCATTCAATGACTACAGTTGCATGTTAAGCCTGAACTGTTACAATTCTTCTCCTTACCTTGCTCATACTCTGCCTTTCTTTGTCTGTTCTGCCCCAGGTGGACTGTTTTTCTGTCAAATAAGCTCAAGTTCTTCACACCCTCTGCTGAACATATTCAGCTCAGTAATCTAGCAGAAAAATATTTCTTTCTTCTCTTTTTTATTTTTTTTCCCCATTGACTGAGCAGCTTTTCTAGTGTTTTAATTAGTTGACTCAGTTCAGTGAAAGTACAAAGGATTTTCAGAGCCAACTTGAGGAAGATACTGGGAATGTACACCCAGGTGCAGAGGAAAAAAAAAGAGGAAAAGAATCTCTCTACCTTTCAGAAGGAGGCTCAAAAAGCAGCTTGGTATTTCATTTTTCAGCTGTCCACAGCACAGCAACTTTTCTCCACCTGATATTCAGTTTAAATGGAAAGTCTTCAGCTGTATTTGCTTAAGAGAAATCAATAACCAATTAGTAGCACTTATAGGTTAAGAATGTAGAAGGTTGTCTGTACAACATTAACTGCTAATTGTGAGGTAAGCACGGTGAGCTGTGGATTTACAGACCTATACAAATTTTCAGTTGCTGAAGTTTTTTCTGTGCCATCTCTAGTTGGTGTACGTGGCTACAGAAAACTAGATTGCTAGTTCAGTCTCATCTCTGTGCCTGGTAAAATCATGAAACAGGTCATCCTGGAAAATATGTCAAGGTATATGGATGACAGGGTGGTAATTAGAGACAACCAACATAGCTTCACCATGGGCAAATCATGCCTGACTACTCTGGTGGCCATCCATGATGGAGTGACTGCACCAGTGGACAAGGGAAGAGTTATGATGTAATCTATTTTGATTTCTGTGAGGCTTTTAGCAAGGTCCCCCACAACATTCTTGTGACTAAACCAGAGAAACATGGGTTCGATGGATGGACTGTTTAATGGATAGGGAATTGACCAGACGACTGAACCTGAAGAGTTGCAGTCAATGGCTCTATGTTGAAATGGAGACCACTAACGAGTGCCATTCCTCAGGATTACATATTGAGACAAGTATTTTTCAATATATTACTAATGACATAATGCAGATGACATGAAGCTCAGTGGTGCAGTTGATTTGCTAGAAGGAAGGGATGCTATCCAGAGAGACCTTGATAGGCTTGAGTGAGCATATGTGAACCTCATGAGACTCAACAAGGGCAAAGTCCTGCATCTGGGTTGGGGCAATCCCCAGTGTGATAGTTTGATGGGGGGGGTGTTCTGGTGGCAGGGGAGGGGATTTGCTCCCTGTGCCACCAGATCTGAGTCCCATCCGCCCCCGGGGGAGGTTGAGCCAAATTGGCACCTCTGCGAATTGCCTTATTTAAGTTGGGACAAAGGGGCGGGAAAGGGCTTTTTGCTCAGGAGCGAGGAGAGAGAGAGCAGGAGGGCGCTGCCCTCGCTCCCGGCTCCCGGACGAGCGGCCGCTCAGGCCCGGGCCGGCTCCATGTGCTCAAGATGGCGCCAGGGGAGCCGCATGGGGGACTCGGTAAGCACCCCACTCCCGGGGTGCCCGCCGGGCCGAGCTCCCCCAGAGAGACTTAAGATCTAAGAGAAAACAACCACAACGACCAGGTCAGTCAAGATGGAGCAGGAGGAGGTGTACTGGAGCTGAGGTTTCCCTTGCAATCGGTGTGAGATGGCAGGCGACCCCCCTGCAGCCAAGGTGTACTCGGCGGAGCAGAGACCCACTCGTGGCCCGTGGAGAAACCCACGTCGGGAAGGAGATGCCTGAGCCCAGGAGAGGTCGTGGAGCAGGGGATGCGCGACCAGGTACTGTTAATAATGGGCATGGAATGCACGACGAGGTCGTGGAGGCATCTGGAATCCGTGGGACGGCCCACGCCGACGGGAGTGGCAGCAGCTCCCTAAGAGGCCGAGACTGGTAAAGCCTGAACTGGTACAATCCATGGGGAAGGATTGCAATCCTGCGGGCAGGACTCACGTTGGAAAAAGTTTGGGGACTTTTTTCTTCATGAGTAGGGGATCCACCGAAGCAAGGGAAAAATGGTGTAAAGACTCCTCCTCCTTTAAGAAAGGAGCGGCAGTTAACAACATGGATGAACTGACCTGCACTCCCCCATTCCCTGTCCCCCTGCGCCGCTGGGGGGGAGGTAGAGCCAGGAACGGAAGAAAATAGGGGGGTGGGGAGGTTGTTGTTTTAAGATCTGGCCTTGTTTTCTCTTTTCTCCTCTCAAGTAACCGGTTTCGTTCCCTTGTGTCTCCTGTTTAGTAACTGTT
Source organism: Tauraco erythrolophus (assembly GCF_009769465.1). Taxonomy (NCBI): domain Eukaryota; kingdom Metazoa; phylum Chordata; class Aves; order Musophagiformes; family Musophagidae; genus Tauraco; species Tauraco erythrolophus. The sequence continues at coordinate 93,416,186 of NC_141465.1, read as the reverse complement.
AATAAATTGTTTTGTTTTATGAAGAAAGCCTGAGTCATGTTTTGCCCGGGACCATGTTTGGTGGGTGCTCCCTTTCGGTTCTTGTCTCGACCCTCAGTCCAAACACCACGACACCCAGTTAACCAATACTGACTGCGGGATGAATGGGTTGAGAGCAGCCTTGTGGAGAAGGACTTGGGATACTGATGGATGAAAAATTAAATATGAGCAGGCACTTTGTGATAGTTTGATGTGTGGGGGGGTGTTCTGGTGGCAGGGGAGGGGATTTGCTCACTGTGCCACCAGATCTGAGTCCCATCCCCCCCGGGGGAGGTTGAGCCAAGGCGGCGCCTCTGCGAATTGCCCTATTTAAGTTGGGACAAAGGGGGCGGGAAAGGGCTTTTTGCTCAGGAGCGAGGAGAGAGCAGGAGGGCGCTTCCCTTGCTCCCGGCTCCCGGCCGAGCGGCCGCTCGGGCCTGGGCCGGCGCCATGTGCTCAAGATGGCGCCGGGGAGCCGCATGGGGGACTTGGTAAGCGCCCCGCTCCCGGGGTGCCCGCCGGGCCGAGCTCCCCCAGAGAGGATTAATATCTAAGAGAAGACAACCACAACGACCGGGTCAGCAAAGATGGAGCAGGAGGAGGTGTGCTGGAGCTGAGGCTTCCCTTTCAAATCGGTGTGAGATGGCAGGCGGCCCCCCCTGCAGCCAGGGTGTACTCGGCGGAGCAGAGACCCACTCGTGGCCCGTGGAGAAACCCACGTCGGGAAGGAGATGCCTGAGCCCAGGAGAGGTCGTGGAGCAGGGGATGCGCGACCAGGTACTGTTGATAATGGGGCATGGAATGCACGACGAGGTCGTGGAGGTATCTGGAGACCGTGGGACGACCCACGCCGACGCGAGTGGCAGCAGCTCCCTAAGAGGCCGAGACTGGTAAAGCCCGAACTGGTGCGATCCATGGGGAAGGATTGCAATCCTGCGGGCAGGACTTGCTTTGGAAAAGTTTGGGGACTTTTTCTTTGTGAGTAGGGGATCCACCGAAGCAAGGGAAAAAATGGTGTAAAGACTCCTCCTCCTTTAAGAAAGGAGCGGCGGTGAACAACATGGATGAACTGACCTGTACTCCCCCATTCCCTGTCTCCCTGCGCCGCTGGGGGGAAGACAGAGCCAGGAACGAGAGGAAAATAGGGGGTGGGGAGGTGTTGTTTTAAGATCGGGCCTTGTTTTCTCTTCTTCCTCTCAAGTAACCGGTTTTCTTGTTCCCTTGTGTCTCTTGTAACTGTTAATAAATTATTTCATTTTAAGAAGTAAGCCTGAGTCATGTTTTGCCCGAGACCATGGTTGGTGGGTGCTCCCGCTCGGTTCTTGTCTCGACCCTCAGTCCAAAAAAAAAAAAACCACGACACACTTGTAGACCAGAAAGCCGATTGTATTCTGAGCTGCATAAAAAGCAGCATGGTCAGGAGGTTGAGAGAAGTGATTCTTCCTCTCTACTCTGCTCTTATGAGACCATACTTGGAGTACTGCATCCAGTTCTGGGGTCCCCAGCATAAGACAGACGTATACCTGTTCAAGAGGGTCCAGAGGAAGGCCACAAAAATGACCAGAGGAGTGGAACACCTCTTCTGTGAAGAAAGGCTAAGAGAGTTGGAGATACCCAGCCTGGAGAAGAGAAAGCCTCAGGGACACCTTATCATGGTCTTTTAATACTTAAAGGGGGCTCATAAGAAAGATGGACAGAATCAGAGTGTAGTGATAGGACAAGGGGTAACAGTTTTAAACTGAAATAGAGTAAATATAGATAGAACATAGGAAGAAATTATTCACTATGAAGGTGGTGAGACACTGGACCAGGTTGCCCACGGAAGCTGTGAATATTCCATCATTAGAAATGTCCAAGGCCAAGTTGAATGGGGCTTTGAACAACCTTATCTTAACGAAAGATCCCCCTGCCCGTGGTAGTGGGATTGGAACTAGATGATCTTTAAAGGTTCCTTCTAACCATTCTGTAATTCTATCATTCTATGATTTTCCAAGTAAGGAATTTTTGGATGGCAACTAACGCTACTACTTAGATAAGTGGTTTAGGACATCAATGATTTTAGGCACATTCTTTACTTTGACAATATTAAATACATAAAATTTCATATTTGGCTATGAATCCATTTTGCTTTCCATGGGTAAATGGTATCAGCATTTTTCCTTTCAGTTGCCTTCTTTCTAATATTCAAAGAAAGAAGGAGTCTTTCTTATTGCTCCCCCACACACCCCATCATAACGGAAATGTTACTTTTACATTTTAAGAAATTTCTCAAAAGTTTTCAGCCTATGTTCTTTGATATTGCAATTAGGGGTTAAAAGATATTTACTTGAAAAATAATCAATATGGTGAAAAACTAAGAACTTTGCTGTCACTTAAATTCAAGGTTATCATTGTTATTTAAACTTCTTCAAATAAAGAAATAAAAAATAATTTAGTTTCTAGGTTGAAGATTCCAGGAGATTTATGGAGTTTTATCTGGTTAGTTACCATGGAGGTTAATTATTGTTGAGATAAGCCCTAAGGATTATGAAATTTCAAAGCACAGAAAAAGTGCCATTCTATGTTATATAAGGGTTAGGGTTCCCAAAACACTCACATGTCCTTGTTAGGAACAGTAATAAGCTGGGACAGCTGCAGTCTTTCCCCTCCCCCCACCCCCTCCTTAGTGATGTTTCAGGTGAAATGCCCCTATTACATTTGTAATCTTTATCCCCTTCCCTTGGGGAAGGGGAGGAGTTAATGTAGTGCCTCTTCTCTTGGTTATGAAGCCTTTCCTTTGTTGATTTACCTAAATTCTCTCTTTGATTTGTAGCTATATTTAACTCCAACATTTTCTGAGCCATCAGCAAAAATACTCAAAATATCAACAAGAAGAAGTGGTAATATGAACAGTGAAGATGCTTTGATTGTTTTCTGCACTAGGTCACATAATTTAAAAAGAGGTGTTAAAAATGAGGTTGCAATTCTTGTTAAAATATAAGATTTGGAAACATAAAAAGGTATCCTTCTCTTTGATCTGTATTAGGAAAAAAAGGGTAAAGGTTTATCAGCTTCAATGGATTTCATTTTCACTGTGAAGAATTTAGCATAGCTGTAGATTTGGTTCAGTTGAATAGCATGTTTTCAAATGCTCAAAATCAACCACGGAGGATGTTATGCACTTAAATTTAATAAGCAAAAAGGCAGAAAAGATTTAACATTCCTCAATCTTTCCCCAAGGAAGCTGTGGTGTTATCTTTGTAATTCCTGTAGAAGAAAATATTTTTTTAGATACATTTTTCAGACCTTAACTGTATCCTTAAGCTCTGAGGTTTTTTTAGTTCCTATAAATAATAGAGTAATATAAAACCAAATGCACTGAAAATTTGATTAAAGTAAAGTAAGGCACACACTGAAGAAATATTATGAACCATATTCAGCTGACAGATCTGCAAAAAATCTGGTACTGTGTTTGTAGCAATTAGTTGCCTTCTTGTCAAAAAAAATGGAAATTTGTTCATTTATTCTCTGAAGAAAATAAGGATTAGGAGAACTTTTGCTGCCTCTGGTGCTTTTTAAACAATTTATATGAAAAGCACGTACTTACATTTTTTTAAAAACAAATAAACAAAATTAACTTTAACTCACTCTTGCTTTCTTGAGATCATTGCATATTCTCTAGAACTACTAACAACTACAGGAACCATATTCTTTTGACTTTTCAATCTTTTTACCACCCATTTACTTAAACACTCAGGTAATAATTTTTAAGAAGACTAATAACATCTAATTTAGAAGCAGTTTGTTTCTTCAGCTTTTTATACTGGTAGTTAGACGCTGAGATGATCTTGACTGAGGGATTAGTAAAGTTTGACCACACACACAGAATTTTAGTTCTATCTGAATTTTGGCATATTGGCTAACTAACCTTCAGCTTTCACTGCAAAACTGCATGTTAGCCCATAAGTCTTCTGTAAAATCAACCTATCCCCTGATAGGTTTTTGATTTCTTTGATTGCCTGAGGCCCCTCAAATGGCAGCAGATACCATGTAGACAAATTAATTAAGTTCAGGATCTCTGTGGACTGCAATGTAGTCAGACATCTACTTCAATGCAGATTCCTGCATTTAGACACCTGATTTAAGTGGTTTGCCTCACTCATAAATTTGGATACCTTAATTCCACACTGAACCTCACTCAGGTCTTGATTCAGTTGCTGAAACATGGGCATCTGTTACTCTCTGAGCAACTCAAGTATTATCTGAAGTATCCCCGTAAGGTTAGTAGAAATGACACAAAACACTTATATGAGACATTTTAATCAGGAGCTTTAGCCAGAAGAGATACACTGAAGCAGTTTAAGTATCATTAATAGTAGCTTTTCTTCTGGCATAAACAGAAATGTCTAATGTCATACATTTGGTTTGTGTACCAAAGCCCACAACTTCAGCCAGCCAATACGACACGTTGTATTGTAGAAGACTTGCACAATCCAGGAGCAGCAGCTAGAAACTTCAGATCCCAGACAGAAGAGAAAGGCCCATATGTAGACAATTGGATTAAATTCAGAGCATTCACAAGCTCATCATCCTAAATTCCATTTATAGCTAATGGAAAAAGAGTGGCACTCTTAGGACGTAACTGATCTGACCTAATTTAGATGTGCTCATTAAAGGTCATACTCAAGGGACCTCTTTGAGTCAATGAGGGGCTGAAAATTGCATTAGAATAACTGTGAAAGCATTTTAAAGAAATTCTTGCAGCTGCCTGTGCACTGACTCTTCACGTTGAAAGTGATGAGCATATTAGTTAGCTTATGTTAGGTAAAGTTAGTAGACAGAATGAGTTATGATTGGCTCTAGAAAAAGCAGCTGCTGATTTTGTGCACACAGCAAGTGCTGACTGCTACTGTTTAGGAAAAAAAATGGAATAGGTGGCCCTGTAGAACTCCTGTTGTGTGGGGTTAGGAGGAGCAGACTTAGTAAAAGAGAGCTGGCAGCTATTCCTTTTTTTTCATGTGACATGAAGTCTTTACCACAAACAGTGCGACAGAAAGAATATTGAAGTTGAAAGATTCAGGGCAGCAGAGATTAGAGTAAGAAAGATTTCCATTAAGAAGGAAGCAGCTACAACTGTGAGGTTAAATATGACTGATGTAACAGAAGTTAGAGACTTGGAAGAAGAATAACAGTTGGAAGAGGTGAGGTTTAGAGATCAAGGAAGCCAGATACACTTGGCAACTGATACTGGAAATCCACAGAAGCAACACCTCATTTGGTAGATTTCAGTATTCATCATGTCTAATTCTTCTGGTTGTCCACACCGGATATTTGTTAATGTGAACTAGAAAAAACTAACAGCTAGGTATGGCAAAGGAAGCCAGGCACAGGCTGTAAACCAGCTCAGGATCAAGCGCTGAAGCTGCAGGCAGTAAAAGCGCAGCAAGGGCTACAAGTTTTCAATAACTCACACCTATCCTCTGCACAACTACTGAAGGCAAAGCAGATGCGTCTTGGTAGAAGACTTTCAAACCACTGCTTCTCTCTAGTGAATGAACTAAACCAATTGGCCTGTGGGAACTTGAGTCTAGCTGTTGTTACAGGGCAAAAGCTATAGAAATACATGTATAAAGAAGACAACTATGAATAATAAAAACAAGCTCTGTTGAAAAAAAGCTTGAGGTATACAAAAAGAAACACAAAAGAGTGTATGAATATGGCTATCACCCAGCTGGCTTGAATTGGTAATTATCTAATTAAGGTTTAGGCCCTGCCTACAAAAGGTGGGCCATTTCCTCCTGGCTGTGGAAGATGCAATGGCATCCTTGGAGCCACAGCCTAGGCTGGTGAGCAACATATGAATTATGCTGCAGTTGAAATCTGAATAGAACATTATATTAGGAAACTATTTGGTTGGATATTTAATGTGTTTTGTGATGTTTCTGTGTCAGTTAGTCCTGAGAAACTTTACAAACCCTGTAACTATAATCTAAATTCTAGATTTTAGAATGAGATTCAAGGGAAACAAAATTTGCTGCTACTTTTTAAAGAACTGGTCCAGGACCAAAACAAAAATGAAGGCAGAGTGACCTGCCACAGGACCTAGCTAGGGAGATCATAGAATCATAGAATGGTTAGGGTTGGAAGGGACCTCAACGATCATCTAGTTCCAACCTCTCTGCCATGGGCAGGGAAATCCTCCACTACCCTGGGTTGCCCAAGGCCTCATCCAACCTGGCCTTGAACACTGCCAGGGATGGGGCATCCACAACTTCTCTGGGCAACCTGTTCCAGTGCCTCACCACCCTCAATGTAAAAAATTTCTTCCTTATATCTACTTGAAATCTGCCCTCTTTCAGTTTAAATCCGTTGCCCCTTGTCCTATCACTACATGCCCTTGTAAAAAGTCCCTCTCCAGCTTTCCTGTAGGCCCCCTTTAGGTACTGGAAAGCTGCTATAAGATCACCCTGGAGCCTTCTCTTCTCCAGGCTGAACAGCCCCAACTCTCTCAGCCTCACGAGAGCTGAGTAGAGGGGCAGAATCAATTCCCTCGACCTGCTGGCCACACTTCTTTTGATACAGCCCAGGATACGATTTGCTTTCTGGGCTGCCAGTGCGCATTGCCGGCTCATGTTGAGCTTCTCATCCACCAGCACTCCCAAGTCCTTTTCCTCAGGGCTGCTCTCAATCCATTCTCTGCCCAGCCTGTACTTGTGCTCGGGATTGCCCCGACCCATGTGCAGGACCTTGCACTTGGCCTTGTTGAACTTCATTAGTTTCTCACAGGCCCACCTCTCCAGTCTGTCAAGGTCTCTCTGGATGGCATCCTTTCCTTCCAGCGTGTCCACAACACCACACAACTTGGTGTCGTCTGCAAACTTGCTGTGGGTGCACTCAATCCCACTGTCCATGTCTCCAATAAAGATGTTAAATAGCACTGGTTCCAGTGCTTGTCACACTTGTCACAGGCCTCCATGTGGACATTGAACCGTTGACCACAACTCTTTGAGTGCGACCATCCAGCCAATTCCTTATCCACCGAGCGGTCCATCCATCAAAACCATGTCTTTCCAGTTTAGAGACAAGGAAGTCGTGTGGGACAGTATCAAATGCTTTGGATAAGCCCAGGTAGATGATGTCAGTTGCTCTTCCCCTATCCATCAATGCTGTAACCTTATCATAGAAGGTCACCAAATCAGTCAGGCAGGATTTGCCCTTAGTGAAGCCATGTTGACTGTCACCAATCACCTCCTTATTTTCCATGTGCCTTAGCATAGTCGCCAGGAGGATCTGCTCCATGATCTTGCCAGGCACAGAGGTGAGGCTGACTGGCCTGTAGTTCCCTGGGTCTTCTTTTTTCCCCTTTTTAAAGATGGGGGCTATGTTTTCCCCTTTCCCCAAACATCTTGTGATATTTGCCATAGACACAGTACAGCTAAACTATTGAAACTTTAGCTTTCAGTTAATTCCTAGTCAAAATTGGAAGAAGTGCTACATTTGTTAGGTTACTCTATGGTGACATATACAAATTACAGTCTGAAGTTAGCAAACTAAAAGAGCAGGCCAAATCTACATGAAAGGGAAGCAGAATATAAATGCTGTCCCGTACAAAACTCCATAGTTGTATCTAGTTGAACTGTAAAAATGTGTAAATGGGAAGCAAGATTGTAGACTCTCATGCATCCTTTACCTATCTTGTATGATGCATCTCTAGAGACCCTTGCCAGCACCTAGAAACAGTAGACTTTATTAGATTAAGTGTTACAAGCAAACTAAAACAAACAAGCAAACAAACCAAAATAAAATTTAAAAAATCCCTCAAAACTCCTGACTTTAGGAACAAACATAAAGCATGCAGAGATAGCTGCAGAAAGCTTGTAATACTACTAATAGAGTTTGGCAGACCTTTTGTGCAATGCTTTGGAAGCTAAAGCTTTTAACTAAGTTAAGCCAAAAATAGATGTCAAGGGAAAAAGAATTTAAGGCAATGGGCAAGAGTTCATAAAGGAACAAACTTTTCACTTTGCACAAATGTAACTGGCCACTGATCAGGACCAAACTGGTTTAATTAACCTTGGACTACAAATTAGGCTAAAAGTTACATCAAATCTACTGAAAAACAAGGATTTGCATCTATTTAACATGGTGAGATTTTTTTTCTTTTGTATGTTTGGTTTTTAATAATTGAGCTTTACACTAGTGATTAGGTAAAAAAGGTTGGACTTTGATGAGGAATAGTGTTTCTCTGGCAGATGCAACAAGACAGAGCCTCATTTTCTTACAGTTTACTATCTGAAATCAGCAAAATTTAGTCCTAAAAGGTTTCTACATAATAGTGTATCTGATTGTCTTAAAAATTATAGTAATTTTTTTATCAAAACTTGCTTATTTTATGTGATAAATTTATAGGAATTTTAATAGTGTTGCCAGCAGGTTAAGGCAGGTGATTCTTTCTCTCTGCTCAGCACTGATGAGATGCATCTGAATGCTGGACTCCCCAGTATAAGATACTGGAACATGTCCAGTGAAGAGCCACAAAGATGGTTAAAAATCTGAAACACCTCTTATATGAGAGACTGAGAGAGCTGGAAATGTTCAGCCTGGAGAAGAGAAAGCTCAAGGGGTCTCATCAATGTGTATTTTTATTTCAATATTTGTAATAACTTATTTTGAATCTTTTACTAAAATCTTTAAACAACATTTACATTAACAGCCTTTGAAAAGCAGCTATTTGGAATAAAGCCAGGCAGCCAGCTAGCCTGTCTGCCTGCCTTCCTCCCATGCTTCAAAGGGAAGAGAGGAGACATATCGTGATGTGGAAAATCTCTTCCTAAATAAATGTGTAAATTTCAGATGTTATCACAAAATTATTATATTGCAATTTACCAAATTACTTGTTTTCATCCATATTCACTGCAGGTTAACTTAGTGAATCAGATTCCTAGCATGTCAAAGACAATGGGAATGTATTAAAACTTGATGAATAGTTGTGAAAGTGAAAGAAGTGAGGACTAGAGATTAGATAAATCATAGACCTACCAATTCCATCAGTATCTTTTACAGTGAAAATGCACATTCATTAACAAAATTACAGAAAATGAGAGTCTTTGCAGAATTTTTCCAGATAGTCGATATATGTAGCACAGAGAGAAGACATTGCTCAGATACTAGGTTATTCAATATCTCCATAGCAGACTAGAAAACTATGACCATGGCATGTGATTATGATTTTGTAGTATCTAACATTTATAAACATACTTTTGTTAGAACACTTTTTTTTTTTTAATTGGAGGAGAGCGAAGTGAAGAAAGGGAGGCACAAGGTCCTGAAAAGAAATGGCACAAAAGATATGATATGCAAATTATGTAATCAGTGCTGTTTGAGGATACCTACTATGCTTGATCACTGCAGCCTTAATCCTGGACTGTAAACCAGACCAGTTGTGCTGAACATGTCACAGAATTCAAACATCGTTCTACAATCATGAAAAAGAATGCTTTCCCTGGCTTACAGGAGAACTCAAATAATCAAAATGAGCATCCTGATATCACTGTGTCAGTGCCTGATCTAAGCTTGAGAGCATCAATATCTATCCACTACAGCCTAAGTGGGTTTAGTGTTTTATTAAAATGTTGTATTAGTTGCAAGGGCTCAGAATTAGCAAATGTCAGAGTTAATGGAATTATTCTTTGTGCTTATTGTAGCAGGGAGTGTTTGGATTTGTAATTACCAGGAGCAAGTGATCCATGATCAGTCACTGCAGAAACATGAAGTGATTGCTCTGGTATCATTTTAAAAATTGCACTTGAAAATGTGAAACTCTAAGAGTTTTGGGGACAGAAAACAACCTTTTCTTGAAGATGTTTTGAACAACAAGGTACTATTGCATACTGAAAACATACGAGTTAGAAAATTTCTCCCATAAACCCTCTCCAGACATGTCATATCTGGTTAGTCCTGGTGAATGAGAAGAAGAAATAATACTGATAGCTGCAATGCAGTATATTAGTTCTGAGAGAACTGAATTCTCTTTCTGTTAAAATTAGATGGATCATGTCAGCCAATTCTATGCACTCTCAAGTTTTGAGCAGTCCACTTTCAAGTTTTCAGCATTGAGATAAAAAGAAGCATTGCATCTCCTCTCCCTGCTCCCCACCCACTTTGATGAGCAGTGAAAGCAGAACATCCTCAACATCATGAGGATGTATGAAAAGGTCTCTGAGTGGAGCTCTGCATGATTTAAAATTCTAGTGTCAGTCAATATTGAATAAGAAAATTACCCAAACTTCTTTCAATATGAATTACTAGACTTCTCAAGATGTTCCTGAGATGGCTGGTTCAGTGAACAAAACCACTTTACTAGTGCTGATGGGCCGAGCTCTATCATAGAGTAATTCCTTATTCTGCAGGTATTTTTTCAGTAAGAGGCTGTTCGTTATGAATCTTAATAAACAAAAGAAAATAGAAATAAAACCAAAATCCTAGAACTAATCAGATATAATTAACGTGTAAAGGTAGTAAATTGTCACCTCTTTCTTTTGATCTCAATGTATACCAAAGTTTTAGGATCCCACGTTGCTAGCAGGGAGGCTGAGTTAGAGGACCCAGAGCTATTAGTTTTTGAAATAGTATTATGAGAATATTGTATCTTCAAATGAAGATAACTATGAAAAATATAAAGAAGTTATGAATAAGGACCTGTTATGCCCTTACTCTTACAGTCCAGACAGAGTTCATTTCACCTATAAAACAGTTTGCTGTATCTGAGCCAATCACCTCAACCTCTTCTCATAGGCAAGGGAGAGAATTAGTCACTTATAGAGAAAGATAGCCGTGATCTATTTTAGATCTCTTCTTTAGAATGAATCACGTATTAAAAGAGCTTACTGCTGTCCACTAGCTATGAAGAAAGACTGATTGACAGATCTGATAAAGACTTTTACACTTTGTTAGATAACTCTCACTGTGCGTGACTTCCGCTGGGGCTGGTCCAAACAAAGCATTCCTTCACTCTCCTTTGCTCCTACAGTAGTCTGGAGTCTTGAACATTCGCAGTTTTGGTCAGCAATTGAAAGTCCATGTTTTCCTGTACATGCTTTTATGTATGTGGCGTGTGTATGTGCATATGTATGCATGTATGTGTATAAGATTGCTTGCTAATGATAACATATCTTTACCTTATTCTGTAGAAAAAAAGGAAGACATTAAAATTGGTCACTTCAGCTACTTCAAATCTGTCCAAAACCTATACAAAGGTTAGAGTCTTCATTTGAGATACGGGAGAGTAGGCGTAAATTGCTATTCTTCGTGATCCAGGAAACTTCATGTAATATGAATGTTTCCATCCTGCTAAATGAAAGAAGGGCAAAGAGCAAGCACACTGTTGAACTAATAGCTCACTATCTTCCTCCTTTTGCAACTACTTCAGCTAGTTCACTCTGAGACAAGTTTACTATAAAGTTAATTGCCAGCTAATCACAGCCTAGTTAGGGCCATTTCACCTTGGGGCCAGCAATCAGTCTTTAGTTATTAAAGTAACAATGGACATGAGTACTACTGCATGCTTTTGTGTGTATGTGTGTGTGCATGCTTGGTTTTGTTTGGGTTTGTGTTTTGGTTTTTTTTTTATAAAATAATATGCTTTCAGAAAAAAACAAGTTATAGTCAAAAAATATCAATCCGTTATAGTCAGGAATCTCAACTTACTAGTGATCCTGTGTAGTACATGCTAGAATTTAAGCCACCCTGGAGGCAGATGTCATATTTGAGGAGATAAGTAAGCAGTGCCCAAGGAGGTAAACCTTCCCTCTAGATTTAGTATGCATGCTCGCTTCTTCAAGCTAGTGCTATTACGGAAAACAGACGTTATTGGAAGTAGTAAAAGTCTAGAGAGTTGCAGAAGAGGCTGAATGATAGACAGAGGTGATAAACCACTAGGAAAAACGGAGGGGAAAAAGCTTTACAAGTCATAAATATAAAGAACATTTCAAAAATAAATGAGCAGAACAAGGAAGTAGTAAACAAAATAAAAAACTCAGTTCTGAGTAAGTTCAAAGAGAATGAACACACTTCATTCAGAAAGTTTACAAACAAGGCTCATGTGAATTCAGCAGCTCCTCAAATGTTTTAGTGGAACTGTGTCCTGTTTATTTTCTTGAGAAAATTAAGAGTGACTAGCAAGTTTGAAAACATGTGTTAACTGGATTACCATAAACACAGTATAGGATCATAAAACCTTTGACACATAAAAGATGAAGAAATCAGTAAAACTGGAATATCAACTATCAATTGTTACAATTACTACATATTCTTTTGGGTGATTTTTTTCAGCATGTTTGTTACTTATAACCCAATTTTTTTCATTGTGGTTTTTTTTTTAAGATGTACCACCAGTAATGTATAAAAAAGTGTAATTCAGGAGTCAGGTATGTTATCTCACATAACTGCACTGTCAGTTGTCTTCTATATTCTATTAACACCATTATATTAGTGTTAAGCATTTGATTTCTGAGGTAATTAAGAAAACTTTTTAAACATTTTCTACTCTCAGCCATTTCACACGCGCAATAAAACTATCTCATCAATTCAGTCTTCAGGAAAAATTAGTCCTCTGTGGGAGAACATCTCTCATGACGGTAATCAAAGCATCTACTATAGCAAGACGTATTTGCTTACTTATGCTTCACAGTGCAACTTTGTGCTTGAGATTTATGGGAAGAGTAAAAATAAAATACAGTATGTTTGTGGGCAGTATGCAGATCTACATGCATTACCTAAATTAGTAGTTCTAAAATATTCCTGTTCATTTTGTATGCCCTTCCTGTTATTTACAGGATCTAGCTTGGGAAGATAAGTTAGTTTAGTAACTTAATCTTAGAGAGCTTGAAAGTATTTAAAGAACTTTAAGGAATTGTATGCGCTCAGCACGTGAGAATTTGAAAATCAGTGAATGCTTTCCTGAACATCTGAACAATGTCAAAAACATTTGTGTTTCTCTGATTCCATTCAATGGTAAAGGGTTTTTGTTGTGTTTTTTTTTTTTCTCTCATTCTTAAACTAGCTAATGGCAAAAAAAAAAGAGAGATTTTTACATCTTAATAAACAACCAAACATTTAAAATAATTCTTTCACACAAGAAAAGGGTGTGTATATCCATGTACAAGCATGGATATATCCATGTGTCAAGCATTTGACACAGTCTCCCACGGCATCCTCACAGCTAAAATGAGGAAGCGTGGTCTGGATGATCGGGTAGTGACGTGGATTGTGAACTGGCTGAAGGATAGAAGTCAGAGAGTAGAAGTCAATGGGACAGAATCCAGCTGGAGGCCTGTATCCAGTGGAGTCCCTCAAGGATTGGTACTGGGACCAGTATTGTTCAACATATTCATCAATGACTTGGATGAGGGAATAGAGTGCATGGTCAGCAAGTTTGCTGATGACACTAAACTGGGAGGAGTGGCTGACACACCTGAAGGCTGTGCTGCCATTCAGAGAGACCCGGACAGGCTGGAGAGTTGGGTGGGGAGAAATTTAATGAAATACAACAAGGACAAGTGTAGAGTCTTGCATTTGGGTAAGAACAACCCCATGTACCAGTACAAGGTGGGGACTGAACTGTTGGGAAACAGCACAGAGGAAAGGGACCTGGGGGTCCTGGTGGACAGCAGGATGACCATGAGTCAGCAATGTGCCCTTGTGGCCAAGAAGGCCAATGGCATGCTGGGGTGTATTAGAAGGGGTGTGGTTAGTCAGTTGAGAGAGGTTCGCCTCCCCATCTACTCTGCCCTGGTGAGGCCGCATCTGGAATATTGTGTCCAGTTCTGGGCCCCTCAGTTCAAGAAGGACAGGGAACTGCTTGAGAGAGTCCAGCGCAGGGCCACAAAGATGATGAAGGGAGTGGAGCATCTCCCTTATGAGGAAAGGCTGAGGGAGCTGGGTCTCTTTAGCTTGGAGAAGAGGTGACTGAGGCGGGACCTCATTAATGTTTATAGATATGTAAAGGGTGACTGTCATGAGGATGGAGCCAGGCTCTTCGCACTGGCATCCAATGATAGGACAAGGGGAAATGGACCTAAGCTGGAACATAGGAGGTTCCGCTTAAACATGAGGAAGAACTTTTTCCCAGTAAGGGTAACAGAACACTGGAACAGGCTGCCCAGAGAGGTGTGGAGTCTCCTTCTCTGGAGATGTTCAAAACCCACCTGGACATGTTCTTGTGTGATCTGATCTAGGTGGTCGTGCTCTGGCAGGGGGATTGGACTAGATGATCCTTTGAGGTCCCTTCCAATCCCTAACATTCTGTGATTCTGTACTGTAAATGTTTTGTGAATCAAACTTGAATTAAAAAAGTGCTATTATCTGACGAGCAAAATTTGACAGCTTAAAGCTGCTACTGAAATTTTGCTGAAATTCCAGCCCTAATTCATATCATGTAGAAAAATTAAAAATAGATATTATTAATAACATTCTGTGATTCTGTGATTTTACAGTTATGGTGGGTTTTTTTAAAATATATTACAAGGTATTCTATCATATACAGTGAACCAAAAGCATGACAAAAGATTTCAGTAAATAAACATTTTTTCTAAGTAATATATTTTCTTTTTTGTTTCTTTTTTCTTCTAATATATATTTTTAAAAATAAAAAAAAGCAACAAAGAAGAAATTATTATTGTTTCTACAACTAATTTGCTAAAATTAATTTTATGAAGAGTAGGCTATTTGTCTCCAGAAAGCTCTAAAATCTCTAAATGATGTGATCAATTGTTACTTGAAGGGCAAATTAAAAAAGATATTTTGGAGATAATTTAAGATTTTTAAGGCAGCAAGGATGTCTGGATGAGTCAGATGGTAAAATATAGGCAATTTAGAGGAACGATAAAGGAGCTTTACCTGAAAAAGAAAGAAAGCTGACACCTGTCATGGTCCTGGTACAGGACAGCCACTTTCTATGACTGTGGAAATTATTAATGTATGATTCTATGATTCTATGAGAGTGTAACACATTAGACAGAATTTTCAGACAGAAAGGTTTCTCAGTTAGACTATGGAATTTCTGGTCAAATGGAGAGCAGGTACAGGATCCGAGGACTACGAATAACCTTGTGATCAGTAGTGTTAGTTAGGGAGAGAATACCAGGTCTGATTCATGTCCTTGGGTTGTCTGAGACAGATGAGAGATTTCAATCTCAGTCTTTTATATTCCAGATGAATAACTTCATCAAAGGCTGTTTAATGAGCCCTTAGTAGGTTGTTCTGAATTTACCATGTGGTAAAGTATACAATAGCAGGAATATTTACCCTGGGTTTTCCAGATTCTGGCATTTTATGTTCTTTTTCCTGAGGTACACCAGCATTTCTGATTCTGGAAGTTTTATATGTTTTGTTTGTTGGGTTGATTGGTTCATTTTGTTTGGTTTTGTTTGATTGGTTGGTCATTTTTCCCTCTCCTATGATACTTTTTCAAACACCTTTTTTTTTTTCTTTCTTCTGTTGTATTTCAGCAGGGAAGGGAAGGAAGGATGGGAGTTGTAGAGATGGACCTTATTTTCAACTATATTTTTCCTGAGAAATTAGTGCACCTCATGATCTGCGTTTTAGTTACTTTAGGTCCAAAACAACTATGCAGTTAGATTTTTAGCTATGTGGGGGTCCAAATTCCATTGGTATCAGTCCTATCTTTCAAAAAAAACAGTTCATGAGTCCAAGGAATGATGTCTACAGAACAGGAAAATGCTTCCAGCCTGAGCGACGGTATTAACATTCTTCAATCTCTTGTTAGATATTTCATTCAAGTAGAAGCAGTCTGATTTTGTAAAAATTATATCCTATTAAACCCTGGCTAAAAGTACTAAACAATTGTGGAAATCACCTAAATTCGGGTTTGAAAATTTAATCAGAAAGAGCCACATTTGAATAGAAGCAGTGAAGGAAATGACTGGGAATAATTTGAAATGTATTTCTCCATTTTCCCTTGAGGAAGATCTGACTTTTGCAGGAAGACGTACACAATCAACATAATCTATTTGTGTTTTCTATTATATTTTGAATGTTATTATTCAAAGGTTATCTAGAAACAGGTCAGTTCCACATAACTGACCTTATCATTCTTTTCATTCTCTTCCTCTTTCCCCATTTTTAGTACCCTTTCGGTTTTACTAGAGGTTGCTATGTTTCTCTTTCTTCAAGTGTCCCTAGTGCACTACATTTTTCCTTCAAATGGTGTGTTTCAATCTTCTTCTTTCTTATCTTTACTATTTCTTTTTCCATTCATGTGACTGACATAGCTTTCTGTCTTCACTTCCATTCTCTGGTGTCCTAACAGCATTTCTTCTATACCAGCCTTTCCAATTTAGTTTTCATTTCCTCCTTGAGATAAATTCAGTAATGCCGAAGATCTCTCCTCTAACACCATGTAAGTACTGCATTAAAACTCTATTACTGGTAATTGAGCTAATGTAAAAGTGCAGATTACCTATAATTTATGACAAAGTAACTCTGTGTCTTAGGCATTGTAATGAATCACTATTTTAATTTGAATGTATTGAACACTTATGAAACCTCCCAAAGTGACTCTAGGAATGCTTAAAGGAATATTCTAAAAACTCTGACAACTGAAATCTAAGCACTCCAAATCCAGAGTCTTTCAGGACAGTGGAGTTATCACAGGAGCTGATATTCAAGCTGTCTTCTTGACCATGAGGAGGGTCAATACTGTCATCTGTATGTTGTATTGGTTTCATCTCTTGAATCATTTTCCTTATCTTCTGTTTTTGCAGCAGCAAAATGAAATTTCAGTCCAGAATCATGTATTTTGAATTGGTTCAGACAGTAATTATTTCACATACATTGATATTTAGTTATTATATTCTCTCTGGTACAATTTAATCATTGGTGTGAGTCTGTTTCAGTTAGAAATATCAGCAGTAGATTTGGCTAAATATTTTAAATATAAGACATTTCCACACTTCAATGATGTCAATTACGCTGTGCAATCTTGAGTGACTAAATTCTGCTGAGTTTAGCAGCTTCATGAGACTGACAGAAAACAGACTTAATCTGAAATCAAAAGAAGGGGAAATTTGGAACTGCGCAGCAAAAGAACCTTCCCTGCTTTTCCATTGTGAGTTTCATTTCAACAATTTCCATTTTTTGTTTGCAAGTAGCGCTCTGCTGGACTGGTCAGCCACAAATCAGTTTTTAACTGCACTGACCGTTGTGCTGAAGTTAGATTGATGCTTTTTATCCCTGGCAAGACAGTGGATTTTTATGTCAGTGCTGGCTCAATAATTCCGCTCATCTACATTTGAAAATACTCAGATGTGTTCTAAGATGTGCAGCTAATAAATCTGAGCATATGGACTGTGTAACCACATGGAAGTAAAATCAGTCCACCAATGCAATTCTCCTCTTTCATGTTCTTTTTCATCTGGATTCAATTCTAAGACCTTGTTAAATGAAGTCAGGCTATAAATTATTAATATTACAATTAATAGAGATCTGTTGCTAAGGGAATAAAAGAATACATATATATATTTATTGTGTTGATCTGCATTTAGACGTTTCTCCTCTTTCTCTTCCTATTTTTAGTGTTTCTCTTTGTCTTTGCACATGTCACCCACTCAGGGGGATGATGGCAGAGGTGTCTGAACAAATTTTTTTCTGAAGGAGATGGTAACTTGAAAATGTATTTTTCTAAAAGTTTTATGTTTTAATAACTATGACACTCAATAAGTATGCATTACATGCTATTAGCCTAAGCAAGGTATTTTAATCTAACAGTTCTGCACCATGTTCACATTAATATGCAGATAGAATGAGAATACAAAATTAAATGGAAATGAAAGTTGGAAGTTAATTGACATTTTTGTCACAAAAGCTCAGAGAAACAGTACTTATGGTTTAATGGCAAAAAGCTAATGTGTCATCCTAGGGAGGGCTACATCAATCTGGAACTAAGACGATTTTACTGAGGAAAAGTGCAAAGTGCTGTTTGTGTATGCAGGTTGCCAGCTCTCCCTGTGCAGGTGGTCCCATCACCGTAAACCTGGACTAAATTGCTGCCATCCATTAAACACAGTGGCTGCCTGGATAGCTGCCTAGCACAGGCTTGCACAGGCCATCTATTCCTGTCAAAATTACGATATGTCACTGACAAAAGCTTAATTACTCCATTAATTAATAGAACAATTTTCAAAATGTCTTGCAATGCAGCTTGACACTCATTAGTGCCATTTATGAATAATTTCTCCCAGGGTATAATACTCTATAAAGTGTAATTTGAAAGGGAATAATACATGTTTAAAGCCTACGTATCTGTGAAACTAAAATACATTCTTTGCTGAATTAGTCAGCTTTATGAAAAAGATCAGACATATCAGCTGAATTCTTGGGAAGATATTTCTCTATATCAAAACACTTCTGTCACAGAACAGCAAGCTTACTCTGGATTAGAGTCACTTAGAAGTCCAGAGAGCCCTTCTTTTCCTGTAAGTCTTGATCCCCTTCTAGTTGGACTCTTACTACCCTCGGTACTGCATGAGGGCCAGGGGCACTGAAACATTTGAACTATCACTGTACCAGCACATCCATTAGTCTCTGGATATCTATACCCCTTTATATGACTGAAGAAAAGAGCTGGCAAAGATTATTCCATTGCATATCTGCTAAGATATAGGACCAGAACTGAATTTGCAGGGGAGAGTGGCCTGTCTGTTTTCACAGCCAGGATGCTTCAGTACTTTGTTTTGATCAGATAGAGTGTCTTCTAGTGTCTGCTCTGGGACAGTGCATCTGTCTCCTATTGATCTTATAAATTTTTTTTAAATGTTTTGGGTTTTTTTTTTCACATTCATAGAGTTTATTCAATATATGGATAGAATCATAAATATAGTCCCTGGACATATGACCCTGCATGTGAAAACCTAAAGTTTGAACAATATGGGCCACTGAGAAGCAGGTATTTCAGTTCTGTGCTCTTTGCACAGACTCAAGAAACAAAAAGTTTGAGTTCATACTGCTATGCTGCTCACTAAAAAACTTTTTCTGACAAAAATGTTTACATTGCTTTAATATTCAGACTAAAGAAAAAATAGAAATAATAGTAGAAAAAAACCCAAACAAACAAAAAAACATGAAGAAGGTTGCCACCTTCCAAAGGTCAACAGCATTTAAGGTGTTTAAGAAAAGTAAGCTACTAAGGAAGGTCTCGAAAAACACTTACTTTATGTAGATTGTGGTACAGTAAGGTAAATTGCCTTACACAGATGTTACTGCAAACTCTACAGTCTAAATTAAGGATTTCAGGAATCTCTTAGGTTCCTAATCTGAGATTGTGTGACCTATGATTTTTGTTTAGCATCCACAGATTTCACTGTCCAAATGGGATTCCCTAAAGAAGCTCAAAATTTGCTGAGTGTTCTCCCCTAGAAAATCCATCTCCTTAGATCATTTTTCAATGCATAGGGGGAGGTGATGTAGGTTGGGAAAGTGAAAAACATTACCACTCCTGCCTGCCCTGTTCCCCTGCACAAGTTGCTTGTTAAACAACTGAAGAGGCTGAGCTGTCAATATTACTGCTGCCATGGTTCAGGATCTGTTTCTAGAACAGCAGGGATGGGGGACACAGTAACCTTTACAGCCATCCCATTCTTAGCCTTCTTGTCAATCAAAGCCCTACAAATACACTGAAAAACCAGATTTTCTGAGGGTGGGCATTCAGCAGTTCGTAAAATTCCAAAACTTTGAAAAAGTCTCATTTAGACACTCATCAGTTAGAGTCCTTAAATTTGGTGCACAGCCCTTAATCGGCAAAAATCTTTATACAGTTCTACAGCTTGAGCAGCTAAAGTTGTTTGACATTTAAAAGTGCTGATTACCCAGCAAGTCCCATTAATCTTAGTAGGAATATGGTTAGCATCTGTGGATCAAATTTGGGAATGTATGCTCAGTCATAAGTATGTGAATAGTCAATCGATGACAGCATTAGCAACACCCACCCCTCAAAAAAAAAGAACAGAAAAACACAATCCAACCTAACTCTTTGATTTCTCTTTGACTTTCCAGTAAGAATTTCATGCTATCAATTGTTCTGGAATGGATTCAGTCAAGACTGTGTTAACCATTCCTCAGTGATTCAGTATAGCCATCTATGTTTTGTGCAAAAGATAGAGAGGTATGTTAAATGGTGCTCTGATGTGTCTTCTGCCCACTCCTGTTCAAAGTATGCAGTATATTAATGCACTGTCTTAAAAAAAAACAAAGGTTACTGAGTGGATCACTGATGTTAATAAGTGATTTCTGTATTCCTTCTCTCACCATTCAGCTCTCTTCCTTACAGTTTCCCTTCAACACTAAATAGCCGCAGAAAGAGTGGGAGTTACAGTTCTGTTTGTCTTTAGCTATTGCAGGCGATAGGAAGATGCCATAAAGCTTGTGCCTCAGACATTTTGGGGATTTATCCTGTACTAGACCTGATACTACTCTTACAAGATGCTTTACAATAATTAAATTGTTTTTTCTCCTTAGTGCTGATAAGTACTACTACCCTGAAATATTATAGAAGCAGTTGGCTAGTTTTTCCCATCTGCAGTACAACTACTGTCTCCTCTCCCTATAATTAGTGATCTGTGACTGTTTTTATTTAAAATATCCTCGGATTTGATTTTGGAGATGTAATCCTCCCAACATACACACCTCAGCACATGGTGGAGACTTCAGAAAAGTATAAGCATCTCTGAAGATTTCCCATCCACCTAAAAGCCAGTATAAACAAAGATGACTATCTCTCTGCAGCAATGTTATGCTCTTCACTGCCTTGGAAGAAATAAGAAATCCTCAGTGATCACATTGACTTAGTATCTGGTATGGCTGTCCATCTCCAAACACCTGTCTAAAGGAGGAAAGTGAGCTTCTTTTCTGGAAAGAAAACAATAATCCCCACTTACTGTCTCTTAGTTTAGAGATCAGAAAAATTAGTCATGATGATACATGTGGTCTTATCTTGACTTAGCCTGAGTTGTCCTCAGCCTTCATATCTCACATTATAGGAGAGTTTCATAACGCTAGGCTATAATAACATAAAGAAAGAGGGGGATAAACATCTTTAGAGGTGAACTGCTAAATCACCAAAATGACAAGACTCCTGGGGATGGAAGGAGAGACAATAAGAGGAAATTTGAATCTAATCTAGCTGAATGCAGACCATTGTTCCTGGGAATAGAAATGTAAATAATGTACAACCAACATTGGCTACAAAAAAATTTAAAGAGCCTGAGTAAAAAAAAAAAAACGATCAACCAAAGATGTAAACCCATAGGTGTCTACCTTTCCTGCTGAGTGTCATAACCCCACACAATGTAGTAGACTCTTAATTGTCTGATGATTCATGCATTCCTGGGCTGCACACTGACCCAGCTGCATTTGAAAGAGTGAAGAGCGGTCACAGCCAGAATAAGCCATGATGAGGTGTCATAACTGAGAGTACCTGCAGCTAGAGTTTACCTTCTATTAATTTGTGTTACAAGAAATTAACTCATCTCTTATCGTTCAGATCATTTTTACCTCCTTTTATTCTTATTGCTGCTTTTACCACTGTTTCAGGGTTCTCTCCATAAATAAGAAAGCTGTGGGTGCCAGCTGTCATCAGGGAAGACTTAAATCCTGATCTGCTTTCCTATGCTGTCATCATCTCCTCCTGACAGTCATGGGAGATTAAGTGGCTGCCTACGTTAACCTGCATTGCCATCATATTTCCCAGAACATATGTTTGCATGTATGGGTAAATAACTGTAAGATGCTCAAAGACACCTGTGTGCCTATGAAGTTAGGTGATTCCAAAAAGCAAGATTACCATTTGAGAGTTAAGGTTTATTTGGTTTCGTAAATATTTATTTTGTTAATCTTCAGGTGAACTTTATCAGTGAAGAAGTTTTCTGTCTTAAAACTCGGACAAAAACATTATCACTTCCATGATGATACTAAGAGGGCAAAGCAGAGTCCACAGATGTTCCCTTGATAGAACAGAATCTCCTTCTTAAATGCTTCGGTCCCAAGTAAAATTGAAATAAACTTTTCTGGATCTTCTGCATCTAAGACTACTTGTTCTCTAGAATTTTTGGGAGTTACTTAGAATAAGTGAGTGTTTTCTAAACAGAAAGGTGGAACAATATCTTTTTTATCCTTTGCGATGAATTATGAAACCCATTTTCAGCTGAAGCTTTTTAAATTAAGCCTTGCTGCTGCATTCCTCACATTCAATATCATTATTGTTATTGACATACTTACTATTCATAAGACTAAAATATTTTACTATTTAATTTGGTTTACTGGATTCTGTTTGGTTATGGCCTGCTGTACTATACCAACTTTGCAATAGTTTACATTTCTTGTCATAACAATCATTCGGGTTTCACTTCCATATTTGGTGCAGACTGCGTAACATTTGACTTCATATTCATCAAATGCTGCTATTTTATAAACATTAAGCCATTGATCTCTTACTAAGCAAAATTGTAAATATCTGTCCTTTCCATTCATGCAGTGCTAAATCATGTTCAGGTATCAAAATATAAGTTCAGCAAAGATGTAGCTGCATTTATTTAATTCCGCTAGTTAATTCCATTAACATGGAAGGCTTAAAAGACTTTCATCTTCTGAAATATTCTGCAAAATTGTTCTAAAGCAGCTCTTCAATCCTGCATATATTAGACACTCCCGGTCTTTTGGTTAACAGCTATAGTGCATGTTTTCTTTTTGAGATAGGCTGCAGGAATTTTTGAAAAATGGTAATAAGATTCTGGTAATACCTTTTGAAGAATGTGTTTTTCTGTATACCTGTGATAGTTTGATGTGTGTGGGGGTGTTCTGGTGGCAGGGGAGGGGATTTGCTCCCTGTGCCACCAGATCTGAGTCCCATCCCCCCCCGGGGGAGGTTGAGCCAAGGCGGCGCCTCTGCGAATTGCCCTATTTAAGTTGGGACAAAGGGGCGGGAAAGGGGCTCTTTGCTCAGGAGCGAGAAGAGAGCAGGAGGGCGCTGCCCTCGCTCCCAGCTCCCGGCCGAGCGGCCGCTCGGGCCCGGGCCGGCGCCATGTGCTCAAGATGGCGCCGGGGGAGCCGCATGGGGGACTCGGTAAGCGCCCCACTCCCGGGGTGCCCGCCGGGCCGAGCTTCCCCAGAGAGGATTAATATCTAAGAGAAAACAACCACAACGACCGGGTCAGCAAAGATGGAGCAGGAGGAGGTGTGCTGGAGCTGAGGCTTCCCTTGCAAATCAGTGTGAGATGGCAGGCGGCCCCCCTGCAGCCAGGGTGTACTCGGCGGAGCAGCGACCCACTCGTGGCCTGTGGAGAAACCCACGTCGGGAAGGAGATGCCTGAGCCCAGGAGAGGTCGTGGAGCAGGGGATGCGCGACCAGGTACTGTTGATAATGGGGCATGGAATGCACGACGAGGTCGTGGAGGCATCTGGAGTCCGTGGGACGACCCACGCCGACGCGAGTGGCAGCAGCTCCCTAAGAGGCCGAGACTGGTAAAGCCCGAACTGGTGCGATCCATGGGGAGGATTGCAATCCTGCGGGCAGGACTTACTTTGGAAAAGTTTGGGGACTTTTTCTTTGTGAGTAGGGGATCCACCGAAGCAAGGGAAAAAATGGTGTAAAGACTCCTCCTCCTTTAAGAAAGGAGCGGCAGTGAACAACATGGATGAACTGACCTGTACTCCCCCATTCCCTGTCTCCCTGCGCCGCTGGGGGGAAGGCAGAGCCAGGAACGAAAGGAAAATAGGGGGTGGGGAGGTGTTGTTTTAAGATCGGGCCTTGTTTTCTCTTTCTCCTCTCAAGTAACCGGTTTTCTTGTTCCCTTGTGTCTCTAGTAACTGTTAATAAATTGTTTTGTTTTTTCATGAAGAAAGCCTGAGTCATGTTTTGCCCGAGACCATGGTTGGTGGGTGCTCCCGCTCGGTTCTTGTCTCGACCCTCAGTCCAAAAACCACGACAATACCCTGTTCACTGAACTGGTATTCAATATGGCTTTACAACATTCTGAAAGTATCTTTAGCACTTAGAAGCTGATGTTCAATGGCAGATGCCTATGTCACTGAAATCTCTATCAATACTCTGTAAATGTGCCTGCTTAGACCTAACGACCCACACACACTTCTTTTCACATTTATTTCTCACAGAATAACAAAATCTTTTTTTTTTTTTTTCTATCTCAGGAACTAGGTTTGATCTGTGGTCAAACTGAGCTGATGCTAAGCCTCACAAAACAGACTGAGAAATCACAGCTTCTCATTATAGGTATATTGAGTCTCCTTTTCCTGTTTGTGTTATCACCTTCTACAATAAATGTTTTTAAATGATGGTATTGTGACAATTTTTCCAGGGTATTTTCGACAACGAATATTATTCTTCTGAAACATACCTTTCTTTTCATGCCATCCTTTTCATATGCTTCACGTTTTGTAATCTAATGGCTTAACAGGTTCATTTTTCACAGTTTAATGTTATGTTTTACGTAGAACATGCTTTTAAAATCTTATTAATTGTTGCTTAAAGAGTTGCTGTTTTGCATTTCCTATGTTCACATCACTAGCTGTGTCAACCTTATCCACCATAAGTGTCACTCACTATGAATGCAAATTTTTCAGGCCTCATGCTATGGCTGAGCCCAAATTGTTAAATAATTACAACATGAAGAAAAAATTTCTGAACTACTTCTGGAACATAAGCTGTTATCTCACTAGAGCTAGTTCAGAGATCTCCAATCCACTCCCGCACTAGATAACATGTCTATGCTCTAAGTCTCTAGGGCTTTTAGTGCTTCAGCTCTCACTGTTGAGGAAGTAGGGAAAAGCAAGAGCTGCACCTAACTGGAAAGAAGAGTCTGAGGAAAGAAAGAGGAGTACAAAATAAGGATGTAGGCACAGATGGTGACAGACAGACAAACAGACAAGACCACAGGACCAAGAAATGCAGAGTAGGGGAGAGGCAATCAGGACTGTGCAGTCACAATAAAGGAGAAAGATGGAATATAGATCCATTCTGGAAAAGAGATTGAGAGCTGGTCAAGCAGGGAAATGTTTGAAGTACTGTGAAAAGGAAATGTGATAGATCAGATCATTTCCAATACGAAATTAGTTGAATCAGTGCATATTTTTCTCTTCATTAATCATTGTTGATATGAAAGTCATACGGACATGACAGAGAAATTGTAAAGAGATTGTACTTTTTGATTGCTTTGAAACTCCTTAGCATTTCCTATCTTGGGAGACCTATCTCTACAAGGAACATTAGCAGCTGTCATTAGAAGAGAGGCTAGAATTCTACATGTACCACACACGGCATTAACCATGAAATTATTCTTTCTCTTCTAAAGCTCTTGTCTTTGTCTCACTTTGTATGTTGAAGTTTCTTCAACAAGTGAAGCATGGGAGCTTTGCAAACAAATTATTTTCCAATAACAAAGTCTGAATTTTTCCCTCAGAATTTTCCCTTGCCTGTCCTGGGCAGCTTGCCATGGGTGGAAAATTGGATGATGAATTTTAATATTCAATTAAATAATTTTTAAATCTATGACTGTTCAAGCCTTCAAGTTTAAATTTCTTTATTATGATTTATTATTTATGAAGAAGTAAGAAAAGGGATACTGTTACATTGTGAACAGTACTGAAATGGGGGCTCTCTATAGCCTATTTTTAGGGCACTTTCCCTAACATGCCTTAGGAGTGTCGATTCCGGATCCAGTTATTGTGTAGGATACATGCAGTGGGATCCAACATGAACTGAGGAGATCCGTCGGCTTCAAGCTGACTGCCATGGTAAGAAGTTACAGACTCGTGCCTGCATTTGCTGTCTTTCAGTCTTTCTTTGGGCCAGAAAATATTGTCTTTCCACTGAGTACTCAACTGGTGGGTGAGACCAAATCTCATCTCCGAATACCCAGCTGCCTACTGATTAGAGTTGGAGATATGTGTTCGTATCTACCCAGGCAGAAAAACGAATTTGAAATTAGCTGTCCTGTATCACAAGTGAAGTGCTCTATTACTGAATTATTGGAGAAAAGGAATGGTATCAGTAGATCATTCCTTTCTTCCAGCCTCATTTGGAAATGTATTAGGTCTCTGATCATATTCTGAGCCTTAATCTCTGCAGAGACACACAGATACAAATCTCATATGGATTTAAATGTTCTCTGGAGCTAGCAGTTAGGTAACTATATCCTTGGTTCCCATTTTTCCCTACAGTTATTCTTACTGTCAAACTTAATGTCATTTTTTTTTGTTCGGACCTTTGTATATTCCATTCTTTAACACCAAGTTATACTCAAATAAACCACAAACTGCCTAGCTGTCTGGACTGCATAGTAGGAGTTTCACTAAGTAGCTATGGCATAAATTTCCCTTGTGAATGTATAGCCTAACAGCCTGTCTCTAGGCAGCAATCAGGACCCCACTGAGCTTGGCAAGGTGCAGCCACTGATCCAGAGCATTCACAACATAAGCTCGCGACAAAACAGAACAGATGGAGACAAAGGTAAATAGCAGTGTGGTGGGAAACAGCGTAACAATGAAGTCAGGTCCATCTGTTGTTCCAGTAGGCACAGAAAGTATACTTGTCCTCTGTTGTGTCCCATTGCACCACTTCATCTCTTTGGGTACAGCAGGTGGCTTGGTAGATAAATGGACAGGGTTACACTTTGACTGAGGGGAGTGTATTTATATGTCAACCCTACCTCCCACACAGACTTTGTTTCCTTCATCCCTCTCTTCCTCTCAGCTCTGAACACCGTCCCAGTTCTCTTGGCAAGGTGGATGGGCATGGTGCCCTCAGTGTCTTTGTGAAGCAGCAGTTAGGTGCTGAGTGAGGAAATCCATGCATAAAGGGCTCAAAGCTTTTCTTTGAGGCAAAAGCTTTCCTAAAATATAAAATGGTCCAGAAACTGTTCTCTGGTTTGGCGACCAAGTGGCATGACATATCTGGTGTCCAAATGGCTACTTTCTCTTACGCTCCAAAGTAAGCCGTTCACATCAAAACTGCTTACTGGGGGTGGTCTTTGGTGCAAACTGTCCTTCAGATGTTTCAAAACATTGTGTGGGAACATGATAGATGATGCAGGCTAAAACTAAACTATAGATAGTAAAATTACGCTGTATCAGTGGTCCCAGGTCAGTGCTTGAGCACTGCACTGATCTAGTTTGCTAATATAAGAATAGTCTAAGCAAATAAACCTACCTGACACTTTATGAAAGATGCAAAATAAAGGGATAAAATGCAGGCATGTGGGGTAAAGACTTAAACAGTTGGAGATGTTTTGAAAGTTTATGATAAACTATCTCTTTTCAACTGTTTTGGGTTTGGTTTTCAGATGGGATGTCGATTTTATGCAGGAAGAGGTGACCTTCCCGTTCAGAAATCTTGCATGCAGGATCATTGTACGTAAAACAGCAACTTTCTTAGTAAGGCTCTAAATGGAGAGCTGTGAAAATCATTCAGGTTAGAGGCAGTTGTCGTTAAATTCCTGTGCTTTTATTACACTGCAATACTGCAAAGGGACCACAATTATTTTAGTATTCTACTGCATCTCACATAGTCGTCATCGTGTGTATCATTTAGTCACAGTGTCATAAACTAGAAGCTTGATTCTCTGAAGTGCTCAGTGTAAGGTGCCAATCACCTTCAAACTCCCAATCCACTAGACTGCTTGCAATAACTCTCCCAAAGGTACCAGCTCCTTCTCATTTTCTATACCTATAAAATAGTGAAAAAAAAAAAAAAAACCCCACGTCAAACAACCAGACACTTTAGTATTGTGTCCGCAAAAAGGAAAGAGATTTATGGGCAGAGAGTATGTATGCATTTGTTTGATTGGGGACGACTTTCCAGCACTGTAGAGATGGACAGCATCACTTAAGATAATACACTTGATCTTGCTTTCACTGGGTTGGGATTTAACTGCCATTCAAATACTTACTTTCTGATTTTGTTAAACTAATTTAACATACCATGATCACAGGTGAAAATTATTTATAAAACTAACATACTTCTGGCAAAAGGATTATTTCATTGTTATGAAGATTTATGTTACCTCTCATTTTTAAATGTTAATTTTAACAGTCAAAGTGTGTTGTGGTTTTAGGCCGATCTGGCAACTAAACTCCACGCAGCCAGTCTCTCACTCCAGTAAAGTGGAGAGGAGAAAAATACAATAGAAGGACCGAGGGTCGAGACAAGAACAGAGGGAACACCCAGCAACTTCCTCAAGATCAACATCTTCAACCTGCAGACGGCGGACAGGGACTGTTGCTGGATACACCAACTACAAGCTCCAAATGTCACATGCAACAAAGACTACGTCATCCATTCTACCGACTGAGCAAATTCCACATCATCTTTCCTGCCCTGAGAGACTGCTACAACAGATGAAGACACATTTTGGAGGGATGACCCATGGATTAAGGGAATAATATATATGTAAGGTTTGAGCATGACATGCATGGTATGGAATAAGGGGATGGATACTGTCCTGGTTTTAGCTGGGACAGAGTTAGCTCTTCTTTTTAGCAGCTAGAAGAGCTCCGTGTTTTGGTTTTACTCAGAAACTCGCTCTGAGAAGAATGTTGATAGCAAGCTGATGTTTGTAGCTGGACGTGAGACTCCAAGGACTTTTCAGTGTGACGGAGTGCAGAAGCACAGTGGGATAAGGGGGGAGCATAGCCGGGACAAGGGGGCCACGATTCCCCTTGTGATTTGTGGTGGAACTTAAGATTGAGGGCCAAATTGGCCAATGAGTATTCCATATCATGCAGTGTCATGCCCAGTATAAAAGTGAGGGACAGCTGGAAGGAAGGGCTTTTGCGCTTTGGCTCTCTTGCTGCTTTTGCTTTTTTGTGCTTTCGGCGAAGGGCAGAGCCATCCCCATGCCGGGGCAAGCCAGTGGCCCCCGCACACACTCTCTCTCTGCCCCTCTCTATTTTGGGGCCTCGCATTCATCCGGGATTGCAGCTTTGGGACGAGATGGGCTGGGGATAAAAGGGGGTGGTGAGCATCTACACTGTGTAGTACTTATCTGTATTAAATTGTTCTTATCTCAACCCACGGGCTTCCCGTTTCTCCTTTAATTCTCTCCCTCATTCCTGGGGATGGGGGAGGGTGAGTGACCGGCTGTGTGGGGTTTGGTTGCTAGAGCGGCCTAACCCATGACAAAGTGGAAGACTGACTTGGGTATATTTACGTTTTTGTGCCTACATAAAAATAATTAGACTGACATTTCATTGTCATGGTTATTTGAATAACTGAGAAAATAGAGATTGCAATATATATCTTGCTATGCTTTAAGCAATAGAGTGTAATAATAGAACAGATAAAGTAGGAGTAAATTAATATTTACTCCTTAGAAAAAGGAGAAATTGTCATTAGAAAAAATGTCAATATGTCATCTGATTTTATCTGAGAGCGTACTTTTGATCAGAATACTATGTGAATTCACTCAAAATCTAATCTTTTAATGATAAGGCAACATTTTGATCTTCTTGTTGTTAAGTAGAATATAAGAGTTCATAGCTAAATACTAAATTCACATGACTGCTCAGTATTTTTAACTACAAAATAGTGGTGTTTACGAATTACAAATTTCATATTAAATTGAATTTTGTTATTGTCATTCACAGACTATATGCAAGCAGTTTTCAGTTCGATTTTTTTTACTTTTTTAAACTAGTGTTCTGGTTTATAAGCATAAAAGCTACATTTAAGGTACTAATGAACATATCACATATTCCATTGAATCAGTCTATTAATATCTAACAATTCTTTCAACTCTAAAGTAAAACTGTGTAAGCGAGCTGTCTGATCACATAATTCATAAGCAGGGGAAACTACAGTTGATTTGAATTTTTGTGTACACTGCGTAACATTGATGCAAAACCATATTGTTTGGTCCTTTTCTGGATCATCTATTTAGTGATAAAAATACTTAAAATATTTAAAGTGTAATTCTGTGTTGCAAAAAATTTTAACCTTAGTCACTAAGGGACTATTTCCCCCCCTCAAAAAATTCCAAAGCTAATTGTCTAAAACAGAGAGCAATTAAATTAAATCAACACCTCTGACGACAAAATAATTCTTAAGGAAGTAAACATGCTCCTTTGCAGACACAAGTGCACTTACTTGTCATATGCTATTAGGATTTGGAGATGAGATCTAGCCTTACACTGTTTGAGTGGTCTAAGACAGATTCTTGCTAATCTACTGCATATTTAATAATAATAATAATAATAACAATAATAGTAAAGAGGAAGAAGAATTCCTGAGAGTTGTAGAAAACAAGAACTTCTGTGTCTATTAACTATTGGTTATTTTGGTGATGATAACTATGCAGTAAGCCCTTCATTTTCTAAAAAAGCTGACATTTGCTGATCTACATAAATAAGCCAGCTGTTCCTTTTTTGGGGGTAAACATAATATACAGTTAAATCTACTCAAATTGCTATAAAAATCCCAAAAGTAAAGTTGAAATTCCTTCTTTGGGGAACCTGAACTATAAATTTCCAAGTAATTAGAAAGAAAATAATTTTCAGTATAAAGTAATGCATTCAAATATTTAAGAACGCTGGTTTATGTTCCCAAATGGCAATAATTTAGGAAGTGAGAAATAAAGACATAAAGACAATCATTTTGCTATTTAGTAGGGAATGTGATGGGTAATGAAGCAAGATTACAATTAAAGTCTAGCATGCTGTGTCCTACAGGAAAAATCAGCTCTAATGTTTCTAACCTTTATCAACTGGCAACACTACAGTTCTGATCTCATAAGTAGTTATCTATTCTGTCTGTACAGCCTTGACCAGGATTAATACTGCAAGACACTAATGGAATGAATTATCCAGATAATCTTAAATGTGTAACGTTGCACAGTGATCATAGGATTCCACAAATACTCTATGGATTGCAACTTCAGATGTTCAGAAATATTTACAGGTAGCATTTGCCAAATTGCAATCTCTAAAATGAGGAACCTGAAACCTTATTCTGTGCAGTCTGACTTTTTCACAAGTACTGAACACTTCTGACCCTATTAATGTTAATGAGACCTAAAAGCCCAGAAAACTTCTGAAAATCTGGCAACTTTCTTTTATATGGTTAATTTCAATTATCAAAATTAAAAATTGTAAATAAGAGTTTTTTCAGGTTTTTTTCATGTGATGGGGAGGCACAAGGAAAAGCACAGGCCACTGCTGATTTCTTGGTGCTAGGTGTTTTGCAAAGCAGTTGGCAGCTAATGCTGACAAGCTAATTCAATGAATTTTTGAACAATAGCCTTTTAGAGAGACATCATAGGTCAACATCCAACAACAAGTGGAAGCCAGAACCCAAAGAGGAATTGCTTTCTTAGCCATGGATCTGATAAATCAATCGAGAGGAGCAAGTGTCGTATTCTTCTGAGTTGAACTTATACTGGTCTAAAGTGGACAACACTGGTACAGCTGAACCTCTGCTTTGTGTGGACATCAGCATTTAGGAGGAAAGGGATTGTTATCCACCCACTTAACCCATCCTGTTAAGCAAATAAATTCAGGTTATATGTCAGTGAGCACTATGGTTGTGTTCCAGGGACCACCACTCCCAATTTCCCCTTGACAGTTTGCAGACGCTTTTGCTCTGACTTGTTTTGTCTATACTTTGCAGAAAGGATCGGCTTGTAAAGAAAGATATCTAGAGTCATCCTTGCAAAATGGTAGGACTGCCTAAACCTCCTTAAAGCTGAGTCATCCCAAATTCATGGAGTGACTGTAACACAGATGAGAAGTGTGGAAATGGAGCAGGTATTTAACCTCCCCATTAATTCCCAACAGTTTTCTGAATGGTACACTACTTGCACGTTATGTTAATGTAAATATGCCTTTGTGTCATTGGAGAGATGGCTGTGTAAAACAGTCAGAAAGGCACACTGTCTAGAGACTGGAAACTATACAAAGCATTTTTCTGTGAGTTTTTAGTACCTGAGTCATGCAAATGTTAGGTGACTTTCTTCAAATGTTTCAATGTATTCTTGCATGTTACAAAACTGTAATAACTTTTTTCTTCCTTAATAATCATAACTAATATAATTTTAAATTGAATAATATTATTTTATTAAATATGAAATAGAACTGTAATCCAAATATTTGTAATCAATTGTTTCATGATTTCATTGTGAATTATACTGTATCATTATGCCTTTGTAAAATTACTGTTTGTCACTTTGTTGTACAGTTTCTTTTCAACGAGCTTTAATGAGGTGTCAACATTTTTTTAGTGATTTGTTCTCAAGCCAGGGTTTAACCAATGTTTTGTACCTTGTAACCCCTGTATCATAAGGTCAAAGTCACTCAGGAAGAAAAAAGATGAGGAGGTCATCCAGTCTATGTTGTTACTAATGACGAATTGTCCTTTATCATGCACTTTAGGCTGTTTTCCTCAGAATTTATTCGCAGATATCATAGGTGAGGAGATTTCAATCATTTTTAGTCCAAATTAAATCTGGAGCATAATTTATTTGATTTCCATTTTTTTTCCCTATATATAATCAGGTCTAATTATTTCCATTTTAGTCCTATCTTCTTGTTTCAGCTGGACCAAATCCTTCAGTGAAATTTCAAATAATTTTCCCAGTGCTTATTGTCTGCCTCTGAAACTATTTCACTGGTATAAATGCTTCCTTTTCTAGCCCGAATCATAATTCATGTTAGAGCTATGCATATCTTTCATTTTATAAGGCTTTGGAATATACTCCATTTGAACTTTTGTTCTGAAAGAGTACACAAATCTGACTACTAGGGCACAGTGCACAGGGTACCTCCACAATTTTCATCTGGTGCTTGAAGCACTGAATATAGTATATGACTGGCTGAAATATTTACGTATCAGTCTTTTTTCTGAAACTGGCTGAAATCTTACACTACTGAATCAAAAATCACTTTTTTGGATAGTATAAATCCGTCTATAAATATACATGTTTCTTATTGAGTAGTTTCCTGAAACGTCAAATGTAGTTGAATGTCTTTTCTGTCAGATTTCTAAGTCGGTCAGTGCTTTGAGGAGAGTTCACCTGCAACTTTGAAATGGTGAGCTTAAAAGATATGAAAAGGCTTTTGTAAATTTAGAGCTATACTTTCCAAAAACATGGATTTCATAGACTAAGCAAGAACTAGTAAGTGCTAGAACAAAGAATTTTTAAAAAGTAGAATATGACAGAACAGAAATAAAGGAGGTTTTTACACAAATCTGTGCTCTGCCTACAGTGACCTTGCAGGTCAAGTCCTTTCCTTCAGATTTGCTCTAAGTACAGGAATGCAATGGTTTCTGGGGCCTTAAAAAATCCAGCCAGGGCTCTGTGACTCTCCAGGGAAAGAATTGTCTGCCATTAGATCTGAGACTCCTTGTTTCTTCTTACTCTCTCTGCGCACAGGTCTTTGGTTTCATGGAAAACGTTCTTTCCCATTTGACATGGTTTAACTCCAGTCAGCAACTAAGCACCAGACAGTCACTCGCTCGCTCCCTCCCTAGTGGGATGGGGGAGAGGATCAAAGAGTAAAAGTGAGAAAACTCATGGGTTGAGATAAAGAAGTTTAATAGGTAAAGCCAAAGCCACACACACAAGCAAAGTGAAATAAGGAATTCATTCACTACTGCCCATCAGCAGTCAGACATTCAGCCATCTCCAGGAAAGCAGGGCTCCATCACAGGTAGTGGTTACTTGGGAAGACAAACATTGTAACTCCAAATGTCCCCCCGCTTCATTCTTCCCCCAGCTTTATATGCTGAGCATGACATCATATGGTATGGAATATCTCCTGCTCAGTTGGGGTCAGCTGTCCCAGCCTTGTCCCCTCCCAACTCCTTGTGCACCTCCAGCATACTCGCTGGTGGGGTGGGGTGAGAAGCAGAGAGGGCCTTGACCCTGTGTAAGCACTGCTCACCAATAACCAAAATTTCCCTGTGTTATCAATGCTGTTTTCAGCATAAATCCAAAACGTAGCCCTGTATTAGGCACTATGAAGAAAACTAACTCCATCCCAGCTGAAATCATCATATCCTTCCAGAGATTCTAATGCATTAGCCCTGATAACACTAAGAGACTGTAATTAAAAAATCCCAATGATATTGTGAACTAGACATACAGATATCACCTGTGAGAATATAACATCTCTCCATAACTTGTCTTCCCATCATTTTTCTGAGTTCAAGAAATATTACTGGTGAGAGATATAAAACAAAAAGTAATGTTTGCCTTACCCTGACAAAACACTTAACCTCACAAACTTTAACAAAGACATGAAATACCCAGCAGCATAAGTAATGGTTGCACAATCAGTATTTGAAGACACATCTGCATGGCAATACCCAGTCCCCTGCAGAGAGCATACATGGATGATCCCAAACAAGCTGGACTTAGAATTGTAAGAAATATTATTCTGTCAACATAGCAGCCTGGCTTAGGGGTGAGATATGTAGCAGCTTAAACAGATCAGTGTGCTAACAGCACATTCCTACTAGCTTAGTACAGCCATACTACTTTTTGATCTCCACTTCTACGTTTGCATCATATCACTAAGAAAAACCTGTTCAACAGGCATTAGCTAAATACGTTAACAGGGCATTGCACTCTTTCATACATGCATATTGCAAATGCACATACTCCAGTTCTTAATGCATGGATAATTTGTAGAGAATTCCAAAGCCTTAAAACAGCAGTTTGTCTTCACTGAACTTTGGTTAGATGCAAACACAGATG
Organism: Tauraco erythrolophus; assembly: GCF_009769465.1. Classification (NCBI taxonomy): domain Eukaryota; kingdom Metazoa; phylum Chordata; class Aves; order Musophagiformes; family Musophagidae; genus Tauraco; species Tauraco erythrolophus. Next base: position 93,381,417 of record NC_141465.1, on the reverse strand, counting down.
ATTCAGGTTTACAGGTTACAGGTAGCAGTAACCTTAACCTCAAATAATTCAACTGTTCAAATTATTTTCATTTTATTGTTGCATTATATCTGCATTTTGTATTATGAGCTACAATGCAGTGGTAGTGTTTTACTCATTTTCTGAGGAAGTACTCAGACCATTTCATGCAATTTCGTGCTTTATGAGCATTTGAAATGTTACAAACCGCTGAAAACTGAAGAAAACGCTTGTTTTATTATAGCACAAACCAATAGCATGGTCTAATAATTATAGGAAAGCACTTTTGTTAACAGGCTCTCTCCAACATTATGTATAAACAACAGTGACATATAACACTTATCTTATTAATACTTCACTACTAATCCGTCAGCTTTAACTAAGTCTCAAATGACCTAAAACTCTCAAGATTTCAGCCAGTGCCCTGCCTTAGCTTGCATGTTTCAATAGTTTTATTATGTTAGCTTTCTTTCTACATGTATAATGCACAGATAAACTGATCCATAGGGGTACTGCCTTGTCTTCAATATTCAGTAGATTAAATGAAGTCCCAATCTGAGTAAAATGAAAAAAGAAGTAGCAATGGTAAACACATATACAACATGAAGAAAATAGTATTGTACATCACAAGGGAAAATCAAATGCAGTTTCGGTATTTGATAATTTCCTCACAGTTAAATTATATCCAAGAATCTTATATGAAAGGCACATGTTTTTACCAATGTGAAAGTAAATTAAATTTACTTTATAAGGAAATTGCTGCAGGGAGAAAAGAGGATAGAAATGTGATTTTTTAGGAATCCAACTTAAAGTCAGTGTCATCAACTGAACAAAAGTGAACAGTATTCATGGTATAGTTTGTTACAGTGAAATCTCATCTCAGATCTCACGTGTGACTGATCAGCAAATCCCTACAACAGAAGAAGACTCAGAGGAGATGGGCACAGGCAATGTGCTCATGAACTTGAGGAGCAAATGTAAGGAGTAATTATAGCCGTTACAGAGAAAACTAAACTTATCTCAAAAAGGAACCATGGGGTGGCTTTTGTTTTATACAAAGAGCTATTTAGTTGAGTGTATCAACTGTTTTTTTAAATGGCTTTCCCTGAGCTAATCCAACAGTGTAAATGTCTTCCCAAGCTAGCCAGAGCAGCATGGAGGAAGAGTATAAATGGCTCAGTCCAACGTAAAATATAAATTCTCACCAACCAACACAATAAACTTTGAAGAGAGCAATGGACTCAAGATTGCTTGAACTGTATATTCCTTACCAGTGACTGGGGACATCCAGTGTCATGATGGTGAGCATATAGAGACTTAGGCCTGAAGATAGGTCTACCTCCTTTGATTACTTATAAAAGAATTAAAAAAAAAAAAAATCTTAAAACAAAAGCCTCACTTTAGACATCTAGAGTATTCAGTTGCCTAAACATGAACATCTAGTGCTATCTGAGATATCCTCCAGCTAACAATCTAAGAAGGTGCAAATATCCCCTCCAATACTGCGTAATATAGAATAGAATAGAATAGAATAGAATAGAATAGAATAGAATAGAATAGAATAGAATAGAATTCCAGTTGAAAGGAACGTGGTATGATTATCTAATCCAACTGCTTGACTGGTTCAGGGCTGAAAAAAGTTAAAACAAATTGTTCAAGCATTGCCCAAATGCCTCCTAAACACTGGCAAGTTTTGGGCATCGATCACCTCTCTAAGAAGCCTGTTCTAGTGTTTGATCACCCTCTCAGTAAAGAAATGTTTCCTGATGTCCAGTTTAAACCTCCTCTGGTGAAGCCTTGAACCATTCCTGTGTGTCCTGTCACTGGGTACCAGGGAGATGAGATCAGCACCTCCCTCTCCACTTTCCCTCCTCAGGAAGCTGTAGAGAGCAATCAGGTCACCCCTCAGTCTTCTCTAAACTAGAAAAACCCAAAGTCCTCAGCTGCTTCTCATAGGACATTCTTTCCAGCCCTTTCACCATCTTTGTGGCCCTCCTTTGGACACATTCGAGTACATTAACATCCTTCTTAAATCGTGGGGCCCAGAACTACACACAGTACTCAGGATGAGGCCACACCAATGCTGATTACAGCAGCATAATGATCTCTTTTGGCCTGATGGTTCTACCATATTTGATGCATTCCAGGATGCAGTTTGCTCTCTTGGCTGCCAGGACACACTGCTGACTCGTATTGAGCCTGCTGTTGGCCAGCACACTCTATCTGCTAGATAGAGTGTACATGTGTAGATGACTCAGATATTTTAGGGTTTTCAAAAGAGACAAAGCATTTAGGCAAATGAATCACCTTTGTTGTAGTTTAGCCCAGCTGGCAACAAAACACCATGAAGCTGCTCACTCACTCCTCCCCCCTGGTGAGGTGGAGGGGAGAAAACATGACAATAGGCTTGAGGGCCCAGACCAGGACAGGGAGGGACCACTCACTGATTATGGTCAAGGGCAAAACAGACTCGACTCTGTTAAAAAAAATTTACTCTGTTACAAGTCACATCAGAGAGGATAATGAGAAACAAAACAGATCTTTAAAACACCTTCCTCTCTCTCTCTTCCTGGCTCTACCTCCTCCCCTCAGGGGACACAGGGTGATGGGGAATGGGGATTGCAGTCAGTTCGTCACACATTATTCCTGCCATTCCTTCTTCTTCAGGAGGAAGACTCCTGACACTCTTCTGCTCCAGTGTGGAGTCCCTTCCCACAGAGACAGGTCTCCTCGAACTTCTCCAACATGAGTCCTTCTCAAGGGTTGGAGTTCTTCATGAACTACTGCAGCATGGGTCACTCCCACCAGGTGCAGTCATCCACCAACAGACTGCTCCAGCATGGGCTTCTTACAAAGTCACGTTTCTTTACTGAGAGGGTGATCAAACACTAGAACAGCCACCCGCTCCAGTGTGGGGTTCTCCATGGGTCGCAGGTCTTCTCCAACTGCCCCACCATTAACCTACATGGGCTACAGGGGGACAGCCTGCCATTTCACTATGGGCTGCAGGGGAATCTCAGCTCCAGCACATCTTCTCCAACTTCTTCCCTGACTTTGGTGTCTGCATAGTTGTTTCTCTCACATCTCCCTCCTCTCTCTGCTGCAGCCACTGCAGCCCTGACCAGCCTGATGAACTCTGGTGGCCCCAACAGGACGAGTTCCACTCAGTGGGTGCTCTGGTAGTGGAGAGCTTCGGAGAGCTCAAAGCCGCTCCAAGCCTTGACTGCCACCTCCTTGCCAACCCTCACCAGGTGATTAAACAAACAATTGATTTAAATAAATCAGAATATATCCAGAGCATTCTTTCTTGCAGATAAGGCTTTATACCACCACAATTTTACTTTTTTTCCTTGGAGTGTTCTCGCTGTAATTCTGTAACAGTTCTGTAATAGTTTGTTCATATTCTAAGCCAATATACATCTTACACATTATTTTCATGCACATTTACAGTATTCGGAATATTTAAGTATGGATTGGTGTATATGTGATATTACAGGAAATGTTTGAGTCATCTGATTTGAAAAATTTCGTGATTGCATGAGAAAATAACTTAATGCATAATCAAGATTTTGTATTGCATTTTGTAGCTTCTGTTTTGCAACCAAACGCTGAATCAAGTAGTTTTGCCTACTTAGATTCATATTCATTTTACACTGTCTTACTGTCAAAAGCTAATTTTGTAGCTCTAATGGAACACTTCTTAATGTTTACAACATTAAAGGCATAAACAGAAGCTGAAAATCTTGAATAATGTAAGAAAGTTAATCTATTAATTTTATTATTACAATCTAGAACTGAAGAGTCAAGATCTTACAGTCAAAAAATTATGCAAGATTACTGAAAACTTAATCCCCGCTTTCATTTCTTTCTTGTAAAACAATAAAATAAAACATTAAAAATATAATTAACCACTATGAATTTTTGTAATTGCAAAGTATATAATGGGAAATGATTAGAAAAAAGGTTACATTTCAGTTTACCTGTGGCTGTTCCTTATATTTATATTTTAAGATGGAATATGAGAGATGCAACTAAGAAAGCTGTTGTACTATGTGTGACTACGAAATCAATTTCTCTCTTTTTCATGTGTAAGTATTTATACAGAAATTTCTTTACACCTTCTCTACAGTATAATTCCATGGTTTGCATGTGTGGAGGAGTCTGTGAGAACATTCTCATATACAAGATCTCAAACAATGGACTACATAAGAAGTACACTTGTAAAGTAATACACTATCTAGTATAGCTTAGAATTGAGGGTAACTCATAGTCGTTAACCTCTTTCCTTCTCTAAGACAGAAATAATTGCGGCTCATATGTTTTTACAATGATAGGTTTCCTACAGGAAATCATTTCCTATTTTTCTTAATATGTATAGTTTGAAGTATCCTGCAGTTCCATAGGAATAAAGAGAACTGTAGTTCACAGCAAGATCACAGGTAATACTCTATCTCAATAGATTGATTTCCTTCTTATTTTGAATCCTCTCATACAGTATATTTTAAACAAAAGAGCTACTCTATCAAGCACAACAGTGCCTCAAAGACTATTCTCCTTTCTTTTGGAGCAATTAGGGCCTGGTGCTTCATTTGAAGACAAAGTATATTTCCTCTTTTAGAGAAAAGCAGCCTAGAAATGTAAATATTTTAATCTGTTGGTCAGGTATTCTGTACGCTGTGAGCAGAAAGTGTTTAGGTATAGTATTTAAAAAGCAATCAAAAATCCTCAATCCTTTTCCTAGATCACCAACATAAATTTAAACACCCTGAAAGTTCATATCCCCATCTCATGGCCCAAAGTTATAACTAGTTATACAGGCTACAAAACCACATTTCTTTTTTACTAACATTAAATTTGAGTAGCACGTAGAGAGATGGAAAATGTGACATTTATCTCTCTCTACTCTGTTCATCCCTACTTAAGGTAAACACTATCCCTTTATTATAATCCTAGTCTCCTTCCTGGAAAGCGGTCAACGAACAAATTTAGTCACCTAGAATCCCACTGAATTACACAGTGCTCTGGGCTGAAGGAGACAATTATTTTGCCAAGACAGTAGCAGTGGCGTCCCTGCTTATACAGTATTTGGAACTATTGAGACATTTATGCATACATGTACAGATTAACTAAGGGAGAAACAGAAACTTCAAGCACTTGAGACCATGTTGCTACTCCTACTGCATCTGTGCCAGGAGTGACCCAATGCTCTCATGACTGGTGAAGCCTGCTGTGGCTGAAGTTGCAAGTGACATTTATGCTTTGAGCAGTGCACCTCCTGCTAACTCTAGCCTCTAGGAATATGTCTTGCCATATGTCATGACTTTTGTCAGCTTCATCATAGTTATGGCAACCTTTTTTCTAGTAACAATTCCTTATCTCTTTTCAAGTCTAGCTTCGAGGTGTTGCATTTCAGATTTGAAGAGGAATAAATCGCACTATGTATTTCACAAGTTAAAAGTTAACTTTAAAGTCAAATATTTCACCCATTTTTCACATATATTATGCATAAAAGTTCAAATTAATTCAGTCTAACTTTTGGGATGTAAAAATTGAAATTATAGTCTAAGTTAGATGCTGCCCTTCCCTCTATTGCCAATGAAAATAGTGAGCACCTTGAGGGGGTGATTCATTCCATCCATCCATGATCTTAGGTGATATTGCCCTTCGGAGGTGGTGTCTGTCAACCATCAGTAATGATAATGAAAGCCCAAATTTTGAATGCAGATTATATGTTTTAATAATATGTGCTTAAAATATTGCAAGCTGAATCTTTGATTGCACATTAAATGTGAACCCAGTAAAGAATTATTACTGTAGTTATATTGGGAAGTTTAATGGACCATCTTGTTTCTTTACGAGTGGAGGTTTTTGGTGTGTCTTAGTTCTTAAAATTCCACTGAATTTGTTATTCTATCTTTAATGGTAGCTGGCAGCAAATGTTCAAGGAAAAAGTTTAATAAATGAAAGAAGTTGAGAATAATCTTTTCTCTGATATGCTTTGACATATTCTTCTAATTTCTGATAATCAATAGTGCAGAAACTTCCTGAGTTGGGCTTGCTCTTGATCTCTATTTACTCACAAGGAAACTATTTTTAATTAATTTATCAATAATAATAATAATAAAAAATTATCATTATCATACACAGTTTTATCAGGTGGCTCCTATCTCTCCTGCCTTTCTGTTTTGGTAACATGTATTTGAGAGGTTGAGACTGAAGACAGGGGGTCAGCAGTTGTGTGTTTACATGTGTTAAGGGCACAGAGACATTTATTTGAGAAATAAATGGACAAATGGACTAGAAGTTATCTTGTAGTCCTATTTGAAGTCTTGTCTGAGTTCCACTGATTAACATCTAGGAGCTGTGATATCTCTGCTGTTGGACCACATCATGAAAAGAAGTCCGAAGGCTGTCATGGGAAAGGCAGCTGTAGTGGTAGTATTTGGGAGAGTTACCCAGACTGTCAAAGGAAAACTTACTAAAAAAATGAGACAATGTCTTCAGAAAGTAGGAAAAGTGATTGACTGCATAACATTTTTAAAACATTACTTCACATGTCCAACTATACTTTAAAATTTCTGTTTTCTTTGTTTCCCAGTGAAGGGGAGTCAGTAGATTGAAAATAAGTCTATGTGACCTGTGCGTGTAAGCTGGCCAGAAGGTCAAGTCTTGATCAAGACCTTGGTAGCCTTATGCAACAGAGTGGGATTTGGGAGTTAAAATATGAGCTTTCTTCATGAGGAGTTTTTGGAGAAGACCAAGCAATTATATTTGCGATCACTTAGCAAAAGGTGTAAAATTGGTGAGGGTGAGGATCTGGACTCAACAGAAAGGTCAGACTGTGAAAGAGTTAATTATTCTTGTTCTTTTTCTCTTTTACTCTCTATACACGCACAAAGTTACAACTTGCTTTCCTTTGCTTCTGACCACACCATTAGTTCAGACAACCTTCAGTTTTCTGATCACTCAATATATTATCTTTTACTTTGTCTATTTTGACAAACAAACAAAAAAACCCACAGTGAATGTATTGATAACTGTGTTCCAAGCTCTTCCTCCTCCAGTGATCTCTTAAAACTGTCAGAAGTGTTCCTGACAGGCACAGCCACAGTCACCAAATACTGCTTGGAATCAACTTAGCAGAGGCGAGACCAGTAACGTTTCTCTTTAGGCAGTCAACATCACAGATTTGTAGTTTCTGATTTTTTAAATATTATTTTATTGTATTCATATTTCTATGCCAACATGAACATCTCAGTGTTGTTCACAGATACCATTCTTTGAGTAACAGGTATGGAGGAATGTCTGAGTAGAAGGAGGAGTTCTGTAAGTTCGCTCTTTCTTATCGCCCTTCTCTGCAAAGATAGATGCTTTCCATCTCGGTGTATTATTCCTGAAAGACTTTCATTATAAGAACTCTGTCTGTTCTTTCTGCTCCTATTTCTGTACTGCAGGTTTTATAACTTGACAGATAGCAAAACAAGTCTAGTTTCCTACTAACCTTTCCTTAACAAAAGATTTGCCTCCTCATGTATCTCTAACATTTACAGTACTCACATATACCTCTTCATCAATTTAGTAAAGCTATCCAAAATATTACAGACACTGCTGGGAACCAGGCTCATTACAAACAAAACCACCTTCCTTCTAGGGAGTTATCTACATCATGTAGAATTTTTCGCCACCAGCTGACATTTTTATAGGTGAACCTGATTAAGAGTCATACATTGCTAAATCATATGAAACTGTGATTACAAGACAGCATGTGGAATATGCTGGTCAGCATGCAACCAGAATGCTGTGTATTGATTTCAGAACGCCGTGAATAACCCAGAGATACAAGAATACTGTGTGATGGTGTGATCACTGAAATTAAAATATTGCAGCTGTTGAAAGATTTGAACCACATTTTACTTTTGAAAGTGTTTGCTCATTAATTTAACTGAGGTAATAAGAAAAACACTTGAACTTCCAGGAAAAATAGCTTGAAAACTGGGAGGCAAATGACTTCAACACAAAGCACATTTAGATGTTCTATTTCTGTTGTGGAATCAGAGACCTGTTATTGAAACAAATTTTTCCAGTTTACTTCAGCTACTTGTAATCGGCGTGCTGCAAAGCATGCATAGTTATGTTTTGAAGTTTTCATGCAATGCAATTCTTTTCTGTATTTTCTATGGAACACGTACTTTATTTTAGACGACATCTTTTCATCTATTCATATTATCAAACAAAATCTTTCACACAGTGCCTTCCTTCTGCCTCCATTCACTTTACATATCCTTAGCAGTGTATTTATGCCTAAACTCACTAAATAAGGTATATTTCTTCATGCAGTCACATGAATTTAAAAACAGTAAAATGTAGTGTTACTGGGAGTCCGCTATGGTCTCTCCATTAGAAGAACCTAAACCAACACCAAATATGCCTTCTATTGTTGTAGGTGGGTGCAAAACAATTTTATTTCTCCATATCCTTGTAGCTGTAAACAATACTTTTATCTTCTTATTCGTTTTATGACTACCACGTTAGCAATGTGCTATGGAAGGATGTGATTCCTTAAATTTCTGTGCTTAAATATAAAAGCCAGGTCGTTTATGTTCACACCTAGCAAAAATACAGGGGCATCTTGAGCTCATCTTTGTCAGAAATGTACCCACATAGGTGTGTGCATTTGAACTAAACACTTAAAAGAACAGGGCTGCTTGAATTTTTTCCACAAGAGAAAATGCAAAATATGGACTTTCTTTCACTCATGAAACTGGTGTATCTACATCTGTATTCCTATTTCAAACAAAGCTGGAGAAGGAAATAAAATTTTAAAAATTCTTGAGATGTTTAATATAGAAATAAATTATTCAGGAATTTAGATAGACATCTATTTTTATAATCATAACTACTCTCAATAAAATATTTGTATATTTGTAGTACAACATCACATTTACTGATCACTCTGAGTTTTCATGTTAGTTACACTTCCTGTGATCCATCCTCCTTTTTCTCTCTGTAGCTGAACAGCAATGGTCTTGAGTCCTATCAGATACCAGAAGTAAGGAGTACTTTCAACAGCAGTATTAGCTACTTCCCTAGAAAGTTCTATGAAAACTCTATTTGGTTAAAGGCCTATTGCTGAAAGAAATACCATATGTGAGTTTCTTACCAGTCCTACCCTAAGTATAACTTCATTTGCCATATGTTAGTGCAAGATTTGCTGTCACTAATTCTACTCCATTGTAAATAATTAGAACTTTCTCAATACTTTAACAACTTCACACCCACCTGTAAAAATGCTGACCTATGAAATGACACATTCTGTTTTTCAAGCTTTGTAACTTAGTCCTTGATTCTGCAAGGGCATGTGAGGAAACGCTGTCACAAGCTGTTTCAAGTCTTCGTTTCAAAGTCCACACACATTTCCAATTGCCTTCTGTATCAACTTGTTCTAATTGGACATGAAATTTTAAATACGAAGATCATCACAGCTGATAACAGTAATTTTTTTTCACTATGTAATTTTCAAAGTTTCACTCTGTGTACGGTAGTAAAATTACAAATTTATAAAACAAAGATTTTAACTTTGCAGTCCACATGAGCCTTTATCAAAATTTGTCTGGAAAAAAAAGCAGAATAAAAGGAAACTGAGTAACTGCATTTGCTTCCCACGTTACGTCAAACTAACATCTGCCACACAAAGACGACATTTCCCCTTCTACCGTAGTGAAAATAAATAATTTTTCCAAGAACAATAAATCTTTTCTGAATCTGCATTAAAATCTTATACTCTCAGAGCTATGCAACATGGAATGTCTTGTGGAATATTATTTAAAATAGTTGGCAAAAAGACATGAGCTTTTTTTTTTTTCCCCAGCTTAACCATAATAATTAAACAGTGATAGGACTATATAGGTCTATAATAATATCAGAAGAGAAAAATATATTATCTTAATTGAGGACTGGGCAAATGTCCAAGGACTACAAACTTTTTTGAAACTTCAATGTAATAATCTTTTTAGCATGTTACAATGAATCAGAAAGAATCTGAATAAAATGAAAATGTCATACTTATCGCCAGTCTAATATTTTTACTTGTTTTCTTTTTATACTTGCTGCATACATGTGTTTAAGAATATATACATTATATATGTTTACAATCATCACTATTCTGGGGATATGGAATATGTGTCTGCAGCCTGTGGAGCATATTTATCCCACAGTTTAAATCGGTAAGGACGTTTTTTTTCTAAATCTGTTTAAAAGTCTCTTCAGAATGGATTTTCTTAGTTCATTTGTCAATAACAGTAACTTCTTAATCCACTGATGCCATTGAAAACATAACCTTTTTAATTCCTTAAAAATCTTTTTGAAATTGAGATATTGCAAACATTATCATGTTTGTTAGATATTATTAAAGTATCCTGTGATTATTTCTACCTAATATTGACTAAGGAGGATCATGAAATAAAACACTTTCTCAGAGACAAGACAATGTTGAGTGTAGTGATGCTTCATCTGGCAGGAGCAAGAACCTCTAAGAAAGCCTGAACTTTAAGAGGGAGGGAGATATTTCCAGTTGTCACTGAGATCTGTGGAAGTTCTGGTATGAAGTAGCAGCCTGGGATTCTCTATAACTTCCAGGGGAGCACTGTAGAACCCAAATACAAAGATTTTGTGATCTTATTCTCTTTAAAGATTTTTTTAATTGCTGTAGGTTTGTACGTGCTTCTGGTCCTGTTTTGATAACTTGCATGGAGATGTGACTTTCTCCTATAGATACATATTTTCACTTTGACTTCTTTGACAGTGAAGAGGGTTTTTTTTTTTCCCCTTCCCCCATAATGTGCATTTAACCAGATAAAATCAGTTGCTAAGCAAATTCCTTACCAGATTCACATACAATCTCCTTAACAGTCAAAAGCAATATTACCTCAGACTCGGTGAATTTTAATTACAGCTAAATAAGTCTCCTTCAGAGGGAAATGAAATCACTAGTTTGCTCCAGAACATCACAATTCATTTATCTATTTTGCCATCATTTGCTGAAAAAAAAAAAAAGCCATTTTTTTTCTCCCCCAAATAGATTAAACAATGAGAAAGAAGACCTGAAGTCTCTGTTACATTAAAACTGCATTCGAGGGAGGAGAATTTCAAGGGGATCACAAGTTGCTGACGATTTCTTCTGAAACCACTTACTACTTAGCATATGATCTTTCATTAGACCAAAATCAGTCATAGGCTTTATGAAAAAAAGGACAGTGAAAACATGACACAACAATATATCTGGAGGATTTTCATATGCAAATATCCATTTTAAAGTATAAATCTAGACTCTGAATGGTAATCCAGACTCTCTGTTCCAATTTGTAATTTTAAAAGCTGTCTGCCTGTGATTCTAAAACTGGAAATTACTTGGACACAACTGTGAAAAAAATTAGCTAAAAACTTGAAGTAGTGAAAAATTGACATGAATTTTGTGAAACAAAATTGAAGTGTGTTTGCATTTATTACTTCTGTTGCAGAGGAAGGCACTTATTTCCTCACAGGCTACTACAAGAACACAAGAGAAACACCTAGAATCTTTTGAGGAATACTAAATATTATGCAATTGAAAACTTCCATGATGCAGACATTTCAAGGTGTAAGAAGAAGACAAGCAGCTTAGGAGCGCTTTTCTTTAGAAAACTTTTTTTTTTTTACCTAAGGTGAAGAATTTGGTATTCCATATTAATTCATATTTCTCCACTTAACAAAATTATAGCACATCTTGTCAGTCTGTTTGATACAGATCTTGAAAAAAGCCTCAGGTATTGAAGTAACAGGGGTATTAAGAAGATCTCAAAGAGAAATATTATAGTCTTAGATTTGTAAATGATTTTGTGAGCTGCTCATCCCTAGAAAGACTTTTGGTCCATCTATTTTATGAAAAGAAAATTTAGTGTGTGCTAACAATTCCACCTTGGCTTAATATATTTTAGAAAGAAATTTACTTCATGTATTTTTGTACTTAATATGGACTAGTGAGAATGTTGGACTGTAATACCGTATCTGAGAGAAGACATGACTGAGCTTTTCTGATAAGAGATGAGAAAGCACTATTCTCACACTCATTCAAATAGCTAATTGAAAAAATTTATAGTGGTTTCTCTGTAGCATGTTGATCCTACAGCAGTTGTGTATGAATTCTAGAAACAATTTTATATACTGCAAGTGCGTTGCTCTTACAATATTTTCCATAGAATACATTAAATTATGAGGGTTTTTATGAATTTTCATTTACATTCATTTATTGCATACTCAGTATGTTGTATGATTTTTGTAGATAATTGTATTGCTGATTCATTAAAAAAATAGGGCTGGTAATGTTGACACAACCTGTACTGGCTGCAGATCAAGAAAATATAAGCAAAAACCTTATGTTTATTTATTGGTAAGTTAGAAATAACACAGTAGTTTACAGCAGACATTTACCATTAGAACTTAATTTGGATTAAATCAGAACCATACACAAAGTGCATTCTCTCCATTTCACAGGCAGTCATGACAGTGTTTGTTAAAAATAAGAAAAAAATGATTTAGTAGAATCTTGGCAGAAGTATTGCTTGCGTAGGGAATCGAGTCTCCAGAACAACATGATTAGTCACTCTTCGATGGTAATGGGAGTTCTGTATTTAAAGAGAGACCTGTTATAAAGGTCTTTGCAGTAGCATCTTCAACAAGATTAGGAGAGACTTCTTAAATCACTGTTTTGCATAGCTCTTACGATCTAGCTGGCCCCAGCACATGCATACTTCCTTGCTCTTAATATGTCTTAAGAATACACAAAATATCTTTCAAATAAATGAACTACATACAACAGACTGATCCACCTGATCACGTCTGCAGGAATAGTCTTTACTGAATATTTATAATCTACATAAAATTTAATTATTTCTGTAGCAGGAATCACCTATGGGAGTCTTTGGGACACACTGCTTGGGGTGTTAATCAACATTTCTAAGCAAACCAATAGGACTAGACACAGCACAAATTTCCTCTGGCTATTTCTATACCTGTCCAAAATTCTTAGGAGTACTCCTATAGTTATCAGTCAATATCTTAATTCTAAAGGGTCAATTAATGATCCAGTTTCAAGTCAGTCTATTGTCTCAAGTCAATCCATCATCTTATCTATGCAAGTGACTACCAAGGGAGTTCTTGGATCACTCAAGAATTAATGACTCATGCGCAACTGCTGCGCGGGCAGGCACAGACCCACTATACTACAGAATAGCCTCAACCGTACTACAGAACATGGTGGTTCAGCCCAGCGGCAGCTCAGCCACCACGCAGCCGCTTACTCATTCCACCCCCTCAGTGAGGCTGTCGTGGTTAGTGCTGCTCCGGCAACTAAACTCCACACAGCTGCTCACTCACCCTCCCCCACCCCCTGGAGATGAGGAAGGGAATCAAAGGAGGAAAGAAGGAAAGAGACCCATGGATTGAGATAAGAACAATTTAATACTACTGCTACCAATATATGAATACATACATATATGTACAATGATAAATATATACAAACGAGTGATGTACGGTGTAATTGCTCACCACCCCTCAACCGAGACCCATCTCGTCCCGAACTAATGATCCCGAAAAAGATAAGTCCCGACGCCACAATCCCAGATGAGTGAGAGGCCGGAAAATAGAGAGCAAGACAGAGAGAGCACTCTGAGAGTCCGAAATGAGAGTCCCAGAAGAGCAAAGGCCCTTCTTTCCAGCTGTCCTCATTTTTATACTGGACATGACGCTGCGTGATATGGAATACTAATTGGCCAATTTGGCCCTCAATCCTAAATCTAAGTGCAAATTGTAAGGAGAGTTGTGGACCCTCCATCCCGGCCATGCTGCCCCCTATCCTGTTGTGCTCCTACACACTGTCAAGAACACGGCAGCTGAAAAGTCTTTGAGACCTCAGCGGTAACTATAAACATCAGTGCGCTGTCAGTGTTCTTCTCAGAGCAAGTCTTAGACTAAAACCAAAACACAGAGCTCTTCTGGCTGCTAAAAAGAAGAGCTAACTCTGTCCCAGCTAAAATCAGGGCAGGTGCAGAGGAGAAAAATGTAACAAAATGACTGAGGGTGAGACAAGAACAGAGGGATCACCCACTGGCCATGGCCCAGTCAAAATGGACTCAGCTTGGGGACAAATCAATTTAATTCATTAATGGCTCATTCAGATAGAATAGGAAGAAACAAAGCCAGATCTCAAAAACACCTTCTCTCTATCCCTCCCTTCTTCCCATCTCTACCTCCTCCCTCAGTGACACAGGGGGACAGGGAATGGGGGTGTCGTAGGTCAGTTTGTCACACGTTGTTTCTGTCGCTCCTTTCTTAAAGGAGAAGAACTCCTTACACTCTTCACCTGCTCCAATGGATCCCCTCCTCACGGAACAGTCCACAGACTTCTCCAATGTGAATCCTTTCTGCAGGATGCAATCCTTGCCCATCAGATTGCTCCAGTATAGGCTTCTTCCCCATAGAGTCATGACTTCTTAGAGAGCTACCACCTGCTCCGATGTGGGGTTCTTCACAGGCTTCAGATGCCTCTTCACCTTGTTGTCAGCCTCCATCAGCTCAAGGAGATCATACTCTACGACTTCCTTCAGGCATAGACATCTCTGCTCCAGCGTGGGGTTCTCCATGAACTGTAGGTGAATCTCTGCGCTGTCGTTAGTCTCCACGTGCTGCAGGGGGGCTGCCTGATGTCTCACCAAGGGCTGCAGGAGAATATCAGCTCCCGCACACCTCCTCCCGCTCCGTCTTCACTAACCTGGTGTCTGTGTGGCAATTTCTTTCAGGTCTCAGTCCTCTCAGTGAACCTCGGCAGTGTCAGCAGGATGAATTCCGTCCAGCAGGCACCCTGGGAGCAGGGTGCTTTGGAGCTCTCCAAGCACCTCCCATCTCTTACCAAGATAGAAGTTCCCATTCCTAGCACTGATGAGGGAGGAGAGAAGAGAGGAGGAAGAAGAAACCTACACCTGAGATTAGTGCTGGAAACAGTGCTTGGTTAGGAAGCAGCCTGTATCTGATGAAACAAAACCTGTACTGGTTTTCAGTTAAGCAGAAGGTGGCAAGAACAGGAACAAATAACAAACGAGAGTCAAAGTGACAGAGAACAGGGAGATATTTCCATAAAACCTAGGAGATTTCAGAAGATTCTTTTTTTATTCCTAAAAGAAATGTTTGATTCAGAATTAATTCGTGAAGTGCTATTTAGATGAGAATTATTTCTAATCAACCTTTGGGAAAAGTCAATACATTTCTGAAAGACCACATAAGAGATAAGAGTCTTGGAATAAATTATTTTTTAATTGTTTTATACTTCAGAATATAATGCAAGGTTGAAACATTGTTTAATTATGGATGTGGGCAAAATTTCATTATCCACAGCTGGGACTCTTTTGTGCTCTAATACCAATATTTTTTCAAAACTGACATCATCTAATAATGCCCTATAATCTGACCTCATGAAATGATGTGTGTTATGTGTTGCTTAATGAAGGACTGGGCCAATAACATGCTCTATGAGGTGATTATATATATGAGTTTTATCTTAAAGCAAAATTGATGGCTTTCTCTGAATGTTTGTGTATATGCATATTAATTTACTGATGCAAAGTTAATGCAGACTGTTATTTAGGAAACTAAAGATAAGAAAGGCATATATTTCTCTTTATATAGTTTTTCTAAAATTACATTGCCATATTAGAAACAAATTAATTATAAAATATTCTGACCTATAACAGTTTAATTTTTAATTTAAAAATGTGTTTTATTTACAAATTATTTACAGCACTTTTAAGAACAAATTGTGACTTTAATGAATGATCTAAGCACTGGGCTGCGAGGAAGAATCTCTGTCAGAGCCTGGAGAATACAACCTCTTCTTTTAATCTTTAACAGTTGTGTTCACTTTAAAAAAAAATCACAATATAGATTTTTTAGCCATGAAGTTATGTTTTGCGAAATGATCATGAAATTTATAGTGCTTGACTAGCTTGTAAGCATAACTGAAAATCCCAAAAAGTTCTTTCTGTCTGTAGAAGAATATCAGAGAAGAGCCCAGATGGTTCAGACTCATTGAGCTCAATCTGATATTTCCGTCCTAGGGCTGTATTGTTTAAGGCTGATTATGGTTGATAGCATTTGCCCCTCTATATGGGTCCACTTATATAAAGACACAAGCGAGAGTTCTCCAGTCACAATTTAACTGTTCTGTGAATTTACCTCTCTATCCTGGTGGAATCAGACTACGTGAGTATGACTCCAGAGAAACTACAGAAGAATTACTATTGATGCATAGGCCTGGGGCATATTTATAGTGTTAAATAGATCCAGAGCTGTAATACCACCTTGTGACTGACTGTGGGATCCACACACAACCGAAGCAAACAGAAAGTGGGAACCATTTTAATGATGAAATAGCATACTTGGCCTTACTTTCTACAGTGTAGGCCAGTATACATACTTTCAATTGTTTTCCGATTTATTTTACAGTTTCAGGTGCCTGCACTTCTGAGACTTTGCCAGAATTACTGGAAGGCATGAAAAGATTTCGTTACTAGTAAACCTCCTTGCCTTCCTCATCTCCCCAGATTTCAGTTCAAAATTTTCTTTAAGGTTTTTTTTTTATCTCATTATCCTGTTTTATCTCATCACTCCCTTCAGAAAGATTAAATAAATCCTCTCCTTTCTTCTTATTGTTCCAACAGGAAGTGATTGTTGACTTTTTCTCCATAGCACAAAGTCTCTGTATGTACAGATAGAACTTCTCTGATTTATTGGAACATTGTGTAAAATGTTCCCTTCCCTCTGCTAGTTGATTCAGTACTTAAATAGCATCAACCATGCAAAGTAAAGGGTGAAAAATTGGTTTGTAGACTTGTTTCATTTCTCATTAGAATAGAGAGTGGAGTGGAGATGAGGAAGTATTCTACATCCCCTTTGAAAAAAAAAAATAATCCTGTAGTTCTTGATCTCACTTAGAAATTTTGGAATGCACACATACAAGGTTTTAGGAAGGTACACTGAGACATCAAGTATGTATTTGTTTATACTGACTTGTGTTTTGGTAAGTCAAGTGTCTGGCTCAAAATGATTAGATGGTGAAATTAAGTGCACTTGTTCTTAGCGTCAGGATTTTTTTTTAGTTTGTTTTTTTTTTTCATTTTCTAACATTTAGCTTCTTCATATTTCATTATGAGAAGGACGGAGTTTATAGAACCACTTTTCCCTCTCCTAGTTTGTTGCACAAGAAAGATGAATCATATCTGCCTGAAGTGGGTGCTTCTTTGAGATAAAGGTCACAAACTGCTCTATAGAAAAGGAACTCTCTTTTTCCCTGAAATTCAGTTTCTTAAACTTGGTGACCATGAAAGACTGATCTATATTGCTATGGTAGAGCAGTTTAATGCCATGCTTGGATTTGAACAAAAAAAAGAAGCGTGTTTGCAGTATGCAGCAGAACTAATTTTTTTTTTTTTTTTTTAAAAAAGAAGCTGCAAACCTTGAAGTTGGAATAGAAATAGTTCTGAAAAAGCCCATGGTTTTACCAAAAGAAATTCATTTGCAGCTCAGTGGAATACAATGCAGTGTAGACTACTTTAAATCAGGCTAAGCTGTCTGTCAGGCTAAATGAAGAGAAAACATTTTGTTAATAAGACTAGTTTCTAAAATACTAATCTTCATGTTGCAGCCATTCATTTGTAATTTCAGTAGCTTTGGAAATGAGCTTTTCTTTTTACAAAACAGAAAATAGGAATAAGAATTTTCCAAGTAAAAGAGGGATGTTATATACATAAGGAATAATTTGAACCATTTTGCAGTGCTTTGTCGTAAGCACTTTGTCGTAAGGACAATTTCTGGTTTTATCTTTAGAGGAAGTGCCTCAGAACCCAGACATGGGAGTGTGTAACTGTAATAACCATTATGAATTAGACCTTACAAAAACAAGTACTTTGTAATGAAGTACTAAACTTCTGTAATAAAATTTACCTTATGTTGAACTTGTCAGGAAAAAAAAAACAAATGAAGTCCATGTGAAACTTGAGCTCAGTCTAGGAAGATGCAGATCACTTCCCGGGAGAGGCTGAAAACTCTGAGGATTTCATCTCAATGAAAATTTCTTGTATTATGTACTGAATATGACTATGAAGACAACCTAATAAAATATCAGGAATAGAAGTATGAAATTAAAGATTAAAATGGTCAAATTTGTTGGCTAACAGTTGACATAATAAAACTTACCATGGATGAGTAAAATGTTTCAAGTATCCAGTTTTGCCAAGGCATTACTTCTTTGGTTGCGGCTTTTTTCTGTTCAATTTGGGATCAATTTGAATATGACCCTTCTCAGAGCAAGTCTCAGCCTAAAACCAAAACACAGAGCTCTTCTAGCTGCTAAAAAGAAGAGCTAATTTTGTCCCAGCTGAAATCAGGACAGACCCACTAAAAACTCAGACTCAAATATTATGTTAGTGATATCAGCAGAAAGATGAATAGAAAATTGAGGAAAAGTTAGAGAAAGTGTAAATAAATAAATAAAAGAAAAAATCAAGATAGAGCAGAGGAGGCAGAGTGAAAAACAACTATAGGGAGAATAAAAACAGGAATAAAGATATATGGCATGTGTTCTAATGAAAAAATGAATATTACATAAAAATCCTGAGTATACAAATTTATTATCCTTTATATATTAAAATATATAAATTTTATTATTATGTAATTACAATTGTTTTATATATTAAAAGTGGATGATAGAAGATAATTAATCCTGTAAATGAGCAACATAGAGATCTCCTGGATTTTAATAATTGATTCTTTATGTATTAACCCTCAATAAATTATTCATAAGTAGAATTCCTTTTCCAGAAAAAGTGTGCTATAGGAAACTTCTATGAGACCTGTTCAGGAGCAAAGACATTGTAACCTAAGTTGCAGTAACTAGAACCTTGTTCCAAGAGTTTATAGACACAGTTCAGCTCAACATTGCAGTTCCCCTTCCTTTACCATCCCCTCCCACCGCAACATACAGCAAAGGCAATCAAAGCTCATTGATCTGGAAATAAAATTGAGAAATGTGGGATATTATGGTGATTTATGAGATTTCTATTATTTTCTATTTTTATCTAGGAAAGAAATATGAATACAGTCTTTTTGCTGTACCATTATCACTCATGCCTTCAACTAGTGTGTGCAGAGTCATAGAAATTCATTAACTGAACATATTGAACCTCAAAAAGCTGTTCAGTTCACTGAAACTTCTGGGTCAAAGTTTAGGTCACTTATTTTTTCAGAACTGGCTCATCCATCCCTAAGTCTGAAACAATCATACTGTTCTTTCTAATGAAGCTGGAAAAGGCTAGAAAAGATTTAACAGCTTCATTCCCACCTTGTGCAAACCAAACCCGAGAAATCTAGAGTAAATTATTGTGTTTTTTTTTTAAATAAATAGATGCTTCTTAGAACAATACAAAAACATAAAATGGATTATAC
The DNA here is from genome assembly GCF_009769465.1 of Tauraco erythrolophus. NCBI lineage: Eukaryota > Metazoa > Chordata > Aves > Musophagiformes > Musophagidae > Tauraco > Tauraco erythrolophus. The sequence goes on along the minus strand of NC_141465.1, from coordinate 93,361,893 downwards.
GGGGCTAAGCTAGAGGTCTATTTAACCTGTAATTATCTCCCTGTCCTTGGGTAGATGTTTGTGGAAGTTCAGAATAACTGGAACTTCCACCAGTGTACTACCAGCTTTTGGCAAGCTCCTACTTAAGACCTTCCCTAGTGAAGACTACTTCACATCTAAGTGTTTAATAGACCTGGCTGGACATTTCTCCTATGAATTTGTCTAATCTACTTTTGATCCCATTTGTACTTTTGGCATTCAAAATATCCTGTGGCAATCAGTGCCAGAATTTAATTAGACATTCTGTGAAATACTACTTCCCTCGATTTGTTTTAAACCAGCTGCCTTATAATGTCATTTACTGCCTCTACTTTCTGTGTTATGAGAAATAGTGAATAATAGTTTCTTACTAATCTTTTCCATGCCATTTATTATTTTATATACTTTTATCATTCCCCACCACCTGTTCTCTGAAGCTGATGAGTCTTGTTCTATTTAATTTCTCTTTCTACAGAAGCCATTTTATATCTCTGAGCATCCTTCTTCATATCAATTATATCCTTCTCAACAGCAAGTGACCAGAACTGTGTGCAATATTTGAGACATAAGAATACCACAGAGGTATTAGTGACACCACAATATTATCTGTTCTTCTCTCTATTCTGAACTGTCTTTTCCAAAGTTCAGATCCAGATCTCTCAGCTGACTGAATAAAAACAAAATTTAAACTCATCAAAATGCATGTACATTTAGAATTATAATTCCCCATATGTATTACTTTACACTTTTCAATACTGATTTTTTTCTAGCATTTTCTGACTGAGATTCTTTTTCAACTCGTTCAGTTTGTGTTATTTCTGACTGTCCTTAGTAATTTAGTATCACCAACCAACAACCATCTTTGTCATACCACTACTCATCCTTCTCTTCTAGATTTTTCATAAACATCCTGAACTGCACAAATACTGGTACAGCTTTTGCGATACTATCCCATTTTACCCTTACAACCAACAATTTATCTCTACTTCTCTTTTCATGTTAGTTAGCTAGTTATTAACACAAAAGAAGATCTTATTTCTAATAACAGTGCAAAAAAAAAGGCCTAAGAAGTCTGTGAAATGTTCCTTCTCTCTGCAAAAGTAGTCTTAATGCTTCTCCATTAAATTTTATTCATCATATTCATTAATTTCATAATTTTGATAAATTTATTTGCTGAAAAGTCAAATGTTAATGTACATGTTAACGTAGAAATACTGATCTTGTATTTTATCATCTAAGGAAAGTAACTGTTATCTGTAGTATTTCTAACTTTAGAAGAATCAAAAGGATCAAGAAGGAAACAACAAAAAAAACCCTTCCACATCTGGTGAAAGCAAGATGTTGTTCATTATAGACTATCATCTCATAGTAACCATTCCAGTGAAGTTTAAACTCTGCACACTTGACTTACTTAGAAAATTGTGCACTTAGTCATGATTTGAACATGGTCTTTCTTAACCAAAGAAATACATTTTCTTGTGCTTAATTATTTTGTCTAGGGGTGAAAAAATAATGTTCTGGTATCTTTCTCACGTTAGCAATTTCTGGAATCATGACAGTCAAAGAGAAGTAAGGGAGTAGAACTGAATATTCACTCCTGAGTAAATATTTGTCTGTTCATGATTTGACCTTCTAAAGATTTCATTAAAATAGCTGTGGCTAAAACAGAAAGGAGTGATCTCTTATATTTCTCTTAAAGATAGTACATGAAGTTTTCTTCTTACCTTGCAAACAGAAGAAGGTAAGTTGGAGTTGCTGTCCCATAAGGTAAAGACAAGGGAATTTGTAGAGGCTTCTTAGTTTTTTTAGTTTTACCTCTGAGGCATATAAAATTTGTCTTTTGACTTGTGTTTAGTATTCAACCAATAGTATTAGACTGCGTTCAAAACAACCAGAAACATAGGACCATTTATTGTGGTAGTGTCCTGAACCATTAGTAGGTAGAGTTAAAGAGAAAGAACAAGAAAGGAAAAAAAAAAAAAAAAAGTTAAAAACTTAAAGACTAAGAAGTTCTATCCATTGCTTGCTTAGCTACAGGTTTTTAGATTGCCAAGTGAACAAATATGTAAGACAGATAAAAAGCAAGATAAGGAGGGGGAAAACGTGACTGTTCAACACAGATTAAGAATTTGTATAATGATCAATTAGATATTATGCTGTAGCCAAAAAGTACTGTAAATACCAAGAAGAAGATAATAAATGCCGTATATATGTATATATATGAAGTGACTTTCATCTTGGAAAAAGTATCACCAGTGTTTTTTCTCTTAGAATAGAAGTCAATTTTCAAATCAGGTCTCTTTTTTTTATTACTTGGAAATGACATTTTTGCAAGCTTGACACCTGAGATGTGTTTCAGTTATTTTCTCAAAATGTTTTATCAGAATTAATTCACCCAATATTGGTTTCTGTGTGAAATTAAATGCACCTAAAAATCCCAGTTATTCCTAACACAGATATTGTGCATATAGAACTCTACAACTATAAGATTTGAAAGTCTCAAAGCAAATTCAGTTAGATATTCTTTAAGCAAAAAATACCAAATAAATTTTAATGTGTGGATAATAAGACTTCAAGGTGTAGGCACTTTCTTGCTACAGTTTAGTTAATAAAAATGGGTACAGATATAGGAGTCATAAAGTATTAAGAACTATTTTTCTCAGAAATTAAATATAAAGCTTTGTACTTTTTAAAAGTGAATGTGTGTTACTTAACTGGAAAATAGTTTTTTGCCACCAAAAAATGCCACTTATTTAAATCAATATCGGTTTATGGTGCTTCATTTTTTTTTCATCTAAAGTTCAGAAATGCTAATTTTCACATTCTTTTTAACATCTTTAAGAACTTTGACTTTTGAATATATGATTGCTAGTCAATACTTTAGTGCATTAATGTTGTACTTTTGTTGTTTTAGGTAAAAACTGCTGTCTAGAAAAATTTTGGTTTTGCATTAGCCGGATCTAAACTTGTTCAGGTTCAATTACAACCTCTTAATTGTTAGATTTGTGGCAGAAAAGCTCACAATTCTTTGACTGTAGTAGACATACAATGGACTATCCTAGTAATTGAACAATATCAATAATTTCAGCATAAAATCGCCACAGAAGGCAAGTTAAGAATTGAGCAATTATATCTCCCCAGATTGTATTTGAGATCTAAAATTATTTTTTCTCTCTGATCAGTAAATAACTAGTTTCTCTTAACTAGACTAGATTATAGGAAATGAAAGAGCTATTGAAAACAGCAATGGAGTAGAATACTGTCTTTCACAAGAGCAGTATCTTGTAAATGTCTTAAGCTGTCTAGTTACCATGATAAATAGGTTGGGATACATGCACACTTTAATTATTAACAGTGAAATCTGCAGAAAATGAAGTATTGCACTTGGTAAGAGCTATTAATGTTGAAATGACCCATTTAATAGTGGCCTGTGATATCAAAGTATGGATTTAAATTGGTAATTAATAAAAGTCCATTTCTGAAAATGCTAACATAAGAGCTCAATAAAAATGCTAACTAGGTCTCAAATACTACAGACAGTTTATTGACATTTTAATACATATTACTTATGCTAAATACTTTTGTACACTCAGAACTGAGGATGAGAGGATAACAATGGACATATTTCCCAGCTAGCAGTTAAGAGATCAGTGGTACACTTGGTGGACTAGTTCACTTTTGTAAGTTTTAATCCTGCTTATAATGGAGGAACACGGCATGATTTATTTTTGAAGCTGCATTTACAAAATGAATCGTTTTATCTCAGACTGCAGAGAACAAGAATTCTGATTTAAAAAAAAATAAGAAGAAAATTAAGTAGTTCTTATTAGACTATATTTTTAATGTCCGGGAGATGAGTAAAGTGAGCTCTCCATGATTTAATAGTGAAAATGTAACTGCTGATATAAAGACAAAAGCTGACATATTATCTGTCTGGTTTCTTCCACCTATATATCTAGAAACCGACATTTCAGAAGCTCAAAACATGTCATAAAATCCTGATTGCATCAGATAGTGCAGAACTTAGTCCACTGTTCTGTAGGATGGAACAGATGTTTCTTTAGAAAAATACCAACTTCTGTGTTAAAACGTAGCCCCTTTTTCTCAGGCAACCCAAGGATTAATTAGTCCAATTCAGCAAGATATTACAGTGCATATTTAAATCTATAGGATTAGTGTGCCTTGCTGAATGATGCCCATAATTTATAGATGTTTTTATTAGTAGATAAAGTGCTTTAATGAAATGTTAGCATGAATCCTGAAATTGGAGCATAGCTTCTAAGGAATATTATATGTCTTTGGAAGGCAGCAAAATAATATTTTTTTTTATCCTGGTACCTAAGTGTAACTTTTTCCTATGTTAAACACCAGGCTTAGCCTGGTAATTATATGTATATCTCTCACTCTCTCTCCTGTATACATATATATGGAGATATAGATATATTAAATCTATGTCTTGTTACGAAGGCTTCAATTTTTAATAGAAGAAAATTTGTTTTGGAGAAGTGACATTCATCCGCTCTATAGCTATAAAATACCTATGTTTTAAAATAATTCTCTATGCTTTTAATACCAACCACTGAGGATAACAAAACTTCTGAAGAGTTTTCAAATTTAAGTACTTGCAACTATCATTTGCTCATGCAGAATACAGTTATTTGTATACTGAGTCACGACTGAAAAAAAGAGTCTTGTAATGGGAGACTAACACAGGACTGAGCAGTCTGGAAAAAACAGAAAATTTGAAAAAGCATTGATTTTTAGTGGATGGTAAGGTGTTTGTGGCTTTGGGAGATGAAAGAAGAGTTCATACAAGAGTTGGGCATTTGTTAGATTACTCATCGTCTCTGTGGGTTTTGGACTGCTCTATGTTATTCTTTCCAAGTCATACCTTCTATAGAGAGGGTTAGTTCCAAGCACAATGGACATGAGTCAATTTGCACCACTTGGACTTGGACAATGGACTGCAGATCAGTCATAAGTTGCTTGATTAAGTGTTAGTTTTGGCTATGAGTGTGTTTAAAACACGATATCTTGAAATTAATCATACACACTTGCGTATCCTCTTTTGGATCTGAGTGTTCATTGCATTATGAATTTGAGCAAAAAAGCAGAAATTAACAGCTTTGTTTTTCTTTCATGTGAGTGATGAAATGGGAATTTCTCAATTATTGAATATAAAATACCACAGATGAGGCTCACCACTCTGATCATCTCAAATGTAACTCTTTCAAGTTGTATAGATCATATGTATTGCCTTTCAGCATGAACACGCTGAAGAGATTAATTTATTTGACTGCTATGATCACAAGGCCAACAGCCTTTTCTCAGATTAGGGACAAGAGCCTAGACCATTGATCTCAGCATTATATTGTTATCTACCTTACATGAAATGTTGAGGAAATTATGTTCCAGATTTCAAATCCAACTTCCGTCATGAATCAATAGCAATGCTTTTAGTGGCAGTTGATTTTGTATTTTTTCACTTAAATTTTCCTGTGTATACTGAGAGAATGTCACTAATAGGTTGTATGCTTCAGAACACTGTGATTGATCAAATACAATGTGATGAGTAATTTAACATAAGTATTTAACTTTTTGGTCATTTGATTGCTTGTGTCACGCATTAGTAGGTCTGAAGGTTCAAAACACAATTTGACACATAAACCAAAACAAATCAGCCCTAAAAGGATACAGCTGTTTAGAATAATCTTCCTCAGTCTTCACGACATAATGTTCCTGTTTTAAAGAAAACATCTCCCTTGCATGCCACTAACAAAACAGTCTCAACTCAGGGAAGTTTTACTGAATTTAATTTATTTTCAACTAACACAAACTTCTAATTACTGATTTGGACAATAAGAAAGGATAAAATCTAAACAGTTAAACACACAGTTAAATAAACATCTTTCCCCTCCCTTTCACCAAGCTCAAGATAAGCAAAAAACCTCTCCTCCCTTCCTCTGGTTTCAACCTCCTTTGTTTTTGCTATGCATGACACTCAGTCTGTCCCAAATCCTTTGGTGAGGTGACAGGTGGTGAAGGAGGTTGGGGTTGGTTCTGTCACTTTTCCTTGCTTTTCAATTGGTTTCCCTCTTCTCCAGTGTGGATTGCCCACAGGCTGAAGTCCCTCAGTGGTGTCTCAGCTCTGGAATGGGCCCAGGACAATATTATTTTGATTCTTCTATTTTCCGTATTGTTACTTTAAAACCTTATAATTTTTGTCTATGTGTGGAATTGTGGGGGGACACACATGAGTTTGGTGACTCATCAGTTTGGTGAGACTTAGAACATCGCCAGCTCAGGTTTAGTTACATGTTGGCTTTTTCCTCCACTCTTTGATTGCACTTTTTATTTACAGTGTACACACTTCAGAGATGAAGATCTGAACTCCAGAAATGTGTGGACTGCCTGGTGCATTACAGGTTTCTATCTTTTTGAGAAGTTCTGGGAACCACTGTAATACAAGCATTTAATAACCACTAGTGCCAATGCTCTCTTACTGTCTGCAGTATTATCACTTAAAAACTTGTTTTAGAGTGACCTTCCTTGAAATTTTCAATATGTTTACATTCTTTTGGTGTCAATTGTTTGCTCTTTCATTGCTTCACTTTCATTCTGTCATTTGTGAGTGAAAAGTGATGAGCAGTCTCTAGGCAAATATATTCTATGTACCAACTTTTATTTACTGAGCCCCATCAAGATTTACTTCCTACAGGCATGAAATCACTATAATAGCCTAAACGTTACTGTTAAATTTAACCAGTTACACTGATCATATTTTAGGGCTTTTTTAACAAATAGCAATGTAGTTCTTGTGTAAAGCTAATTATTACAAAGTTTAAAAGAAGCTAACATTTTTACTTGGTTTTGTTTGCTTTTAACTGACCAGACAAATTATCCTCTTTTCAGTTGTCTAACATATCTGTTGGGGTATTTTGAAGCTCTCAGCTGGCCCATAACTTGGGGCTTCCTTTCTGAGAAAATCTTGACATTGAAGGGAGGAGAAACCATAGAACAAAACCGCGTTGCTGTGTAGTCATGACAGAACAGAGCCAGGAAACACAACATTTGGAAAGTGCTTCCAGGCTTTGATCCAGACATAACCTTGAGTTTTAATCAACTAAAACAACCTTACTTAAAAAATAGTAACACAAGTTTGAGTACTGATTCTTCATTTTTTTGATATTATAAATTTTAACCTTTTTAACTTACTTCCTTAATAATTTCATTAAATGTTTAAATATATGTTTTCTCATTTCTTTGAGTTTGAAAATTGGATCACTCAAAATTCTTTTCTTCCAGAAGGTCATTTTCCATACCCCTATCTTCAAAAAAGCCCCTTCATAATGAGGCAGTTTCCATTCTGGAAACACACATAGAACACCACAGCTCAAATCAGTGTTCCACACTGTACCAAAATTTCTTCTGATTGATGTTCTGTCCTTAGGATGATCATTGAAATATCCAGAATGCCTCTTTAATTCATAGAATCATAGAATCAGAGAATCATTCATAGAATCATAGAATCATAGAATGGTTAGGGTTGGAAGGAACCTCAAAGATCATCTAGTTCCAACCCCCCTGCCATGGACAGGGAAATCCTCCACTACACCAGGTTGCCCAAAGCCTCATCCAACCTGGCCTTGAACACTGCCAGGGATGGGGCATCCACAGCTTCTCTGGGCAACCTGTTCCAGTACCTCACCATCCTCAATGTAAATGAATCCATTAAATCACTTATTAAGAGTTGATGGCTTTAGTGATTCCAAATCTTTCTCCAGAATGGCTGTCAGACTTTCTTTAGTAAATGAAGTCTGTTTCTCAGAACCCTTGAGTTTTCTTTCTCACCTTTTTGAAAATGTGATATATGCTTGCTTGTCAACTCTGGTGCAAAGTCATTATCTTTGTTCTGTGTTGCCTTAAAATTTATATTGTCAATAGTAATATTGTTATGTGTTGGGTTGACCTTGGCTAGTTTGCTAGACGCTCATCAAACCACTTTCTCACTCTCCCTCCTCAACAGGACAGAGGAGAAAATAAGATGAAAAAGCTCGTGGATCAAGATAAAGACAGCGAGATCACTCACCAATTACTGCCATGGGCAGGCAAGATTTGACTTCAGGAAGATGGATTTAATTTGTTGCCAATTAAAATAGATTTGGATAGTGAGAACCAAAGACAAAATTAAAACAACACCTTCCCTACACCACACTCATTTTTCCAGGTTCAACTTTACTTCTTCATTCCTGACTCCTCTACTTAGCATGGAAAACCTACTCCAGTATCGGCTCTCCACTGGTGGCAATACCTTCAGGAAGCAACCACCTGCTCCAGTGAGAGGTCCTTTACAGGCTGCAGTGTAGATATTTGTTATGGTGCAGACCTCTTTATGGGTTGCAGGAGAAACTCCGCTTCTGCACCTGGAACACTTCCTCTGCCTTCTTCTTCACCAACCTCAGTCTTCACAAGGCTGTTTCTCATATTCTTTTTGGCTCACTCTTCACTGCCATGCAGCGTTTTTCCATTTCTTAAGTATCCTTCCCCTGAGGTGCCACTGTCTTGGCTGAGGAGCTCAGCCATGCCCTGCGGTGGGTCCATTGGAGCCATCTGGATCTTGCTGTGTCCAGCACAGGGCAGCCCTGGCCTCTGCCCTGCCTCTGCAGCCATCTCCTCCTACCAAAACCTTGAATGTACACCAAATACATATTAAAATAAAGCAAATAAACAACGTGCCTTTGATCTCTCTATGTTAATATTTCCAGTCCTATCAAACATAATCATTACTTATGAAAGAAGGAGGTAAATGAAAAGTGTGGAAGTTGCAAAACTTGACACTCAGAAATAACATGAGAGATTTTAATTCAGATCAGTTGCACTTAAAAAGAACCATGTACTACTTTTGTATGTTCATGTTCCATTTTTTTTTCCCCTAAGGATCACTGATTCACTTGATATCCTACATATACAACAAAATCACACTATTGTTACTCCAGTTACAATCCGAAAACCATAGCACTTACTTCTAAAACTCTCTTGTTCACATACTCAAAAGCATGTCACAAGCACAAAAGAAGATGTAGTTTCTACTTTTTTGTAAGCTTAAATGATTCTTTACATAAGAAACTAAGACTCGTATGATCCAACATGTTTGTTATTTAAAGCACTGGTCTTGTTAAAAACTTGCATATCCTAAATTGTACCTACCACAAGTGGGAATATTCAAAAGATTACAAGATTTGTCTCTGTGTGAAGGTTACATCTACATGGAACAAATGAGGGCCACGTGGTTATACTTCAGTAATTCAGAATGAGTTAGCTTAAACACCAGAAATTGCACAGGATTAGCAAGGGCTTTGGTTTGAACTTATTAGCCCTGCTGAAGTATGGCCTCAATAGGGCACCATGTTTCATTCAGATAGCATTGGACAATGGAGATGTACTTACAATTAAGCACATGTGTAAATTCTTGCAGGATCAGAGTTTAAATTTCATACCACTCCAACAAAGAAGCCCTATGTGTCAGCTAGTAGTGTAATGTTCAGTCAAAGCTGATGTGCAGCCTTAAATAATATAATATTTTAGTGAGCGAGAAAAAGATAATAAAAAATTAAACCTCTCTTAAAAAAACACATTAAATCACATCATCATCATCATCATCATCATCTTCCCTTACATACAGTGAGAAAATTCTTTTCTTTATATACAAGTAAAAAAATCTTCAACAGAAATTTAAAATACAAAGAGAATATGAACATGAAATTTGGACAATTTCATGAACATGAAATTTGGACATGAACGGCTCAATGTCCAAGTGGAGACCGGTCACGAGTGGTGTCCCTCAGGGGTCCGTGTTGGGCCCGGCCCTCTTCAACATCTTTGTCGGTGACGTGGACAGTGGCATGGAGTGCACCCTCAGCAAGTTCGCCGATGACACCAAGCTGTGTGGTGCCGTCGACACGCTGGAAGGGAGGGATGCCATCCAGAGGGACCTTGACAGGCTGGAGAGGTGGGCCCGTACCAACCTCATGAAGTTTAACCAGGCCAAATGCAAGGTCCTACATCTGGGTCGTGGCAATCCCAGGCATAAATACAGACTGGGTGGTGATTGGATCGAGAGCAGCCCTGAGGAGAAGGACTTGGGAGTACTGGTGGACGAGAAGCTCGATATGAGCCGGCAATGTGCTCTTGCGGCCCAGAAGGCCAACCGCGTCCTGGGCTGCATCAAGAGGAGCGTGGCCAGCAGGTCGAGGGAGGTGATTCTCCCCCTCTACTCTGCCCTCGTGAGACCTCACTTGGAGTACTGCGTCCAGTTCTGGAGTCCCCAACATAAGAAGGACATGGACCAGTTGGAGAGGGTCCAGAGGAGGGCCACGAAGATGATAAGAGGGCTGGAGCACCTTTCCTATGAGGACAGGCTGAAAGAGTTGGGGCTGTTCAGCCTGGAGAAGAGGAGGCTCCGGGGTGACCTTATAGCGGTCTTCCAGTACCTCAAGGGGGCCTACAGGAAAGATGGGGAGAGGCTGTTCAGGAGGGCCAGTTATGATAGGACAAGGGGTAATGGTTTTAAAATAGAGGGAGGTAGGTTCAGGTTGGATATTAGGAAAAAATTTTTTACTATGAGAGTGGTAGAACACTGGAACAGGTTGCCCAGAGAGGTGGTGGATGCTCCATCCCTGGAGACGTTCAAGGCCAGGTTGGACAAGGCCCTGAGCAACCTGATCTAGTTGGAGATATCCCTGTTCCTTGCAGGGGGGTTGGACTAGATGACCTTTGAAGGTCCCTTCCAGCCCTAACCATTCTATGATTCTATGATTCTATGAAAGATAAGTTTAGCTAGAAAAACAAACAAACAAACAAAACCAACAAACCAGTTGCTAAAGATGAAACAAAAAGAAAGGTATTATGATACCCTAAACGAAGAGTTATGTAATTATTGGCTACCTAAATATATTTGGAGGCAAAAAAATTGGAAGCTAAACTAGCTATTCTCCAAGTTGTTTTAATTACTTCTTTTCATATCGTACTCTTCTGAGTTGACATTATTGATATGACTATTTATTCCGTTCCAGTCAAGCAGACTGAAAGTTAAGGGAGTATACTATAATATATCAGACTTGTGAAAATCAGCCAAATACATTCTGTAATGCCAAAAGAAAGCCAAAAGCATGAAAAACTGTCACTTTGTTCAAATTTTGTAGCATTCATTATAATTATTGAATAGATCCTGAAGACTAGTAAATTTAGCTAGTAAATAAATAAGAAAAAAACATATATAATGTTACAAACTAGACTCGGTAACAGGGAATTATGTTCTAAAAGTCAGGGCAATTTAATTTGAAAGTTGCAAACAGACTGACAATTATTATTCAATATTCTTACTTTTTCGTGTCAGGAAGCACAGAGCTAGCCAGAGCAGGTACACATGATGCCTTGCAATTTATTAATCTAGTACTAAATTACATTAACATTGCACATGATTGGCACATTAGCATCTTCCTTCTAGTAGATTGATTTTAATGAGGTTGTTCTCAGGTTAATCAGGATAATAAGTCTTTGTAACAGCTGTTTTTACATTTATAAGCACTTGCCTTTCCCTGTTTGTCCCACTCAACAAAAACGAAAACACATCAGTGTGTTTTATTGGTCGCTAACTGTCATGAACATTTAAATAAGGTTTTCCTAAGGATCAGTAGTATACAAAACTTGTGGTATGGAAAACCTTCTCATTCAATTGTTTACTGCAGTTGTCTAGCAAGTGATCTATATATTCAATGTGAGGTTGGACAAGACAGTTGTGTCAATCTAATGATATTGAAAGAAGAGTCCAACTCCCCCTTCTGCTCTTAGCTTCACAGTCTTGTACACCTCCTCTGTTGATTCAGCCCTACTGCATGTTTAGTCCTTTGATAAGCTATGGGACTAAATGAAAATCAGTAACATTATGTTACTGATGAGCAACAGAGGTAGCATAATGGTGTTGAAAGTGGGAGGGAAGGCGGGATAAGACAGGAGGACTCACTTGCAATCCATGCTTTCGGAATTATTTGCCACCTTTTTCTGTGAGATTGAGAATAAAGAGAATATATGTGAACTTGAACATAATCATTAGGAAAGACAAAGACTAAGACTAAGACTAAGACTCCCTTCAATATCCCTGGCTCTGATACTCAAATAATTAGCCATTCCCCACCATTTTTTTCTGTTTCATTCAAGCAAGTACAGGTGTGATAATTTTGAAAAGGCCCAAGCAATAAAATCTGTGTTTCAGGAGAAGTAATTTTTCACCTAATTGTTCTGTGAGAAAGCTGTCATTCATTATGCTTTCTTCCCAAGATTTTGCACACTAGCCAGCAAAAAAAAAAAAAAACCAAACCACAATAAACAACCCCAAACTAAAACCCTAAAATACCTTTCCAACAAAAGTTACAAGATTTGCACTTCTTTTGACACCACCTATTTTGGCTGTTTTCGTCATAATTTGAACAGATATAACATTTTTGTCTTGTTGTCCATAAGCACTCAAAGATAACTGCCCTAAGACATATTCATTTAAGGAGGAGCTTTTCAAAATGACAGCAAATCCTTTCTGATTATGCTCAAAAAACTCCAGTATCCCAACCATTGTTTCCTTTCAAAGAGTAATTTAAAGCAGCACTCCATTCTCGTCTAGATGCAACTGTCTCAAAAATTATTGGTGTCATAAACGACTTAAAAAACAATTCAGAAGCAAGGGGGGGAAAAAAAAAAAACAACACAAAAACAAACCATTAAATAACCCACCAAAAGAGAAGGATATGTTTTCTAAAGAATTTTTGAATTTGAACTCTTCCTTACTTTTGTGATTTTTAAACTTATGAAAAAAGTATAAGATTTGAATAGAAAAAACCTTTCACTTCTGCATTGTTTTCCTTCCTGTTAAACTTCATGCCTATCAGAAATGCAGTTTCTGACCCAATTTGCTTTTTTCTCCAGTGCTAGATGTTGATATGTCTCAAGGTTTTTGTATCTCCAAGAGTGTTTACCAAAACAACTATTTGTATTTTCTGGGGAAGATACAGGTACAAACTTATATTGTATTGTTTCACATAGCACAGAATCACAGTGTCTCAAAAGCAGCATTGGAAGACAGAATCTTTCTCTTGTATGGTTGGCTGCATTTCAGGGAAGTGTTTTCTCACATTCAAAAAATAATCTGACAAAAGCATTTCTTATAGTACTCAGCAAGATGATGTTAAAATGGTCAAAACACTTGTCTAGTCTGGTAGAAACTTTGTTTGCCTGATAACCAAAGAGGAGTGGAAAGAGGAGAATACAGCTTACCTAAAACAAAGGAAAAACATAAGCATCCCTTTCTTTAGCTTGGGAAAAGTATAAACCTATCTGTACAAAATGTCAGTTGTTGATGATAAAACAGAAAAACATGAAAAACAGAAGTGACTGAAAACTCATTGCGTGTATTTGGTATGCTAGAAGAATCTTGAGCAAACGTGGTGCCATATTTGGGGGTGTCTGTTTTCATTCCTTCTAAACCTGCAACTAGAAGAGATTCCAGGAACAAGATTATTACATTGAGGAATTTCTATAGGTTGAATATTGGACTCCCACTGCTTTAAATGAGATAATTTGTCAATGCAGACAATGGATTTCACTGTCTGTGCCATAACATGGCTGTCTTCTAACATGTCACTGGGACTTCATTCTGTGTTTTGTCAGCATTATGTGATTTGAAAAGTTTATTGGTAAGCCAGATATGAACTGACTAAATTATTAAGTGTTAGAGTAATTGAGATAATTTGTCCTTTTATTTTATCTTACCATTTTCAATTATCTGTGTTTTCTGCAGGCTCTTCTCTTTTCTTTTTTTTTCTTTTTTTCTCTTTTTTTCTTTTTTAAAGCAAGAGTGTGAGCAAAAGATAAATGTTTATTCTGTATGAGAGTTGGATTAGATAAAAAGAACAGATTTAGTTTTCAGATTGTTTTCCCTCACTTTGTTGCAAATCTGAACAGAAGATTTGTAGCAACATACACAATTTTTAAAGTTGTTTCGGTAATAGTCAGCAGTCAAACTATTACGATTTAAACTTATTATGAAGCCATAGAGTGTTCATTTTACAAGAAATCTAAGATGCATTGAAAAACAATGTGAGTTAATGTCTCTGTCATTTTGTTGATGTTTTTGAGAAAATCAGTGGTGATAATGTCTCGTAAGACTGCATGCTGTTGTAAGATTTCACTGAAAAAAGTTAAGATGATAGAAAAAGACAAGGTCATGGTAATGCTGCTTTTCTGTTTTTGCATGACTATATTCAATTTTTAACTTTTTTGTATGCTATTATTTCAGAGTCTTTTATTTGGTGGAAATAATGAAAACCTTTGCTGTGTTTCAGTGGCAATGAGTAAAGGCAGCAATTTCTTGATTTTTTTCTAAATAGATGTGAAAATATCTTGATACATGTGGATATATGAATTAAATAAGGAAACAAATTATGTTGGATTTCTTATTTAATTCATATGTTATGGCATTTTAGGTAACATTTTATGTAAAATGTTTTCGAGGAAGTTAATTGTATGCGTATTTTTAATATATCTGTTCATATTAGTGTTATTTAGTCATCAGGTGATGTATAAAGAATTAATGTAAATTACATTTAAGCAAATCAAAAAACTTCATATTGAAGTCATATTAGAAACTAATTGCTAATAATAATCTTTGAAATAGAATTTGTTAAAATGTAAAGAAAAAAACTGCGCTCCTCCCTTGTTGAGACGTAAATCAAAATCAGAATCTCTGGGCTTTGCTGTGTGACCTTAAGTGGACATTATTTTCTCCCCTTCCTGTTAAGAAACCTGGGAAAGTAAACTCAGTGAAGAGTGGAAAGGAAATTATATGGAAATGGGTGGGAGTACTGCATTCAGCTCTGGAGTCCCCAACACAAGAAGGACATGGAGCTGCCGGAGCGAGTCCAGAGGAGGGCCACAAAGATGATCCGAGGGCTGGAGCAGGGCACCTCTCCTACGAAAACAGGCTGAGAGAGTTGGGGCTGTTCAGCCTGAAGAAAAGAAGGCTCTGGGGTGATCTTATTGCAGCCTTCCAATACTTAAAAGGGGTCTACAGGAAAGCTGGAGAGGGACTTTTTACAAGGGCATGTAGTGATAAAACAAGAGGCCATGGCTTTGAACTGGAAGAGAGTAGATTTAGATTAGATAAAAGGAAGAAATTTTTTACAATGAGGGTGGTGAAACACTGGAAAAAGTGCCCCAGAGAAGTTGTAGATGCCCCATCTCTGGAGATATTCAAGGCTAGGTTGGATGAGGCTTTGAGCAAGCTGGTCTAGTGGAAGGTGTCCCTGCCCATGGCAGGGAGTTTGGAACTAGGTGATCTTGAAGGTCCCTTCCAACCCAAAACATTTTACGATTCTGTGATTCTATGAAATGATTTTTTTTTTTAACGGCAGAACAGCCAAAGCTTTTGCTCATGTTGAGTAATATTGTGTACACATATGAAGTCTTTTTTTAGTCCAAATTAACTTTAAAAGAACTTTATAATACTGACCTTTTTCTTACTTGGGTATCTCTTTATGCTAACACACCAGTACAAAGATAATGTCAGCAAATATATTTGCTTTGATAATGTCCTGGGTTTGACTGAGACAGCATTAGTTTTGCTTTTTAACATCTAGAATAGCTCTATGTTTTCAATCTAGTATGGGTTTTGTTATGAGAAGAATGTTGATAGCACACTGATGTTTATAGTTGGTACTAAGACATCAAGGACCTTTCAGCTTCCCATGTTTTGCCAGTGTGCAGGAGCACAACAAACTGAGGGGAGTATAGCCAGGATAAAAAACTCACAACTCCCCTTATAATTTGAACATAGACTTAAGATTGAGGGCCATACTGGACAATGGAGTATTCCATATCATACACCGTTATACCCAGTATATAGATAAAAGCTGACAAGGAAGTTTGGAATTCTCTCTTCTGAGTCCTCTCTCCTTCTCTCGGAGTTCTACTTCTCTCTCACTTTCTTTTCGGGCCTCTTGCTTGTCTAGGATTATGGTGTCAGAACTTATCTCTTTTGGGATCACTTGCTAGGATGGGAGAGGTGTTGGTCACCAAGTGGCGAGCAATTACACTGTGCATCACATATTTGTATATATTATTATAATTATATTTATATATTATTGTTATTATTAGTTTATCATTATGCCTTTTAATTTTATAATATTATTATTAAATTTTTCTTCTCTCAACCTGTGAGTCTCCTTCCCTTTGCCAACTTAATTCTCTTCCCCATTTCCTGGGGGTTGGAGGGGGGTGAGTGAGCTGCATTTAGTTGCTGGCTGGGTTAAATCAGGACATGTAAAAGTATTTTATTGGTCCTTACTATTATGTCCAGATTTTAGATTTCATCTCTTTTATTAATATGTGTATACAGTGATAATATGAAATAAATCTGCATTTTGACAGGGTTTGTTAATATTTGAAAACAAAAGTGAAGTAGCAATTGTACTGTGTTCTAGAAAGAACAAAGTAACTACATTTTGTAGTACTACTAGCATTACTCATGGCACATTGAATTATTCACACCTGACTCCGGTCTATTGATGCCAAATATGTCCGCAGTATAAAATAGGAAAAGGAAGGAAAGGATAAACTGATGACTTATGCTTTATACTCAAATTCCAGCTCTTTTGGAGGTTAGGAACACTTCTTTGCCTTGTGTTTTGAACATAATTAAAATGGTGGTTTTCTTTAAGTTTATCCAAGGATCAGACCTTTATGCAGCTCTCCTTAATGTTCCCCCGGATCAAGTGCTCTATACCATTGTTTATGTGGGCCAGACTAAATGAGTTCACTCTTTTGTGAAGAGAATGAATCACAACATCCCAATTTGTTCTGTGTCCCACCAAAGAGACCTAAACTGTTCCAGTCAAGAACTGGACATTCTTGAAGACAATTTAGCATGACCTAATAGTGAAAATAAAACAAGCCAGCATTTATTAGACATCTAATCTTAAACCAAAGTCCTGAAGTCAGAATGCCTTGACTGTGCTGAGGAAAGCCTTTATTATGCAAAGCAGCATAGGACACCTGTGAAGCCTTTCTTTCCCCAAGGATGTCTAGGTGCAGTTACATGTACTCTTCAGTAGCAAAGCTGGTTTATAAGATCACTTTTCTAACACCACTTGCTCATTCCTGCACCTATGTGAGAATTCATCACTTCTTCAACATAACAGTGCAACTATTTGTAATGCTATGCTCTAAACTGAGTCATTGAGGTGAATAACAAACCTTGGAGACTCTTTCATTAATACAGATCGTTTCAGGGATCTATTCTACATTATGGCCTTACAAATGTTTTCAGCAGCACAAAAGAGAGGGTGGTGAATGAGAACAATCAGTGGGGGGTCAAGGTGTGTGCATTTGTGTTGGGAGTAAGAACCTCTTAAATTAGCATCACTTCCAAACAAAATATATGTGGAACTACATTCTTAGTCTTCCACCTGCTCTCTTCTTTAATACAACTTCTATTCACATTGTTCTTCTGTTCTTCCCTCCAGGGGGGATTCACCGCTTAAAGCAAATGTCTGGTAGTTGAAAATTCCATTCTCTTCAGTAAAGTGTAATTTCTCAGGTAGGAGGGCCCATTGAATTCCCAATAGCTCTACATACACTACAATAAATATCTGCAACCTCTCATCACAATACAAGATTTTTAACACGTTCTTTCCTTTATTTCAGACGCAGAGAGAAAAGGAAACTAAGGTGGGCATAATGACGAGAAATGTATCCTCACAGTCCCCACTCAATCAGTCCTGCTTCTATTGTGTTTAACAAACTTCTGTTTTACTTCAAAAGAAACAGATTGCTGACAAACTGTAGATAGACCGAAAGAGTAAACTGAAACAATAAATTACATGTGCAGTAGCAGTAGCCTCTCCAATTTCATGCTAGATCTTATATTTTCTTAATATAACTCCAGCCCCTTTAACAAAATTTAAGAAAAGAATGTGAATTAGTGCAAGTATGAAAACTCAACAGGCTGAGCAAACACTTTGCATATGAAAGTACTGAGCAAAGACTGCAACTTCAGTAGAAATATTCTACCGTTGTTTTTTTTTTTTTTTTTCAAAGTGGGACAACTGTTTCACTTGATAAATCATGGAAAACTACAGAAGTTATCTTGTGTACTTTTACTCAACCTGTGAGGACATCTCAGCACGTCAGAAATACTTTTTGTCTCAAATTGATGCACAATTACAGTATCACAGAGTTACAGAATCATGGAATAGTTGAGGATGAAAAGGATCTCTGGAGGTCGCCTAGTCCAGCCTCCCTGCTCGAGTAGCGCCACCCACATTCAGTTGCCCAGGACCACATCCAGACGGCTTTTGAATATCTCTGAGGGAGACTTCACAAAATCTCTGGGCAACCTGTGTCAGTGCTGTCACCTTCACAGTAAAAAAGTCTTTCTCAATGTTCAGACAGAACCTCCTGTGTTTCAGTTTGTGCCCAGTGCCTCTTATCCTATCTCTGGGCACCACTGAAAAGATCCTGGCTCCATTCTATTTATACACTCCCTTCATATACACTGATGAGATAAACCCTGAGTCTCATCTTCTCCAAGCTGGACAGTCTCAACTCTCTCAGCCTCTCCTCCTATGAGTGGTGCTCCAGTCCCTTCATCATATTTGTTATCCTTTGATATGGGCACAGTACTCCAGGTGTGTCCTCAACAGTGCTGAGGAAAAGGAAAGGATCGCTTCCCTCAGTCTGCTGGCAATAATTTGCCCAATACAGCTGACAATACCATTAGCCTTTTTTGTCACAAGGGCACACTGCTGACTTATGTTCAACTTGCTGCCCACCAGGACTTCCAGGTCCTATTCTGCAAAGCTCCTTTCCAGTTGGTAAGCCCCCAGCATGTACTGGTGAATGGGCTTGTTCCTTTCCACATGCAAGACTTTGCACTCCTCTCTGTTGAACTTCATGAAGTTCCTGTCAGCCCATTTCTCCAGCCTGTCAGGTCCCTCTGAATGTCAGTATGAGCCTTTAGAATATCAATCACTCCTCCCAGCTTAGTATCATCTTCAGACTTGTTGATGGTACACACTACTCCATCATCCAGACCATTAATGAAGATGTTAAACAGTACTGTACCCAGTATTGACCCCAGTGTAGTTAATTATTGACTAGTCTCCAACTAGACTTTATTCCAATGATCACCACCCTCTGGAACAGTCTATTCAGGTAGTTTTCAGTCCATCTCACTGTCTGCCAGCCCATACTTCAACACCTTCTCTAGGAGCATGTTATGTGAGGCAACGACAAAGAGCTTACTACAGTCCAAGTAGACAATAGTTACTGCTGTGCCCTCATCTACCAGAACAGTTACGTCATTGTAGAATATTAACAAATTGGTCAAGCATTATTTCTTTTTGGTGAAGCCATGCTTACTACTCCTGATGATTTTCTTGTCTTTCATGTGCCTGAAAATGGTTTCCAAGATTAGGTACTCCATCACATTCCCATGGATCAAGGTGAGACTGACCAGTCTGTAATTCCCTTGGTCCTTCTTGTTGCCCTTCTCAAAGGTAAAGGGTGACATTTGCTTTCCTCCAGTTTACAGACTCTTCCCCTAGTCACCATGATCAATCAAAGATTATCAAGAGTGACCTCACAATGACATCTGCCAGCTCCCTCAGTGCTCCCGAGTGCATGTCATCAGGGACTATGGACTTAAGCATGTCCCATTTGCTTATCTATTCCCTGACCTGATCTTCTTCCACAAGAGTAAATCTTCCTTGTTCCAGCCTTTCTCCCCTGTCTCTGGGACCTAAGATTCTCAAAGGATGGTCTTGCTAGCAAAGACTGAGGCAAAGGCGGCATTCAGTACTTCAACCAATTCGACTTCCTGTGTAACCAGGTCCCATCTCATTAAACATTGGGCCCACATCTTCTCTAGTCTTTCTTTTGTCACTTATGTACTCTTAGAAGCCCTTCCTGTTGTCTTTGACATCTCTGACTAGATTCAATTGCATTTGAGCTTTAGTTTTCCTAGCTTCATCCTTGGATGCTCAGGTAATGTTTCTGTAATTCTCCCAGGTTACCTGTCCTTGCTTCCAACCTCTGTATGCTTTCTTTTTAGTTTCAGTTTGGCCAGGAGCTCCTTGTTCATCCACACAGGCCTCCTGGAATTTTTGCCTGGCTTCACATTTATTGGATGGAACTCTCTTCAGCTTGGAAGAGGTGATCCTTGAATATTAACCAGCTTTCTTCTGCTCCTCTTCCCTCCAGGGTTTTATCCCGTGGGATGTTTCCAAACATATCTTTGAAGAGGCCAAAGTCTACTCTCCTGAAGGCCAGGGCTGTGAGCATGCTTTTCGCCCTCTTTCCTGTCGTCAGGATCCTGATTTCCAACACTCCTGACTCATGGTCACAGCAACCAAGTTTGTCTTTAATGATGAGCCCCTTTTTGTTGATGAGTATCAGGTCGAGCAGAGCAGCTCTTTTCATTGGCTCCTCTGTCACTTGGAGGAGGAAGTATCATCAACGCATTCCAGGAACCTCCAGGATTGCTTATGTCCTGCTGTGTTGTCCCACACACCCTCCATGGGGATGATTGAAGTCCCCCATGAGGACCAGGGCCTGCAAACCTGAGGCTACTTCTATCTGTCTGTAGAGGGCCTGATCCATTCATTCTTCCTGGTCAGGTGGCTTGTAGGAGACACTCACTACAACGCTATAAAGTCGCCTTTACCTGCCCTGTCTTTTATCCTAACTCATAAGTTCTCAGATGGTTCTTCATCCATCCCCAGGCAGAGCCTCATGTATTCCAACTGCTCTCTCACAAAAAGGACAACCCACCTTTCTCACCTTCCTTTCCTGTCTTTCCTAAAGAGCTTGTATCATTCCATTGCAGAGGTAACAAATTAATGTAACCTAAGTCTTTTTTCACTCTATAAGCACCCAGAGTGAGATTATAAAGGAGTTTGGGTTTTGACTAAGATTCATATCATATTCAAAATCTGCTATCCAGTCAGCAGTGCCTACAGTTTGTGATATAGGCAGCCTCAGTAGTGTTGCTGGAAGTGGTGCTAACAGGAAAAACAATTCTGATCTGCCATATAGTATATGAAATATCTATACAGGCATTTCAGTAGTTCTCATCATTCCCATAACGAAAAAAATATAATACTTCACATTGCAAGCAGCCAATTCCATGACGCAATGTTGGATGTAAGATTCCTGTCTATTTAAAGGCCCTCTCTCCCCCATGGTTTGGAGTCTTACTCTCCTAGACATTTTGAAATATTTTATTCTCCCCCGGCCCCCAAGGAAAATAAAGGTAATTAAAAATAATTAGACTTATTTTTCTACTGTCTTATTTTAATTACAGCTTTAACTGCTCTAAGATAGGTATTTTCCATACAAGATTTTCTTCACGTTTTTCTTCGCATGCTGGCTTTATAACTATATTCTTTTTTCTTTCCATAAGTTCTTAAAAAAGATATAGCCTTTTGCACCATATCCTGTGATGATATCTATAAATAAAGGTCAGATATAAATTAACTTAAAAAAAATGTTTAATGTAATAAACTTTATATTTACATTGTTTTTAACGCATACAACTCAAAAGTTATGTATATAGGAGAATGATAATTGTAGAATTTTTTTCCTAATAAGGAAGTGGTGATATGGATAAATGACTTCATTAAGGTTGCACAACAGATTAGTATGAAAAGTTGAACAGACAGAGTCTGAAGTCTGTGTAGGGTACTACAGAAAGGTAGCTACTATAAAGTCACAAAAATAGTAGGTAGCTAAATTTCATATTCAACATAAAAGTACTACAGAAAAAAGATCGGATAAAATTGTTCACCTTTGGTTGTTTTTTTGTTTGTTTGGTGGGGTGTTTTTGGGGGGGCTTTTTAGTTTTGTTTTTTAGTTGTTTTTCTTAGGAAAGCAAAATCGAAAGAAAGATGAAATTCCTGTGAGATTTCTCACAGGTATCACATTTCTGGAAGCTCAGTCAAAGTATACAATTCACCTTGAAAGAAATGGAATTTGTCTTTTTCTTTCTGTGTAAGTCATTGTCCCTGGTAATAATGATTTCTTAGCAGATAGCCAGTCAAAAGACTAATAGAATTTAAATCTTTGTAAAATAAGCTTGTTCTCACTGACAGCTAGCTTGTTTTTTTCCCCTTCCTTTCGGAAGACAGTAAACAGAAACAAAGCCTGCAGCAATACAAAGAAAGCTAGCACATTAAAGAGGGATTATCTGCTGGAGGCTATGACAGATGTAAAGTGCTTTGCACACATTGCTATGTGATGTTCAACATATGTTGTCAATTAAAAATTGCTTAAGAAATATTTAACAAGGAAAAGCTAACATATCCCTCGTTTGTAAGAATATATTGAGTTTATGCATCACTGCTCCTCATTTTATTTTTTTCATGTTTGCTGTAAGCTAAGGAGAACCTTATATAACACAAGTCTCAACTAGTTTATGTTTTAAAGTAGCACTTTAATTCAGTGTATTAGAAAACAGCACTCATTTCATCTTTTAGTAAGATGATGACTGGATAATTTAGCAGTCGGAGGACCTGCTAATCTGGTTAAAATTAGTTTTCCACAGTAAAGAATCATTCACGACATTTGTAAAAATAGACACCTACTTGCATTCAAGATATCCTAGACATTGACACATTCTTTACCTAGAGACAAGCTCCTAAGTTAAATTGCTATTTTATCATCTTTCTTATCTACTACACCTGAATCTTTCCCTGTGCAAGACATCTGTCTTCCTTTTTTTTTTTAGTTTTTCTTTTTGTTTTTTTCTAAGATGATGAAGTTTTATGCCCTGTTCAACTCTCAGCCACTGGACACTATTCTCTGTCTTCTTTCCAAAATACAAGTTCCTTTCTACACAAATGTACTGTAAAGGCTCCATTCAAGGAAATGGCAAAATTATTGTTGAACTCTCATGCCTCAAGATTTCTTCACAGATCTCTTCTTTTGTTTGCAGTGCTCTGCAAACATACTGCTTATGGATGTGAAGTATGTGCTAACTTCTGTGTGGAGGAAGAGGGACTGAATGTGTGGAAGAAATCAATAATAGATCCACAGTGACTTTGCAGTATCTGGTCATCCCCAGTGACTCCTGAAGACATTCCTACAACGAGTTAACCTTTCAGCTAATGTCTGTAGTTCCACGGGTAATAATATTGCTGTCTTGAACCTCCTCTGATGGAATTTTGTTTCTAATTGGAAAATGAGAGTGTTTAAAAATAAAAGTTACAGTGTTTATTCCAAGAATCTTTGTACTTCTCAAACACATATTGCAGGCTGCTTCTTACATCATCTGCCGACCAAATGTCAATCCAACTCCTACTTCCCTTTAAATAAGATATAAAAGTACTCAAAGGTATTCAAAGAACTGCAAACTGTGTGTGCCCTTAAAATGTGTTGTTGATGTGGGAACTCACACTAAATTGCTGTCGTGATGGATGTTTGACTATAAGTTGAAGTACTAAGAGAAATTTAAACATATAGTCAAATATTGCAGCATATGTTATTTTAAAGGAACAGCATAGAACAGATAGATACCTGCCTCAGTGAGAGACAGGAAAATGCATAGAGGAGGAAATAAGATTGGTTTTCTGTATATATAAAACTGGAACTATTGAATAATTACCTTCGTTCTTGAACTTTATTTTTCTCTCTGCTCCCTTTTTGAATAAGTACTATGGGATTGTAAGCATGAATAAAAAAAAAAGTGACAAACATATTGATCCTAAGAACAGGTAGTTTATGTTGTACAACCCGGTTTAAAAACCAAACTAAAAGAAAACATGAAAACATATGCAAAACATATTGTCTCTGGTTTTGATCAAAAATAAAAGTCTGAGAACAGTGTAACCTCTTCAGAACTTTATTATTATTCAAAGTATTTTAGTAACGGAAGGTGTTTTTTGTTTGTTATATATTATAGGTAGATAACTTGCGGTATTTAAAGTCTGATATTGTAAACTGAAGCTTTGTTAGTTGCTTAGATACACCTTTCATTATTGTTTGTTAAGTATAACCTGTATGTTCACAAGGAGGATTGAAAACCATATGGGCTTTGAAAGTCTCAAGGCGTGGTAGCTTATTAAGGGAAGAGATGAGAAAACTTAGGAAATTGTATTAAGTATTTTAAACCTTTCTTCTTGTCCACACAAGCCTTGCCTAAGGCATTGTTACTAGGAAAGGTAGGCTACTGTGAGATTTATCAGCTATGTGCAGAGCTTGAATTGACACTCACATAAAGAAATGGAAAATGTATGAGCCAGCCTAATTGTGGATAGTGAAGTTACATCCTTGTTGAATTAATTTAAACTAATTTTCTGTATTGAAGCTTAATATAAAAGACAGTTATTTCTTTAGTAAGGAGCAAAAGATATTCAATATTCTTAAAAAGTAGGAAAGAATAACACTTCTTGGATTTTTGTATCTGATTATTATTTTGTAGGGTAACTTTTAATTTTTCTTACTGCATTAAATGAAGTTTATCGACAGTCGGTTTCAAATTAACAAACTATCCTATTTGTATGTGGGGAAAGCTGTTACATGTATTGAATTCATTCTACAATATTGCCATGTCATATTCTCTGCCTTTTTTCAGATACCAGTCACCTTATTTTCTATTTACCTGTTTTGATTTTAGTCTTATGGTCAAATTTTATTTTTTTTTTAAAGTAAAAATGTTTATTACATATTGCTGCAAACACTTTTGTAAAAATTTGCTAAGAAACACATTAACATTCATATTTGTTTCATGACTTTATTATCAGGGTATGTTAGAACAGTTTTGTGGCTGATTAAAATGTTGACTAGCTTCTGAAAGAAAGTGTGTATATGCCTTGTGAATTGATATTCAATTTTGTGGGTGGCTTTGCAAATCTTGAGAGCTAACAGTAACTGGAATAGGTCTGCTGACTTCATGATTGTCTTCACCTAAGCAATGCCAGTTAATGCTAGCTCTGAATTTGAACCAAATATGCAGATATTTCTAAAAGTCATTGCATCTTTGTGAGATTTTTGTTAGTCTACAGTGACTTGCTCAGTCATAACAAAATAAAAAATGTAATTATCAGTATTATTAGAATAATTTTAGATGCATTAGAGATGCAGCCACTTACGGTTTATAGCATATCTGTTTAATGTCCTCATTTCTGGCAACCTCATACCTATAATTTTGATGATCTGATCTTTTCTCTGTTGAAACTACTGACTGGAAAGGTGTAGAAAGATACAGTCCTTTAATTATTAATTAACTTTATTAACTCCTTTTCTACCTGTTGTATAGAAGTCCAAATGGTTTGCAAAAGCGGTCAGAGAAGTTGTGTGCTGTAGTGGTAAACTGTCATGGGTACCCTCACTAACTTGTATTAGTATTAGCACCACGCTATATTGCAATACATCGCAGCTTAAGTGTACTCTGTAGAGTTGATTTCCTACATCAGTAGTGAAACTTGTTGAAATTATGCCTCTCTCTTCAGCCTGCTAATGCATTTGACGACTTGTACCAGCTATAGAATGGTTAACTGGTTTGAGTTTTGCCTTGATGACTGATGTATATCAAAAGCTTTTGGCTGCTGCTTGTTTTTGATGTAGACTACTTCTATGGAAATGATCACATCCTCTCCATCCCATCGGTCTGTAAGGTGCATATCAATGTCCTTAAGCTGTGTCTAGCAGAATGGAATCTTGGTGAGCAGAGGTATGATGGGAGTGGACAAATGACCATGTAGAAGAAATTTATCTTCTCCTTTTTCAGTCTGCGTACAACTTGCTGCACGTAGTTCTCATGGTAGAGGCTGTCGTCTGAAACTAAGCTGGTTGTGCTGTGCTTTGGACTTTCATTATTTTATTGTAAAATCTGAATCAGAGGCTTTTTTCATCTGCCAGTTTAGATATCTAATGGAAAGTGAAGGTTTACAATGGCACGGAAGTGGCTGAACAGGTAGTGACAGCTGAGTTTGCACTGAAGAGTTCCCTTATGCAGGATTTGGTGCTGTCGGAGCTATCTGTCTAAACGTGGGTGATGAGAACACATTTTTTAACCCTTTGGAGAATTTTAATCCAGGTCTTCAACTTAACTTTACTTAATCCTATCTCATGTATTTTATGATGGCTGTAGGAAGGCATGAAAAATCCTAATGTGCAGTGGCCCAGAAGTGCAAAAATCAGACTCAAATAAAAATATGCATCCAGTTTCTATATACACAAGAGTAAATTCCAGAATGCAAGCAACTGGAAAATATCTAACATGAAAAGATGTCTGAAGAGGAAATGATAAAAGTAGAGATTTAGCCTTATTTGGTTGGTTTCTGTCATTTGGAATGTTTCTTTTTCTTTTTTCACAGACAGGATTCTTAAAACATCTTCTGTTTTCTTTAAATTTTGAATAATTTTGGAAGTTATTACCTGTTCTTTAAATTAAAAAAATATATTGTAATTAATTTAATGAATTACTACCTATTCAAATAACTCAGTTATTACATAGTCCCTGAAAGAGAAAATTTATCCAGTTTCTACTTCTGAAATATTTACTCATTTGTACCCCTAAATTATCTACTATGCAATCTGGCTGAAGTTTTATGCTGCTGGAGCAAATCACTAGAGAAAATTATTTTAAAAATGAATAAGTAACTAGTATCTGTAGAATGTGAAGACAGGTAACATTGAAATAGGTCTAGATCTTGTAATACACAGTAGTATAGGGAACAATTTTCAAAGCACACTAGCACAGAGCTCCAGGGAAATCAATGAAATGTCTGCCCAGACACTGGAAATTGCTGCTTAGAACTTCCTGTAGCATTGTGTAATGCAGGGATTTAATGCATTGGTAACTAATTTCACTTGTGTCATTGTATATTTTGATAAGCCATGGATGAAGTGAATCTCATTTAATCTAACAGAGGGATGGAAACAGTGGTTTTATTTTGTCATATATTTTATTGCAGTTTTCCACAATCTGGCTTCTTTGCCATGTTTAAGAGATTTACTTTTCACTAATGTGATAGAATATGGAAAACTTTAGATTTCCTTACAATTGAGTTTGGGGCTTTTTTGGGGTTTGTTTTTGATAATCACAATATTTTTGTTCCTAAGATAAATTTAATTCAGCATATGAAAAAAAGCATTATATTTTCCATTTCTCATTGAGAAAAATATTCATTGTGTGAACTTTACAATTCAAGGTAGAACATAAATCTTAATTTTAAAAACTTCACCCTGTAAACCTGTTCATAAGATTACTGAGATTAGCAATACCACTGGAGTTACGTACTTTAGCTATACAGGAAAACCATAGATGTTTAAATAGTCACTGTATTATGGATGAAGGTCTCTATCTACCTCATGGTAGCTTCACCATGGAAAAAATCTCACAGATTTTGTAGTTGAATTTATGCCAGTAAATTAAACAATACCAAGAAACATTAGTGGGCATGGGGATGCTATCATCTGTATTGCTAAATTACTAAGAAGTTCTGTAGAATCATTTTAGCTCGTATAAACATTCCTGTTTTCAGGCACCATTGAGGAGTGAGCATGAGTAAGGAAACATTCCTAATAAGCAATTCGGATGTTACCATTCGATCTTGGGAGGTAAGGGAACATTACATTCAGGATATGAGCCAATCTGTATCACACAACCTCAGTGTTAGTGAGTAGTTCCAGTTATACTTAATTTACTATCACAGATGTATATGTGAGTTTTAAATTGTACTGATAAATTCAACAGTCTTTTTTAATTTATTATGAAGGGAAAGTTTGGCCTTTGATAGCTTTTCTTGCTTCCAGTCCCTCCCATATTTTGTGCTTGTTTATTCCTTTCTTTCATTTTGTCTCCTTTCTAGGTCTTTCTTGTGCCCTTTTTTTCCCCTCTTTTTTAAAAATAATGATCTATATATCTCCCATTGCAGGCAAGAGCAGTGCCCTCTTTCTCTTTGTTCTGTCACACTCCACCCACTGTTCTGTTCTCCTTCATTGTCCCTGTTCTGTTATCTCCTCTAAGCTTTTTATCCACACTGGTTCTTGTCTTTTGCTCACTCCCAGGCACAATGAAGTTGTGGCATGTTCAGAAGTTTTCAGGTCAAATGTTATAAATTGGAAAATGCTGAGTTCCAACTAAGCAGCTACAAATTTAGAGTTGAGTTGAGTTGATTTTAAGAGAACATTAGATTTTTAAACATGTTTACTGATTTATGTATTTTCCAAAAGACAGAGAAAAAGAAATTGAAACTGCTAATTTATATTAGTTTTAAGTAGTAAGAAACTACTAATTTATATTGATTTTAAGATCACTAATTTTTATTTTAGTGATTAGAGGGAAAGGAAGAAAAATTAAATTCGCTGTATTGAATTTACTTTCTGCTAACAAGTTTATTTGCACAAGTCTGAAACTAATCATGGTTAAATGCTTAATCAGGCTCTCAGGAAGTAAATCTAAATTAAAATAGAACTTTTTTTTTAATCGTGAAAAAATCTAGACAGAAAATAAAGATTTTTTAAAGTGTAGAGGAATGCAACTTTCTTTTCCCGTACCCTGAGCCCAGCTGGAACAAGTGGAGAGGAGACTCAGTTCCCCTTGTATTTATCACAGCAAACCTCTAGTAAGGTTAAGCTTCTTACCTTTCTCCTCTTTTGGATTAGGATTCCATTACACTTCTGTACTGTTGAGACACTAAATCGACATTCTGCATTGACTGCCACACAGTCATGCATGTTTATTTGAAAATCAGTTTCTTGCATAATTAGCCAATAAACTTTGTTTCAAAACTTGTTTAGATTTACTCAGTATATGAGTAGTATCTTTATATTATGAAGCACAATTTTGCTTAGGGAAAACTAATGCAGATTGCTCAGAAAAATGTCAAATTCAAAGGATAATTTAGCTAAGGGGAAAATCAGTAGCTGTTTTAAAATGAAGTAATACTCTTTGTTTTTCTGGCATTTTGTTGATTTACGTCATCTGTATATTTGACTTTATATATCCAAAATATATTGCATACATATTCAAAAGATGGGAGATAAGCCTTCCAGTAAACATTCCTAGTAATCAATTGGATATTTTTAAACATGAATTATCCTCTATTACCAAAATTTTAACTGACTTCAAAGATAGCAAACTACTTTCAGGAGACCACAGTCTTGAAACTGTCGATAGCTCAGACTCACACTTTTCTATTACCATACAAGGAAATCTGTTAAACACTATGGTCTAGTTTCTGTCTAGTGCTTTGCAAAGAACAGGAAAGGTCATCTACAGTCTTTGCATAGCACATGTAAGGGAAACAGAAATAATAGTGATTTTGCTTTGATGTTTGAAATAAAAGCTCTCTAGAACTGTTTTGTATGCAGGCACATAGTGTAATGATGAGCAGTGAAGATAATGGTAGAGCCAACATCTCCATGGCCTGTACAGCCTTTGATTAGACTGATGGAATAAAACTGGCATGTAGGAGAAAGCTTGTTTTGCCTCATAACAAATTTGAAGGAAGTGTTCTAAAGGATGCCTCTGATTTGTTTACGCTGGCTCATCTTTCTAGACCAGAGATATTGACTTCTAAATTTTTTAGCCTGTGTCTTGACATTTCATACAAATAGTTAGCTGTCAGCTCAGAATCGGAGTTCTTCGTCTTCTTCTTAAGCTGCCTAAGTTATTTCCTTTTTTAAGATGAGATGAATAATGTTCTAGAAGTGCTGTTACTGTCTGTCGCCAAAAAAGAAAATCCATCCATATGCAAGTGTTTATAAAGTTTGTAGTCCGGTAAATTGAATTCCACCCTAAATGTCATGGAAATCTACAATTTTCTAGTTAATGCAAGCTTTCTAAGCCATCATACCAGGTTACATTTCAGTCTTACAGATTCTTATTGTCTAACATGTCCGAAGAGAATCCACACTCCTAAAGTCTAGTCCAGCATCTTGATTGATTATTCAATCCTCTTTTTCTTTAGTTTGATAAACACATCTTGATTTACTTTTATCCATTAAGAATGCTTCTGCAAATAAAATTTTCTCATCTTGACCTCTGACTACAGCACTCCTCTACATTCCTTCACTGATATCTTCTATATTGAGTCAAACATAAACAATATGTTTTCTCTTTCAAGGCCTTTCACAGACTCTTGCTTTCTTCCTTTGTTCAGTATTAAGAGGCTGTCTCCTGATTCTGATCATAGGTCCAGCCCTGCATTAGAATTTTAACAAGTGGATAAGTGATTCTCCACGATTGCTCCTTTGGTTCTTCATCACTGTTATTTTACACAAGCATGCACAAAACACTTATTGTTCTCGTTGATACATCTTGTTTGCTATGAAGCTTAGGAAAAAGTAACAATCAAGCAAATGATGTTTTGAGATCACTGCTAACCTTTACGGCTAATATTGTCTCACAGTTTCATTGTAGTCTGACTGTGTGTGTTTTTACCTGTGCCTGTTTGCTCTGTCTCATATCATATTTAGGGAAAGAGTTATGTAACATTATCCATCTAAAAATCAGGTAGACACCTATTCTAAGCAAGTCAGATCTGCTCCCTTTCTAGTTTGAGCAGAGAGATAAGTAACTAAGACAGTAGTGTTGAATCATACTCCAGAGCTCACGGAGGGAACTTAGTCTGGCATACAGAGCAAAGCTTAATCTAGAAGTCTAGCTTCAGACAGCTAAAGGTAACTGAGATTGCATGTACTTTTAAATTGTAAGTTGACTGAGATATGAACATTTTTTCTTCTGCTTTCATGTGGAATTTAATGCAATGGGATCTAGGTCCATAATCAGACCTAGACTATTTACCAACATTAAACAGTTACTAACATAAAACTGGAGAAAATAGTTACTACAGTGAAATTAAAAACCAAAAACAAACAGAATCAAACAAAACCAATTAAAAAAAAAAAAACCAAACAAAAGAAAACAGAAAAAAATGCTTTTAGAAATAAACTCTTTAGGAAAAAGAGCTGTATATCCCTATAGTGCAGCCTTCCTTGTAGTTTACTGTTCCTAGGACCTAATGTTTTAATACTACTGACCATTTAAACTGAAATAACATAAAAGCTCCCCCCCTGCCCCAGTCCTACAATAATAAAAATAATGTTTAGGGACAAATTTAGATCAGCAGTTAATTGCTTACAAGGTTTCATTGGAAAAGCTGTGCCTTTAAATGTATAGTCACTATTATTGCATTTTAGTTTAAAACATAATGACTGGTTTCAGCTATTCTTGTGTTGAATGTTTTATGTAGGCAAGTAATGAGAGAGAAAAAACATCTAATGTAGCTGATTACAGAAGATGCAACAGAATGTAATTTAACAGATGATACATACCATTAAAGATTAATAAGATTTTTAGACTAAGTCTAATCACTTTCTTTGTTATTGCAAGATTTAAGCAGAATTCTAGTTTAAAAAACCCCACCACAACAACAAAAAAAAACCAACCAAACAAAAAAAAACGACAAAAAAACCCCAACAAAACCAAAACCTTTTAACTCCCATCTGTCAAAGAAAAGCAACAATACATATTTTGGCATTAATGACTGCCTTAACAGTTTTGATATAATGACACCTATTATCAAAACATGAAAAAATATAAAATTTATAATGTTTCAAGCTATGCAACTTTAAAACTCTCTGAAAGAGCAACGAGTTAATATTCAAATAATATGTACCCATTTTGTACCACTTGATTTGATATTCTGAACAGCATACAAATAGAAAATTCAAGCAAAATATTTTGATTTAAAATAATAAATATCTGTTTGAATTAAAGAAACTATGGTAGAATAATCTGCTTTATCACTGGTTAAGAATAAAATTCTAATCTTTTATCTCTAGATATTGTGTAAACAGAGAGCTCCTGATACCTGTCTTATATTGATGTTGGGGTATTTTTTTGTTGCCATTTTCTCCATTTTTCAGTATGCAATGTCACCCAGCGTGACTTTTAAGCATTCTGGACAACAAAAACAATGGCCAATGGTGGATCATAGTATAAGGTCTCCAAGCAGGTAAAAGAATCAAACCACAGCTGTTCCACCTCTGTTTAGCCAGAATATGAACAGTGGGAAAACGTGTTACATAAAGCTTCAATGCACAATGTAATTATCACTTTCAGTCTGTTACGGATGATTATTCAACAGCACATATATCTGCTTCCAAGTAAGAATGTTAAGTTTAGCTATCTTAGCAAAGACTGAAGATCACAGTTTTTACCACACTATAATACTTCTCTCTAGTGAGTTCTTGTTCTGCAGAAATACTGTCATTATGAATTATATGATGTCCACTCTTTTTTTTTTTGAAAATTATATCAATATTTTCTTGTTTACCAACAAAAATTCATTCTCTTTCCTTTATATGAAACCAAATATATGTGTTGTCTGTCAGCAACTGTTTACAAAGACAAACATTGATCCAGAGCTACATTAGATACTTTACTCACTGAACCAGAAAAACATTGTTTTACTGGAACTGCAAAGTCTAGTCAACTAATTTGAAGGCCGTAGTGGTGAACATACCCTGATATTTTTTAGTTCCTTAGTTTTTTCACTTCTTTTAAATAATTCTGGAGTTTTCCATTGACAGAAATGGGCTAAAAGAGTTTCTTGTTTTTCAGTTATATCTTTTTGTTATGAACAATTTTAGCTATTGGAATTTTTAGTAATTATATTCAGTAATATATTTGGCCAGGTTTTGTTGTTGTAGCTTTTTTCACTTCCCCCCCCACTTTTTTTTTTTTTTTTTTTAATATCTGGAGTGTTAGAACTTTCTATTTATTTTATTTTTCTTTTTTTAAAAAAGATTTTGCATTGGTTCCCATTTTAGCAATCTTCAGAAAAAATTCTAAAGTCACAAAGTTTTATTGAGATAAATGATTATTGTATATTCTGAAATATTTTAATCACAGCATCATTGACTTAGGCACAGTATAAGCAAAGAAAAGTTACAGTTGTATCAGAGGTATTAGTCTAAGTTGTCAGTGAGATGTTGCAAGTAATTGGAAGGCTGAAAGTAGTGTTATCTATAGTATTCTTCATCAGTAGAAATTCAACACTTACATTACAATTCATCTTGCTCCTAATCTCAGGGATAGACTGGTCATCCTATTTTCAGCCAAGAAGGAGTTTACATTTCACATCAAAATTTTAGTTTATTCTAATGTGAATACTCTCCCAATTTCTATGATTATCTATAAATTTTACTTTTTATGTCAACTATTTTTAAAAGTCTATTGGTCCTGAAGGTGCCCTTGCTTTCTCCACTTGGTAGATTTTAATTAATCTTAATACATATCTGAATTTGATTTTCACACGAAAACTCTGTATGGTCCTTGGTGAACAATAAATGACATGAAAGGTAAACAGTCCTCTAAAACCTTCTTAACTAGTTATGTACCTCAGGGTTACCTGTAAATGTCGAAGGCTAGTTATAATAACAAAAGTAATTCCATTCAACAATATATACTTACTTTAAATGAAAATTGCAGCTCACGGAACATATCCTGCCACAGCCAGAACTGATGTTTCCTGATTTCCAGTGCAGTGGTCCATTCCTAAGTTCATGTACAGGACATCAATGTTAATAATAGTTAATTATTGGTCTTGCTTAGTACAACTCTTCATTTAACTATGCTACTATCTCTGCTTTTTTTGTTACAAGCAAATTATTTTCGTCAACTAATTCCTTTCAGGTGTCACAACAGAGAAGGGATTCTGAAAGAAGGAAATTCTAGAAGTCATAGAGTCTGAATGAACTAGGGTAAATGAAACACAACATGGCAAGAAGCGCAGTAACTTTTGTGGGACACATATAATGAGACTGATGAAACTTGTCATCCTTGGCACAGAAATGGTGTGGTACAAGACAAGAGCTTGGAAAGTTAAGACAAGTGGAATTTTGAACAGTATTGGAGGTCCAAATAAGCTTCTTGAATATATGTCAGTGAATAGGACATTTTCACTGAAGAGGCTCATTTCACATACAGGTGAGATGAAAGGAACAAACAGGGATATTTTTTACAGCCACATTTTGAACACATTGCAGGACTTTAAGGCCATGGCTCTGGAGTCTAGAGAAGATATTATGGAACCATTCCAATAATATTTATAAGGGTTACTCAAATAAAGACCGATCTGGATGAAAGCACGAATAAAATCCCTTAATACTATTAATTAAATCACAACTAGCCATGCAGTTGTCAAAAATATTTCCGTGACACTGATATTTTTACACTATTAACCTGTTTCTGTCATCCAGCAACAGTAAAGAAACAGACAAAATATTTTAATCTGTCACAGAATAAGAAAAGTTAGTGTACTAGGAGAAGAGATGACACCAAAATGACAGTTTTTCCAGCTCTGTTCATTTTCTGGAACTTTCCTCACGTTTCCAGAACTCTAGTGCATTTAAAATGAAGAAACAAACCAAAAAACCTCCCCACAAAATCCAAACTCAGATCATGTCCTACTGGCTTTAAAATAAATATGATAAAGCAGATTAAAATAATTTAAGTGAAAGATATTAATCTTAATGGCAATAGAGATATTAAAAAGACACTAGTTTCCTTAGTAGAAACAAAATATCAAAGAATCTATATCAGCTAGATGTCTGTCTGGTATCCTTTCTTAATCTATACACAATACACACTGGAAAATATAATCAGCAGCTTTATGACATTACCCCATCTAGTTTTATTTATGAATTACGGTAGCATCATTTCAGATTGACAATCTCCTTTCCTCTTTCCCATAAATGCAGCCATCTGGAAAGTTATTTTTAAAAATGTTATGGGGCTTTTTTCTTCTTCTAGTGAAATATTTATTCAAGGAAAAATATAAGTTTAATTGTCACAAAATACTCATGAGTATAGGGAAAATAAATGTAATGATTTAGACTGAAAACAACCTAGCAACTTCATAAGAAATTTTCAGATCTTCCAAAAAAGGATTTTCAGATCTTCCAAAAAGATCCCTTTTTGTCTTAGTTTCAGAATCAGGACACTTACCCGCTTTACAGGAGACACAAGAGTTTAAAGCTACTCAAAAAAAAAAAAAAAAAAAAAAGTTGGTCATAATGCTAAGGGATTTTCTGGAGTAGTACCAGATGTACAAAGGAGGAGTAAGATTGAGGGGAATTTGAGGTTTGAACAGAGTACACCAGTCCTCCAAATGATCTCTTAATCAAATGCTGTTAATCATACAACTGATCCTTTTATAGTCACTGAACAGGCCTCTTCCTTTTTGTGTCAGGAAGAACAGATCAAACACCTTTAATTCTACATTACTATCAGGAAGAGTAACTGACTGCATATTCTATTTTATGGGATGTTCAGTCCCCTAAGAAAATCTGTTTGTAGAAAGAGACTGTGATCACTTTACACAATATTCCCTAACAGAGAACTGCTGCCATGTGGTTAAGACCAGCAACATGGTTGGAAGAGGTGTGTAGCAGGAACACAAGCGGTGACTGTGAAATGGGAGGGTGTAATTCTACAGTGAATTCTCAGTCTTGAATACAGAATCATGGGGTATTTCCGTCTTGTTCAGTGAAAAATGTTTCTTGTGTTTTACACAAGCAAGCAATTATCAATATTTTTAGAAAATGCTTGTGCACTTTTGAGTGTATTAATTCTGCTATTTTAATACCTTTTAATGACTTAAATTGTCAGTAGACATCAGTACAAGTGGAATCCCTCACCTGAATCTGTAACACACATTTCTAAATAGTCTATTAAAAACTGTCTTTAATTTCAAATAAGAGGATGTAAAGCTAGTTTGGGTTTTTTGTTTGTTTGGTTTTTTGGTTGGTTGGTTGTTTTGTTTTGTTTGTGATTATTTTTTATAATTTTACAGTTATTAATCAAGGAGACACAGTACATTTGTTCAATAAAAAAAATCAAAGGACTTTGGATTGACATGGTTGCCTCTATAATGGGATGATACTATTATTTTGAATATACAGAGGTTGCTTTTTAAACTGTTCTTGATTAACAGTGCATTTATTTTCTATTTCCTTTGAACTAAGAGCTTTACTCCCTCCTTGCAGTTCACATATATAGCTCAAACACCAGCTTGTCAACTGATGACTTTGAAGCTCCAGTAGCTATGGACATTAAACTGCACTGGCAGAAAAATAGCTGTGATGTCAAAAAAGGAACTGGGAGGTTATGGGCTCTCAAGAAAGATTAGGACAAAGTTTTCCAATGACAAAGGACTCAAAAGAACATGACAAGGCAAAACTAAAAGTCTTCAGTAAGCATTGTTTTGGCTTTGATTTACCTCTGATGTGGGAGAACTAAGTATGTCACCTCTACAAAATGGTATGGAAGCAGCTGGATGTGATCCAGACTGGCTTTTAAGAGATTAATGCCCCAAACACACACGTTTAACCTGATTTCAACAGTGCTAGCTTCCTTTCCTCAAGAAAGTTAATATAGTGTTCCTTTCAGTTTGAAAGCTGTTGCAAAAAAAATGTTAGTGCGTTGCCCTATTTTAGTTTTCTTCAATTGCCCTGAGAAGGGATGATGACTTGGACTGCAACTGTTTAAGGTGAAAAGCTTTGATGAACCTCATAGATGTTGTTAATGAAATAGACAGTGACTAGAATGATGAGTAAAATACAGGAACCAAACTTAGCTTATTTTTTTTCTGGTGGAATTGAACTAATCCTATGCTGTAAGTATACTAGATTACTTCATCCACAACACATCAGAAGAGAAATTGCCACAGAAGAACTACATCTGAAAAGATGTTTGCAACAAAGTGTCACAGAGCCTAACACCAATTACTGCCTATCTCATCTATTTAGATTCAGATGATAACTTCTTAACTTTTTCTTTTTACTTGTCTCTCTCTCTCTCCATCTCTGCAATCTCACCTAATGAAGAAATCTTATCTTTTGGTAAAATCTCTCTAGGATATCAGGAAAATTAAAGCTGTCAAAGCTATACACAATTAAAATTTGTAAAATTAATGGGCTGCAAAATAGTAAAGGGTTTGCAATAGGCAGTCCAGATGATCAGGTCAACAGGAGATACTATTAAAATGATCATGATGAATTGTGACAGGTGAACACTTCCATGCTGAAAAATGTATTTATTCAGAAAATAAGTGCTACCATAAAAGAGTTTAGTAAATCAAATAGTCATACAGTTGCATTTTAAGACATTTTATTGTTATTAGTATTGTGATGTTGAAGTCTACTACTTGTAGTGCAGTGATGTGAAATGATATTAAATGTTCATACAAGAAACGTGGCCTATGGCTGACTACCAAACCTACCAATACCAATTGTGATGTACCATAAAGTAAAAATGAAATCAGTCATTCATTAGAAATTCCATGAAAGAAAATAACATGACACCATTAGAAAAGTGCTGGAGAACCTCTGTTTTGTTTCAGATGTTCAGATATCTTGCAATAAAGGATTAAGAAAATACTTCACCATGAAGAAACACTGTGTAAGAGCATCAATCTCAGTGTCCCGAAAGAGACACGCAAGATAGTAAGCACAGTATTATTACATCAGTAATTTTTATGTACTTGTTTAAACAAGGAAAAATATAGAATCAAAAACCATAGAAAGGTTTGGATTGGAAGGGACATTAAAGATCATCTAGTTCAAAACCACCTACCATGGGCAAGGAGACCCTCCACTACATCAGGTTGCTCAAAGTCTTGTCCAACCTGGCCTTGAACACTTCCAGGGATCACGTATTCACAACTTCCATTGTGTTATGTTGTGTTGTGTTGTGAGGTGTTGTGAAACACCTCTTCCAGTGTTTCATCACCCCCATTGTAAAAAAAATTCTTCCTTAGATCTAATCTAAATCTATCCTCTTTCAGTTTAAAGCCATTGCCCCTTGTCCTGTCACTACATGCTGTTGTAAAAAGTCTCTCTCCAGCTTTCCTGTAAGCCCTCTTTAGGAACTGGAAGACTGCTATAAGATCACTCCGGAGCCTTCCCTTCTCCAGTCTGAACAGCCCCA
This sequence comes from Tauraco erythrolophus, assembly GCF_009769465.1. Lineage (NCBI taxonomy): Eukaryota > Metazoa > Chordata > Aves > Musophagiformes > Musophagidae > Tauraco > Tauraco erythrolophus. Next base: position 93,323,831 of record NC_141465.1, on the reverse strand, counting down.
ACTCTCTCAGCCTGTTTTCATAGAAGAGGTGCTCCAGCCCTCGGATCATCTTTGTGGCCCTCCCTGGACCCTCTCCAACAGCCTCATATCCTTCTTCTTTCGGCGACTCCAGAGCTGAATGCAGTACTGTAGGTGGGGTCTCATGAGAGCAAGTAGGGGGACAGAATTATCTCCCTTGACCTGCTGGCCACACTTCTTTTGATGCAGGTCATGATAGCATTTGTTTTCTGGGCTGCAAGTGCACATTGCCAGCTCATGTTGAGCTTCTCATCAACCAACACCCCCAAGTCCTTCTCCTCAGGGCTACTCTCAAACCATTCTTCACCCAGCCAGTGTTTGTGCTTGGATCTCCTCATTCCATGATCTTCTCCTACAGTGGGCAGTTCTTCATTCTCCCAGTTCCTGCCTTTGTCTTCTGTGACTTGGGCTGTGCACTTGTCAGCGAAACACGAGACAAAAAAGTCATTGAGTACCTACCTCAGCCTTCCTCATATCCTGGGTAACCATATCTCCCTTTTCCTCTCAGAGAGGATCTACGTTTTCCCTAGTCCTCCTTTTATCACCGACATAACTATAGAAGCTTTTCTTGTTGCCCATGATGTCTCTGGCCAGATTTAATTTTATCAGGGCTTTAGCTTTCTTAACCTGATCTCTGGTTGCTCAGACAATTTCTTTGTATTCCTCCCAGGCTGCCTGTCCTTGCTTCCACCCTCTGTAGGCTTCCCTTTTGTGTTGGCGTTTGTCCAGGAGCTCCTTAATCCTGCAGACACACATGCATCTCTAACTCCTCTTGTTTATTCCTTCTGCTATGTGTGTTTGCGTAGAGGCGTTTAAGTTGGGCCCTTGATGAAGCTGACTTCCTGGTTGGAGCATATGGAATTCCTTTCTGATGCTCTTCAGGTGCTCTCAGCTTGTCTTGATCAAGCTCGATATTATCCCCTGCCCCCTTCAAATCTAGTTTAAAGCCCTGTCAATGAGCCCTACTAGCTTGTAACTAGCTAGTAATTGATTTTATGCAGGAATAAACCATATACTTCTTCTGCAAAAAAGGATGACATCTGCATCCTGTTAGCTACCACTTGTTGATGCTTTTAAAATGCAAACTTTAAACTCATATCTTATTCTGTCTTCTTTTTAAACTTGCACTAGACAGTTGAGCAAGTGTCAGAGTAAAACAATTTGCAACTATCCTGTTACAAATTTTAGGTTAATTTCCTCAGACTTTGTTCATCCCGTTTTTTTGTATTTGCTTTTTTTGAGTCCTAGAGAAAATAAGCTTACAATCTGGACTGTCTGCAGAAATAGCAAGTTTCTGAATATTAGCAAAAGTAAGTTTTAAGGTACTAAGTGACAAAATATTACTACACAAAACCTTCTTCTAAAACTTATTTTCTGCAAGAGAACAATATTTTCTGACTTGTCTCAGTTTTTTTTAAACAAAACTAACTAATCCAGTTCAGCAGTCTCACATTGACTCCTTGCTAAGGTGATATATTAAACGATATTCACAATAAACAAATTAATTGCTGACAGAAAGAGAGCAGAGGCAGTGTAAATTACTTAGTATTCAGAACCTTGCAGCAAGCTTTTTAAAGAGTTTACATCAATACTGATTTCAGACTCTCTTCTCACTCCCTTTTCTGTTCCTCAGCTTCCTCATCTCACAAAGATGAAAAATAACACTGTTCTTCCTTACACACTTAACAGATATTACTGTGAAAGAGTCTGTATTTGTATCATATTACGAGATAAACATAGAATGGGTTACAAAAATGCAGGAAAACGAATAATTGAGTGAGTTCAGAGTCATCTTCAAAATAGAAACAGAAACTAGTGGTATAATTTGCTAGTTGTGAGTCTATCATTTCTTAATTTATTGGATTATTACTTGCTTTAGTTTTCCAGTGAATGTAACTTTCAAAATGCAAGTTGATCAGTCAACTGAAAGTCTATTAAAGTGATGTGTCTATATTGTCATAAATCATTTCTGGGTAGGTATTTGTAGCTAGTCTTTGGGGCTCAAAAAACCCAAGGGCCTGGTCTTCCTGAATTTTCAGAATAAACTAGGAAATTCACAGTGTTATTTTCTTGTCCTTAATCCAAGGGAAGCTGTGAAATAGATAGTACAGACGTTTCAAGATTTAGAATTTTTTTGCAGGATATGAAATCCTATTTCGTCCTTTCTCCAGAATGTAACCCTGAACTAATCCTATTTAAATCCTTGAAAATGCAAATAGGTAAGGTTTAGTTGGTCATTTGCTAGATTTTTTCTAAATATGCAACGACAATTTGACTTTCTTTCACAGAAAGACCTAAATCATAAAAACATTCTCAAATTCAAGTATATGAACAATTAAGTGAAACTTCATTCATTTGCATAAGGGTGGCAGGTGCATATCTGTTTTCAGCATCAGAGTCTAACTCTAGTATTTAAAGCTGAAATGATATCCACTGATCTCTATTTTCACAAAAGATTAATATTTAAGAGATTTTTTTCAGTAGGTGTTTTGTACCTTCAGCTTTTTTTAGATCTAGTAGACCCTGAAATCTCCAAATTCCATTTAATTCTGAAGTTCTTTGCTTCGTTTTACAACTGCTTTACCCTACCATGTGAACGTTTTGACCTTTCCCTAGAGAACAAAAAATTTACATTCTTAAACACATTTTACCCTCAAGCATTTTGCAAAATGACATACTAAAGAAGAGCCAGATTGCTTCTCCCACAGTCCCTTGCACAGCATCCAGAAAATAAATTTTTTAGCCCTTACGTTACTATACACACTCAAGGGGGTATGAAAGAATTTGGTAGCTCACATATCATGCAAGAACAAATTACACATGGAACTGCGAGATTGTAACTCCTTTTCTGTTAGCACCATCTGGAGTAGTATATGCTCCAAGTCAGATGATGGAGGAGATGCTGTGATGCCACACTCTCCCGCATTTTGAAATACTGTTATTTCTAGCCCCGTTACCCTGGTCTATATCTATAGGATAAAAGCACTACAACTGTCCATCCATTTCCAAAATAAATAAGCTTTCATATTTACATGCGTTAAGGTAGTTTTTTGGTTTTCCATATTCATTTATATAAACACACACTTGCTGATAGGGTATTGGTTTGCAACTTTTCTTGTGAGTGTTACATGTGAAACTTCTAAATAATTTTACAATCTTTTATACCACTACTGTAAGATTGCAGGGGGCTTTTACGTGAGATTTTGGCTTTTACGTGAGATTTTAAAAATCAAGGGATAAAAGTTTTATCCAAACCTTTGGGTAAAAGGTTTTATTATTTTATTTTATATCACAAAAGAATATAGTTTTTCATCATGTGAGACTGAATAGATGTGTGAAATTAGAACATAAAGGAGGTATCTATATATACTTCCTCATCCTACACATCCCTAAAAATAAATAAATAAATAAATAAAATCTCTGTTGCTATTTCTCTCTTATTTAAAAAAAAAAAAAATATTCCCTCTCATAGTCTACTCTGAACTGTACTTTTCCCTCTAACTCTTGAACCACATCACCATCTGTGGTTAGATCCAAAGTAATGACTACTATGCCTAGCAAAATATTTTTTCTCTTTTGAGCACTTCTGATTGTGTCAACTATGTAATATTCAAGATGGCAGTAAAACACTTTAAAAAAAAAAAAAGAAAAGACTTTGCTTGGATCAAAAAAGCTTTGCTAAACATATTAAAATTGGAAAAATAAATTCATTGATAAATTCAATCTACTAGAGATCTTGAATCCTAAATACAAAAAATAGCCCTGATTCTACTTACAGAACTAAACTTCAATACTTATTACTTTAAAAGAGAAATGTTAACTGCGTAGTTGACAAATTAGCTTGTGCCTATGATTCATTTATCTTTTATGAATAGAGGCTCACTCTGGCAGAGTAGTCCCATCAGGGCTACACAGTAAAACAACATCTTTACCTTAAAAACAGGAGTTATTTTCCAGTCAGCTCAGAGCAACTGGATGTATATTTGGGAATGTTTTAGATATATTCTGTCATTCTATGATGAAGTTCACACTACCTTTAATATATATTATATATTAAATGTGTATATATATTCTGTATATGTATAGATACATATATCTCTATACCTATACCACTTATGTTGTTTCTCACAATGGGTTGGTAAGAAACTATAAAAATGACAAAATATCAAATATGTTTAAGAGTTTTCTGAGCTCCCAGAGACTGGAACTGTCACTCTGCAGTATAGAGCTTGGGAACTCTTGAACTTTGAGATTTAGGTTTGAGTGCTAACCCTGACAGATCTAACTTTCCAATGTATTTAAAGCCTATGCACCTGGAAGTCCTGGCATAGCTAACTGTTGCAAAGCTGTGAGTGTTGGACCTTCTGCACCACCTGCCCTTGAATAATTGACTCTTTGATCAGTCCTGGAGTTGTAGGTTTATCCTACTAGGACATTTGCTTTTGCAGTAAATAACTCAGAATTCCTGAGTTTTTCACTGCTTTCAGGCTCTTATCCTTGTAATGCAGAGGCTAGAAGTCCTGGCTATCTTGGTCTTGTGCGGCTGCAATATTCCACTGCACAAATCCAAGTCACTAAAAGATTGTAAAAGTTGAACTACTTTGAGAAAAAACAAACAAACTAACAAAACAACTTTAAATAAACTCGTATGTTCTAGTTAAGTGGTTTCACTGAAAGTTTACTAACCATCTTTACTCTAAATTTGTCAACTAATGCAATCCAAATTAAAGTAATTTGTGTTTTTGAGAAACCATTAGTGTTTCCTGTCAATAAGGAGTTCTTCTGTTAAGTAGCAAATAGAGGTATGAAGGAGAGAATTGCAAGCTAAAATTGAAAATTGCCTTTACAACTGTCGTGGTTTTAGGCTGATCCAGCAACTAAAACTCACACAGTCTCTCCTTCTCCAATAAAGTAGAGAGGAGAGAAAAAAAAAAAAAAAAAAAAAAAAAAAAAAAAAAAAAAAAAAAAAACCAAAGGACTGAGGGTTGAGGCAAGAACAGGGGGAGCACCCACCAACCATGGTCCTGGGCAAAACAGGCAGCGCTTTTCTCAAAGCAAAACAGTTTATTAATGATTACTTAGAAGGACAAAGGGAAATAAAAACCGATTACTTGAGAGGACAGAAAGAAACAAAACCAGATCTTAAAACCGACACCTTCCCCCCCCACCTTCCTTTTCCTCCCGGCTCTACCTCCTCCCCCCAGCAGCACAGGGGGCAGGGACTGGGGGAGTGCAGGTCAGTTCATTCCGTGCTGTTACTGCTGCTTCTTTCTTAAAGGAGAAGGAGTCCTTACACCCTTTTCCCCTGCTCCAATGGATCCCCTACCCACGAGGAAAAAATCCACAAATTTCTCCAACGTGAGTCCAGCCCACTGGAAACAATCCTTCCCCACAGATTGCTCCGGTGTGGGCTATACCACAGTCTCGGGTACTTAGGGAGCTGTAGCCACTCGCTCCGGCGTGGGTCGTCACGAAGACTCCAGATGCCTTTCTGCCTTGCCGTGCCCCCAACACGACCATCCTCAGGCTCAGGCATCTTCTCCCCACGGGCTGCGAGTGGGTCGCTGCTCCACCGAGGCCGTCCTGGTTGCAGGGGGGCAGCCTGCTATCTCACCATCAGCCGCAGGGGAAACTCGGCTCCGGCACACCTCCTCCCGCTCCATCCTCACTGACCTGCTGTCGATGCAGCTGTTTCTCTCAGATCTCAGTCCTCTCCAGGTGAACTCAGCCCAGTGGGCACCCTGGGAGTGGGGTGCCCCCGAGTTCCCCAGCTGGCTCCGCCGCCGCCATTCTCCGTGGGCGGCGCCGGCCCGACGCAGGCAGCTGCCCGGCCGGGAGCCAGGGAGCGGGGGCAGTGCCCTCCTCCCTTCTCTGGTCGATCCTGGGCGAAGCACCTTTTCCGGTTCCCTTGTCCTGACTTAAATAGGGCAATTCGCAGAGGCGCCCTATTGGCTCAACCCCGAGGGGGATGGCAGTCTGATCCGGTGGCCAAAACTAAGCCCAACCCGGATCCAAAACCGGGGAGGTCGCAGGGAGCAAAATCCCTCTCCTGCCACCAGAACCACCCCCCCCTCCACATCAAACCATGACAACAACAATCAAAAAACTTGTTTTAATATGGCCAAATTACTCTATTTTGATATGAAAAGTATATGAAAATTGCATATTTATTATTGAAACTAACTGAAAACATTAATTCAAAGTATTGATATTAATATTAGTGTTGTATAAGAATAGAAGTGAAGCTGTAAAATGAAAATAAATTACGAGAAAACTGTAAGGAATCAAAATGCTACTTTACTACCATATGTACATAAAATCAATAATATACTGCAAAATGTTTTCATTTTATTAAAACTTCATTTTTAGTGAAAAATAATTTTAAAAGAATCCTGTCACATTTACTAAGCTTGTCAAAAGTGGAAATTAAGGATTGATGGAAATCCTAGTATCTTAGAATTTCTGGATTTACACTGCTTAGTGAGAGAGGTGGTGCATAATAGTAGCTTCAAATACTGATAAAAATATTTGAGTGAAAAATTAAGTGTATTATGAAAGTATTAATGATATTGCATTAAATTAAATGAAAATTAGTGCACGTATAAAATTTTAAAAGTACACAAATCAATAAGTTACATTCAGTATTAAATCAGACTTACATAAGAAATTTATATGAGAGAAATCCTTATATATTCCGAGTAGGATTCTGAACATAATAGTTAATTTTGTTGATGGATCTTAACTAAAAAATTAAACCGCAGTTAATCAACAATTTATGATTTTACACTTCAGGAGAACTTAATACTGAAATATCTGAAGTTTAAACAATAACTTTGGAAGCAATGGTAACATTATATTCCAACAGTTCTATTTTTAGCTGGTAACTAAGCTTTTTCTTACTTTCCCTCTCCCCCTAGACCTTTCATTCTCCCAGGGATACTGTAATACAGAGGTGAATAAAATGTTCTGTGAAACTAAAGTTTTACAGTTTGTGTTTATCAGCACTTGTTAATAACAGTTTCAGGTTTCTGAGAATGTTTAATCACAAAAAGGTAGAATATATAATAAGAAATGAATTTACTGGATAATGTTAGCTGAACCTAAGTTTCATCTGCAGTGACTAACCAAATTAATATATTTCAGAGGCTGGGTACCTATTAGCAAACTGGTTGTCGATGCCCTGTATCTGATCAAAAACTAGTGCCAAAAACTATCCCCAGACAAAATGCCTTTGACATTCTTACATTGGGTTGACTTAAGTAACCAACCTCTAGGCCCAGTCTCTGATTTTTAAGATTTGCAAATTTTGCCAACTTGACTTTGCACAATCTCCTTTCTACCTTCTCACTTCCAACCTGATCCAATCCTCTCCAAACCTGGTATTGAAACAAAATTCAAGGTAGGGCTTATCTGAGGACCAGAACATTTGATCTAGCCTGACTTAAGTAAGGTAATTCTTCGCTTTAGGTGGATTAGCGTATATCTAAAACTGTATTCGGTTCCTTCAAATTAAAAATGTATTTATGTATTTAACATTTATAGTTTAAAAGTGGAAGCCACACATAGGGATAGCTGCATTGGTGCTGAAATTCTGGGTCCTAGCTAAACCCTGTCCAGTACCATTACAAGTCTTCTATGGTTGACCTACGAAGTATTTCACATATTGATATTGTTTCAAACTTAATCGTGACAGTATTCAGCTTCTCTACAGGTATTATCCCTTCCCTACACAGGACGTGTTTTGTGTAAGAAAGCAGAACTATGTACATTGGACCTCTATTTATTTTTCCCCAAAATAATTTCTGGGAATGAAAGGAGATGATGGAAGCTTTTCCTAACTTGTTTTGACTGGTAGTCTGACGAGTAGTCTAACCCATAATAAAGATTTGCCACAGATTCTTTAAACTAGAAATAAGTACAGAGACAACCAGTCTTGAGCTGGCTTCTTTGCTTTGAGACAGAAATGAAGTAGAAGGAAACACATGCCACATATTTCTAAAAATATTAACCCCATGCAATTTTCAAATTATTTAGAAAATAGGACAGAGTTTTCAAAAATGTATACATTTTATTTGATTATCTACAAATACTCAATGCTTAAAAGAAGCTCTTACCTGGCCAAATTGATAAACTTACTTCATGAATGTCTTCTGTTGTGAATGTTTAGAAAATTTACTTAATGGTGAGCATAGAATATTATTAATAGCAATGTTTTTAACCATTACTTCAATGACCAGAATTAAACAACTTGCAGTATGGCAGATGCTAAAAATTTGTGAAATACATTATTCACAGTACTTACTGTATGTGCCTGAATTGTTTGGATTTTTTTTAAAAAAGATTTTTCATGTTGTGAAAGAGAACATTATAATGATATAAAACTCTGTTAGTAATAACACTAAAAGAAATGAACTACAGACAGTGAATACAAACCATATCAAACTTATCAAACATCCTTAATGGCCGTATATCTATGATTCTATGATTTTATGATTCTATTTTAAAATAATGTGCAAAACTAGAAAATTTTACAGCAGTTCTTGAATCACTTTTGGGGGAGTGCACAGCAATTGTAACACCACTTATATTAGGAGATAATGAAAAGTTGTTTGACAATTTTATGGAGAACTCACTTGTTGGAAGTCAATATTCTACTGTCATTGAGGATGACCATAACATGAATTTAACAAAGACACTATAGCCTCTTTATGGAAAGGAAGAGACATATTCACTTCGAGCAGAATTTCATGATGGAGTTTGCATCCATTAAAAAGTTGAATAGCTGGGTTTTAGCTGAAATCCTGATGCTTGTGATACAGAACTCATGACATCCTGCACGATGGCTCCTGCGCAAGTTATCCATGGAGCCACACTTTTGAAATACATGGAAAGCACTCTTAAGTTTTGTGTATCTGCACTTGCAGCTCTGATAACAATTCATATTGCCATCAGCTTCCCAATGAAATACATTTTCCTCTTTTCAGAGCCCCATTGATCACTGAATGTGTATCTGAATCAGAGCAGACAGTATTGATAATAGTAAATGTGGTTTAAGAAGAACAGGAAGAAACAGAATATTCATTTTTCTATCAAAACCTGATTAGAAATCTCTTTCTTCTTTTCTTCTTTCCCTTCACCTGTTCATTGGTGTGACCAGAAACAAACACAGTATTTTAGCTGGTAACATACTTCTGATTTATATGTTATAAGAATTGATATATTAGTTTTCACGACCTTCTAGTATACATCCTCTTTCAGGTAAGCGTTTTGTTTGCTTTATGACCTGCACTGCAGAGTTTTTATTGATCTATCAGTGTAGGTGCTTTTTTTTTTTCCTCATTTGTGTTGCAGTTCATTTAGAACTCAGACAATACACAAGTAGGTCATACTATTCCCTCCAACGTGCACCACTTTGCCTTCAATGGAAATTATTTCATCGAGAATTGTGCTGCCTATTCACCAAAGTCCTTTTGAAGTTCTTCACAATATCCTTGAGACCTGATTAACCCAAATATGCTTAGCTGTTGTTGTTGCTAATTAAACCACCTCATTCTTCACCTTTGCCAAGTTACTAGGAAGGGTATTCAACAGTGTAAACATCTCACATGATAAGTTCGCACTTAACAACTTAACACTTTTGTTTACTTGAAAACAATGATTTATATTCACTTATCTTGCCCTCTGATGCAAGACAAGGGATATCTGCTCTGAATGTGATCCAGTGATACCAGAATTTCATCTTTTATTTTCTTTCTGGCTTCATACAGCTGAGAAATACAATATATTGTAATCTTTTGTAGTGGTTTAAACCCAGCTGGCAACTAAGCACCACATAGTCACTCGCTACCTCCAAATTAGAAAGGCAAAAGTGAGAAAACTCATGGGTTGAAAGAAAGACAGTTTAATAGGTAAAGCAAAAGCTGCATGCACAAGCAAAGCCAAATAAGGAATTCACTGCTTCCCATGGGCAGGAAGGTGTTCAGCTATCTCCTGGAAAGCAGGGCTAGTTGTTACTTTGGAAGACAAACAACATCACTTCAAAAGTCCTCCTCTTCCTTCGTCTTCCCCCAGCTTTATATGCTAACCATGATGTCATACGGTATGGAATATCCCTTTGGTCAGTTGAGGTCAGCTGTTCCAGCTGTGTTCCCTCCCAACTCCTTGTGCGCCCCCAGCCTACTCACTGGTGGGGTGGGGTGAGAAGCAGAAAAGGCCTTGACTCTGTGTAAGCACTGCTCAGCAATAATGAAAACATTCCTGTGTTATCAACCCTGTTTTCAGCACAAATCCAAAACTTCGCCCCATGCTAGCTACTACGAAGAAAATGAACTATCTCAGCCATAACCAGGACACTTTGGAAGAAATGAACAGAGATATGGACAGGAGAATAGCTGGCAATTGGTGACAAAAATATAACCTGGAAGATAAAGTTTTCTTCTATTATCCATTTTTACAAGGTTTAAAAAAACCCATAGAGATCATCATAGGACCAGCCTGATAATAGTGAACAGAAGAAACAGGAATCTTCACATATGACATATCAAGAGGGGAAAAAAATATTGAAAAAAAAAATCATCTGGATAAACAAGAATAATGAAAGGGATAGCTGTGTTTTAACATCAGAAATGATAATTTATTTCTGTGAATTAGTAACTTAGTTGAAGGCTAGTTCTCATAGTTGTCATGGTGGTCTTTATTTCTAAATTAACTTTTGTTGTATCTGATATTTTTGCATCAGCAAAAGTGAAATTAAAAAAAAACAATTAAAAAATACTTTTGCTCAGCGGTAAAAACCTTTAATCTTATTTCTTAGCAAGCAATCACCAGTATTGAGTTAAGAAAAACTTTATTATCGTTTCATGATGAAACAAGAAGTCTGCGGAAAATCAGTATTTGGGCTGAAATTTCTAAAGACTGCATAGTACAGTCATTGGCTTTGCAATGAATGATATACAGGAGAAATTACAAAAAAAAAAATAAGGCTTATTGAGAGTTATTTCTTGTATCTATATATTTTGTGCCAAGTACTCTACTCTGTCCATTGCTATTGAAGATTGACCAGGCAGGATGTTGGCTAAGAAGGTTTTGAAGGAATATTAAAGAGCAAAACAATAATATCAAGAATGTACTTTTCAATTATACATTACTAAATATATCATCTAAGTATAATATTAGTTCTGTAAGGATTTAGGTCTGATGTCATTTGATTGTAATAAAAGAGAAATTCTTAGTGGTGTTTTTTGAACTTAAAATAACTTGTGCATATAAGTAATTTTAAATTATATATATAAACAAAAACTTGAATGGTCATAAATTCAAACTTAGTTTCTTTTATGTTTCCATGTGTAACGGTAGGGTTAACTAGCTTTTCAATTTAACTAAAAAGATTGTAAGTCACCTTCCAGCTTATATCTGGCTTTTGGCAAATCTCTGTTGTTGTATTCCTCTTTCCATTATCTTTTTCTGAAAAACTGTAGGTCATATTGTACAATCTTTTCACCTAAAACTTATAGCAGTGTTCACTGGGTGGCAATAAGAATAATTAGTTATGCAATGTGAACGGAGGGGTGTCCAATAGAAAAGAGGCAAAATAGAACATGAAGATATGTGCTCGACTGAAGAGACACATTCTGTAGACAGAAACTTAAGTAAAACAGTACAAACAAATTCTCTTCTCAAGGTTGATTTGCTGGGGCTTTTTTTGTGGAATTCATTTGACTTTGGGTAATACAAATTGCTTTCTGAGAAGTGTCCGAAACATCAGGATTATAAGTGGAGATCACAGTAATTTGATCAGATGAAGACATCTAAATTTCTTATGTCAACATTAGGGCAGATGTAGCCCACGTTTTTGTTCTTCGGTTTGATTAACTCACTACATCCAACTTCAGACTCCATGTCTCTGGTCCCCATCTTACAAGTTTATATGTTCAGCTGTCTTTTCATACTCATCTCTGCCTAAGTATCATCCTTCCACTTTGATCCGATTCAGTATCCATTTAAATTCATACAAAGGATTCAGGATTATTTTAGCAAGCTTTGGGCCTAGATGTTTAAATATCAAGTTTATTTTCTACCAGACAAATGCGCAGTATTCCTATCTATAATTTCTCCTTAACAGAACTGATTGGAAACTTCACATCAAAACTTTGATTTGCTTGAATATTCTGGCTTGTCAACCTGCAAAGTTTTCACCTGCAAGTTAATTGTTTTGATGATCTTTTACTGTATTTGAGAAAAATTTTTGTGGGAATCCATAGATATCTTATTATTTCCATAGATTTATTGTTAAGAATAGTTTGCATTCCTTAGGGCTATCATGTCAATGTTTACAATGTTTGCACTGCTGGGACAGATCTGCTTGGGAGTTTGCCCTTAAAATGGGTATTTAACAATTTCATGTCACACTGAATCAGGGTAGACTATGCAGAGCTCCTGGTACACAAGACATTCCTGACATGATTCTGCTTTATCGAAACTGTCCTCTTGATAAGCTGTACTCTAAACTGACAGGCTTCAGAGTCATGGATCAGCTGTATCTGGTCAGAAAACCCTCTCTGAAATGCAAGAATCCACATGGACTGTACTGTGGAAAAACGACTGGCTTTTCTAGAAGTATTGGCTATTTTTTCTATAAGGTTTAATGCATTTGGATACGAAAGATCAAATATCTTTGTGCCAGGTAAAGTCATGGAACAGATTCTCCTGGGAGCTGTACTAAGGCACATAAAAAATAATCAAGTGGTTGGTGACAGCCCACATGGCTTCACTAGGGGCATGTCATGCCTGACTAATTTAGTGGCCTTCTACGACAAAGCTACATCACTGGTTGACGTGGGTAAAGCAATGCATGTGGTTTTCCTGGACTCGTGCAAGGCGTTTGACACTGTCCCACATGACATCCTTGTCTCTAAAATGGAGAGACACAGATTTGATAGATGGACCACTCGGTGGGTAAAGAACTGGCTGGATGGTCGCACTCAAAGAGTTGTGGTCAATGGTGCGATGTCTACGTGGAGACCAGTGTCAAGCGGTGTCCCTCAGGGGTCTGTTCTGGGTCCAGTGCTGTTCAACATCTTTGTCAGCGACATGGATGACAGCATTGAGTGCACCCTCGGTAAGTTTGCCGATGACACCAAGTTGTGTGGTGCCGTGGACTCACTTGAGGGAAGAGATGCCATCCAGAGGGACCTTGATAGGCTTGAGAGATGGGCCAGTGCTAACTGCATGAGCTTCAACAAGTCAAAATGCAAGGTCCTTCACCTGGGTCAGGCCAATCCTAGGCACAAATACAAACTGGGCACAGAGTGGGTTGAGAGTAGCCCTGAAGAGAAGGATTTGCGGGTGTTTCATAGAATTTCATAGAATTTCTAGGTTGGAAAAGACCTTAGAGATCATCCAGTTCAACTGTCCCTAATCCCCCATTAAACCGTATCCTTAAGCAGTTCATCCACCCTTTTCTTAAACACATTCAGGAATGGGGACTCAACCACCTCCCTGGGCAGCCTATTCCAGTGGCTGACAACCCTTTCAGAGAAGAAATTCTTTCTAACATCCAACTTGAACCTCCCCTGACTAAGCTTATACCTATTTCCTCTTGTCCTATCACCCATCACTAATGTAAAGAGCCCTTCCCCCACCATCCCTTCTCAAGTATTTGTAGGCCGTAATCAGGTCTCCCCTCAGCCTCCTCTTCTCCAGGCTAAACAGCCCCAATTCCCTCAGCCTCTCCTCATAAGTTTTATTTTCCAGCCCCTTGATCAGTTTAGTCGCCCTTCTTTGGACTTGCTCCAGGAGCTCAATATCTCTCTTAAAGTGAAGGGCCCAAAACTGGACACAATATTCCAGGTGCGGCCTCACCAGTGCCAAGTACAGGAGCAGGATCACTTCCCTGTTCCTGCTGGTCACACTATTCTTGATACACGCCAGTATCCCATTGGCCTTCTTGGCCACCTGGGCACACTGCTGGCTCATATCAAGCCGGTAGTCAACCAACAATCCCAGGTCCTTCTCTGCCAGGCAGCCCTCCAGCCACTCTTCCCCGAGCCTATAGCGATGCTTGGGGTTTTTACACGCCAAGTGAAGGACTCTGCACTTGACCTTATTAAAGCTCATGCCATTGGCCTCAGCCCAACGATCCAGTCTGTTCAAACCCCTCTGAAGGGCCTCCCTACCCTCGAGCAGATCGACACAGCCTCCCAGCTTGGTGTCGTCCGCAAACTTACTGTGGGTCCATTCACTCCCCTCATCCAGGTCATTGATAAAGATGTTAAACAGAATCGGATCCAGCACTGAGCCCTGGGGAACCCCACTGGTGACCGGCCTCCAGCCGGATTTAGACCCATTGTGGTGGGTTAGGCTGCTCTGGCAACTATACCCTACACAGTCCCCTCTCACTCTCCCACACCTCAGGGATGAGGGAGAGAATCAAAGAGGAAAAAGAAAAGAGACCCGAGGGTTGGGATAAGAACAATTTACTACTACCGCTACCAATATATATATATATACAGATATGTACAAGGATAAACATATGCAAACGAGTGATGTACGGTGTAATTGCTCACCACCCCTTGACCGAGGCCCGTCTCGTCCCGAAGCTGCAACCCTGAAACAGATAAAACCCGATACCGTGATCCCGGACGAACGGGAGGCCCCGAGACAGAGAGCGAGAGAGAGAGAAAACACTCTGAGCACCCGAAAGTGAGAGTCCCAGAAGGGCAAAAGCCCTTCTTTCCGGCTGACCCTCACTTTTATACTGGGCATGACGCTGCATGATATGGAATACTAATTGGCCAATTTGGCCCTCAATCTTAAGTTCAGGTACAAATCGTAAGGAGAGTCATGGACCCCTTGTCCCACCTATGCTCCCCCCTTATCCTGTTGTGCTCCTGCACACTGGCAAGAACCCGGCAGACTGAAAAGTCCTTGAGACCTCAGTGCCAACTATAAACATCAGTGCACTATCAGCATTCTTCTCAGAGTGAGCCTCTGACTAAAACCAAAACACGGAGCTCTTCTAGCTGCTAAAAAGAAGAGCTAATTCTGTCCCAGCTAAAACCAGAACACCCATTTACCACCGCTCTTTGGGCCCTCCCATCCAGCCAGTTTTTAACCCAAAGGAGGGTGTGCCTATCCAGGCCAGCAGTTACCAGTTTCGCAACCAGAACACTATGAAAGAATGCATCAAAGGCTTTACTGAGGTCAAGGAAAACTACATCCAAAGCCCTTCCCTCATCAACCAGGCGGGTCACCCCATCATATAAGGTGATCAGGTTTGATTGGGAAGACCTGCCTTTCATAAACCCATGTTGACTGGGCCTGATCACCCGGTTAACCTGTATGTGCTCATTAATAGCACTCAAGATAACCTGTTCCATGACTTTGCCCGTCACCGAGGTCTGACAGGCCTGTAGTTCCCCGGATCCTCCTTCCGCCCTCTTTTGTAAATGGGGGTAACATCCGCCAGCCTCCAGTCCAGCAGAACTTTCCCAGTGAGCCAAGACTGCCCAAAGATAATGGACAGGGGTTTGGCAATGACATCTGCCATCTCTCTCAGGACCCTCGGGTGGATACCATCAGGTCCCATAGACTTGTGGGCATCCAGCTGAAGAAGCAGATCCTTGACCCGTTCCTCTTGGATCACAGGAGCTTCAACCTGTTCTCCCTCCCTGCCCTCAGACACCATAGGCCGGCTCACCTGGGAACTACTAACTTTATTATTAAAGACTGAGGCAAAGAAGGCATTAAGGACCTCAGCCTTGTCCTCATCCCTAGTGACTAACATATCCCCTGTGTCCAGTAGGGGCTGGAGGTGATCTTTAGCCCTCCTTTTGTTATTAATGTATTTATAGAAGGACTTTTTCTTGTCCTTTACGGAGCAGGCTAGTCTAAGTTCCAGTTGGGCTTTTGCCCCCCTGATTATCTCCCTACATGCCCTAACTTCCTCCCTGGACGCCTTCCCATTCTTCCAAAACTTACAGACATCCCTTTTTCTTTTGAGGTGTTCCCAAATCTCCTTTGTCATCCAAGCTGGTTTTCTATCTCAGTGACTCAATTTCCAGCACACAAGGACAGCTCGCTCCTGTGCCTCCAGAATTTCCTTTTTGAGGAGTAACCATCCCTCCTGTGCTCCTTTACCCTTGAGAGCTGTCTCCCACTGTACTCTATCAACCAGACTTCTAAACAGTTCAAAGTCTGCTCTCCCAAAGTCTAGCTTAGCCGTTTTAGTGCTCCCCCACCTAACTTCCCCTGGAATTGAGAATTCTATTATCTCATGGTCACTATGCCCCAGTGTCGTGGTTTTTTTTGGACTGAGGGTCGAGACAAGAACCGAAAGGGAGCACCCACCAACCATGGTCTCGGGCAAAACATGACTCAGGCTTTCTTCATAAACCAAAACAATTTATTAACAGTTACTTAACAAAAGACAAAAGGGGACGAAACCGGTTACTTGAGAGGAGAAAAGAGTAAACAAGGCCAGATCTTAAAACAACACCTCCCCACCCCCTATTTTCCTTTCGTTCCTGGCTCTGCCTTCCCCCCAGCGGCGCAGGGAGACAGGGAATGGGGGAGTACAGGTCAGTTCATCCATGTTGTTCACTGCCGCTCCTTTCTTAAAGGAGGAGGAGTCTTTACACCATTTTTCCCTTGCTTCGGTGGATCCCCTACTCACAAAGAAAAAGTCCCCAAACTTTTCCAAAGTAAGTCCTGCCCGCAGGATTGCAATCCTCCCCATGGATCGCACCAGTTCAGGCTTTACCAGTCTCGGCCTCTTAGGGAGCTGCTGCCACTCGCGTCGGCGTGGGTCGTCCCACGGTCTCCAGATGCCTCCACGACCTCGTCGTGCATTCCATGCCCCATTATCAACAGTACCTGGTCGCGCATCCCCTGCTCCACGACCTCTCCTGGGCTCAGGAATCTCCTTCCCGACGTGGGTTTCTCCACGGGCCACGAGTGGGTCGCTGCTCCGCCGAGTACACCCTGGCTGCAGGGGGGCCGCCTGCCATCTCACACCGATTTGCAAGGGAAGCCTCAGCTCCAGTACACCTCCTCCTGCTCCATCTTTGCTGACCCAGTCGTTGTGGTTTTCTTCTCTTAGATATTAATCCTCTCTGGGGAAGCTCGGCCCGGTGGGCACCCCGGGAGTGGGGCGCTTACCGAGTCCCCCATGCGGCTCCCCCGGCGCCATCTTGAGCACATGGCGCCGGCCCGGGCCCGAGCGGCCGCTCGGCCCGGGAGCCGGGAGCGAGGGCCGTGCCCTCCTGCTCTCTCCTCGCTCCTGAGCAAAGAGCCCTTTCCCGCCCCTTTGTCTCAACTTAAATAGGGCAATTCGCAGAGGTGCCAATTTGGCTCAACCTCCCCCGGGGGGGATGGGACTCAGATCTGGTGGCACAGGGAGCAAATCCCCTCCCCTGCCACCAGAACACCCCCCCACACATCAAACTATCACACCCAGGCATCCTCCAACCTTCACATCTCCCACGAGACCTTCTCTGTTCGCAAACAGCAGGTCTAGGGGAGCACCTTCTCTAGTTGGTTCACTGACCAGTTGCGACAGGAAGTTGTCCTCCACACACTCCAGGAATCGCCTAGACTGTTTTCTAACTGCTGTGTTATACTTCCAGCAGACATTTGGTAGGTTAAAGTCACCCATAAGGACAAGGGCTAGTGAGCGCGAGACTTCCCCCAGTTGTTTAAAAAATAGTTCATCAGCCTCACTGTCCTGATAGGGTGGGCTGTAGCAGATTCCCACTACAATATCCGCCTTCACAGGCTCCCCTTTGATTTTTACCCACAGACACTCCACCAAGTCATCCTCAACATTAAACTCTAAGCAGTTTAGACCTTCCCTTTTATAAAGGGCAACCCTGCCACCTCTCCTACCTCTCCTGTCCCTTCTGAAGAGCTTGTAGCCATCCATGGTAGCGCTCCAATCATACAAGTCATCCCACCATGTTTCAGTGATGGCAACTATGTCATAGCTTCCCCAGTTAACGAGGGCTTCCAGTTCCTCTTGTTTATTGCCCATACTGCGTGCATTCATATAGAAGCACTTAAGTCGGGCTCTCAAACCCATTGCATCCCTAGGGGGGGTAGCTTTAATTCCTAAGCTGTTATTTATGGGATTTTCTTTTACCTCAATGCAACTTGTGTTCCCCCTTACTACACATACTACCCCCTACTACCACTGAGGTGGCAGGCCGAAGGTACCTGCCTACACTCCTCTTGTCAGACACTGGAGGGCCGTCCTCAGCTGTTATTCCTCCAAGTCTGGCAATGCCCCCCACCCCATTCATATCTAGTTTAAAGTCCTATTGATGATCCCAGCTAGTTCTGCAGCAAGTAGCCTTTTCCCCTATGGAGAAAAATCCACCCCATCCCTGGATAGAAGGCCTGGACGGTTTATAGAAGGTTTATAGATGAGAAGCTCAACATGAGCAGGCAGTGCGCTCATGCGGCCCAGAGGGCCAACCGCATCCTGGGATGTATCAAGAGAAGTGTGGTCAGCAGGTCAAGAGAGGTGATTCTTCCCCTTTACTCTGCTCTTGTGAGACCCCACCTCGAATACTGTGTCCAGTTCTGGTGTCCCCACCATAAGTGAGACATAGATCTGTTGGAGCGTGTTCAGAGGAGGGCCACAAAGATGATCCAGGGGCTGGAGCACCTCTGCTACGAGGACAGGTTGCGGGAGCTGGGATTGTTCAGCCTTGAAAAGAGAAGACTTCGGAGGGACCTAGTAGCTGCTTTCCAATACCTGAAGGGAACCTACAGGAAGGCTGGGGAGGGACTTTTTACAAGAGTGTCCACTGACAGGACAAGGGGAAATGGGTTTAAGTTGAAGGAGAACAGATTTAGATTAGATCTTCGGAAGAAATTTTTCAGTACGAGGGTAGCAAGACTTTGGAATAAATTGCCCAGAGAGGTTGTGGATGCCCTTTCTCTGGAGGTGTTCAAGGCCAGGTTGGACGGAGCCTTGAGTAGCCTGATCTAGTCGAGAGGCGTCCCTGCCCATGACAGGGCGGTTGGATTAGATGATCTCTAAGGTCCCTTCCAGCCTATGCCATTCTATGATTCTATGATCTAATTTTTAATGGTAAATGCTGCTATTGGCTGGCTAATTTCTGACAGTCTGCCCCATCTGCTTTTTTTCAATAGGGGTAATACACTTATTATCTCCTACCTGGCATAATGCACTAGCACTCTAGAGTTACTCAATGTGCTAGTTCAATTGTCCAAAGCTGTATCAATTCCATTTTTGAGCTCCTCTGGAATACATCCATTCTAAGTTGTACTCAGGGCATGCTACTCTGGCTGACTTCTCAACCACCTGTAACAAGCTCTTCTTATGCTTCATCTTTTTCATAATCTGCCAAACAACTTCTAAACCATTCACACAAAAAGTTAGCCAAATCTGCTGTGACTCTTTGATCTCATTTCTCACTGTATTGTACAAGGATCTTGTCTGTTGCAACAATCTTATCTGTTCGGTAGAGGTCAGGAGAGAAGCTTTTACTACCCAACTTCTAAAAATTTTGTTTCCATCTCTCCTTAGGTGATATTATGAAATCTTGTGCTTCTAGAAACATTTTAACAGAGAGATAATTACTATCCATAACATAGTAGTAATATCATAATAGCCATTGTGACATAGGGCCATGTTTTATTGCAAGAAATTAATGAGCCCTAACCACTTCTATTATTTTATTCTGTAAACAAGGTAGTTGTCACGGAACCTCACAAAATCAAGCCAGACTGACTAACAAACTGGAAACGGAATTTGTTTTTCACAAGACGTCCTTAACATCTAAAGTGACCATCTATGGGTGGGCAGTAACCTGGGTTGTCATCACCACTGGCGTTATACTTGGGACAGCATCGGTTAAGGGTGGAGTATTACTGTTTAGTTTTCTATAATCAGTTGTTAAATGCCATCATCCATCAGGCTTACAGACCAACCAAACTAGAGAACTACATGGCGAGTGAATGCAACTTAAAATTTGCCTTTTTTCAAAATCATTAATTCCTTCTATAATGTCCAGTTTTTCTGTGGTTGGCAGATGGTATTTTGAAATGCAAGTTATTTTAGGTTGTGGTAACGTGAGTGCAAGTTTCAGGCTACTAACACAGGTGGCTTCTGCCCTTCAACTTCCGAAACTCCATATCTTGCCATTAGGTAGGTGCCACCATCTGCCCACTAGTACATCAAATCCCAATATATTTCCCTCATGGGGGCTCAGAGCCACCTCCACAGCTGTCATTCTTTTCTCTCCTGATTGCCAAAGTTGAATCCAAGCTAAAGGACTTTTTTCTGCTGCACCTGTTACTCTTATTATGTCTATAGCTTGTCTTGAGGCTTTAATTCCCAATTTCTCAACCTGTTGCTTATTCAAAACACTGATTTGAGTCCCTGTATCAATTAAAAATTCTAAATTTATCTGTATTGGACCCACAGAAACAGGTACATAAGGTTTCCTATCAGTGGACTATTGGCAGGAATTCACCATGAGGAGTGGGTGGCTGAACTCCAAACAGTGGCTTCTGTTTTTTTAACTCTTGTAGCTCCTCTTGCAGAGGCACAAAAGGGTTAAGTTTCCCTTCCTGAGGGAGCTGGCTACTGATGCTTCCCTACCAGTTTCCAGCTTTGATCTGCAGGCTGTCTGCACAACATTGTTCGGGGTACCCCTAGTACTAATGCTTTTCACCAAAGGTCATTCATTTCTAAATCATAGGTCCAATCCGATCTACCCTGGAAAGGCTCAAATTCCCAACAAGGAGACCGGCTGGAGTGGTGTCTGCCACTGGCTTGTCTGACTATCCTATTCCCATCTGCACTACTTCCCAATCAGTCCATCCCATCTCATGCCTGTGAGTAACTATATTGTGTAACATCTCCACCCAAGTCAAAAGTTGTGTGGAGAAGTTCTGAGGGCCTTGCCGATTATGCTCAATGGTTCTCTGAATTATTTCTCTCAGCGATTGAGTATCTATTTTCAAAACGTCTGGCAAGCCCCAATTTTATGAGGTTTAAGGTAGCTGATCCACCGGTGCATCCATCAGTATCTCTTGCTGTCCTCTTTCATATCCTGCCTGAATACAAGCTTTGTTTTGCACTCCTTCAACTAGCTCCAACAATCCTTTTATTTTAATAGTAATAAGTCCCTTCTGCTCTTTGGGGTCCACACTCCCAGTCCAATAAGTCATTTGGGATGTTATTGACTGGTCACCCTCCAGTCTGTCACTCAGAAACACTCCCAGACTCCAGAACCCTCTCCCTTCTTCATTGCTCAACAGTATCCAATCACCTCCATTAGAGAGACTCTCTAGAAATACTTGGATTCCCTTTCACTCAACGTGTATGAAAATTTAGTTTGCAATTCGCTGAGCTCAGGTCCTGTCCAGAGAAACACGTGGACTGTCATTTGTAGATTTCTGCCTTGCAGATCTCTGTGCCTTTCTGTTTTGATAAGAGGTCACAGGTCCCTTTCCTCTAGTTCCTCTGCTTCTTCAGAGCTATTTTAATCAGGATCTCCCTTATGTCCCCATCACAATCCTCGGGATCTGTGCCTATGATCAACTTACAATGCTGTGATTTTTTTTTTTTTCCACTTGTGCTAGCATTGCTAGCATTATTTCTTTTTTTTTTTCCCCCCAACAGATGCATTCACTCACTTTCTCTTTTCAGTTCTCCTTTTAAACAGTTTATTTCTAGTTGTTTCCTTAAGTTGTCTTTGGCCAATCTGTCCCAATCATTATTTTGTTCCCATGCTTGAATCAAGCAGGCGCCTAGGATGACATACATAGTGCTTTTACTTTTACCATCTCGACTATTTCCACAGCATTGTTCCATTCTCTCCACGACCGCTACCTGGTTGGACCACTTCTCCTTCACCCATGGTATAATGTCAGGGAGAAGGGCTACAGTTGTGCTTCCATAATAATTCTGCTATAGACATCCTGCTGACTACGCCAATTTAAATGTCACAGAACCTCAAAAAACCAAGCCAGACCAACTAACAAACTGGAAAAGGGATTTATTTTTTAAACAAAATCAAACAAAGTTTTACCATAACCGAAACTGCTTTGAGGCTCCAACAAACATTGACAATCCACAGGTTCAGAATGTTGTTCGATAGTATTCAACTGACTTAAGAATTCTTAAGGTTTATGATTGATGACCTAAAACACACAATCACTCATCTAAAAAAAGGGAGAACTCTCAACCTCAAGGAGTTTCCTTAGCTGACATCCCTACCCAAGGGGAGCGTCCCCAACTGCAGACCCACCACTTTGAGCAAGATCAACTGAAAACGGCTCTCCAGTGGGGCTTTGTTTATACCCCACTTGAACATAGTCTGCGGTAAAATATAGTCATGTAGCCCTCTCATCACCAAATTCCTCGTATTTCAATCAAAAGGTAGGTGTGCTGACCACCACAGTGTGGGTGTGAAAAGAGCTGTGGCAGGAAGTTTTCACAGGCTTTTGTCAGGTCTTTTTTAGGTCTATGTCAGGGTGAGGGCATCTGTCACAGCATAAAGGTACCAAACCAAACAAGATAAAGCAGTAGAAAGAAACAATTCAGAACTCAGGTCACTGATTTCATAGTAAATAGCAAAGTCTTAGCCCAGTCAGCTGAGTTTCGGTAATTGCACCAAGGATGGCAATGGTGCAAATTAATGTTTAACTTAATATTATTAAGTAATTCTTGTGTGTTCATAAGAAGTGTAGTCATTATTTCAGATCTCCAAGATCTTTAAAAGACTCTCAAATAAAAGTGACCTACTTGAGAGTAACATTGTGACAGTCTAAGGATGCAAATAAAACTGTTTGTAAGGACAGATAATCTTACATTAATATAATTTTTTTACACTTTTCTCTGTATCAGTTACTCCTAATTCTCACAATCCAAGTTCAAAGGAATTTTTATTTCGTTATATTTCTTGAATCTTTAGTGAATTAGTCATTACTGTAGGGCCAAGTCCCTTTCAATATTTTCAAGCAAAGAAAGTTGAAACAGGGATTCTCAAGCTGAGGAAGTCCCAAATGCTCAGACTGCTGGAGGCTGGGATGCAATATCAAGAGAAATATTACTTGTAGACTGTTTGCTACTTGTATTCTTTTCCAAAAAATCTTCAACATGTACAGGAAGAAAAAAGCTAAGAGATTAAATGAACTTATCTTCTGACACATTATATTCTCATTTTGACAGTTCTTTAGTTTCGGTAGGCAAGCTATAGCTTCACAGAAGCTACTGCTTCAACGTCATCCATAATTTAATATAGATCCTAAAATCATAGAAAATTTTCACTTGACAGGCTGTATTGTGTAATTGAAATTTCATTTACACACTGTATATTTTTTTTACATACTATTGATCTATTTACTATTCCATAGGCTAAATAAAAATCTACATGAAAGGAAGAAGCAATATCAAATAACACTTTTATCTTTCCGTTTTAGTGAGACAAATGGTTTAAGCTTATCAAAATGTTTATGATGTTCCTAGAATCATATAATCATAGAATGGTTTGGGTTAGAATGGTTTGAGAATCCAGATGGGGTCTCACAAGAGTAGAGTAGAGGGGCAAAATCACTTCCCCCCACCTGCTGGCTATGCTTCTTTGAATACAGCCCAGGATACGGTTGACTTTCTAGGCTGCCAGCGCACATTGCTGGCTCATGTTGAGCTTCTAATCAACCAACACCCTCAAGTCCTTTTCCTCAGGGCTGCTCTCAATACGTTCTCTTCCCAGACTATACTTGTGCTTGAGATTGCCCTAATCCATGTGCAGGACCTTGCACTTGGCCTGGCTCAACTTCATGAGGTTTGCACAGGCCCACCTCTCAAGCCTGTCAAAGTCCCTCTGAATGGCATCCCTTCCCTCCAGCCTGTCGACCATACCAGAAAGCTTGGTGTTGTCAGCAAACTTACTAAGGATGCACTCAATCCCACTGTCCATGTCTCTGACAAAGATGTTAAAAAGCACTGGTCCCAATACCAACCCCTGAGGAACGTCACTTGTCACAGACTTCCACTTGGACATAGAGCTGTTGACCGCATCTCTTTGAGTGCGACCATCCAGCCAATTCCTTATCCACCAAGTGATCCATCTGTCACATCCATGTCTCTCCAATTTAGAGACAAGGATGTCATGAAGGATAATGTCAAATGCTTTGCACAAGTTTAGGTAGATGATGCCAGTTGCTCTTCCCCTATCCACCAATGCTGTAACTCTGTTGTACAAGGGGTACATCAAATTTGTCAGGCATAATTTGCCCTTAGTGAAACTAAGTTGGCTGTCACCAGTTGCCTTCTTATTTTCCACGTGCCTTAGAATAGTTTCCAGCAGGATCTACTCCTTGATCTTGCTGGGCACAGAGGTGAGACTGACTGGCCTGTAGTTCTCTGGGTCTTCCTTTTCTTTTTCCTTTTTAAAAATGTTTCCCTTTTTCCAGTCAGTGGGAACTTCACCTGACTGCCACAACTTCTCAAATATGATGGATAGCGGCTTAGCAACTTCATCTGCCAGTTCCCTCGGGACCCGCGGATGCACCTCGTCAGGTCCCGTGGACTTGCCCACCTTCAGGTTCTTTAGATGGTCTTGAACCTGATCTTCTCCTACAG
The DNA here is from genome assembly GCF_009769465.1 of Tauraco erythrolophus. Classification (NCBI taxonomy): domain Eukaryota; kingdom Metazoa; phylum Chordata; class Aves; order Musophagiformes; family Musophagidae; genus Tauraco; species Tauraco erythrolophus. The sequence continues at coordinate 93,299,191 of NC_141465.1, read as the reverse complement.
TGGGCGGTTCTACATTCTTCCAGTCCCCGCCTTTGCCCTCTGTGACTTGGGCTGCGCAGAGCTCTTGCCAGTGAAGACAGAGGCAAAGAAGTCATTGAGTCATCAACCTTCTCCATATCTTGGGTAATCAGGTCTCCCTTTTCCTTCCAGAGCGTGTCCACATTTTCCACAGTCCACCTTCTGTCACCAACATACCTATAGAAGATTTTCTTATTGCCCTTGATGTCCCTGGCCAGATTTAACTCTATTGGGGCTTTAGCTTTCCTAAGCTGATCTATGGTTGCTTGAACAATTTCCCTGTATTCTTCCCAGGGTACCCACACTTGCTTCCACCATCTGAAAGTTTCCCTTTTGCGTTGGCATTTGTCTATGATACAAGGGGTAGGCATTTCTGACCCTGGCAACACCTCTGGTGTAGAAGGACCATCATCCTCATCATCCATTGATTGGCCTTCCACATCCAGAGCCTCATATCTGTTGTACAGAGGCACCTGGGAAGGTGAAGTGGGCAAGGAGAGGGTTCACCTGCTGGCCTGAGCATGGACTTGCCTCTGCTCACTCCTTCCCTTTAAGCTACTACCTTCAGCCTGGTGGGGGGAGGATACAGGATCCCCTTGAATTTCATTTTTTCCTGGTGTCTGTTCCTGTGTCTGTCTCAGGGAGGACAGAGCGTGGTTCCACATTTGTATCTCTTTTTCAGATTCCCTGATGCTCCTTGACCTTTCTGCTTTCTCTCAGCTCTGCCACCACACTGAGCAGATCATCCACCTGGTCACACCTCACACAGCTGTTCTCACTATGGCCATCCATTACCAGTGAATGACTCTGGCACTCCCTGCAGCCCGAGATCTGGATAGCTGCATGTTTTTATGGCAGCTCTAAGTTGCCACATCCATTCTGACAGGAGCAAAGCACATGGCTTTCTGCTGGGTGGATATCTTCTGAGAGGCTGCTGGCCACCAAGGGAACTCACCTTTTAAGCTGGGAGGGTGACTGTGCCCTTTCCATGCACACTTCTGCCACACCATCTGCCACGCCAGACCCTGGCTGACACGCCACGCTCTGCCCACTTCGCTGGCAGCGCTCCTGGTTGCTCGGGCTCCCTGGGCTGATTTTTGTAGCTGTGGCAGTGGCCGCCTTTCCTCTGACAATGCTCAGGCCTGCTCAGCATGTCTCGCAAGAGCTGCCGGCTCCTTGTGGATCTCTCCACTCCCCTGGCATTTCCCTGCCTCAGGAAAAAGACATTTCCCTGCCTCCTGTGCACCAAGATCTGCCGCTCTGTTGCGGATTGAGCTAGCTCTGGAGCAGATCCCCTCAGCGACTGCTATAACTGTATACTTTTTTAGCACTCCTGTACTAAGGAATTTTGTGATTTTTTTTGGTTTTATTTTAATTCTAACCAGATCTATTATCAATACATCAGCTAGTATGGAGGATTATATTAGGCAGCAAACTGTAAACATCAATGGAAATTACTTCTTTATTCTGTCTTTCCACCTACCATCATATTCTGAAGGCAGTAGCAGAGATATCTTGGGTAGTCCGGAAGGAATACAAAAGTGTACTTTGATAGTAATATAACATTTCAAAATGTGTATGCTGCTCTTTTCAATTTGACTACATTTGAATTAATTTGTAGACTGTCTCCCCAATGAGTACCTTAGCCTTCACTCTGACTTTCCATGAAAACTCATTTTTCCAGTGATATTTTTATCTTCAGTATTGTATTCGGTTCACTTCTCTTTCAATTTAATTCAGCTGCTAGTGAAGAGACACCATAGATGTCAATGCAAATGAGAATCTGTTTCTTTTTTTTTTATCCTGCTATCCTATGAACAAAATAACTTGATTCTGTTTCCTTACGTGCAATTCAGATGCCTTAGGGTGTCTGAAATGCATTTGACACTTATTCACTTAGGTAAGTGAACTGTTCTCCTGACTCTTTGCTGACTCACATCTAGACAGCCACCTTGTAAACATCTGAAGACAAGCTCCTAGGTACATGCAGAGACCAAAAAAACCCCATAAAGCTTCTTACTTCAACTCAGAGGGAAAAAAAAAATTAAAAAAAAAATCAATCAACCAAGAGATGCAGATTCTTAAAAAATTTCCTTACTGATTCACTGAACAGTGTATTTTCTCCTGAATGTTTGTAACAAAACATACGGTATATAGAGCATTTTAAGAATATAAAATATTAAAAAAAACCCACAAAGACAACAAATTCTGTCACCCTTTTCCACAACATTTGAATTTACACTGTGAATTTACTCTGCACAGGGTATCATGAATGCTGGCTTTGAAGAGGAGCTCTCTAAACATGTCCTGCCCTCAGAGGAAGTGTGGAGCTCCCCTCACTTCTCATCCTTCGCTCATCTTCCACAGAGTATGAAAGTACACTACCACTCCCTCTCTGGTCATACACTTTGGTTTCCTTTGGAAAGGTACACAGTGATTATAAATGATGGAAATGGAAGTCTCATGGAATCAGGATATAGTCTTAAGGACTCATGAACTTGGATTATATCGTAGATCAATCCTGTCCTGTAATGTAGTCAGACAATAAGTTCTGCTTTGGATGTATGTCCTATCCTTAAAAATGTACAGAGAACAAGGACTTTTTTTGATGTGAGTCACATAATGACTGCTACCACTTGACCAAATTTAAACAAATTTTAACTGCTTCTCAAAAAGTGACATTAAATATAAAATAATATCAAAACTAAGCCAATAAATTGAACTCTCGAACAAATCTAAAGCTGTTATCACCATTTTTCTCTATCTCTTTATGGATGAGCATCAGAGGTCCACATGATTCCCTTTCCTTAAAAACAAAATAGTATGCAATTACAGACATGCCAAATAACTGTGTGGCAACAAACACTGAATCAAATAAGGATATTTTCCAAAGTCCTGGAATTTGCTACTTGTCCAAAAGTTATAAAATAGAACATCTGATACATTCATTTTATACACATTCCATGTACAAATTGGGATAATTATAAATCAGGCAAAGAAAAGAAGAAAATCCTGTCTTTTACAGTAGTTCTCTACTCTTTCTACTTTTCTTTGGGTCCTTATGTTCCTTTTCTGGTACTTCCCATTTCTATTTTAAAATCCTTCTTCTGACATAGAATACCACTATCCTGTAGGGAATCATACCAGAGAGAAGCAAACTTATCAGATGTCTATTTCCTAGCTTCATCTCTATAACTTCCTATGCTATACCTGATTAAGATAAGAGAGTGAAAGAAAGACAGATAATTTAAAAAAAAAGAAAATAATAAAAATTGAGAAAGTTGAGAAAAAAGGATTTGGGCTTAAATGGGAGAAAAATGCAGAAAGAAATTTCAGGAATCGGGAAAAAAAGAGGAATTAATTCATGAATATATACACAGATAAACAGAAAAAATATATGAATCATATTTAAATGAACATAATACTTTCTCAATACATATCAATGACTAAATAATTCTGTACTATCACTCTAACTTACATTGTGCTGACCACTCTGTACCAGGTGCAGATGGCATGTTTTATATTACAGCAGCAGGATAAGGGCTGTAAACTGAAACATAAAAATTCAGTCTGTCAAATATAAGTTATTCTGGAGTAGGGCAATTGGAGGATTTTTATACGAAATGAGTCAGGTTAGTTTTGCTGGCCATCACAGAACAAGTGTATTGATTTTCCTGACACCTTTTACCTCCCCACAAATTACCCACTTCTTTGCGGTTTTCTATTCTTTGGGTCCATGGATTGACTCGTGAGTGGAAACTAGCGATGTGTGATGTTAGTATTAGAGATTTCCCATTTTGGCATTAGAAGAAGACACACTGTTTGATGTACCTGTAATATGACCCGTGCCTGGTGACCCATGGTTCTGCAACTTTAATATACTTGAATACAACTACAAATCCCATATGAGAAGCAGACTAGATCTACCCATGCAGAACTCCATGACCTTTTCTTTAGACTGTTTCTGACGCTCCCCCTAGCTCACATACATCTAGTTTATGTACTCTTCAAGAAAGTACGTTGCATAACGTGGCTAGCACTCATGTTATACGCGTAGGTAAAAGACTGAGTTAAGAATAGAATAACAATGTAACTAGACACACACAGATTTACCAGGGAAACTCAAGATGTCTAGAATAACACACTTTCCATTCTGTGCTCACAGGACTAGCAAGTTCACAGAAAAGGCCTCTTTAACTGCATGAATCAAGTTCAGGAGCAGTGGTAAGAAAAAAAAGGAGCTGTGCTGTCATGTAGCAGCTGAAGAACATGCATCTCCCCAGATGAAATCTCGTTCCCTTCCTTGCCCTGTTATACATTCTCACAGTGGAGTTGTGCCAACTGCAGTTTAATGCAGATAACTTGACCTCAAAAGAAAGACAAGTAAACTAGGTTAAGTAAATTACCACAAGGAGTTCAGAGTCTTGGAAGCGAAGGGCAATTCCTCTTTAGAGACCGAAGATGCTAATCTCTTCAGTGAAAAACAATGAAAAGATGTTTCAGAGGTGATTCCAAATGTGTCTGGGGAAAGAGTTGCCTAAGGAAAGCTGTGTTAAATACTCAAAAAAGAAATGGAGAAGATCAATAGCAAAGAAAGTTATGTCAGTTCTGCCTTTCTTGTTACTGTTTTCATTAATATTAGTGCACCTTTTTTGGTAGTTTGGTGTTTTGGTTTTTTTTTTTTTTTCACCCTTTGATTAATCTTTCCTTTCTTATTACTCCTGTTCCTTGGGGGGATATTAGGTGAAAGTACCCACATTGCACATATTGCGGAACAAGGACTTCAGATTAGGGGAAGAAGGAGAGTAGGAATGAGTCATGAAATAGAAATGAAGTGAGAATAAAGTTAGAAATATAAAAAATAAGAGGAGAATAGCAAATAGAAAAAAAAAGTGGAAAAGAAAAGGAGGAGGATGTTGTAATTTAACTCCAGCTGGCAACTAAGCACCACACAGTCACTCACTTACTTCCCTTGCCAGTGGGATGGGGGAAGGGAATTGGAAGGGTAAAAGCAAGAGAACTCATGGGTTGAGATAAGAATTATTTAATAGTCGAAATAAAATATAATAATAATTAAAAAAGTAGTAATGAAGAGGAAAATAACAAAGAGAAATAAAGACCAAGGAAGATAAATGATGTAAATGAAAACGGTTGTTCATCACCAACTGATTGATGCCCAGTCAGTCTCCGAGAAACAGCCCTCCACCAACCAGGATCCATCTGTAAATAGGGCATGTCGCTTTTCATTTCTGGTTTTCTCCAAAACCCCACAACACCTAAGAAAGCTTGTAGTTCTTTTTTGTTAGTTGGTGGAGACATAGTTATTTTATTGATCACTTCCATGGGATATTGCGATGCCCATCTTGCCATTTTATTCGTAAACCTGAATTTTCTGTGCGGGTCCTTTGACCTTTGATTACAGCAAAATCAGCTTTCAGAAGAATCTAGATTATTCTTCTCCCCTTCTCAAACACTTCCTCCTCTATGTCACCCCACATGATGATGTCATCAATATATTTCAGTTGTTCAGGAGCTTCATTTTGTTGCAGTGCAGTCTGCATTAATCCATGAAAAACAGTGTTTCCACCCCTGTGGCAGATGATTCCAGGTCTACTGGATATCTCTGTGTGAAAGAAAACTGTGGCCTTCAATCTACTGCCAGAGGGATCGAGAAAAACGTGTTGACAATATCAGTTGCTGCATAACATTTGCCAGCCTTTGACTCCAGTTCATATTGGAGCTGTAGCATGTCTGGTACAGCAGCACTCAACAGCAGTGTGACTTCATTCAGGTCTCAATAGTCCATTGTTCACCTCTACTCTCTGTTAGATTTTTGCATTGGCCATATAGGACTATTAAAGCATGAATGAGTCATAGAATCATAGAAACATCTGGTTGGAAGAGACCTTCAAGATCATCGAGTCCAACCATTCACCCTGCACTGTCAGGGTCCCTAAACCATGTTGCTCAACACCAATTACTGTTTACTCCTTGACTCTCCAGTAGCTAGATCAATTCATAGATGAGAATCAGGGAATCTTGATTGGTGCCATATTGTCACCAGTGCATTGTCATGGTAGCAGTTGACACTGGCTGTTCTTCAACAGTCAGCATCCCCACCACAGATGGATCCTCTGAGAGACCAGGCAAGCTAGAGAGCTGTTTAATCTTCTCCTTACTTAAGGCAGCTAGAGCAAAAACCCACAGATATCTTTCTGGGTCTTTGAAGTACTCAAGCAGTGTTTGGGAGATGCTGGATAGGACCCAGCACAATGCCCTAAGTTGTGACTCTTTGAAATAGCCACGGTAAAACAAAACTGTGAAGGGTGAAGGGTTTGCTTTATTCCTGTGAGCTGAGGGAGAAAAGAGGTGCTGACATAACGATCATTATAACTGTCAGTGTTTGCAGATCAAGAATAATACCACCATTCCAGAATCCAAACAGTCTCAAAAATTTAATTAGTGGTCTTCATTGTATATGTCTCTTCATGAAAACTCTTGGCCTCTCAAAACTGGAACCAGGGAATGAAATTGTTGCTTATTTAGCACTGACTTTTTAACCCTTCTACAAAATCTAGAAAGTAGTTTGTAAATATTGTTAGACTGAAAGGCAAAAAAGGAATTCATTAATTCCTTTTTAAAAGTTTTCGTATAATAAAACAGCTAAGCATGCCAAAAATATAACCCCACATGTACTTAAATGCCATAAAGTAAAGTCCTAGAAGAGAAAATAAAAGGCTTGCTCCTTTCTTCCTTCCTTCCCTCATTCTTTTATTCCCTTCCTCTTTTCAACCTTCTCCCCCTCCCCCCTTCCTCTCTTCCCTTCCTTCCTTCTTTCCTTACAGTAAATAGTAAAACTATTTAAAAAGCCATGCTTCTTTAAAAGAACATAAATCAACGTTGTCCCATAAATTAATGATGTTCTGTGTAAACTGGCATACATATAAATGTATGTGCAAGGACATATTCTCTATCACAAAGCATTTAAATTCAAAGAAAGACAAAGATTATAGAAAAAAATAGAGTTATAGTGAAGTAACAGCAAGTTAAGTCAGAATATATGGGGGGAAGAAAAAATGAGTGAAAACAGCAATTTTCCACAAGGAATTAATTTCCTTTATTGTTACTTTTTTTCCTCCAAGAAAATACTTTTCAAATTTAGACTTATATTTATAGCTGTAAGAATTAAAACTATTCCTTCCTATATAAACAAATCCTATAGCCAGAAAGAATCAGAAGATGTCTTTAGGAACCCAGCTTACATCAAATCAGTCCAAGTATAATAGATGGAAAAGATTCTTTAAGAACATTTTAAAACAGGTAGCAAACATAAGAATACGATGCAATGTATCAAGTTATATATGTCTACAGAGTGTGTCTGTTGGGCAGAAAGAATCAGCAGGACTTAGACATGGTCCAGTTATGAAAATTTAGAGAGAATGTTGAACTGAAAGTGTATATATACATTATATATCTTAGTAAGACTTGCATAAAATTAATCTTGCTTTAAACTAGATAAACTAAATATCTTTGTCTCCTTTCATTATAAATGGTTAAAATTAATATTTTGAGCCTATGACTATCTCATGAGATCTCATAAGATCTTTTCCTTCGTGTCAGCATCCATTTAAAATATTTTCAATGCATTGACCAATTCCAAACATTTAAAATAGAGGCAGATATCTCAGTATTCCACTAAACTACATTCAGTGTAATTCCCAGTTGGACAGGGAAAACCTGAACATGTTCCCACTGAAAAAAAGGCAGAACGGAAAACACAATCATCTGCTTGGTTTGGCAGCTAAGTTCTTGCCAGTCTCCGCGTCTGTACTACTTTGTATTAACCAGCATGAGGTCTGAGCTATTTATATCGGTGACTGTATTTCACATGGCCAGCAGTAGTAATGATATTGCAATTATGATAGCTCAAAAAGTATCACATTAACACCAAGTGTTTTAGTGTTCTGAAACTTTTGTGCCAGTACTAGTATGGCTAGCATGGAGACACAGACAATTATAGATCATAATGAGTATCTCAAGCTATACTAAACAAAAGATAGTAAAACTAAAAAGTACACCGCGCTCTCATCATTCCTGTAACTTAATTGTTAACTTGCTCCCTAGATCTGTGCTTCAACTACCTTTTTCCAAAATAATGTGTAGGCTTCATTCAGTGGATACTTTGCTCCAGGGACCACCTTCAAAAGGCAGTATTGATAAGACAGCACTGCTTTAGGCTTTTTGAAATGTCTACTTTTCTCCATCAAACAATCTTACATATGCTCTCATGTGACAGCAAGATGCTGTGCATACCAATACATTCATGTTAAAAAAATAAAATAAAAAGATACACTCTGATGGGTTGCCCCACCATGACATCATTATGCCTAACACTGAAGTAGAGAAAGTACACAAACAGTATTATACTATATAGCTACAGGGGCACCACAGGGAGTCCAGTGAAGATCCAGACCTACATGCTGTGTCATATGGATGCAGTGATCCTTCTCAAGAAGGAGCTGAAAGCATTGTTGATGAATTCCAAGCGTTATTGTTACTTGATCTCTTAGCCGAGGATTGGTTCCTTGAATTTGAAGCAGTATACATGTGCTCTCCTCTCTTACTGCATTCTTTTTTGTTGAGGAGGATAGGAGGTGTGCAAGGAAGAGAGAAGACAAAAATATTCCTAAACAAATATATCTATTCTATTGTAAAAGCTACTCCAAAAAGTGGCAGGGAAAAGAACAATATCTTTTCCTTCTCTGCCACCTCGTAGTAAGCTATCCAGCAAACCTCTGTTTTCATTCAGTAATTGCACCAGTAATTATAGATCTTAGTTTCCTCTTATATATACAGCAACTTGGATTTACTCCAGAAGTTTCTCAAGGACAATGAGGAGCTCTGGCAACTGAGGATCAGAGAGGAGGCAGAAGCAGAAGTAAAACCTTCCTCCTGCTTTTCCATTCCCTCCTGCTGGAGAAACAATAATGGCTATTAAGGAGGGTCTTAAGATTCTTGCAATGAGCTGGGGTTTTTTTTTGTGTTTTGGTGAATGTTGAATGTAAATACATTGGAACATTTAAATATTTACAGCTTTTATGAAAGAAAAACTGTGATTCTATAACTTAAGAATGAAGGTATTTATTTCAAAATTAACCCTTTATTTATTTTTGTTAGATCTATTTTTGACTAAAATATCAAAGAGAAAGCAACTCTTCCCTCTTCCCTCTCTAATAATAGATATAGAATAGATAATATAAAGATTACTAAAACAAACAAACAAAAAATTTCTGAATTGTAATTGAAGATACAAAGCTAAGAAGACAGGTTTTAAAAAACAGAAAAGACAGAGTAAGTCAGACCAGATAATTCCAGGACAATTATGTTACTCACCAACATAGGCTGCAACTCCACAGCAGGTTGTTACATCTTCCACAGCCAGGAGGAAATGGCCACCTTTTGTAGGAAGGGCCTAAACCTTAATTACAAATTCACACCAGCTGGATGCATCTCCATAATTCCCCCTTTTTGTTCACAAGTTTTTAAAACTTCATGGTGAGCAGAGACCCAGTTAAATAGTTTCAAAGATTTTATTCATTCTGACTCCATAAATTCTCACTTCCCTCTTTCTGTCAGGGTAGCAGCTTTACCTTCTTTGTCAAAGGAATTCTCACTCTGGCTCTGGCAAGGGAGTCACAGTCTCTTTATTCAACCAGGGTCTCTTTATTCTTCAATCATGTCAGAGTCACCAGATGTTGCTCACCAACATAGGCTGCAGCTCCACAGCAAGTTGTTACATCTTCCACAGCCAGGAGAAAATGGCCCACCTTTTGTAGGAAGGGCGTAAACCTTAATTGATTATGTAATTATGAATTCATACCAGCTGGATGCATCTCCATACAATTATGCTAACTATATTTAATATTACGCAGAAATGAGGCAGGATGGCAGAAAGACATTCTTTCCAGAATAAAGATTGAAGTCCTGACCAAACTGTCGCATTTGCTCACCTGCAAAAGCTCACTTGCTTTTCTACTTGTATTATTGAGAATAAAAAGTGCGATAGTAGCATGTGATACTACGCATTGGCATGTCTAATAGCATTAGAAATTTATTCTAGTTCAGCTACTAATAGAGACACAGTAGACGCAAGAACTTCAGACCAGTTGAATGTGTACTCTTATTTGCTGTTTTCTATGAGAGCCACAACAGTCTATTTTCTCCCTTCTTACCATTTGCAAAGTTCTGGGTGGACCTCTTTAAGGTTATCCTTGAGGAGTTCCTTTAACTGCCCAATGGTCAGTAGCCTGAGACTTATGGTCCTTTGCATTGTCTCTATTGCTTTCTATTAATTAGGATTTGTGTATGCAGATGTTCTTTGGGTTTTGGTTTCAATATTTTTTTGTTTGGTTGTTTTGTTTTGTTTTGTTTTGCTTTTGGTTTTCTTTGTTTTGGGGTTTTTGTTTGTTTGTTTGTTTTTAACTTTCCCTACCTTGTTTTATATTGACTAGTCATTAACAAGATATTCTAGCAAATCAGATGTCTTTACATTCTAGGTCTCTACACATCCTTCACATTCCACAAATGCTTACAGAAATTATCACTAAAAGTAATCAAGCTGGATTTGATCTTGCATCACTTTAGATATCTTCAAAGTTCTCTAAACTGAAGCTCTTCAGCCTAGAGTTAATTTATGGTTAATAAAGAGCAATATGTACTTCCTAAGAAAAATGTATTTTCCTCCTTTTAAAGATCTAGCTTAGTATGAGATTTTCATCAACAATTCTATCTAAATGTAGTGTTGGTCCTCTAAATTATCTAGGTTAGGATTGAGCCAGGATTCAAGATCATCTAGTTCCAACCCCCCTGCTACGGGCAGGGATACCTTCCACTACATCAGGTTGCTCAAAGCCTCATCCAACCTGGCCTCGAACACTGCCAGGGATGAGGCATCCAAAACTTCTCTCGGCAACCTGTTCCAATGTTTCGTCACCCTTACAGTGAAGAATTTCTTCCTTATATTTAATTGAAATCTACCCTCTTTCAGTTTAAAGCCATTGCCCCATGCCCTATCACTACAGGCACTTGTAAGAAGTCCCTCTCCAGCTTTCTTGTAGGCCTCCTTTAGATATTAGAAAACTGCTATAAGATCTCCCCGGAGCCTTCTCTTCTCCAAGCTGAACAATCTCAACTCTCTCAGCCTGTCTTCATAGGAAAAGTGATCCAGCTCTCGGATCATCTTTGCAGACCTCCTCTGGACCTACTCCAACAGGTCCATTATTGAATGGAAACACACTTGTTCTAACTTATTTCAAAGCTTAAATTTGTATTGCTAGCAATCCTTTACTCGTTTTTGTTGTTTACAGGTCAAAGCTTAATTTTTATATTTAGCATAAGAGAAAAGAAAGCCCACAACCTTCCTTCAAACTTTTCAAACCTCTAGACACTTTTGCCTTAAATTAAAAAAAAAAGGCAGAGGAGGGGTGAACCTCTCTATAGATCAACAGTTTTCTTCTGCACAAAAGAATTCAGTTTATGAATTCAAAATATCTCAATTTCTCCAATATCCCTGCCAAATCTCTGTTTCTATCCTCTTAAAATACCATCATGCTGTGAATCTACATACATTTCTCTGTTGGTTCAGACCTAAGTGTAAGAAATGCTTCTTTCATCATTTGAAGATTACTAGTTGTTTTACTTTGAATTCTGTGATACACAAGGAGCTGTTCATAGTAAGCTTATAGCAGCTACTGTAGTAACTTTTGATTTCATGATTAAAAACACTGCCACAGTATTAAAGGGTTCTCATTTAACTAAGATTTGAGTTAGGGATTACTTGGTTTTATCTATTTTAAATGCTCATATCATAATATTGAAATAAAATTGAATTCATTGACAGTAGACAGAAGTTTCCTGACTTAAGCATTTTGTCTTAGAAGGATTTTAAGAATCAATTGAAGATATACTATAAAATGACACCTTTGAACACCACTGTATTTCAAATGATATAAATATCTGAAGTATCTTTAGTGTCTCAATAGTTGAGTATATTGAGAATTCATGTAAGTTTAAAAGAGCAATCATTTGGAAAAATTAAAAGGACAGAGAGAAATTTGTATACGTGGTTCACATATATGTTTGACTATCCATTCTGAAAGCTCTTCATCTGCTGCTTGGTGAAATCCAACTGAAATCAGCAGGATTTAAGCAGATCCAGTAATTTGTACCCCCATAACAACCTACATTGCATTACCGATCCTACAGTCTGCAGAATGTTCGCATGTGAACTGCACTTGCTTTTTGCACAGAAGCATTACTTTAGCTATACTGTGATCATTTATCTACATATACCACTTACTTATCCTCCATTAGGATCCTCCTGGTAGTTGGTAGTTTACTTTTCTTGTAATAAGTAATTTTCTTTTCAAAACATAAACTTCAGATATTAAAATCCCTGCATGAAGGAATTTTTTGTAGTCACACAATTTCAGGAAATAGTCTAATAAAAGCTGCCTGAATCTGTTACACTGTATGCATGATTTTTCTACTTACAGTGACCATCACTAAAAAGTACTAAGGACCGTTCTGGGCATAAATATGAACCAGTAAAAAATCAATGTATATTTACTGAATTGAAACAAGTGAATTGATTGGTTTACTGTCTGCACCACTTCTATTTAGAGTCTTTAATAAGGTTCTTAATGTAAAATGATTTTTTTTCTTTTTTCTTTTTTTTTTTAAAAAAAAAGCAGTACTTAAAGGCTATTGCTATTTATATACTTCCATTAAGAAGGAAATGAGTGGAAATGCTTTCAAATGAAATGCTAATAGGAAGAAAAAAAGTAACTTAATCTTCCATGAAGGAAAAGTAATTTCTACTTATATTAAGTGTCTGTATTAAACATTGTATTTCACTTCAAGAGGTTTTTTTTTATTATTTATTTTAAATTTAATAAATCTGTATTTGGACTGTCTTAGTAATCAATATGGCTTTCAGAGATAGTGTCAACTGTTACTTCTTTGCATCTCTTCAGGAAAAGCTTTCATGTATGATGTATAACGTAATATTGATTGGAATTAACATTACTAAGAACAGTGAAAAATTACTTCCTTACTGATTGAAAGGTTGACAGACAGTAGGATATAATGGTCGAAGATATACAGACAATACCATTTACGACCTGATTCAAACCAAAAGTAATTTTAGACTATTTCCATTTACTTTAAACAGTTTCAGAAGAAGCCTTTATTAACAGTTGAAAAAAATCTTTTTTAATCCACAACCAAACCTGTTTTCAAATACAAAGAGAGAAATCCAAACTGTGCATGTTTTACTAACACACACATAGGATATATCTGTGGGTTTAGGTAATTGAACTCTAAGTATTGTTTTCATTCATGATGACATGCCAAATCCCCTCTATGGGATTTATTTACCTAAATTCAGAAGCTTATGCCATTGAAATCCCTTAGGATAACTAAAATATCTTCATGGAATTGACAATATGACACAGAACTGCGTGGAGTTTATGTGGCAGGGTTTTGGTAGTGGAGGAGGGGCTACAGGCACTGCTCCTGTAAGGAGCTGCTAGAAGCTTCCCCAGCTCCAAGTCGGACCTGCCTCTGCCCACATGAGACCTACCTCTGGCCAAGGCTGAGATAATCAACATCTCTGTAAATAATGTATTTAAGGAGGGACAAAGAAACCTGTGCCACACAGAACCTACAGCGGAGAGAGGGGGGAAGGCTCAGATATCCATCTGCACAGGGTCCCCCGAGTCCTACTCCTCTCACCTGCTGGCCAGGGCAGACGGCAGCCACAGCTCTGAGCAGCCTCGAACATTCCAAAGCTCCCTGCTCCCAGGAGGGCCTGCTGGGCAGAGCTTGTCCTGCTGGGACCATCAAGGTTTGTCAGACCAGCTGGGCTTGGCAGGGCTGCAGTGGAGAGAGGAGTGGGATGTGACTGAAACAACTATGCGGACACCAACGTCAGTAAAGATGGAGCCGGAGGAGGTATGACAGAGATAAGATTCCCCTTGAGCCCATGATGAAATGGCAGGCTGTCCCCCTGCAGCCCTTGGAGATTAACAGTGGAGCAAGTATCTACCTGCAGCATGTGGAGGACCCTCATGCCAGAGCAGGTGGGTGCATCCAAAGAAGCCCATGACTCTGTGGGAAGCCTGCGCTGGAGAAGTCTGATGGTGAAGGACTGCATTCTGCGAGAAGGATTTATGTCCAAGAAGTTCCTGGAGAAGTGTCTCCGGTGGGAAGGGACCCCACGTTGGAGAAGGGGAGAGTATAAGGAGCCCTCACCCTGAGGAGGAAAGGGGCAGAAATAGCATGTAATGAACTGACTGGAACTCACAATCCCCGTCCCACTGTGTCAGAGGGAGAAGGATGTAGAGAAATCAGGAACATAGTTCAGCCTGGGAAAGAGGGAGGGGTAAGGTAAGGTGTTTTTAAGATCCGGCTTTGTTTCTCATTATCCTCTCTGATGTGATTGATAACGAATTAAGTTGATTTGTCTCCAAGTTAGGTCTGTTTTGCCTGTGACCATAATTTGTGAGTGATCCCTTCCTGTCCTTGTTTCAACCCTCAGGTCTTTTGTTATGTTTTCTTCTTTCCACCTCAGCGGAGGAGGAGGAGTGAGTGAGCAGCTGGGCTAAACCACGACAAGAACTGAGAAAGCCCATATTCTCCTTGAAACAACATCTGGAGGCCAGACGAAATACCTTAAATAGTACTATTTGATATCTATGTGTAGTCAACTGAGTAAGTCCCTATGTCTCAGTTGTTCAAAGTAGTTTCTTTGGCAAGAAAAATAAAATTACCCCCCCCAGACTAAACAGGAAAATCATAATTTCAATTTTAATTTCTGAGAAGATGGTGTATTTACCTAAACCAGAAGGATTCAGCAGAGGGGCAAGCTGAAAGGCTCCCATTCATACAGACCGCCTTCTGTATGGAAAATGTATCTTGAAACATGTTCATGCACCTGAAAAAAAAATACGTGATTTCTGTACAATCAACAAAAGTTTGAAGTTAAAAAAATAGGCTTGGTCCTGGTGTGTTGAAAGGTGTCAGGGACTAATGAAATTAGTGATGCAGAGTAGAGAGTCAAAGTGATAATCGTTGAGAGAGATCAGCAATATCAGAACATAGGGTTGTTTTTGACAGATTTGACAGGGAGAGGAAGAAATTTTGATATAAATATGTGAGAAGATTGGACAGTTCTTATATGGTCAAATGGAATCTCTTTAGAAATTTTTTTTCTCTTAAAGAAGTAATATATTTTTAATGAAAAAAAGACAAGACAATCTGAGGGGATGGGTAAATCCTGAGGTTTGCAATGCCTTCTTGACGCAATTCTGGTGGAAGTTCAGTGAGCTGGGCATCAACTCATGTTGGAAGACTACCAAGGATTTCTCACGATGAGGAAAAGAGTGAGAGTTCTTCACTCTTCCTGCAGGTCATAATTCAGGATATACTTTGCTTAACTGATACCTGAAATGGAAAAGGAAAAGTGGCTCAGTCATGTAGAAGAAACAATAGACTGCTGGCTTTCTTCCTTCAGTCTAGGTTTATTGAGGCCCTGAGCAACCTGATCTAGTTGGAGATATCCCTGTTACTTGCAGGGGGGTTGGACTAGATGACCTTTGAAGGTCCCTTCCAGCCCTAACAATTCTATGATTCTATGATTGTACATGAAAGATGTGAATGGACTCATTGAAATTCATAATGTTTATCTGTTCATGCTTTCTGAAGACCTTAAAGTAATAACTGTTCTAGAACTGTATGGTTCATTTTATAATGTGGAATGTCATATAAATGGTTATTTTTAGAGAATCATATTTAAAAAAAAAATATTCTATCCAAGGTTATGTGTAGGGTAAAACCAGGGATAGAAACATCAGTAAAAGAATAAAAAAATAGATCTAAAGGATTGGAAATTTAGTTAAATTTCCTAATTCAAGTAATATTCAACAGTTCCAGCTTAACAAGGAACTAGAAGCCACAAGTCCTATCATAATTTTGCAAGAAGAACTCCCCCATGTTTACTCTTGTAAGGTGGTGAACTTAGTAAAGATTCAAATTGCCAGATAAGAAACACTGAGGTAGATGGTGGAGTGCTGCATGTTTGCATTTTACATCCTGTGTAGGGTAGTACCGTGAAAGTTATTTTATTCCTCTGGCTTCATATCTCCGCTTACCAAGCCCACTAAACATCAGTATTTTTTCTTTACCTAATTCAGGTGCTTAGGATGCTTAATGTCACTTTTTATTGTCTTTTGACTATTCTTTACTAATGAAAGTACTCTTTAGTAGCGTAAGACTCAGACTGTAGGCTGTTTCCATTCTGATGAAAGCTGCTGATAAAAAGATGATTTATGATTAATAAGTTGACTAAGAGGTCAAATTATAGGATTTACCTCAAAACAAATCACACCACAATGAAGAAAAACAGACAACAATAAGACTGAATGCCTGAGTAATTTTTAAGATGTTCGCAACCACCTTCAGATGGATCAAAATGTCACTCTAAATATTTACATTTATATGGCTATGCTGGTAGTTGGAATTCCATTGAAAGGTAAGACAAATTTCATTAACCTACTGAGCAACTGTATTGATTTCACCAAGGGACATCTGTGCCTAACATTTTATCAGTGCCTCCGGTGTTACGCCTAGTCCTGCACTGCCTTCTGTCTTTCCCATCCTGACTGTAGCTACATCTAGCCTTGACAGGTGTGCAAAATTTGGCCCAAAGAAACAAGACCAAATGACCCGTGACCTGATTACTTTTTCTTTGTGATAGAAATAAGCTTCCTGCTGCTGGGGACTTAGGCCATGGCTGCTTGGAGTGAGGGATCTGTGGGCTTTAACATATGCTGAATTAAACTTCTGACCTGGATAGCTTGTATTTCACTTGTGTATCTTATAGACACATCATGTTTTTTTCAGTATAAACAAAATGATAAATGACAAGGTGAAAATTGGACAAATCGTACTTCATTCTCTGGTGTGATTTTCAAATTCTAATAACTGAAAGCAGATTTCTAAAATCTCAGCCAACATGAGATGACTGTAGGTAATATTATTATGAAATACACAGGGTCTGATAGATTTCCTACAGAAGCAATGGAAAGACATAGAAGCTATTAAACATCAAAATATTATTCTTGATGTGGACTTCTAGAACATTTGGAATGCATCTGGATGCTACCCTTCAAAGGCAAAAAGAAGTTTTGCCAGTGACTTAACAAGGTCAGGATTTCATTCCTATAAGAAGTTTTGTATTAAACTTTCTCTAAATTACGTAGTACAGTGAGTTTTGGACTTCAGTCAATAAGGTCCTAATGGATTGCATGTAGAATTTTTTCTTTAAGTGTCTAATTTTTAAGTAGCAAGCACCTAGTAAGTTTGTTAACTATAAAAAGTAAATTAAACTGAATGAATTCTGAAATAATTACATTTGTAACAATGAACTTGAAACACATTTACCGAACATAAGCATCTGAGACAAGAATTACAAGAATTATGTACTCAGTTATTTAGTTACTTACAGAGTCTGCAACTCAAATGTAATTTTGAGTATTAGTGACATTCACTCTGTGACTCCCATTATAATACCGAACTTCCTAGGATGTAACACCAGAAACCAGCAGACTGAAAAGCTAATTGCATGCTATTTCTTCCTGGATTCAACCTGAAGTCTAGGGTAAATTTCTTCATGATAACACATTAATTATTTTAATTTGTTTGAACCATTTTTGAGTGAATTTAATATTAAATTCTGTTTATCTGCTACCATAACATGTGAATGATATTTCCTCTGAGGTTCTCCTGCGGCAAATTTAAGGGAAATTCAGTTGATATTCTGTACTAGACCATTTTATGACACTTCTGCTATGACATCGTGATACAAGAGGGGCTGAAAAATGGGCTAGAGGGAGGGATGAGTAAGCGTCTCCAGGAAAGGTTGTGCTGTAGGCAGTTTGTTCTGATTTTGCAGACCCAGCTCTTACAGTTATAGCTGGTTCCTGAACAGTTTTCCAATTTTGTCTCTATGCAGGAAGGTCTTGAAGTCCATCACTCAGCTCAGAGAGAATGGTATTTTCTTCCTTAACCTGTTCATCCTCATTGCCCGCTGAGCTCAGTCAATGGCATAGCGACTTCCAGGAGCTATATATGAGAAACACAGTGAGATGGAAGATGATATTTAAGTCTTTTTTTATACTGATAAACTAAATAGGATCAGAACATGGCATCTCGTAATAGCCTGTGATTATCCATGCTGAGTACTTGTTACGTGCCTTTGCACAGTTCCAGACCCTATCAACAGTCTCTGTTTCAGGCTGTGACAAAATACGAATGGCAGCACAAGTAAGGAACTAGTCACAGTGAGCAATATAGATATGGTAGTTTCGTCACATGGATGTGAGCCACAACATGCCAGAATGGCTCAGAGTCAGTGTTGCCCTTATTAATTTTAATTAATATCATAAGCTAACCTTGAGGTCCTCATTTCTGTGTTGATTTCTTGAAACTGTTCCCTCACTTCCACCTTCTTCTGTGCATCTCTGCCCACTTGCTCACACCTACAAACTGACGAAAGAAAGGTATCCATAACTAACCTCCCGCAACTTGGTGATGCTCTAAGCTAGTTTTGGTCAAAGTACTTTATCAGACTCTTGGATTGATGGTCATTTAAACCTGTCAGTGTGATTTGTCATAATGTCTAGAGCGTGAATATATAAAGAGAAATGTTTAGGAGACAATTATTAAATTCACTACAATGATGGGGTGTTTTTCCAAGGGTGACAACAGTGAGAAAGCACTGAAAAGCAATATGAAATATGTCCTAGAGGTAGCATTTCTGTAGGTGTACAAGCTTGTGCCATTTAGCTTGATTAACTAGGTTTTGAAGAAATAGGAGCAACTATCGCTATTTTTAGACTTTGCTGGTAGAAGAGAACAAAGCAATTTCATGGGTGATTAGAGAATGATGCTTTTAGCTTTATTGGTAAAACATTACTCAGGTTTAGAATGAACTAAAATATCAACTGGAACATTAACATGGTAAAATTGTATAAGTGTTCTTTAATTATATTATTATTATTGTAAGAAATATTTTCCTAAGATATATGTGATGCTTCGTAATGTGCTCTACTATCATGCAAAGCACTGCGATGCCTTATATGGCATGTTCATAAATTGATGTCATATAGTTTGATGCAATATCATCTACGTTCATGGATAATATGCAGAAGGTACATTGAACTTCTCATCCCTATAGAGAGTTTTAGAGAATTCTATCAGAAAAGTATACAGTTTTTTATTTCAAATATTTGAAAAGCAATGTTCAGACAGTTGAGGTGATTTAATAAAGTTTAAATACTGAGTCAGGAGCCAATCTCAGAAGAGGAATGAAAATTGTAAACCATGTCAGACTTGCCTAGTATATATTGTTGCAATTGCATTTATTTCATTAATCTTACAATAACAGACAGCACTTGAGAATAACACACTCTCCTCAATTTTGATTTTATAGCCTCTGAGGAATTGTTGTCTCTCTAATCTCATAATTAAGTCAAATCACGATTCTCACTGTACAACATTTTGCAGTTTGTAGTTGCATTTATGAATATAACCCATGGATGTTAACAAGAAAGCAGGGCTTTATAGAGATTCACTGCTGGAATATTTTCATTAGAAGTGGAAGGATCCACCTTGACCAGTATTGTAGTTGTAATAATTCATTTGTATTTCATTGTTTATACTTTTAAAAAGTTTATTTTCCTCCTATAACAAACAACATAAATGTCAAATATCAATCTGTATTAATTCAATGGGTTCTTTCTCATGCCAATCTACATTTGTAGCTTTATTATTACCCAATCTCATTTCTAAAAATTAATACTATGTTACTCTTCATTGTTAGGATTTATAAAACCCCCAATATATATAAATTAAATTATTTCTCTAGGTTTTTTTAGAACAGAGATACATATTTCAACATGCTGGAGAGAAGGGATGCCATTCAGAGGGACCTTGACAAGCTTGAGAGGTGGACCTGTGTGAATCTCACAAAATTCAACAAGGCCAAGTGCAAGGTCCTGCTCATGGGTTGGGGCAATCCCAAGAACAAGTACAGGCTGGGCAGAGAATGGATGAGAGTAGCCCTGAGGAGAAGGGCTTGGGGTGTTGGTTGATGAAAAGCTCAACATGAATAGGCAACGTGCGCTGGCATCCCAGAAAGCCAACTATATCCCAGGCTTCATCCAAAGAAGCATAGCCGACAGGTTGAGGGAGGTGATTCTGTCCCTCTACTCTGCTCTCATGAGACTTCATCTGGAGTCAGGAAAAATATGGACCTGTTGGAGTGAGTCCAGAGGAGGGCCACAAAGATGACCTGAGGGCTGGAGCACCTCTGCTATGAAGACAGACTGAGAGTTGGGGTTATTCAACATGGAGAAGAGAAGGCTCCAGGGAGACCTTCTAGCAGTCTTCCAGTACTTAAAGAGGGGCTACAAGAAAGCTGGAGCAGGGCTTTTTACAAGTGCATGTAGTGATGGGACAAGGGGTAATGGCTTTAAACTGAAAGAGAGTAGATTTAGATTAGATTAAGGAAGAAATTCTTCACTGTGAGGGTGGTGAAACACTGGAACAGGTTTCCCAAAGAAATTGTGGATGCCCCATCTCTGGAAGTGTTCAAGCCCAGACTGGATGAGGCTTTGAGCAGGCTGAGGTAACTGATGTAGTGGAAGGTACCCCTGCCCATAGCAGAGGGGTTGGAACTAAAATATCGTAGAATCATAGAATCATAGAATGACATAGGCTGGAAGGGACCTCAGAGATCATCTAATCCAACCTCCCTGTCATGGGCAGGGACACCTCTCAACTAGATCAGGCTACTCAAGGCTCCATCGAACCTGGCCTTGAACACCTCCAGAGAAAGGGCATCCACAACCTCTCTGGGCAATCTATTCCAAAGTCTCACCACCCTTGTACTGAAGAATTTCTTCCGAAGATCTAATCTAAATCTGTTCTCCTTCAACTTAAACCCATTTCCCCTTGTCCTATCAGTGGAAACTCTTGCAAAAAGTCCCTCTCCAGCCTTCCCATAGGTTCCCTTCAGGTATTGG
The DNA here is from genome assembly GCF_009769465.1 of Tauraco erythrolophus. Lineage (NCBI taxonomy): Eukaryota > Metazoa > Chordata > Aves > Musophagiformes > Musophagidae > Tauraco > Tauraco erythrolophus. The sequence goes on along the minus strand of NC_141465.1, from coordinate 93,278,027 downwards.
AAGGCAGTTATTAGGTCCCCCCAAAGTCTTCTCTTTTCAAGGCTGAACAATCCCAGCTCCCGCAACCTGTCCTCGTAGCAGAGGTGCTCCAGCCCCTGGATCATCTTTGTGGCCCTCCTCTGAACACGCTCCAACGGATCTATGTCTCTCTTATGGTGGGGACACCAGAACTAGACGCAGTATTCAAGGTGAGGTCTCACAAGAGCAGAGTAAAGGGGGAGAATCACCCCTCTTGACCTGCTGACCACTCTTCTCTTGATACATCCCAGGATGCGGTTGGCCCTCTGGGCCGCCTGAGCGCACTGCCTGCTCATGTTGAGCTTCTCTTCTATAAACACCCCTAAATCCTTCTCTTCAGGGCTACTCTCAACCCACTCTGTGCCCAGTTTGTATTTGTGCCTATGACTGGCCCGACCCAGGTGAAGGACCTTGCATTTTGACTTGTTGAAGCTCATGCAGTTTGCACTGGCCCATTTCTCAAGCCTATCAAGATCCCTCTGGATGGTATTTCTTCCCTCGAGTGAGTCCATGGCACCACACAACTTGGTGTCATCGGCAAACTTACTGAATATCTTGAAGGTTCCTTCCAACTGAAACCATTTTATGATTGTATGATTCTATGATTCTGTCATTCTGTCATTCTGTAATTGAAGTAAGTCTTCCTCAACTTACTTCTAGAAGAAGCAGGTCTTCCTTGATCAAGACTTGTCCATGTGTCTCAGGGACCCAGGATTGCTGAAGATAGGTCTAACAATAAAAAGTGAGTAGGAGAAGACATTGAGAACTCCATCTTTTTCTGTAGTCTTTGTTGCCAGGTTGTTGTGTTGGTTTCATGTGGTTGGGTTTTGGTAGTGGGGAAGGGACTACAGGCATGGATCCTGTAAGAAGCTGCTAGAAGCTTCCTCGGATCCAAATCAGACCTGCGTCTGGCCAAGTGGCACCTGCCTCCCTCTAAGTTCGGGTCAATCAGCGCCTCTGTGAATAACATATTTAAGAAGAGGCAAAAACCTGCACCGTGCAGGAATTGCAGTGAGGAGAGGAGGAAGGTGCAGGCAGCTGTCTGTGCTGAGTACCCCTGTCTCCCTTTTCTAGTGGTAGTGGGGATGTTGTCCACAGCTTGGAGACCTCTGAAGTATCTCGGTCCCTGAGTGCTCACTTGTCCTGGTTTCAGCTGGGACAGAGTCAGCTCTTCTTTTTAGCAGCCAGAAGAGCTCTGTGTTTTGGTTTCAGTCTGAGACTTGCTCTGAGAAGAATGCTGACAGCGCACTGATGTTTATAGTTGGCACTGATGTCTCAAGGATTATCAGCTGCTGTGTTCTTGCCAGCACAACAGGATAGAATCATAGAATCATAGAATGGTTAGGGTTGGAAGGGACCTTGAAGATCATCTAGTTCCAACACCCCTGCCATGCTCAGGGAAACCCTTCACTACATCAGGTTGCCCAAAGCTTCATCCAACCTGGCCTTGAACACTTCCAGGGATAGGGCATCCACAACTTCTCTGGGCAACCTGTTCCAATACTTCACCACCCTCAATGTAAAGAATTTCTTTTTTATATCTAACCTAAATCTGCCCTCTTTCAGTTTAAATCCATTGCCCCTTGTCCTATCACTACACACCCCTGTAAAATAGGGGGGAGCATGGCCGGGACAGAGGGTCCATGACTCTCCTTATGATTTGTACTTAGACTTAGGATTGAGGCCAAACTGGCCAATTAGTATTCCATATCATGTAGCTTCATGCCCAGTATAAAAGTGAGGGACAGCCGGAAAGAAGGGCCTTTGCTGTTCCGGGACTCTCACTTTCAAACTCTCAGAGTGCTCTCTCTGTCTTGCTCTCTATTTTCCAGCCTCTCACTCATCCGGGATTGTGGTGTCGGGACTTATCTGTTTTGGGATCGTTAGTGAGGGACAAGGCAGGTCTCGGCCAAGGGGTGGTGAGCAATTACACCGTACATCACTTGTTTGTATATATTTATCATTGTACATATATGTATATATTTGTATATTAGTAGCAGTGGTACTAAATTGTTCTTGTCTCAACCCATGGGTCTCTTTTCCTTTTCTCCTTTAATTCCCTTCCTCATCCCTGGGAGGTGGAGAAGGTGAGTGAGTGATTGTGTAGAGTTCAGTTGCCAGAGCGGCTGAAACCAAGACACCAATGAGTGGAGCTCAACCTGTCAGGCCAACGTGCCAGTGTCTGGTATGACTGCAGTGGAGAGAGGAGTGGGATGTCACAGAAGGAACTATGCAGACACCAGGTCAGTGAAGAAGGAGGAGGAGGAGGTGCATCAGAGCAGAGATTCCCTCACAGCCCGTGGTGAGATGGCAAGCTGTTCCTCTGTAGTGCATGGAGCAGTTCATGCTGGAGCAGGTGGGTGTATTCAAAGAAGGCCATGATACCATGGGAAGACCATGCTGAAGCTGGAGAGTAGTGGTGGAGCAGTTTGTAAAGACCTGTGGCTGTGGAGGATCCCACACCAGAGCAGGCGGCTGCACCCGAAGAAGACTATGACTCCATGTGAAAGCCTGCGCTGCAGCAGTCTGTTGGTGAAGGATTGCAGCCCATGGGAGGGACCCACACTGCAGTAGTTCATGAGGAACTGCAGCCTGTGGAAAAGACTCAAGTAGGAGAAGTTAATGGAGAACTGTCTCCTGTGGGAGGGACCCCACGCTGGAGCAGGGGAAGAGTATGAGGAGTCCTTCCTCTGAAGAGGAAGAAGTGGAAGAAATAGCATTTGATGAAGTGACCGCAACTCCCATTCCCCATCCACTTGCACCACTGAGGGGAGGATGTAGAGCCGGGAAGAAGGGAAGTGTAGGGAAATTTGTTTTTAAGATCTGGCTTTGTTTCTCATTATTGTCTCTGATGTGACTAATAATAAATTAAATTGATTTTTCCCCAAGTTGGATCTGTTTTGCCCATGACCATAATTGATGAGTGATCTCTTCCTACTCTTGTCTCAACCCTTGAGCCTTTTGTTATTTTTCCTCATCTCCATCCCACCAGGGTGGGAGGAATAAGCAAGTAGCTGCATGGTGCTTAGTTGCCAGCTGGGGCTAAATCATGACTGTTGACTGTCCAGTTCAGCTGTAAACCCACATTTTTCTTGGTTTTCCTTTTGCTGCTGTTATACTTCTAGAAACTCTTCTTGTTGTCCTTCACATCCTTGAACAGTTGAAATTCCAGATAAGTTTTCCAAACCACATCCCTGCACACTTGGATACTGCCTAAAGATGCAAATATCAGTTAATATGTACACATATATACATATATATGTATTCTCAAACTTTTCCAAATTTTTCTCGTCATAAATTTAAAACCGCAACCAAACAGTTATGAGTCTTCCTTTTAACCAATCACCTCTATCTTACCATGTGCATATTTGCATATTATATACGTGTTTATTTTTGCCATGTTGTCCCAGACTCACTCTGTATATAATTTTTCTCTATTAAAGACTGATGGTAGCTGAATTTATTATGTATTTTCAAGAAAGATAGTTACTCATAAATCTAGGTTAAGGTTCAATCTGGTGATGCTTTTAGATGTTAGAGGGATCACTTTTATTTAACCTTGAATCTTATTTCAGTCACAATTACTTGGAAAATGAATTATCTTTTTTAGAATCTTACACACAGCAGACCAGCTTAATGTACTTGATAAATTGAGCTAATGTAAAAGTTTACATATGCGCTGTGCTTAAATCCAAACCATAGAAACCAAGAGTTTATTAAACTGAAATGGAAAATGTCACCAACATTGCATGAAATTGTGGATGTGATTCTTATATCCTGAGGGAACTGCTTTGTAAGAGAAGCAGGCTTGGTCAGCACTATGTCCCTTTGTGCCTTTACAAAACAATCCTAAGGATTTTCTGATGGATTAAAGGGATTTCTAGATGACTGCAAAGTAATCCTATAAGACTCAATCACATGTAACATTGTCCTACAGGATTTGTGAAGGACTAAAATATTATACTATAAGACCTGTAATGCTTCCTTCAGAAATGCAAGTCTGACTCAGTAGATATGATGAGTACAAGTCACAGGACACGTGGGGGAATATCTATGTATAACTGCTCTAATGTTTATAACACCTGTGTTCTATTACTCACTCAAGAGTAATTCGTTCTGTATTAAAGGCCAGTGTCATGCATTTAACTCCTCAGTCAATTTTCTTCTTTTGTTGTTACAATTAAAGTAAGGCAATTTTTATGGATAGTTTGTGGAGCATCATCTTACTTTTTAAACAGCAGTTGAGATACTGTTTCCACCTTCTCTTGAAATGTAAATTTTTCAAGAATTACAGAATTTCTAACTATTACACATAAATGTAACAAAACATATGTTTAGATTTTGTTAGATGTGCAAGTTTAGCATGATAGTGATAGAGAAATTTAACATGTTAAGCAAGCTTTACATTATTTGAACATTTACATAAATTGAGGTATCATCAATAGCCCAAACTAATTCATATATATGTGTATGTATATATATACACATATTTATATGTAAATGTAACAATAGCACTACAATATAATACAAACCAGCTATAGTTAAGGTTGTTAATTGTTGAAGGACTGTGCTGGGGTACAGTTAATTTTCTTCACAGTAGCTACTATAGGGCTATGTTTTGCATTTGTGCTGAAAATAGTGTTGATAACACAGGGATGTTTTTGTTGTTGCTGAGTAGTGCTTACACAGAGTTGAGGTCTTTTCTGCTTCTCACACCACCCCATCAGTGAGTAGGCTGGGGGTGCACAAGGAGTTGGGAGGGGACACAGCTGGGACAGCTGGCCCAAACTGACCAAAGAGATATTCCATACCATATAATGTCATGCTTAACATTTAAAGCTGGGGGAAGAAGAAAGAACAAGGGAATGTTCGGAGTGATGGTTTTTGTCTTCCCAAGTAACTGTTATGTGTGACAGAGCCCTGTTTTCCTGAAGATGGCTGAACACCCGCCTGTTGATGGGAAGTAGTGAATAAATTCCTTGTTTTACTTTGCTTATGCTCACGGCTTTTGTTTTACTTATTAAACTGTCTTTATCTGAACTACAAGTTTTTTTACTTTTATTCTTTTGATTCTTTCCTCTATCAACATAAGAAGGGGAGTAAGCGAGTAGCTGTATGGTGCTTAGTTGTTGGCTGGGTTTAAATCATGGCAAGGACAAAATAATGGTGTCGACTTGAAATGATAAATATTATAGTTGTTTAATTTGTAGACAAATCTCTACAATCCCTGTTATAAAGGAAATTCATTTAGAATTATTTTTTTTTCCCATATTCAGACACCTAAATTTACATGACTACGAGAGCTCTTTACCTTTTGGGTAAATGGATAAACCATCTTTACAGTTAATGAAGGTATAGTCAGCACATCCAATGGAATCTAGAAGTTATTAATTTTATACTACATTTGGTGAGATGAGCAGCTATCTAGACAGAAAAAAATTTATTCACTGGGTATCTAGACATTGGGATCTTGAAACATCTTAGAGAATGAGTCATTCTCAGCAGGAAGATATGACGTAGGACTTCTAGGAGATTATGGGCCCTCCCAGAGTGAAAACCATAGGCCAGGCAGACTATCTCAGTGGCACTTCAAACATTTCTTTAGGCAACTAAATATAGGCTGAAATCCCCTCCAAGAATTTAGAAATCAGACTCATTCATACATTCCTACAGTGAGTATTGATATCTGAAATAAATGCAATGCCTTATAGATGTCTCGTGACTGAGGTATCCGCATGCATCTAGAAACATATATACATATGTACCAGTATCATTCTGGACTGACAGCTAGAGGTCAAGGAATGTCAAATTCCTCCTCTTTGTTCTTTCACAAGTTCCTTACTTTAACTGGAAGGTAGTCCTTGAGGAGTGTTTTTTTTAAAAAAAGACGCAAGTAAGGCTGGAGTTTAATTCTGGTCTGGAATGACACAATTGATGGTTTATTAGGATATGGGTGACTATCTTCTTTTTCTGAATATGAGGGACATTTTTACTTACATTCATTTAAGAAAATGCTTTGTTTCTTTTACTATGGTATCTGTTTATGTCTGAAGTGTACATTTCTGCAACCTTCATTACATAAAATAGATCTTGGATTAAATATATTATATAAAATAGAATATACTAACAGTTCTAATACATTGAGGTACATACTTGCAAAATAATTTAATATATGTCTTTGATATGCTATCTCTAACATCCTTTTATCATCTCAAAACAAATAATCAACTACTTAAGAAAACGCTATTTGGACTAGACTGTTTATTGATTGACTTCTGAGTAGAGATGAAAATGTTGATAAAGATTTGGTGAACCTTCCATTTATGGAATTCCAAGCTCTGAAAAATGTCCATCTTGTCATCATGTTTCAAAGCCCACTATGAACACAATAGTAACAGAATGTTTTCAATGAAAGGTTTGGTGTCCCTACATGGCAACTGGTTTATGTCTGTAACAGGGAATCCTTCCCAAGAAACCATTATGTGTGATGAATTCTGCTTTCCTGGAGATGGCTGAACACTTGTCTGCCAATGGGAAGTAGTGAATAAATTCCTTATTTTGCTTTGCTTGCACATGCAGCTTTTGCTTTAGTTATTAAACAGTCTTTAGCTCAATCCATGAGTTTTATCACTGTTACCCTTCTGACCCTCTTCCTCATCCTACTGCAAGGGAGTGAGCAAGTGACTGCATGGTGCTGAGCTGCCTGCCAGGATTAAATCTCAACATTGTGACACGAGAAAATAATGAGAGATCAAATGAAAATTTTTCAGGAAAATAATCTGAACAGGAATTCTAGAGTTTAGAAAGGGTTTGAAATTACTATAACAACATAAGATAACCTCCAGAAAGGTAAAGAATGTTTGGATATTTCAGGCCGATTCCTACTGTGGTGTATATTAGAAGTAGTTAATTTACTTCAGTAGAGAAATGCCAATTCACACTAAATTAGTTTGTTCCTTCTGCTTTGAACTGAAACCATTATATAAAGAAGAAGTTATCCCAGCAGTTTTATTTGCTGTGGCATCAACTGTACTACTTTTATAGTTTTAGGTGTGTAAATAAATGTATATATGTTTATCTATCTACTTATGTTTTATAGAGAGTAAAATATTCCCAGTCTGAAAATTGCTGACAAAAGTGAACAGATTGTTTCTGACCTTCTCTGCTCATGCAGCACAATTAATTTTGGCAGGTTTTCCTATGTGATGGACCGTTACACTCTGTTTATTTATACACCATAAGAATGTGCCTTGTAGTGTTGTCGACTTTGAAAAGATTTTTTACTTGTTTTTATTCTGCAACTTTAATATTAGTTTATGCGCATTCTGAAGTGCTGGTAAATCTGCAAAGCCTTTATTATCGAGATGAAAGGATATTTTACCTTCTGTCTTATGGAAGGGATCAAGTCATATGGACTTCATCTTAAAAGATTGGCTGTAATCCCTTATGATCCTAAAAATGTTAGCAGCTAGGCCTTTTCTGGTAATGGCTAAGCCAATTCGTTCTGACTTTATGCTCATTTAGTGTTCCTAGGTTCCTCACACTTACTTTTGGACAGTATAGGTTTCCATATCTGAGGTGTGCATCCTTAACTGTATTCAAGTCTAAGGAGGGAAAAATGCCACTTGTAAGGAGTGGCACGTCAGATCTATTTAGACATCTACAGTAATGTGAGATTAATTAATCCTGAGAAATATATCTTTCCCTTCCTTCAACTGTAAAGTGAATTTAGGATGATTGCATTCTAGATGTTTACATTTGTTGAAAAATTCTGTTCTGCTTCTTTAATAGTGTCATACGTCCTGCGTTCTCCACAATTACTTTAGAATCTAAACCCAAGTATTTCAAAGACATTCTTACTGTTATTACTCCATTTTTTGATTTTATGGGCAATTGCATAATAGTCCTGTTTTCTTGTTAGATGTAGTCTTTTTCATCTTAGCAGTTTCATTTTTCCTCCAAGTGGAGGCTATGCCTCCAATGAATATGACTCCTGTGTAATTTATAGGAGAATAGAAGGTAACAAAATACATGCTTCTCTCATCTGCACTGCTGTGTAAAATCAGTTGCTCAATATTCCTGAGCAGGCTCATCTCCCTTGGAACATATTCAAGACCACAATTACTCTCTTGCTGATACTTGCTTCTTCAACACCACTTAAGAGTACTCCCTGAAAAAGATGATCAAATACTTTATGGATGTCTATGTAGTTGTGGTGCTTTTATTTTCTTTTTTTTTTTAAAATCTACATATTCTTCCTTAGCCTTTGACTATGCTGCATCTTTCCTTAAGGTCAACTGGCTCTTCTGCAAAGAGCAGCTCATTTTGTGACCTGAGACTGTTTCAATGGGAGCTCTTAACACTTTACTTTGCTAAAATACCAAGGAACTTATACGGACGTGTCATTCTGGCAGAGTGGGTTGGTATTGGAAGGGAATTCTTTCTCTTGGGGTCAATATTGATCATGTTTATAGGCAGTGTTTCTAGTGGCAAGGTCATGTTGTATATACTAAGTGATATATATCTGTTAGTGACAAAATACTACCTGTGTTATTACCGCATATATATTATATGTATGATATGTATGTTATATACCACATATATATATATTGCATACTACATTATTTATCAGCTTCTTCCTCTGTGATTAATTTTCTTCTGCTTTTTTTTTTGTTTGTTTCTTGGACTGTTATTTACATTGGGACACTAGTGGGTATGTATTGTCCAAGTCTTCACAGTTACCTTATCCTAGGACTAAACGAGGAGGCCTAATAAGGTTGTACTTTTGCAGATACAGTGGTACTTGTGCAGTTGTGAGCTCCTTGTAATGCAAATACCCTTATGCCTGCTCCTACAACTCTCTGAAATTGATTTAGCTTCTGGTTATGACTACTCATTTTCGTCCTCAGTTACAGATACTGCTTCTTGCTGTTAAGTGTCCATTTTCTCGGTTATCCCTCACAATTCTTTTTAGGATTTTATTTTTCTGTAACTTCTTTCATCACAGTTTATTGTCCAGTTTTCTCTTACCTTACATATTTTTTTCGCAGTAATATGTCAAAGTTCTCTACTTTTTCTTTCATGGTATTGAAATCTCACTTTCTTCCTCTGAGCAAACAAATTTATAATTTCTCAAATATTCTGAGGATATGTTGCCTTTCCTTGTGATCTTACAACCTTTTATGTAAGATTCATTGTTCCAATATTTCATGAATCAGTTGTTGCTAGGTTTTTCCCATTCAGTGATGAGATATCTTGGTTTGGTTTGTTGATTTTTATTTTTTCCTTTGGAAAGGTGAGGAATAAAGAACTTGTAGTTTTCCGAGTCTGTGGATGAAAGACATACAACAAATTCACAATAAAAATGTATAATAACAAGATTTTAAGCATTCTTGACCATAATTATTCTACTTACACCTTGTATAACCATTTATATATAAGCAAAATGAAAAATGAACTGAGGTCAACTCTTCTTTAAACTGACAAACCTGTATTTATTATACCCTTAATTCACTTCTGAAAGAATTCTATAACTCTGAAGAACTAAAATAATTATGCTTCACTGGTTTAGAAGGCTCAGTGGGGCATTTGACTTCCTTTAAAGTACGAGTTTCTTCTAATATCCTTCCCAACTATGCTATATTAATCACATAATTTTTTTGTTTTCTTTGACAGCACAAAGTAACAGGCTCAAAAAGATAGTGATTGGGCAGATATTTGCTTTACTAAAGAAAGACACTCTGCTGACACACATATTTGTGAAAGACTGGATGTTAATTGGTATGAAAGTAATGGCAGAAGAATAGAATAGGAAAGGACTTATTTTTCTTTGTTACTGTGCCTTAATGTATTTCTATACTGCATAGAGAATGATAGCATTTTGAAGATTATCCACATCAAAAGACACAATTCTTGTTTTACAGATCTTTCTTCTGTAATTCTGACATATTCAGAGGCAGTGAAAGCAAGAGAATGACACAATGCCACCATATTGGAAACCTAAAGAAATATCATTTTCAGCAATTTGAGCTCCTTACTTCTTCTGGAGTTTGTCTGAATTTTGAAACATGAATGTCCCTTTGAAGCCTGCCAAAGATTACTGCTGTCTAGAATAAGTAACATCACTCATTCATCAGGGTCGTCCTGATATTTTAATCAATATAGAAACAAAACTGGTAGTTGATAAGAGGACCTTTTCATCCATTTTTTTTCAGGTTCTTTCAAGCTTTCTTGGGGTAATGAAACAAAAAAAAAGAATTTTAACACAGCATATCCTCTAACTGTTACTATAAAATTTTGAACAAACTTCATATTTTCCAACCTGATAAAGCTCTGCTTCAATATAGACAGTTTATACAGGGTATAGCTCCTTTGACACCTGTTTGTCCTGTGTAGTTAAATAAATTTAACCCCTCTGTTCTTAGATGTCTAGAAGTTAGACGTCTAACTTTTTTAGCCTGGTTGCCTTTTGTTATAGTCAATACAAAGACTCAGACGTAACCTGAGGACAATTTATCTCACTCTGAAACAGGTACCCAAGACAAATCAGTTGGAAGTACTTGGCAGTATTATTTCTTCTAACATAGCTATAAACTTAGCTTGCTAGTTGTAGACATCCAGCTTACATATATCTGCAGTTAGTTGAAATTAATTCCACTTGGAATACTATATTGCTTGGAAAAACTATAATTTTTCACTGATGAAAGATACAATTTATCTGCAAAGAACATCTGGTTCCTTATGTGATGAGTGAGTCTCAGTAACCTAAGGCACAATAGTAATTCTCCACATAGGATGAAGATGTTCTGAAAGAAGTGATGTACGAATGAATTTGGACCCTCATGCTCACATTACGGATGACAAAGGATTTTAACAGCAAAATCTTGAGAACATGGAATTAATAAATCTAGCAGAGAGATTTTGAGGGCTTTTTTTCCCACTTTCTCTCTTGAAAACACCTGTATTCTATGATGCTCAGAGTCCCCATATATTACATATTTATTTCCAGAGGACCTACGACCTCTCAGGAACTACAGTACTAAGAGTCACATCCCAGTTAATGATTTGGCATATTCATAGAATCATAGAATCATAAAATAGTTAGGGTTGGAAGGGACCTCAAAGATCATCTAGTTCCAACACCCCTGCTATGGGCAGGGATACCTTCCGGTACACCAGGTTGCTCAAAGCCTCATCCAACCTGACCTTGAACACTTCCAGGGATGGGGCATCCATGACTTCTTTGAGAAACCTGTTCCAGTGCCTCATCACCCTCAGAATGAAGAATTTCTTCCTTATATCTGATTAAAATCTACCCTCTTTCAGTTTAAAGCCATTGCCCCTTGTCCTATCACTACATGCCCTTGTAAAATGTCCCTCTCCAACTTTCCTGTAGGCCCCCTTTAAGTACTGGAAGGCTGCAATAAGATATATAATTGGAATTATACTTCTGCCCAGGTCCTTCTAGTCACATCCTGCCTTCCTTTATGCCTACAGTTTGCCCAAGTCCAATACCTTCCTAAATGAGTCAGTTGTGGGCTCATGTTTACAAGATCTAATTGAGCAAGTCCAGCAAAGGGCCACTAAGTTATTAAGGGACTTGAACACCTGTCATATGAGGAGAGTCTGGGAGAGTTGGAACCTTTCAGCCTGAAGAAGAGAAGGCTCAGGGGGGTCTTATTAATATGTATAAATACCTAATGAAGGTAATGACAAGAAACGAGTCAGACTTTCTTCAGTGATGCCCACTGATAGGACAAGAGTCAATAGGCACAAACTAAAACCCATGAAATTCCATGCAAACCCAAGAAAACACTTTTTTACTATGAGAGTGGTCAAACACTGGAGCAGATTGCCCAGAGTAGCTGTATCTACTTTGGGGATATTCAAAACTTGACCGAACACGGTCCTGGGCAACCTACTCCAGCTGTCCTTGCTCTGAGCTTGGGCATTCAACCAAATGATGCCTTCCAGCTTCAACTATTATGTGGTTCTGCAATTAGATTGGAAATACAACTAGAAACATAATTCTGCCCTGGTTCTTCTTGTAACATTCACTCTTTTACTGTCAGGCACGCATACGTCTTGCCTAAGTTCTGTACCTTCCTACAGAAGTCAAATAAGTCCAGAAGTCCAATAGCTACCTCTATGCAAAAAGCGTATGGATTGTCCTTTTATATATCTATTTATTCATGCATGTAAATCTAGGCCTGCATTCAGGCAATTTTTTGAAAAACAGACTCCTGAAATTCTGACATACTGACTGGCAATTAATGTTCGTTTCACTCTGGAGTGACAAACATTTAGCTTTGTCTTTACATGCACTACAGGCTTTTCCCTCCTTCATACACCATGTGCTTCACATTCTTGTTCCTGACTTCCATAAATTATGTTTACTGATCTCACTCTGTCCTCACCATGGAAAAATATTAGAAGGTGATTAATTGTCAAAGTAAGCCCAGAGCAGAAGAGTGGATCACTGAGCTCACACCAGCAGATTCTCTGAACAGTAGTAGTCACATATGATGAAACACTCATCTGATAAAACACACCTGCAGATTCAAGTACCCTTGCAGTCATGAATAGATAGCTCCTTACATTGCCATGTGTGCGTCTTACAATGATTTACATTCTTCTTCATAGCATGTTTTTACGCATTATGAGCAGCTGCAAAACAGGTGGAAAAAGACTCACAGTTTGTCCTTTTGCAGCAAAATTTTCAGCCATTACAAAGACAGGAAATCAGAGTTTGTGCTAGATAAAAGATGAGAAACTTTCATCTGCGATGTTAGTTTCCATGGTGAATAGAAACTTTTTTTTTTTTTGACATAAATAATTGTCTGCCTGTCCTAAAGGACACTTCTGCATGTTGTTCTTATCATAAATCAATAATTGCTGGTTAATTGCTACCCAGATTTTTTTTCAGTGCATGAAGTGCTTATTTTGCCAAAACTTTTTTCATGCTTAGTTCTTGTACAAGTGAGAAATACTACTTGTAGCCTTGTTATACAGAATTCAAAGTTGTGAAACTTGAGACAATATTACATGCTACTCTGCAACAGTTGCATAACTGGTACTTTTAGAAGTAGAAGTAGATAGGATACCTCTGAGGTTCGTTCTTATATTTGTTTGCAGTAAAGAAAAAAATAATTGCTTTAAACTGAAAGAGGGTAGATTTAGATTAGCTATAAGGAAGAAATTTTTCACTCTGAGGGTGCTGAAGCACTGGAACAGGTTTCCCAGAGAAGCTGTGGATGCCCCATCCCTGGAAGTGTTCAAGGCCGGGTTGGATGAGGCTTTGAGCAACCTGGTGTAGTGGAGGGTGTCCCTGCCCATGGCAGGGGCATTGGAACTAGATGATTTTTGAGGTGCCTTCCAGCCCAAACCATTCTATGATTCTATGATTCTATGATTCTATGATTCTATGATTAGAAATATGAAGCAAGTCTTCAAGATTACAGTGAGCATTTTGTTCTCCTCTGAGCATAAAGACTGAATACTTAGGAAACAGTAGTAGATTTCTAATGTATGTAAATAGACAGGATTTTTAACTGGAGACATCCAAGGCATTCTTTCTCCTCTATGCATTGACTATACAGTGAATTTGAGGAAAACTGGTCCACTTGGTTTATAAAATGAAGTTGAATCATAGCAGAAGTTATTGTGAATACTTTTGTTGTTTATTTGATGGAACTTTTACACTCAGACTGGTGGTCTGTAGCTAGCTGAATTACTGCTTTACAGATATAACATTTTGAAAAATAATAGTGAAGAAATGCTATTGCTTAGTAACCAGTAATTGAATGTCAATAATTGCATTAATAAACAGGGAAAGTTTCTCAGCAGTATTTACATAAAAATTAACTGATAAAATAAATGTTGTTAAAACTTTTGATAGGCTGACATAGTAATGTAGAAAAAAAAGTTCAATAATAACTGAAAGGAATGTAAGCACCTAACCCAAATAAACAACATTGCCAATACTTCTGATAAGTATAGAGGGATCTGTACTGTAAATAAAAAAAATATTAATTTGGTCCTTTATAGCAGTAATGTTGAATCAGGAAATAAATATTTGTGTTCCTTTCATTCTGGTTTTCCATTGAAGATATGAGAATGAACCAGTTCTCAGAATTTTAATAATAGATGCCTGTATCATCTCTCTATATAACAAGATAATCAAATAATATATCCAGATTTTTTATAATATCAAAATTTGGTATTGTTTATTTTTATTTGTATACTATATGTATTGTGAACAAACTCATTGTGTTGTCTCTTTTAAAAACCATGTATATGTGCATATATACTTATAAATAAATCCAATAGAGGTTCTTAACAAGAAAGGATGATTTTTTTTTTGTGCCTGTGGTGAAATTAAAAGTGGTCCCTGTTTAAAATTTAAAGAGTAAATAGTTTGAAGTACAAGTGGTTTTCATTTATTAAAGCTTAGAAGTTACAATAATATTCATGGTTATTGTAAAAATAAATTCATTACAAGAGATCTGCTTATAGTAAGAGGTCGACTTTCAGTATTTTTCTCACACATTTGGAAAGAAACTTAGGAATTTAGCACTTTAAAATGATTTAACAAGGTTCTATAGCTGTTCATAGCTTATCTTAAATAGTCCTGCCCAAGAATGTAGAGCTCTTAATGGGAATGCATAAAAAATTATTGAAGAGAAAAGCGTTAAAAAACATTTCAACGCAATCTGATATTCTACAGTTTTTCTAGTTTGTCAGCTCCCCAGAATTCTTAAGAATATCTCAAGTAATCTGGGAAAAGAATAAATAAGCTAGCACCTTTGTCTGTTTTCAGTTATCATTTTTCCTGCTATGATTTCCTGCACCCCATATACCTCTGCACAGTTCATTTAAAAAATTATAGCTGTAAGAAGGGGATAATACAGACTGTAGTTGTAACATTTCCAGCTCTGCCAAGAACATTTTTTTACAGGGCTCTGTATTTTGAAGATTCTGAGTAATCTGAGTGACTTTTAACATCTTATGGAACTTCTTCATCATTCTCCAAACCTGTCAGTGAGCAATCAATTTTAGATCAGAAGTCACTATTAATTATTAATCCTTGGGATCATATTTCAAGTTTGTACCTCAGCTATGGGCAGAGGATAGGACTAGTGGCTACCGTTATTATTGAGCACTGAAATAATTTCCCTTTTTGTTAGGTTTTTAATGTTGATTGGTAGTTTTATTGACACAGTACAGTCCTCCTAACTTATAGATCTTGATCTGAGTCTGATTGTTAACCAACACTCATACTCCATCCAGCCCTATATCCTCTACAATACTAGCTATCATGTCCATTCTCTGTTTCATGTACTTTCTCATGAGTATTTTCAACTTTCTATCCCAGACTCAACCATTACTGTTTCTTGCTTGCAAATGAGTTTTTAGCTCTCCAGACAGCTAACTCAAAGTAAGAAGTTAGTAACTGTTGCTCTAGAGCAATTTAACTCAGAATGGCCTTGGTACCTCCTTTATATCTTTAATTAGGGAGTGTTTTAAAATTATAAATGTGCCCAGAGACAAAGATATTGGCATATGTTTTCACAAATATAAAATAAATGAAGAACTTTATTTTTTTTAAGTTACAGGAATATTATTGTGATGTTCTTCTCTTAGGAATAAAATGATCCATGCATCATATTCATGCTTTTACAATTCTCAAATGCACTCTTCATTCATTACTTTTCGAAAACTAGTTAGGCATTCTGAAGAGTTCAAAAAGAAACATGCAGGAAATCGCAGAGTAGACATGATTCATTATCTTAATGTTTTATAGTTCCTTTTAAAAAAAATCTATATTGTCATTCTTCATTAGTCTGAGTGTGTTTTCTCTGCACTGAAATCAATACCCTCCTGAGGATTTCATCAAAATGCAGCTATAGGTCCACATCTGGCCTCAGACTCACATGAGCAGCTTTGTGTTACACCGACAGACAACTTTGAACACAAGGAGCCAGATCAGACTCAGAGCCAGGTCCCTTAACCCAAATACCTGACAATCTGTGTAAACAACTGGAAATGAAAGATGAGGCACAAGAATACAAAAAAAAAATCAGTGAAGCTGAAAGCACATGCTTGAGTTTGAATGGTTTAGTTTAAAATGTGTTTTTTCTTTCTAAATTTCCTTCTTCTAACTATTTAACATTGTCATGGTGATTGATGTTTCATCACCTTTCAAAAAAGTACGTTATAGTGCAACTACTATTTAGGCATAATTTACCAGAAAGTTCTGGTTTTATATGTCTCATTGCTCAGAATTACAGGGCAAGGTCTCTGAGGGATGCACAAAACCATAAAGGTATTCAACCAATTTGTGAGGAAATCACAAAGAAAAAACAATACTGTAGCTATAAGTGACTTAAAAATATAAGTAAATAAATAAATGAGGGATAAATACTGCACTTTTGATTTACCAGCTCTACGAAAGCTTTAGTAGATTGAGCTAGTGTGCCTCCATTCTTCATAACATTTTCTTAAAAATAAATATGGTATTGTGATGCTTTATCACATCCAAATGTGTTTTCTATAGATAGAAATCAATATTTATTCTTGATGAATATGTACTAAATTTTGAAGTGGTTTATACGGAAGAATAAAAATCCTAGATAATGCCTTAGCAATTTATACTTAAACATAAAAACTGCTAGTACTGTCACAACACAAATTATGTATTTGATCAGCCCATATGGGAATATTTAACATAAAGCTCACCACAGCCTTACTAAAATTAATGAGAATTTTCCCAGTGACTATACTGATACTAGGATGCTTTTCCATAAACAGTCATTATTTATATAGACTTATATAAGAAATATAGTGTCACTGTAAGACAGCATTATTACTTTATCAGTATGACTCTTGTGATTCATAGGACACTTCTTTGTCCTGTTACACAGAGTGTGCATATGTCAAAGTGGAATGAAGAAAGCCCTTGGTTTAAAGAAACTTTGATATTGTCAGAACAAGGCTTTCCAGTAAATATTGATGTTACAGTTCGGAATGCTACTAGAAAACTGTCAGCTAGTCCATATGGACCATGAACCTAAAGGTGATCTTCTAATCCAGTCTGCTGTAGTGGAGTCTCTGAGTTCTCTAAGACAGCAGCAGAATCAGGAAAAGTGTTACATTAAAATTGCTTTCATGTTTGCTCTTTCTGAGACCTAGTCTGTTCTGGAAATAATGGCCCAATTTCAGTGTTGCTTAGTAATTGAAAGAAAAACTCATATGTATACAAACGCACACACATATATATATACACTGGGATAAGTAAAAAGAGTTCATCTTTAAAAAAAGATGAATTTAAATTCTAGAGAAATGTATCATTTTTCTTACATTAGAAGCAATATCTTTCTTCTTCTGACAAACTACTGAAACATAGAATTCCAGCTTTTTTCAGTCTGTGGGGCCAAACCGTACAGTGTACGAGGTAACAGTCTCATTAAACCAACAGAATATGATAATAACATTGAAGTGTGTTTTGCAATGTATATGTATAAAAACAAAGAGGCAAGCTTAGACCTACTGCCTTAATGCTGTCATTTCCTGACTTCTGGGCACTTAACTGTATAATCTGGTTTTATGTTAATGTATTTTTAGACTAGATTACATCGCTTGAGTCTTTGCAAAGGATTCCACGTATTAATGTTAAGTATAAAGCCAGGTGACTCTGAAATGTGGATGCTTGACTTTTACATTGATAAATAGCATTTAAAAGCCATTATGATATAGCACTGAATGTCAGGGACTATTTGTGTACAGAACAAACGGCTAAGGGAAAAACGACAATAGAAACTACTTTCATAGCAGTAAATCCATCTATGTTGATTCTTTACAGGCTTAATAATTAAATAAATATATAATCTACTCGTTCCTGCCATGATGATTATACACATGATCACTATGCACAACAACACTGATACACTTTGCACAACATCTTTGCTGGTGAGCAATAGGCAGTTTCTCTTTACAAGAAAGAGAAAAGACTATTTTCCTTATAAATTACAGTGTTGGCTGTTTTGCCTTTTGCAGTGAAGGAACTCTTCTTTTAGACCCTCAAACAACAGCATAAGAGATTTGTACACTCCAAGATAAACAATAATTCTGCAAGGATTTCCTTCTTGAAAGTCTTGCTCCAAAACAAGCAAGTAAGCAAACAATCCTTTTGAAAGACTCTCTAATGTTAGAGTAAAAGCGATATACTCACCATATCAGGATGAAACATACAGATGGGAAATAAGGGCCAATTTGCAAACACTGTGTTTCCAGGATCAGTAATTATTCACAGAGAAATCTAGTGACCTCAACTAGGACCATCAGTAAGAAACCCTTACTTATTAGCAGAAATTAAGGGATTTGCACTCTGGACCTGTGCTTGCAAGTGCTGTCAATAAGCTTTGAGACTATAAACTTAAGATTTTCATCACTTTACACTGTCAAATCCTTCTTTCCTTATTAAGTCTGTAGCTAACTCCACTTGACAAAGACCTAAATCACAGGTTTTTTTTTTACCCTTAGGCATTTTTTCCCACTGTTGATGCAGAAAAGGACTCAAATAAACTGCCACATTTGCTACTGTAAATTCCTCACACTCCTGCACACATGAACACTGGCAAGTGCGCAGCAAAAGAAACTCTTCAAAAAAGAAATAGAACGGTTTTGTCTTTGCAAAGACAAAAAAGGGCACAGAATCATGTTATTTTTCAATATTTCTTTGACTTTGCTTTCTATTAATAATGTCTTCACAAATAAATATACAAACATTTTCTCCCTGTGTGAACAAAGAATAAACACTTCAGCATGAGATTAACTTAATTACATTGAAAAGCCCTTACACTTTAGATGAGCCATTCATGTATTTAACGTGAAGGCAATGGTTCAGTTGCCTTCCCAGAACAAGGGCTGAATAAAGGTCACTCAGGGTGTGCTTAGACTCCGTAGATGTGAAGATTTGATAACACGCAGCCAACAAAAGGGATACTCTCTCTAACTTTTCCTTCTTCTGCTCCTGTCTGTGCACTTTGTGCTGATAGATGCCTCAACTCATTAAATCTGCAAAAATATTCTTCTTCTTTAAAACATTTTTCTTCGGTTAATTTTCTGTCAGATTAATGAACTGAATCAGCTCACCATGAAGTTGGCCAAGCACAAAAGCCAACACAAATAAGAAGGAAAGTAAAAGAGAGTGTGGGAGAAGGGACAAGAAAAGGTGACCTTCTCTTCTGGTGAGCTTCTACATTGGCTTAATCGTGTTATCTACATCAATGCTCAGATAAGATAATACAGAACTAGTGGAAATGAGAGGTAATAGTGTA
The DNA here is from genome assembly GCF_009769465.1 of Tauraco erythrolophus. Classification (NCBI taxonomy): domain Eukaryota; kingdom Metazoa; phylum Chordata; class Aves; order Musophagiformes; family Musophagidae; genus Tauraco; species Tauraco erythrolophus. The sequence goes on along the minus strand of NC_141465.1, from coordinate 93,258,672 downwards.
AAATCTCTTATATCTCATTTTGTTTCTAAATAAGGGTTTAGTGAATCCAGAAATCTCTTTAAATCAAGTTAACATCACCAAATTACCCACTTGCAATAGATGTTACCATCTCCTCTCTGGGACCAACAGCTGCATTTTCACATACTTTAGCGCTTTTTTTTTTTTTTTTTTTCCCCAAAGCCTGAGCTTCCTTTTTGATACAGGAAGTTTTGAATTGCCTGTTTCACAAATAGGCAAAAATAAAATTCCAGATCAGCTTTGTTCTTGATATATTTTTTCTAAATCCAGTGAAGGGCTTAATTATGTGCATCTCTTTAACATCAATAATTATCTTCTAGTCTATAGGCTTTATTGAGTCCTTTAAAATAGACCTGTGGCTAAGTAGTCTGCTACAGGAGACAAGTTTTTCATGTCACATGTATCAGAATGAACAACAACAATGAATGAAAACTTGCAAGTGCTCTTTGAATTTCAAAATCTGTTTTCAAAGAAAGCTCATAAAATACCTGTCATTATATTATTGTCTTTTTTTTTTACCTTTAATGAAATGTTTTCTTTCATGCTAAGCCGTGGGCAGTGTTCTAGAAACAGAAATCATAAAGCTTTTCTATGCTTTATTAGTTTTCATTTAACGCTAGTCTCAATAGGATTCATTAGGCACTATATGAAAGGCTTCACCTCTCAGAATGACTAGAGCAAAAATCTGTGCAGTGCTGGTCAGATAGCCACAAATACTGCAGAGAAATGGAATGGAGAACATTGTGTTTCTTGAAAAGCCAGATAGTGTATGATCATGATATTTGTTACAACACTGGTTTATTAGTTGATAAGTCTTGGAATACTCTGGTGACATTCTCCTCTCCCTTCCAGTAGTGGGCAAAACCCCATGATATCTAGTAAACTCTCAGTAACTTAAAAAACCTCAGAAAGTCTTAGATGGTTTTAAGTCGGTGAAAAGTATTTTCATTGCTTTTCAATATAATCTTCAGCTCTCTTTCCTCCTGAGAGACCAAGCAGATGAGTATTATTAAATCTAGAAATACTGTCAAGGTTCTCTAATTTATCATGACAAAAGGCCACCACTGTTACTATTTTTTCTGAAGAAAGATTTCAGTTTACTAAGTGTTGTCCTTATTAACCTTAATTCTTTTCTGTCATCTCAATTGACTTAAATATCTGTTTTTCTGAAAGAAATTTGATAAGATATAATTTATCCTTATAAAATAAATAAATAAGAATAATAAAATAAATATTTTTAAAATTATTTTGAAAAGATTAAGTAACTACTTACGCAATAAATTTGTGTTTCTTCAAATTCTGATTTTTGACACAGGCCTGAAAAAATCTGGTGTGTTTTCTGCCTCTAAGGAGCTGAATTAGTGTTTTTTTATTTCAGGAAGGCATGATTTATGTTTACTGCACAGGTCTTTTTAGTACTGGTAGAAGATGAGTACTCTTTTTGCATCTGTATGAATGTCATCTGTCTACCTTCTTTTTTATTACTGTTCTTTCTGCTTCACACTAGCTTTAGACAGAAAAAGAAATCAGTAGATGCATTTCTACAGTGACACTGTTTGCCTTTATTCTCACTTCGGAAAGAAGAAGGAGGATATATTTATTTGAAATTGGTTAAACAGAATGATTTTCAAAATTCTTTTAAAAATCCCATTTTAAAAAGCCTTAGGTTTGAAGCTGATGGTTGTTAGCTACTTCTACAACATAACTATGTAGATCCATGCATCAGACAAAGGCTACATTTACAAACAGATTTACAAACCACAAATCTATTTAATATTCAGTGATGTAGAAACTTAAGTCTACATCATTCACGCCTAGTAATGATGAACTGCTAGATAAGGACCGTATTCACTGTTTTTTCTATATCTAGATAAAAGAATATTTAACTATTTTCATGGGTTTCACCTAACAAAATGTAGGCATCTGTAATACATGTCTGGAATAAGCTGGTACTCTAAGGTCTCTGTACAGTCAACAGAGACAAAAAGACTTCTTTATCACACAGTTCTTTGAGATGAGATAAATAATGATCTAGAGAAACTCTTGTCTTGCTATTGGCTATAAATAAAGCTTAGCATGAGTAGCTCAGTTGTAGGCACCTGCATTATAAATATCTACATCAAATCAGATGAATCCCACCCATTTTGTCTCTGGAAAGTCTTTAACAGAGTGACTTGATAGTGTTTCCTCTACCTCTTTGCTTCAAATAGTCTATGAAATGTGATTGTGGTATCTTCTGTGTGTTCGAGGATAATGTTCGCCGATGACACCAAGCTGTGTGGTGCCGTCGACACGCTGGAAGGGAGGGATGCCATCCAGAGGGACCTTGACAGGCTGGAGAGGTGGGCCCGTACCAACCTCATGAAGTTTAACCAGGCCAAATGCAAGGTCCTACATCTGGGTCGTGGCAATCCCAGGCATAAATACAGACTGGGTGGTGATTGGATCGAGAGCAGCCCTGAGGAGAAGGACTTGGGAGTACTGGTGGACGAGAAGCTCGATATGAGCCGGCAATGTGCTCTTGCGGCCCAGAAGGCCAACCGCGTCCTGGGCTGCATCAAGAGGAGCGTGGCCAGCAGGTCGAGGGAGGTGATTCTCCCCCTCTACTCTGCCCTCGTGAGACCTCACCTGGAGTACTGCGTCCAGTTCTGGAGTCCCCAACATAAGAAGGACATGAACCAGTTGGAGAGGGTCCAGAGGAGGGCCACGAAGATGATAAGAGGGCTGGAGCACCTTTCCTATGAGGACAGGCTGAAAGAGTTGGGGCTGTTCAGCCTGGAGAAGAGGAGGCTCCGGGGTGACCTTATAGCGGTCTTCCAGTACCTCAAGGGGTCCTACAGGAAAGATGGGGAGAGGCTGTTCAGGAGGGCCAGTTATGATAGGACAAGGGGTAATGGTTTTAAAATAGAGGGAGGTAGATTCAGGTTGGATATTAGGAAAAAATTTTTTACTATGAGAGTGGTAGAACACTGGAACAGGTTGCCCAGAGAGGTGGTGGATGCTCCATCCCTGGAGACGTTCAAGGCCAGGTTGGACAAGGCCCTGAGCAACCTGATCTAGTTGGCGATATCCCTGTTCCGTGCAGGGGGGTTGGACTAGATGACCTTTGAAGGTCCCTTCCAGCCCTAACCATTCTATGATTCTATGATTCTAACTCCATTTGTGATACAGAAATAAATTAAACCTGTTTTTCATGCCAAGAATGAGGTTACTCAACTCCAGTATCCCTAGATTTTACAGCAAGGAGTCTAAAGTATAGTGCTTTTTATTCTGGCTGTCAAATTTTTAACTCCCTTAGTTTCAAAAGACAAAATTAACTGAATAGTAGAAGGAAGACTGTGTTAGAAGATTTTACTTTTATTTTGATAAAGATTGCAGGTAGAATTTGAGAAATCAGATGACAGTTTTATTGACAGAAAGTCATAGACTTGTTTCTTGCAGATTAAAAGTGAATTATAAAAATAACTTGTTCTTTTATTGAATTAAAACAAGTTCATGCAACTCAGTCATACTTACGAAAAAATAGCCAAATTATCTAGAGTTTATAGAAAACTAAATTGAAGATATTTTTTAAGACTAATGTCTGCCTCAATTAAAACAATTATATTGAGAACAAGTGCTCATATTATATGAATAATATAAATTTGAAAATATAGGCAACATTCCCTTGATTTAAATTCAAAGATATAGAGTATGTTCGCCTTTAAAAATGTTTTATACTTATAGAATATTCAGAGAATGGAACTTTTTAGAGAAGAATGCAATTGCCAAAATTGTAAGATAAACAGCAGGCCTAGGTCTTTTCCATTTACAATTAATTTTAAAATATTACCCATTTTTCTTCATTCAGAATATTGCAGGACTTGATGCAAATATTTCTATCAAGATATATTACATGAGAAATGATAAAACACAATGTCTTTCTCTAAAGTTTGTTCTTGTTTCACATTAGGTTTTAAAACCAAACAAACAAATAAACCATTTCTGGAGGTCACATTATTTTGAAGCTTGTTTTCGCCTGTAAATGGTAATGTGTATATATAGCAAAATCGTAATGTGTATATATATAGCAAATCTGCACTGAAAACTTTAGTTTTCTGATAAGTTAGTTTTATATTATTTAGCAATAAATGCAGTTTTAATGCTTAACTTCTGTGGTTTGGTGCATGAACTGTAAAATAATTTATTGGTATTACATCTCTATAGGAAAATAAATTAAGCAAACAGTGCAGAGTTATCTAGCATAGAGCTGTTTATTAGATGTAAACATTTCTGGCAAAGAAAATTAATTTATAGTACTATAACTAAACTTCATTCATTTTATTATTTACAAATTGTCAAAAAGTACATTTCCTGTCAGAGGCTGGTTAATCACAAAATGCTGATACTTATTCTCTTTTCCTAATGAAAATATCTGTGTTTGTCATTGATTGTAGACTACTGCATTTCAGTAAATAAAGTGTTAACTAATATACATTACCCAACATATCTAAGTAGGTGTGTTTGTCCATGAATATTTATAGTTACTATATAACCATAAGTACATAGTATTAAATCATGAAGGATAAATGTTGAGTATACCAAATACCAATTCATAAGGTACAGATTATGATTCTTGAACATTGCTCATACTCAATGAATCATTAAATAGTAATATTTACATTTACATATACACTCATTGAAAAAACATTTAGCATTTTCATGGGATTATGACCTTCCAATATAGTGTTATATTTTGAGGTCTTATATGTTTTTTAATTTTGAACCAACTATTCAATATAATTGCTTCATACTATTGTTAGATGAATATAATGAATTCCAGATTTTTTCCATGTGAAGGGAAATATAGCAATTAAGGATACATGAAGAGTATTACATCCGCATAAGAAGTAGCTATGTGGTTAAAAATTATTGTGAATAGTGAAAGAATCTAAACACATCCTGACTTAATATTCTGAATCTCATCCAAGTTTCTTCCATTTATTAAACTAAACTGCATGAGTCTGCATATATATATATAATATATATGTGCATGTATATATGCATATATAATCAATAATAAAATAGAATATTATGGAAGTATCTGTTGCTTTTGTAGAATGCTGCCGCTGCAGCATAAATAAATAAATTATGAATAAATAAATATGAGAATAAAAAATTCTGTAAATACATATTGAAGTATGCCGTGTAAAAATGCTACATAATAACATTTCTAATACGTCCTTCTAGAGTAAGCCATAAAATGTAATGTTCTACTAACTTCTCTGCAATGATTTTGTCCTCTCCTTTATCTGTGTTGTATCTTGCATGCCTCTGGCATAACAATATTATTCATTTTGGTATTATTATGATTTAAGAATAAGAATGTTAAATGATTGTTTAAAAACACCACTGAATTTTATGTATATATACAAACGTTTATTTAAAGAGAATAACATGCATTGAAATGTCTTAAAAAATGAACTTACATGAAAGGCTTCCCAGAATTAGAATTTTATTTTAAAAAATCCATTTCCTTAATCTAGTTTTTGACCTATAAATGTACATTATCAGTGGTAAATTTAAGTTTTATTTATTCTCATCTAAGCTACTTTAATGTTACTATAAACATTTCCTTTATAATTTAACATTATCAAGATTTTAATTTTGATCATGACTTTTCCTCTGTAATACAGCTTTTATCCTAAATGGGAATTATTTTTCAGCTAGCAAAAATCCCTTTGTGTTTTGTTTCATGAAATACTTATTCATGCCCATATATAATTAAAATTTAAGCTTCATTTTTCTTTGTTGAAAACAAGTTAATTTTATACTTAATAGATAAACATACATGTCGTGTGGTCCAGTTTTCTGAATGATTTCTTCACTGGGAAATAATGAAAACAGAATGATCTAATATTTATGTATACAAATATATGTAGGTGGATACGTATATGTTAACAAACATCTTTGACAATATGTGCTATATCAGCCTACCTTTTCTAATATTTTTTAAAACCTGAAATATTTATCCTAGATTAATAAAAAGTTCTACTTTTCCCCTTTAATTTAAAGTGCTATGAATGAACACATATTTATGTGCATGCATACAACGCCAGCAAAAGTTATGTGAAGGGATTTAAATGGCAGTGAAAAAAGTTGAAAGACCAGATCTTCAAAAACATTTAATGTCAGGCATACAAAGGTGCTGCTGAGCTTACCATTTGAAATACCATTTACAAAAGTGAGCTGCGAGGTGAAACTCCTTATGACATGAAAAGAAATAGTTAGCACCTACCCATGTGTTCACAACAGCCGTCTTATGTTTGCCTTTTTCCTCTACTCGTGTTCTGCAATTAAGCATGATGGAATCAAGATACTGGTTGAACTGACCTTGTGCCCAAGCTAGCATGGATGCTCTTTTATTGGGTGAGTAATGAACAATATATAGCCTTTGAAATACTGAGATGTAGATAGCTACATGAGGCTGGCATTCTTCCACAGAAGTTATATGTCTAAAACTTGAAGTGATTTGGAATGAAAACTGAAAAAGGCCATAGAACAGTTCAATAGTACTGAGCATTAACTTCATTTCCTTGTATTACACTTAAATCTTGCTTGTCACAAATGCAAGATGGAAAAAAAAAAAAAAGATTGGTGTCATGGTTTCAGCTGGGATAGAGTTAATTTTCTCCCTAGTAGTTGGTATAGTGCTGTGTTTTGGATCTAGGATGAGAATGATGTTGATAACACACTGATGTTTTAGTTGTTGCTGAGCAGTGCTTACACTGAGTCAAGGACTTTTCATGTTCTCATAATGACCTGCCAGTGAGTAGGCTCAGGGTGCACAAGAAGCTGGGAGGGGACACAGCCAAAACAGCTGACCCAAACTGGTCAAAGGGATATTCCATACCATATGATGTCATGCTGAACAATAACACTGGAGAGGAATTGGTCTGGGGGTTGGAGATGCTGCTCAGGGACTGTCTGGGCATTGGTCAAGTGACAGCGAGAAATTGCACTGTGCATCAGTTGTTTGTTTAGGTTTTGGGTTTGTTTGGTTTCTTCCCTGCCCCCCCCCCACCTCCCCCCCGCCCTGTCCTATTAAACCGTCTTTATCTCAACTCACAAGTTTTACCTTTTCTCTGATTATCTCCCCCATCCCACTGCAGGGGAGGAAGTGAGTGAAGGGCTGTGTGGTGTTTAGCTGCCTGCTGGGTTAAACCACAAAAATCAGTCTTAATAGATGTTGAAATGAAACTTTTCATAGATTCATAGATTCATAGATTTCTAGGTTGGAAAAGACCTTAGAGATCATCGAGTCCAACCATCCCTAATCCCCATTAAACCATATCCTCAAGTAGATCATCCACCTTATTCTTAAACACATCCAGGGATGGGGACTCAACCACCTCCCTGGGCAGCCTATTCCAGTGGCTGACAACCCTTTCAGAGAAGAAATATTTCCTAACATTCAACCTGAATCTCCCCTGACTAAGCTTATACCCATTTCCTCTTGTTCTATCACCCAACAAATATCACCCAAAATTTTCTATTTTTGTATCCTGATCATAGGAGTTACTAATAGCTAATTCAGCTCAGAGCTTTCTCTAGCTGCTACTCTTTTGTGTTGACTTTCAGAATAGGTTACCAATGACTCTAACAATTGAATTTCCTACTTTTGATTCAGTCACAGCATAAACTATGATGCCAGTAAAGGGAAGATTAGTAAACTATCACAGAGGACCTTAGATGACTCTTTTAAGCAGCTTTGAATTGCAAGAGGCTCTTGCTGTTTAGCCTTGACAGAGCTGTTTGCTCTTGAGCATACTAAAGCCATTGCCTTGGAGGCCACGCTCACCGGACCTCACTCTGAAGTTTGCATAGGCCCCAAACTGAGTTTGAAAGATTAAGACAAGTCCTCTGAGTTGTAGATCCCATAGTCAGATGTTCAATCACAGGAATAATGCCAAAATTTCAGGCAACTTAGATATAGCATTTTACCATAGGACTGAAGACATGAGTGCTCTGAAGCAACAGTATACCTCTTAAAGGGAAGTCAGTAAGCAAACAGATCAAGAACTACATTTAAACACAATCTCCCTCTTTATTTAGCAGCACACAAACATACATGTAGATAGATTTAACAATCTCTAAGTATATATCTCTTCTGCATTACTCTGGGGCATTTCCTTAGGCTTAGAGAAATGTCTAGTTGTTCAGTTTTCCTATTGAAACAAACTTCTCTCTTCTTCCTTCAGGTCTCAATTCTGTCTATATCATTCTCTGAGGTTTCCACCTCATCTTCCTGTGTTCTTTGAAATCCGTGCTTTTTAATTTCCATTCTGTTTGGAGATTTTTCTGTTTTCAGACCTCATTCCCAGTAGGAATCTCTTGCTTCAGTCATCCAATTGTCCCAAGGTATTTCTATTTGAAAAACATTAATTGATTAAATCTATATAGGATATGAGAACCTGCAAACAGTTTGTGGTGAGTTCAATATCCTCACAGAAGTGTTTCTACAATACAGCAATTTTATGACAATATCAACCAGAGTACAAATTCAAAAGATTCCTCAAGATGTCATTGAGATGTCCTCCAGTAAAGACCTTAGGCTTAATACTTACCATGATGAAAAACAATGTCAGAAAGATGAAGATCTTTAATATGCAATACAAAAAGTTATGCAATGCATTTTTGGAGACGGATAATTATTGTCAAGAGATTACGGCTCCAAAATTAAATATTCTTTTCCACAAGGAGAATTGCACAAGAGGAACAATACTGTATGTGAATACAGAAAACATTGGAGAGGAGATTGCTTTACCATGGGTTTATTCTATCAGAGAACTAATACACAGGGGAGAAGCATGCAGCGAAGCAGAATCGCCTTTAAGTATGTTGCTGAAAGAAAATATTCTATGTTCTGTCTACATGGCAAACTAAAATGTATGTCTAGGAATATAAAGGAAAAAAAAAATCAACGCTCCCTTCCCCAAACCCTAGATACCTGAAAGCATCTCAGACACTTAGCAGAAAATATAAAGCCAAACAGAGTAGGATATAACAGCAAGCATTCACATCCTCTGTTGTTGCAGAACAGTGGCAGAAAAAGTACCATTTGCACTTCTATTTCATTCCAGTTAAGTTAGATTCCCTAGACAGTTTATAAAAGTTTGAGGCATCAAAACACTTGAATTCCTTGGAGAACTCAATCTGTTCTACATGTCTGTAGCAATTATGTGTCAGAATTTTAGAAGATACATACATACTGAAAATCTTGTGCAGGAATTCATACAATAAGTAATAGAAATTGGAAAGGAGTGTCTCTGGCATAGTGCCATTCTAAAAAATCATTCCTTTATAGGACTGCCTTTATCTTTATAAGCCTGATTGTGCTTTACAATAAACAATCAAGAGCAGAAAGCAATAACTGTCTTTTGTTTTTAATAGAACAGCAGTTAAAATAATAATCTAGTATGTGAAAGTAGTTTCATCACCTTCCTTAGCTGAAGAAAAATTTTTATTCTTGAGCAAACTATTCACCAGGCAATAGGGTATTCTATAGATCTTTTATTACTGTGAAACGAGCAAGATTCAGGCACAGCAGAGGCAATAGACTGTTCCTTCTAGGTGCTGTGAAGAGCTTTCCCATATCTATACAACTGTGACATCATTCTAGGACTCTGGACAGAATCACAGGATCACAGAATCACAGAATTTTAGGGATTGAAAGGGACCTCAAAGGATCATCTAGTCCAATCCCCCTGCCAGAGCAGGACCACCTAGATCAGATCACACAAGAACGCATCCAGATGGGTTCTGAACATCTCCAGAGAAGGAGACTCTACAACCTCTCTGGGCAGCCTGTTCCAGTGTTCTGTTACCCTTACGGGGAAGAAGTTCTTCCTCATGTTTAAGCGGAACCTCCTATGTTTCAGCTTATGTCCATTTCCCCTTGTCCTATCATTGGATGCCAGTGAGAAGAGCCTGGCTCCATCCTCATGACAGTCACCCTTTACATATTTATAAACATTAATGAGGTCCCCCTTCAGTCTCCTCTTCTCCAAGCTAAAGAGACCCAGCTCCTTCAGCCTTTCCTCATAAGAGAGATGCTCCACTCCCTTAATCATCTTTGTGGCCCTGCACTGGACTCTCTCAAGCAGTTCCTTGTCCTTCTTGAACTGAGGGGCCCAGAACTGGACACAATATTCCAGATGCGGCCTCACCAGGGCAGAGTAGAGAAGGAGGAGAACCTCTCTTGACCTACTAACCACACCCCTTCTAATGCACTCCAGGATGCCATTGGCCTTCTTGGCCACAAGGGCACATTGCTGGCTCATGGGCATCCTGCTGTCCACCACGACCCCCAGGTCCCTTTCCCCTGTGCTGTTCCCCAACAGTTCAGTCCCCAACTTGTACTGGTACGTGGGGTTGTTCTTATCCAGATGCAAGACTCTACACTTGCCCTTGTTATATTTCATTAAATTTCTCCCCACCCAACTCTCCAGCCTGTCCGGGTCTCTCTGAATGGCAGCACAGCCTTCAGGTGTGTCAGCCACTCCTCCCAGTTTAGTGTCATCAGCAAACTTGCTGACCATGCACTCTATTCCCTCATCCAAGTCATTGATGAATGTTGAACAATACAGGTCCCAGTACTGATCCTTGAGGGACTCCACTGGATACAGGCCTCCAGCTGGACTCTGTGCCGTTGACCACTACTCTCTGACTTCTATCCTTCAGCCAGTTCACAATCCACCTCACTACTCGATCATCCAGACCACACTTCCTCAGTTTAGCTGTGAGGATGCTGTGGGAGACTGTGTCAAATGCTTTACTGAAATCAAGATAGACCACATCCACTGCTCTATCATCATCCACCCACTGGGTGATGTCCTCATAAAAGACTATCAGGTTTGTCAAGCATGACTTCCCCTTAGTGAAGCCATGTTGACTGCCCTTAATGACCCTCTTGTCCTTGATATGCCTAGAGACAGCTCCAAGCGTAAGTTGTTCCATTATTCACCATTGGACAATGGTGTCCTTCTCTCATTTTCTTCTAATATTCTTCTCTTGTTTTCCAGGAGTATAGAACTGATGTCTGATCTTGCAGGGACAGAGGTGGAAAAGCCAAGGTTGACTTGGAATTGAAACTGGCAAAAGATCAGAACGGTAACAAGGAAAGGTTCTACAAGTACATCAGCAGCAAAAGGAAGACTGGGGAAAACATGGAACTGCTGCTGAACAGGACAGGGGAACTGATGACAAGTGACATGGAGAAGGCCAAGATACTCAGTTCCTTATTTACTTTGATCTTTATCAGTAAACTCAGCCTTCAGGAATCCCAGCTCCTTGAGACCAAAGTAAAAGTCTGGAGCAAGGAAAACTTACCCTTGTTGGAAGAGGACTGTGTTAGGAAACGCTTCAACAAATTGAATGTATGTAAGTTCATGCGGTGTGATGAGTTACGCCCACAAGTGCTGAGGGTTCTAGCTGATGTCATTGCAAGGCCACTCTGAACTATCTTTGAACAGCCCTGAAGTCTGGAAGAGACCATTTATCTCTCATCTTCCAGAATGGCAAAAAAAAGGTCAGAAGATTTACATGCAGATCAGCTTCATCTTAGTCCTTGGGAAGGTGATGGAGAAAATTCTCCTGAAATGTGTATTCAAATACATGAAAGATAAGAAGATGATCAGGTATAGCAGCATAGGCTTATGAAGGGAAAATCATGGTTGACCAACCTGATAGGTTTCTATAGTGAGATGACTAGCTTGGTGGATGATGGCAAAGCAGTGGATGCTGTTCACCTCAAATTTAGTAAAGCCTTTGACACCATTTCCCATGACATCCTCATAGACAAGTTGAAAGAAATTCCATGTTAGACAAGTGGACAGTGAGGTGGATCGAAAACAGTTTTAAGGGCTGTGCCAGAGAGGGTTAAGATCAGTGGAACGAAGTCCAGTTGGAGGTAAGTCATTAGTAGTGTACCCCAGGGCTCATTACCGGATCCAATACTGTTCAATATCTTTGTTAATAACCTGGATAATGAAAATGTGTGCACTCTCAGTAAGTTTGTGTTGATGCAAAAGCAGAAGGAATGGCTGATACATTGAATAGTTGTGGTACCTGTGGTTCAAAGGGACCTTGGAAGGCTGTAGAAATGGTCTGACAGGAACCTTATGCAATTCAACAAGGAAACATGTAAAGTCCTGCACTGGGGGTTGAGCAGCTGAGAATCTGGTTTCCAAACAGACAGAATGGAAATGTCCCCAAAACTCAAATGCTATAATAAATGACTCAGAAAAGAGAGAAAAACTCCACTCTTCCCTATGTGGATGCAGAGTAAAAATCATGTTGGATAATATACCAAAATAATAATGAAAAATACAAATCCTAGATTCTCTCAGTTGAAGAATTTCTGGCAGAGATAAGGGACTATTACTGTATAAAATGATGTCCTGTCCTGTTCTGGATTACTGTACAGAATTCTGATTTCCCATGTTTAAATAAAATGAAACCAACCACAACATGTGAAGATAAGTTTACTAGGATGATCAGAGGAATGGGTCATTGCTGTTCAACAAAAGACTGATGATTTTTGTCTTAGTTTTGAAAAGTGAAAGCTAAAGGCACATGTAACCAAAAAATAAACATCAGAGAACTGAATGGGTAAAACTGGTATAAATATAAATAAATGAGTATTTAACTGTTTTGAGAAAATAAACAAACAAACAAACAAGCAAACAAACAAAACTTTAAATAAGATTCCTAACAGGTATGTTTTTGGGAGACTCAATCCTTTTGATGAATAGATAAACTGCTTCAATTTCCATTAAAGGAATTATATGTTGTTTTCCTTCCATTCCTCATTTGAGGCCAATATTTTAGTGCTTTCTAAATTTCAAAGAGCTCCATATATCCTCAATTACTATGGTTGAAAAAAGTCCATAAAGAAAACTTAGAAGTGATATACAAATGTACTCTGCAGATGCACTAAAATACTACATGAGAAGCTACTCATTGGAACAGGTCCAGAGGACTGCCGCAAAGACAATCAGAGGGCTGGAGCACGTCTCCTATGAAGTCAGGCTGAGAGAGTTGGGGTTGTTCAGCCTGAAAAGAGAAGATTGTTTCAGTCTTCAGTACCTAAAGGGAGCCTACAGGAAAGATAGGGAGGGACTTTTTATCAGAGAGTACAGTGGTAGGACAAGGGGTAATAGTTTTAAACTAAAAGACAATAGACTCAGACTAGATATTAAGAAGAAATTATTATGCTGTGAGGATGGTGAGACACTGGAACAAGCTGCCAAAGAAGTTGTGGATGCCCAATCCCTGGAAGTGTTCAAGGCCAGATTGGACGAGGCTTTGAGCAACCTGGTCTGGTGGAAGGTGTCCCTGCCCATGGCAGAGAGGTTGGAACGAGATGTTGTTTAAGGTCCCTTCCAAACCAAGACATTCTATGATTCTGTTTCTATAATTCTATGAAATGAACCTTTGAAAACACATAGATGTGAAATTATACTTCATCTCAAAATATGTTAGATAGTTCTAAAAAAAGTGAATACAGAAAATTTTCAAGTTCCTACTAGGATCTAACAAAGTCTAATTTTTAATTGAGCCAATTAATGAATTGTTACTTGTGTTCTAGTGGGGCGGTAAAGGCCTTTTAAAAAAGAAATAAGAGCAAATCAGTGAAGTTAAAATCAAATATAGCCTGCATGGATAAGAGTTGGGTTTCCCAACAGCACTTTAACAAGTGTTATTTTGTATATTAAGTTTCAAAGACAACCATAATTACAGTTAGCACAAGATTTCACACATGGTATTTAGCTTGAAAGTAAAACATGAATTATATCAGGCTATCTCAGACTTCCTTTTTAAGTGATAAAATGAAGAAAAAAACTCAACCTGTATCCCTTAGAACTCTCGCTTCTGGTTTTCATCATCTAAAACAGCTAACTATTCAACTCTTTTTTCACTGCTAAATACTGTTGTTTATTTCACATATTATTGTATTTAATACATGTTTAAGACTCTTTGTTTCTTTTTTTGCATTATTAGATGCTATTTTTTCCCTCTGATTTTTGGGGTACAATTTCTAAATATTTCTTTTTCTTTTTTTTTTTTTTAAATAACCCTTTAATCCCAGGATAATTAGCATATCATTTGGATCTGCTAATAGAATTAACAGAATGCAAAGGCACAAAGGAATAAAAATTATATTAGTAATATTGTTAACAATAGACTATAAACAGAAAAATAATGTTATGTACCTGAGTCATGTAGTGAAGTGATTTTTGGATTGCAATTTCTGACATTTTGAACAACATAATGTCTCAGGCAAAGTTTCAAAACTGCATTTCAAGTATCTGTTCCATAAAATGTTCTTACCTCCTTAATGTGAAACAATCTCTAAATATTCAAAGTGGAGGTTGGGAATTTTCAGTGACATTGAATTTGATCAAAGCTACATGGTATACTTCCTGTTATGCCTGTCATTTCTGAAGTGGCGGATATTTTTTTAGGTTATGTTATACAAAGCAGCAAATCTCAGTTTTGTTTCCTTTGACCTGCCCAGGTCAAAGGCTGTCTCCATCCCTGACTGCTTACAGTTTGTCTCTGTTGCTTTGATACTTCGATATCTTCTCTTAAATAAGAAATTATATTCTATGTTCACCAAACCAGTTGAAGGGCTTTCGTGTTGCTTTTTTGAAGAATTAAAACGTCAAAGAATGAAATTACATTGTCAGCTTCTGATTAACCTTAGTTAAGACAAGAGTCAAAAGTTATTAATTCTGATAATCTTTCAAGCAACCCCGCAGAACAATGGACACTATACCTAAAGACTAGAAAAAGAAGAGAAAACAATTTCGAACTCAGTAAAAGGGGTGCCGACATAAATAAAATAGCTTCTTCTCAAGAAGGGAAGTAATACCCTGTCACAGGCTGTAAAGAAGAATGAACTAGAAAATGAGAAGATTTTCATTGTTATCGTATGTTGATATGTTATTAGAAAAGCAGTGAAATGTATTAAGAGGAGGTAATACTTCAACATATCTGTTGTATCATCTTCAACATATACAGATAAGTATCTTATTTTTAATCACCAGTAATTCATCACTGGTGAACTGGGGCTCAGACACCACCCTGGTGTCAGGGTGCACATGCATGCACTACACAGAATAGATGTTACTCTGAACAGATGAAAATCAGACGAAGATATCTTTCCAGAAGTTTGGAAAGACCCTGTCCATAGCTTTCATAGCTGATAGAGAATCAAAGTGCACACCTTAGGACCAAGAACAGATGAAGGGTTCGCATCTAAGGCAGGAGAAAGCTGTAACTAACAAAGTCCTTTAGCAAGCTTTTCAGCCATGAGCTGCAGAATGTTAAAGTTTTACCCATGAAGAAATGCAAAACTAGTGAAGAAGAAACTCTGCAGAGACTTTTAGGTAACAATTAATTGTAGAATTTCTCTTTTGCCCTCCAACTTCACCCCATTGCTTCATTATTAAAGGAAGGAAACATTTCATTTTTTTCCAAATTTACTTCTCCATCTGAAAGTCTGAACAGACTTCCAAGCAGACTTTGATAACAAAATACAAGCCATTTGTATTAAAGTATAACAGCTCATTATCTGTGCCTTCATGAGGTATCTTGCTGCTGGCCCAGATGGAGCTGATGGCTAAATATAAACAACCTCAGAGTATTAATTAATAAAGTACAAAGCATGCCTTTTAAAAGGGTATGTCATGTACATCAGATTCAGCTTTCTTTACAATTTAAAAAGTTGTCTGGCTGAGTATATGTAACGCAATACCATATCATCTGACATAGATCTCACCACAACTGTTCAAAATTCAGTTAATTACATACATGATGTCAGTTTATTTAATAACAATTAAAGGAGAAACAGATATTGCACAATAACAAGAAAGCTTTAATTTGACCTTCCCCTCCTCTCCATCAGGAAAAATACCTTTTCTCCAGCTTCATCTAGACAGACTATTTGCTTCCCAGTACAGTCTGCCTTTGAACTCTGGCCAGTCCAGCACTGACTGGTACCAGTAGTGAGGAGGTTACAAGTACAACATAACAAGGTCCTACAGAGATGAGGCTCATAGCTATCTCTGACACAGATTCTCAGGCAAAATTACCTACTAGGCTCAACTGGTAAAGACAGAACTACATCTTCTGCTGTAACTCTTAACTACGACAATGATTATTTGAAACTGAAAAAACAATCTTTTTGTCATGGTTTGATGTGGAGGGGGGGTGGTTCTGGTGGCAGGAGAGGGGTTTTGCTCCCTGCGACCTCCCCGGTTTTGGAACCAGGTTAGGTTTGGTTCCAGCCACCAGCTCAGACTGCCATTCCCCTCGGGGTTGAGCCAATAGGGCGCCTCTGCGAATTGCCCTATTTAAGTCAGGACAAAGGGACCGGAAAAGGTGCTTCGCCCAGGATCGAGCAGAGAAGGGAGGAGGGCACTGCCCCCGCTCCCTGGCTCCCGGCCGGGCAGCTGCCTGCGTCGGGCCGGCGCCGCCCACAGAGAATGGCGGCGGCGGAGCCAGCTGGGGAACTCGGGGGCACCCCACTCCCGGGGTGCCCACTGGGCTGAGTTCACCTGGAGAGGACTGAGATCTGAGAGAAACAGCTGCATCGACACCAGGTCAGTGAGGATGGAGCGGGAGGAGGTGTGCCGGAGCCGAGTTTCCCCTGCGGCTGATGGTGAGATAGCAGGCTGCCCCCCTGCAACCAGAACGGCCTCGGTGGAGCAGAGACTCACTCGCAGCCCGTGGGGAGAAGATGCCTGAGCCTGAGGATGGTCGTGTTGGGGTGCACGACAAGGCAGAGCGGCATCTGGAGTCTTCGTGACAACCCACAACGGAGCGAGTGGCTACAGCTCCCTAAGTACCTGAGACTGTGGTAAAGCCCACACCGGAGCAATCTGTGGGGAAGGATTGTTTCCAGTGGGCTGGACTCACGTTGGAGAAGTTTGTGGATTTTTCCTCGTGGGTAGGGGATCCATTGGAGCAGGGGAAAAGGGTGTAAGGACTCCTCCTCCTTTAAGAAAGAAGCAGCAGTAACAGCACGGAATGAACTGACCTGCACTCCCCCAGTCCCTGCCCCCTGTGCTGCTGGTGGGAGGAGGTAGAGCCGGGAGGAAAAGGAGGGGGGGGGGAAGGTGTCGGTTTTAAGATCTGGCTTTGTTTCTTTCTGTCCTCTCAAGTAATCGGTTTTTGTTTCCCTTTGTCCTTCTAAGTAATCATTAATAAACTGTTTTGCTTTGAGAAAAGCTCTGCCTGTTTTGCCCAGGACCATGGTTGGTGGGTGCTCCCTCTGTTCTTGTCTCAACCCTCAGTCCCTTTGTTGTTTTTTTTTTTCTCTCCTCTCTACTTTACTGGAGAAGGAGAGACTGTGTGAGTTTTAGTTGCTGGATCAGCCTAAAACCACTACACTTTTGAAAGAGCTACTTGTGTATAATTTGAGTATTTAAAGTTGTTTTATTATATTCTATGACAAGAACTACAACAAAAAGTAGAACTCATCTACTCTATTTTTCACATAGAAAGACGTATTCACCTTCCATATAAGAAATTTAGCTTTTTTAAAAATTTCTTTTGATATCTTTCTTCCTCATTTATTTACAAGCTGCTGTTGGCTTACAAAGGATTCTATTTCAGCCTTTCTATAGTGTAATATTTCATAATCTGACTTCGCCAGATTTGTTATAGATGTTGTTCTATACGCAAAATGACTAGAACTACTTTACCATCTTGACTGGGTCAGAATCTTGGATAATTTTAATAAGACTGTTCTGATTTTTTTCAATATGCAGACCTCCATTATGTCTATAGGTACAGAGAGACTTTCAGAACAAAATCCAAAACACTTTTAAGACTTTTTCAATAAATGCATTATTAGTTCAGTATCAGGACAAAATCAGTACACTTTAAGAGTACCCTACTGCTGTCTGGGAACAAGTAATCCAGCTGAGAAAAGATTTTGAAATGCACATCTGATAAAAATAGGAATACATTCCCATTTTCCCATATATAACCATTATCATCTTTTACAAAAGCAAGCATTAAATGAACACTAGTATAATCAGATTTTTGCGTTATCTAACATAACTTGGTACATGTGTTTGACTTAAACAAATAAAAAGGATAAATTTTTATATTAATTCTTATGTCTGCTGTGATCAGCATGCCATTCTACCCTCACACAAAACAAAACACATCCTTTTCTCCTACTTATATCTTATTTCTATGAATATACTAGAGAAATATTCTTGTATGGATATAATTTTACTCACGTTTCTAATGTGTGAAGACACATATCAGTATTGATGCCAGGAAAAGATGTTTGTCAATCTCTGACAGGGTCAGAGATCAATCTCTATCTAAAATATGTTTTAAAAATCTATCCTTTCACCTGACATACATGGTAAATGACAGATATATTGGAAATTTCATCCTGATGCATGATAAAATAACTCCTCTATGGAAAACATTGACATAGACAGGGCTCTATGCCCAGCTTTAAAAAAGCCAGGTGCCCATTCCTAGCTGTCTTTAATATAGCCAAAACATCAGAGGCAAACACTGATATCCTGAGTGCCATCCTCATTTCTGACACAGCTAGAGCTCTAGCCTTATCTCTGATAGAGCCTGGTTTCAGCTGAGACAGAGTTAGCTCTTCTTTTTAGCAGCCAGAAGAGCTCTGTGTTTTGGTTTTAGTCTGAGACTTGCTCTGAGAAGAATGCTGACAGCGCACTGATGTTTGTAGTTGGCACTGAGGTCTCAAGGACTTTTCAGCTGCCGTGTTCTTGCCAGTGTGCAGGAGCTCAACTGGATAGAGGGGAGCATGGCCAGGACAGAGGGTCCATGACTCTCCTTATGATTTGTACTTAGACTTAGGATTGAGGGCCAAACTGGCCGATTAGTATTCCATATCATGCAGTGTCATGCCCAATATAAAATGAAGGTCAGCCAGAAAGAAGGGCCTTTGCTCTTCTGGGCGTCTCGCTCTCGGACTCTCAGAGTGCTCTCTCTGTCTCGCTCTCTATTTTCTGGCCTCTTGCTCGTCCAGGATTGCGGTATCGGGACTTATCTGTTTTGAGATTGTTAACCTGGGACAAGACGGGCATCAGTCAAGGGATGGTGAGCAATTACACTGTATGTCACTGGTTTGTATATATTTATCATTGTACATATATGTATATATTCATGTATTAGTAGTAATAGTATTAAATTGTTCTTATCTCAACCCACAGTCTCTCTCCCTTTTCTCCTTTAATTCCCTTCTTCATCCCTGGGGGGTGAGGGAGGATGAGCGAGCGGCTGTGTGGAGTTTAGCTGCCGGAGCGGCATAAGCCACGACACCAGTGTTCCATAGCAACCATTTGACATAGTCAAAGCTTTATCTGCATCTTTGACATTACCAGGGCTTCATCAACATCTCTTACATTTCTCGCTTCCATGGTAACATCTGTAACAGACAGAGCTCTGGTCTCTTCTCCAACACTCAGTCCCGCCGTCCTTCATAAAGAGGCTGTGTTCATATCAATGACAAAGCCAGGACTTAATTTTTTTTTTTCGACATTGCCAGCGTTTTGTCTATATAAATGATAGGTCAAAATTTTATTCTCAACCTTGGTATCATCAGGATTATATAGCAACGGCTGAGGTAAACAGATGCATGTACATGAACATATACTTGATCCCAAAACATCTAAGGTCTATCTTCACACTCTGGTTCTCTAATGGTAAATAAAAAATGGATAGCCAGAGAGCTATCCACCCCAATGGCATATTCATGATGCCAGTTCCATCTGTGAAG
The DNA here is from genome assembly GCF_009769465.1 of Tauraco erythrolophus. NCBI lineage: Eukaryota > Metazoa > Chordata > Aves > Musophagiformes > Musophagidae > Tauraco > Tauraco erythrolophus. Next base: position 93,238,829 of record NC_141465.1, on the reverse strand, counting down.
AACAAGGCTTCATGGCAAAATCCCTCACTTATTGACGGGTCCATTATGTTTCTTCTACATCCAACTTTCCATGACAGGTATTAATCATAGGAGCAAATTACTCAGATCTTAACTTTCCACAGTGACACTCAATTTCCAGTTATTGACAATTTGGCAAAATGCAAGCTATTTGTGCTCACAAGTTGTTTTCATGATTGTCTTGTATGGTTTTCGAAGAGTCACAGCTAAAATAGTTATACTTTAAAAAGATTAGAAGACGCATTTGTTTTGTCTTTATGTTCGTTGATACAAGATTCACAAATTGTAAGTTTCTGATATCATACATAAAGAGCATGTTTTTAATATCTCGTCTTCAAGACCTTTGATTTAAAAACAATTAAATGAAATTTGAGTTCTTTTTTTTTGGTCTGTTGTTTAGAAGACTAAAAGATGCACTTGGATTTCACTGTCAAATGTCCATTGAAATCAGGTGTCAGAATTTTACTCTTTACTTAAAATGAAAATTAAGAATCTTGCAACATTGCATGACTTCTGTTGTTGAGGTTTTAATCAACAGAATAAACATCGCAAGACTGTGGTGAGGCACTCTTTCCTCATGCCTGTGATGGAGAAAAGACCTTACAAAGTTCCCAGATAGAATGAAAAAGGTGACTTCTGGAAATATTCATTTGGACACTGCATTCTGCTAAGTTGCACAGTTCTTGGCTGGAGCTCATTCTGGTGTCCTTGATCCTCCATGAATGCTTGTACTAGATCGATTTAATCTGCCGGGTGAAGTTGCATGAAAATACAGACTGAGCAGTTGAGTTACTGAAAACAGGGGATATTTATAGTCAGCATGATAGAGATCTTAGTTTGTCATTACATCATTTAGCTTTCTTCATAGTCAGTGAGAGCTAACAGGTTTTCTTTAGTATGAGGGTATATATCTTCTACCAGTTCTATGAATTGTTTAGCTGATCTGGACAGTTGCTCAGCACATATATATGATCAGTAGATCCTTTAATGCTTTTCCTAAAATTTTCTGAAGGTTCTGTTGGAAAGTGACCCTTACAGTCTTATCTTGCAATTTGCAGCTGCTGGAAACTGTTTTGACACTGAAAACTAGAAATGGGAATAACAAACATCTCTTTTGAGCTTAGTTCTTCATTGCTAATATGCAGATAGCAAGTGTTGTATGTGTGAGAATAATGAATGACAGCCAAGTTAGTGCATTTTTCACACTTCTGTGCTTCACCCTGCACACTTTTCTTTCTGTGAAGTGTTTCCTGAAAGGAAAATATGTTACTTAATATTTATCCATAGTGTCCATTTTTACTGCACCAATATAGTGGATAAGGAGGAAGACTCATTGCTTGACCATAAAAAGGTAAAAATGAAAGAAGGTGAATAAAAACATGTTCAGGGAAAGAGCGGAGTATCAGTGATAGGCAGGATACAGGATGGATGATAGAAGGGTATAAGCAAAAGAGAAAGGAAGAAAAGAAGGATAAGAGCAGACTTGGAAAAAAGGCAGAGTGCTTAGATAAGGTAACAGATGTATTGAAGGTAAAAGGGACAGGAGAGGCTGATGGGGAAAAATGTGCTAACTATTCTGTGCAGACTTGAAGCCAAGAGTCCTAGCTTAATCTTACTCAGCAGTTATAGAAATTGCTTGCAAAACTCTTTAGGCAGCAGAATGTATATTGAGACCCAGAAATGAGCAACCATTTCTAAGTTTCATAAATACAGATTAAATATATATAAAATATTTTGATCCTGTTCCAATGCTAGATGTCTGTGCCATGATGTTAGAGATATCACTCTTTTTCAGTGATCAAATTAGCAGCAATCCAGTTCTATCTGGCTTCCTCCAGCTCCCCTTTTTGCATTTAAAATAACAAGTGTAAAACATGTAATAACATGCTGTTTTCACAAGTCAAGAAATAAAAAGAATAGAGAATTCCTAACAACTGTAATTTAGGTGAGACTCAGATATCCCTAACTTCAGATGTTTACAATGGAATTGTCTACATGTAAGTTAAACCTATAAGCATCTACTATGTCCGGTGGAGGTCTAGTCAACATGATTGATGGAGTCTGCAGATAAAGAGTCCAGGCATCATATGGGCATGTCTACATCAGGGTAAACTGAACAGTTCTCCAGACTCCAGTGAACACATTGACTAGTTCTTCAATGACAAAAGAGGATGTGTTGGTATCCAGGTCACATACAGACACCTAAATATAGACCAGCTAAATCCCACACCACATAGTAGATTGCATGCTATTTTTGGTAGGGTATCACTTAATACACAGAACAATTCTCCTAAGGGAATTTATCAGTGATGCATTCTGACAAAGACTTCTTAGTAGGGCAGAAACTATTTTAAAACTTGGAACAAAGAATTACTTTTTAACCCTAGTTATACAGATATTGAGACACAAATTTTTATCTGTGGTCCCTAGCATCAATACTTTAAGAATCTACTATGGTTAGTTTAGTACGGTAGGCTAGAGTTTCACCTCCAAGTTGAATCTACCACCCCAGTCATATCAAGGCTTCAGAGAAAATGATAATTTCTGAATTCATTACTGCAAACCTTAGGCTTGGAAAAACCCATGACACTTATTATCGAGGTTGAGACTAAGGAAAAGTTTCCATGACACCTCCACTGGTTACTATCACAATTCTAAATCCCATATTTGTTGAGGCCTGACTCATGAGATGTAAAAGCTTGACAGTGAAAATATTTCCTTTTAGAATAAAAATTTTGACACAGAAGATAAAAAAGGTTTTCAATAAAAATAAAATTTTTGATAATTAGAAGCTATCTCAAGTTAAACACTTTGTAGAGTTTCTAAAACCTCTTTTTTTTTTTCAAAAAATAGTTAGAAATAACATCAAAACATAAGGAAATAATATCAAAACATAAGGTTTTATACTTAAGTATTCCTAAGTCAGTGAAATAATAGTGCAAAAAATACTCATGAGAAAGTCTGTTGTTTTATTTGTAAGACAATCAAAAGATTTTGAAATGTTTGTGTAAGATTTTTAAATGTTTGTCTACTGCTCAAATATATAGAATGATGTAACAAATGAAGGTTGGCATATTCATCTTTGCACAAATACAGACTAGGTGGAGAATGGATCGAGAGCAGCCCTGAGGAGAAGGACTTGGGAGTACTGGTGGACGAGAAGCTCAATATGAGTCGGCAATGTGCTCTTGCGGCCCAGAAGGCCAACTGCATCTTGGGCTGCATCAAGAGGAGCGTGGCCAACAGGTCGAGAGAGGTGATTCTCCCCCTCTACTCTGCCCTCGTGAGACCTCACCTGGAGTACTGCGTCCAGTTCTGGAGCCCCCAACACAAGAAGGACATGGACCAGCTGGAGAGGGTCCAGAGGAGGGCCACAAAGATGATAAGAGGGCTGGAGCACCTTTCCTATGAGGACAGGATGAAAGAGTTGGGGCTGTTCAGTCTGGAGAAGAGGAGGCTCCGGGGTGACCTTATAGCGGTCTTCCAGTACCTCAAGGGGGCCTACAAGAAAGATGGGGAGAGGCTGTTCAGGAGGGCCTGTTGTGATAGGACAAGGGGTAATGGTTTTAAAATAGAGGGAGGTAGATTCAGATTGGATATTAGGAAAAAATTTTTTACCATGAGAGTTGCAGAACACTGGAACAGGTTGCCCAGAAAGGTGGTGGATGCTCCATCCCTGGAGACATTCAAGGCCAGGTTGGACGAGGCCCTGAGCAACCTGATCTAGTTGGAGATATCCCTGTTTGTTGCAGGGGGGTTGGACTAGATGACCTTTGAAGGTCCCTTCCAGCCCTAACCATTCTATGATTCTATGATTCTATGATTCTATGATTTGGTTGTGGGTTTTTTTGCTTTTATCAGCTCTGGATTTTTTGGAGGTTGTTTTTTGTTGATGGACTTGTTGTTGTTGTTGTTGTTGTACCATTGTAACTGGCCTAATAAAATGTTACTGTGCGAAAAAAAAGACGTTAAATTCATGTTTCGTATTTGATTATTTTAAAATTATTTTGTAATTATATATGAGATTTTGCTGCAGCTTCTACCAGGAATACCTTTCTTGTCATATATGTAGGATGGTGGTTAAATTCCAGAAAGTTTTATTTTAATCACATATCTGGAACATCAAATAATTATTTTTTTTCACTTTAGAGTAAAAAGGATTTCAGTTTGGTTTTCATAGAGGCCCTGAATGCTCCAGAATTCCAGGAGGTTTTTTTGTTGGGTTTTTTTTGTCGGTTTTTTTTTTTAGTCTGGAGTTTTGATTTTGATGCACATATATTCACTTTGTTGTTTCCTTCAGATATAGCTTAAGAAAATGTCTTTTGAGATGGTTATAGAATGTAGGAGCCCTCTAGAGGTCTACTGGAGATATGCATGGAGAACTTAGCCACCTCAGCTGTGGTGGGTTGACCTCGACCAGCAAGTGAGCGTTGTAGCCTGCTCACTCAGTGGGATGGGGGGAGAATTGAAAGAGCAAAAGCTAAAAACTGGTGAGTCAAAATAAAGATAGTTTAATAAGTGCAACAAAGATGCATGCACAAGCAAGGTAAAATAAAGAACTTATACGCTACTTCCCATCAGTAGGCAGATGTTTAGCCACTTTAGCCCAGAAAACATGTGTAATGGTTACTTGAAAAGACAAAAGCCATAACTACAAATGTCCTTGCTTCTTCTTCTTTCTCCTGAGCTTTTACTGCTGAGCATGGTGTCTTATGATACAGATTATCTTTTTGGCCAATTTGGGTCAGCTGCCCCAGCTGTATCTCCTCCCAATTTTCTGTGCACCCCTAGGCTATTTGCTGCAGGGACAAAGTGGTAGGAAGAAAACCTCAATGCTGTACAAGCACTATTCAGCAACAGTCAAAACATTACTGTGTTATCAGCACTGTTTTAGTCACAAATCCAAAACACAGCTACATACAGGCTGCTATAAAGAAAATTAACCCCATTCCAGCCAGACCCAATATACTGCAGTCTTACACCACTAAAGTCCAAAGATAATGAGTAAGGAGACACTGTAACAGCTCAATGCTCCTCACTTTTACCATAGGTGATGTAATTACTGTTATTTCCCGTGCTCATCACCATACTTATATACAAAAGAACTTAGCTATAGAAAATATAGCTTTTCAGGTAAACCAAATAAAAATTTGAGAGGTATAATTAGGATATTATATACTTTGTATCAACACTATAATACTTTGTGGATTAAAGACTTGCATCTTTTAAAAATACAAAGCCAGACATGGGTAAAAAGAGAAAATTATTCAGAATGTCCAGGAAAACACTTTAACAGCATTTTTTAATTCAAGGTAAAAATGAAAGGTAAGTCAAAATTGAAAAGTAAGTCAATGAACCAACTGTGAAAGATAAATTTAAAACTGTACATGTTCCGAAAAGGTGTAGAAAAAAGGTAAAAACTGTTGAGAGGACAGAGAGAAAAAGAAAACAAGAGTGCTTAGATCCAGAAAGGCTATCACCTTTGAAGTTATTTGTATCTGCAATACAGACCCTCTTTGGTGATAGGGTGTTCAAGAAAATGTCATCTTTGAATCAACAGACTCTCTTAGTACATCTGAAAATATTCCCTTCTTTTTATTAGATGCTCATGAAAGTCTTTCTCTGGAGAGAGTCCAGCACAAGGCCCCAAAGAGGATGAAGGGACTGGAGCACCATTGTATAAGGAAAGGTTGGTAGAGTTAGGACTGTTCAGCCTGGAGAAGACAAAGCTCAGGGGATAACTCACTCATTTGTGTGAAAGGAGTGTGTAAAGAGGATGGAGGCAGTCCCTTTCTCAGTGGTGCCCCGTAACAGGGCAGGTAGTAATGGGCACAAACTGAAACATAGGAGGTTGTATCTGAACATCAGAAAACATTTTTTTACTGTGAGGACGAGCAAGCACTGGCACAGGTTGCCCAGGGAGGTTTTGGAGTCTGCCTCCTTGGAGATATTCAAAAACAGTGTAGACAAGATTTTGGGCAACTGGCTGCAGGCGGCCCTGTTGGAGCAAGAGAGTTTCAAAGATAATCTCCAGAGGTCCCTTCCAACATCGATCATTCTGTTATTCAGGTAGATGTATATGGCTCAAGATTAGAAACCCACATTTGAATTAGTACTTTCTTAGAGTCAATGGAGAGATGCAGGCTCACCTAGAATGCAGTTTAGTATACCCAAAAATGAGGGTGAAATTTACCCTAACACACCTATTTCTTTGCATTAAATAGAAAGATAATTTAATATGACTTGCCCACAAGTTCTCTGGGCAACCTCTTCCAGGGCTTCACCACCCACAAAGTGAAGAATTTCTTCCTTATATCTAATCTAAATCTACCCTCTTTCAGTTTAAAGTCATTACCCCTTGTCTTATCACTATATGCCCTTGTGAAAAAAACATTCTGCAGCTTTCTTGTAGTCCCCCTTTAAGAACTGGAAGACTGCTATAAGATCACCCCGGAGCCGTCTCTTCTCCAGACTGAACAGCCCCAACTCTCTCAGCCTGTCTTCAGAGGAGAGGTGTTCCAGCCCTCAGAACATCTTTGTGGCCCTCCTCTGAACCCTCTCCAACAGATTCATGTCCTTCTAATCTTGTGGGCTCCAGAGCTGAATGTAGTGTTCCAGGTGGGGTCTCACAAGAACAGAGCAGAGGGACAGAATCACCTCCCTCAACCTGCTGGCCACATTTCTTTTGATGCAGCACAGGATATGGTTGGCTTTCTGGGCTGCAAGTGCACACTGCCAGCTCATGTTGAGCTTCTCATCAACCAACACCTCCAAGTCCTTCTCCAGGTTACTCTCTATCCATTCTCCACCCAGTCTGTGTTTGTGTTTGAGATCGCCCCAACCCATGAACAGGACCTTGCACTTGGCCTTGTTGAACTTCATTAGATTTGCATGGTTCCACCTCTCAAGCCCATCAAGGTCCCTCTAGTTGGCATCCCTTCCCTCCAGTATGTCGACCCCATATCTTCATTTTCTTTCTTTCTCTTTGTAATCTGTCGAATCTAATATACTGCAGATGTGGGAGGGCTATGTATTCATATATTCTTCTTAGGGTGGTTGAGAAGGGGCAATTAAAAGTTTCTTTTGCAGCAGCACTGTAGTGCAAATTAAAATGACAACAGGGTATCACAGCACCTATTAATAAAATTACTGCCATTAAAATAATATTGCAGTTAGATGAGTTCTGAATGAATGTTTCATCTAGCTTTACATTATTATTCTCAGCATTGGCTATTGTGCTCAGTCTCACCAATTTCCCATTTGCCTACCTGGAAGGAAAGCCAGTGAATTCTTTATCAAACATCCTAAATTTCTTGGCTTATATACATGAAAAGTATGCCTGAATTTTAGGGTGTATTTTATATAAAAAAAAATGGCAGTTGGCTTTTTCTATCTCAGAGGTGCATTAAAACATGTCAGGGGAAATAAGATTTTAGTTGTTTTCATGCCACTGCTACGGTTGCATGCAGACTTCAGCACGTTATACCACTGCTTGTTATTAGCTGCCAACCTACAGTAAAATTTTAAAATGGCAATCGATGCTTCTCAGAAAACTTTGGAATTAAAATTTTGTATTTTTAAGTGTTTGTCCTGGTTTTGACTGGAAATGAGTTAGTTTCTCTTTTTAGCAGCCAGGGGAGCTCTGTGTTTTGGTTTTAGTCTGGGATTCGCTCTGAGAAGAATGCTGACAGTGCAATGATGTTTATTTTCAGCTGCAATCTTCTTGTCAGTGTGCAGAGAAGCTCAACAGGATTGAGGGGACCATAGTTGGGACAGAGGGTCCACGACTGTCCTTATGATTTGAATTTGGATTTAGGATTGAGGGCCAAATCGGCCAAATGGAGTATTCCATATCATGCAGCATCATGCACAATATACAGATGAGAGTTGACCAAAAGAAGGGCTTTTGCTTTTCTGGAGACTCTCACTCTTGGACTCTCAGATTGCTGTCTCTCTGTCTCTCTCTTTTTGGGCTTCTCACTTGTCCAGGATTGTGATGTCGGGCCTTACCTGTTTCAGGGCCATTTGTCAGGACAGAACAGGCTTGTCACTGGGTGGTGAGCAATTGTGCTGTGAATCACTTGTTTGTATAAATTGTTATTATTAAATATATATATTCATATATTATTATATATTATTAAATTCTTCTTATCTCAACCAAGATCCTCCTTCCTTCTACCTTTTCAATTCTATTCCTCATCCTCTGAGGGTGAGGGAGCATGAGCGAGTGGCTGTGTGGCATTTGGTTGCCAGCTGGGCTAAACCATGACAGTGGTAATAAATCACACGCTGAAGATCCATGACTGTTATACATTCCTCCATCTTCTTAGTCTTTAGACACATGTGAACATTCATAAATTGCTCTTGAATTTTCTGAGAACTCCAGAAAATTCCCTTGATCATAAGGACTTTTATTTTGTTAGTTTATTTCTTCAGTGTACTATCAGTAAGCGGACAGAACCTGATAGTGAATTAGCTAAATAAAAATGTATAACAGCTTCTAACCATTGTAAATAACTGCTCAATGAGCACAACAACAAAGAGAATTATACATAGAGTTTAGAATAGCTGAAGAAAGAAGAATGAAACATGTATAAATAAAATAAAAAAAGTAGAGTACCCTCAATGTACTCTTTAGTGGTCAGCATGTTTTTATTTCAAATGAAATTTCTGCTATACTTCAATGTTTTTTAAAAATCTTTAAAGCATAAAGTCAGCACTGTAGAGTTACATCAGGTAGAGAAGCTGCTATGGATTAGATCTGTCAGAACTGCCTTCATAGTCATATTTCTAAGTCACTTAGTGGATTCCTTATGGTATTTCTCCAGAACTTTTTTACATTCCTTTTGCTTTTTAAGCTGGTGACCCAGCATTACATCCCAGTCATCTCCAGTATCGTAATCCCTTGTTTACTTTTAACTGCAAAAAGAATCCTTTCATCTCTTGGAAAGGAAAAAGAAAAGAATATTTAACAATCTTGTAAATGCAGGGCAAGTATAAAGAATTAGTTTTACTCTGAAGATTTAAATTGTTCACTATCTGACAAATGAGCAGAAACAGCATGGACACTCCTACATCTTCCATCCTAAAATGTAAAAATCCGTTCTTCATTTAAGTTTTTTTTTCTTATGGTTGGCTTTGTGAGTGTTCGTCTACTTCAGCATACATGATTTCTTTATCTCGTAAAATCACAGTTGTGGACTGAAATATTGCAGATGCTTTTTTGGACGACTTCTCTTCCTCCCCCTTTTCTTCATACTTTTTTTTTCTTTGTGTCATAATCCCATACAAAGTTTCCACTGATATTACCTTTTTACAAATAGTATCATTGTTATGTACATGTTTTTGTGATAAAATAGTGCAACATTTTTTAAAGTCAGCATGTAAACATCCTCCCTAACCTATTTAGATTTAACTGCTTTGCGTAGTAGCTCATGAAGTAAAAAATAAAAATGAATATTTATGTAGGTTCGTATTTGCTCACACTTCAGTGCACTCACACTTCAATGAATTTATATCAATTTCTGTTGTTCTCAGGCAGTTTATGAAAGTCAAAACTGGTCCCAAAGAGATCCTACATAATCTCATGTAAATAGTTTTCGAGTTTTGGTAAAATTTATAATTTTTTTTAAATTAATTAAAAAAAATAAAAGTTATTCAAAGATTTTAATAAAAAGTTAAGAACAAGCTTAGTAAAGGTGATTCTTTTCTGGCATTTCCTTTCTTTTAAAATATGAAGTGTCTCATTCTAAGATCAATTCAATTATTCATACCTTGGGGTTGTCTAGCACACCTGCTTATTGCTGTGCAAAGAGAAATACAATTGGTCTGTCCTTGACCCAGGTCTGCTGTCAACGCCTAAGGAGATTTGAAGCTATTTCCTTTCTTTCCCAGGTGGGTGCTAACAGCACTAAGATAGAGAAAGTGTTTTGCACTGATGATGGCTGTTAGGTGATCTCATTCCCTTCTGCTGAAGCTGTTCCACTTTCATAGCATATTAAATGTTCACTGAGATACAGTGAGAGTGAGAAAGGAATAGATCATAATTGCCCACCCTGGTGGTTAGGATACTCACCTGCACGCTCCAGTAAACACTTCAAATAAAAAACACCAAGAACACTCAAAGCAAAGGCATTAAATGCCAGGTTTACCCATTTATAGTTGAGCACCTAAATCTTCTGGATATCAAGTCATGTTCCTTCTAGTGGCTCAGCAAGAACTTGATTATTTAATGAAAAAAAAGAGCAATTTCTGTAGAAAATTCTAAGAATTCCTCTACCTCACATTACTGAATAACCTGTAGCTAGGACATCTTTCCAAATACACGAAAGTAGGGTGGCTTTTTGATTCATTGACTACTTACACTCTAGCTAGGAACCTCGTTTCCTGATTGGAAGAAAGCAGAACCTTTCAGCACAGGACAAAGCAGGAAAACTTGAAAATGAAGAATAAAGATCTGTTCTCCTTAGTGCACACATTAACAACATTAAGTATCATTTCATGTATATGGTTAATATTTTGTAGCTCACAGGTTTAGGTATTTAATTTCCCTCAAGTAGTTTCAGTATTTGCATCTAATATCATGGCTTTCAGTAGATAAGTGGACAATAAAAAGCAAAATTCCATTTTGTTGATACAGTAATTTCTGCAGTTTCAGGCACATATTTTGCAAGTCTAATTTTTATTTTTCTAAACAACTCCTGCTTCTCAGTTATTAAAAGTGAAAGTGATAGTCATAATCCAACACTGACATAATTGTAAAAATGCATTTTTGGCTGTGGAAAAAAATGATTTTATATTTATGACATTGTGTACAACACGTTTCTGCTCTTTGAAAAACAATAAGATTTATTAGATCATTTTTCCTCTGCTGACAATGTCTTATATGTGTTTAAAATACAGATAATAGACGCTGTGCATATACGTAGCAAAATCTGATAAATAAAACAAAAGCTCCACCAAGAGTGTGATTGCAGCAGTATAAAAATTCAAAAGGGTCTCATAATAACTTCAAATTGATAAAGATTCTTTAACAGTTTGTCCTACTATACTAAGTCATAGACCAACTGACAAGCATATAGGTAGAGAAGATAGCTATGAATCATGGCAAACATTGTAGCTCAGTATGAAGGCACTTTTTAAAATAAATGAGGTAGTAAATAGTATGTAGAATAATGAATATGAAACAGCACTAAACAAAAATTCAGAACAAAACTACAACCATAGAATGGCCTGAAAATCTTCCTATTATGTAGACCATATTTACAAATCAAACGTAGTCATGCAGCACCAAAATGCCATAGATGGTAATTTGCTTGCCGAATGAGATACACATATAAGGTGGAAAATGATTTGTCAAACTAGAAGAAATTACCTCTATGATGGATAAAAAATAAACTAAAAGTAAAGTATCTTCTCATCTGGATTCATCACTGTTTTTTAATATATGAAATGCAAAATATCTCCCGAAACGACAAGACAAGAAAATATATAAATGCAGTGTATGATCAAATACATTTGACTATCTTTTGAGGTCTCTTTTACAACATATTAACAATTTACCTAACCATTCAAGCCAAGGGAGCACATAAGACCACTCTGTTTTCTTATTACCCTACCCAGAAAACAGAAGGGATCGCCTTTATACCTCGAATTAATTTATCACAGGGGAAGAAATCCCCTTAAACTTATGAGATATTTTTAGTCTCTGGAAGACTATTTGAATTTTTGCAAATAATTTTACAAGTAATTAGTAGATTAATGCATCAGATTCTGTTTGTCATCAGGAGTATATAAATGGATCTTCTAGTGGAGGGGAAAAACCATGGTAGGATATATGACAGGAAGTGGAATGATATTGTCCATTATGGTATGAATGCAACAAGCAGTACTGTTTCCTTCAGAGTTAGCAAGGATCAGTCGAAACACACACATCATCTCTAAGAGATATTCTAATATACAACGTGTGACAAGAACTTGAAGACAGGTATTGTAATCTGTTCCAACACAAACATGTAACACAGTATGTTCCAAGGAGCGTACAGAAATATATCTGTCTGATAGTAATGAAAGACTCTGGGAAGAAAAAAGAATAAATACTCAAAGGAAAAAATATTAGTGTAGTGAAGCTTCTGTATCAGAAGAACGTCTTTCTGGCAGTCCAGAAAAAACACACAAACAAGGAAGCAGTATGACAAAACACACTAAATTGGTCCCCTGTAGTGACAATGTGGAAAATATGAGGCATTCCTTACAAAAATGCTATGGTAGCTTTATTAGTCTCTTCAGACTTTTTGAAGAACTTACATTAGATAATAATCTCTTCACTCACAGAGATACAAGAGAGATGTAAGCCCTTCATTGGCTGCTCTTTCTCCCATAATATATTTGTGAAAATACAAGCAAACTTATACATTCTCTGACAGTCAGGAAAAATATTCACAATACCATGGTTCTTCTTGAGGATTTACTTGACTTTAAACTGTCCTACAGCACTGTAAAAAAAAAAAAAATTATATTGAACATCAAATTTTCAGACATGTTTTGTGTTACTGAAGGTATGACTTTTGGCTGAAATCTAGAGGAAATATAAAGCAAAACCACAGAAAGCAAGACTGTCGCTTAAAAGTGATGCAGGAAATACCTGCTTATCTATATCAGCTGTGATCTAATGGTGATGGAAGTCATATCTGACTACAAGCTGACATGCTAGCTGGAAAAGAAACCAAGTTGAACATGTTGTTAACTGGTTAGTACAGAGTAGAGGATAAACTTGAGAGACTGAAACAGACTCTGAGGAGTCATTAATTTAACATGAAGACATGCATACTGGGGATCATCTAGAGACAGCCTTCCAAGGTACATGGCAAGTACGCTAACCATGCATGTGATGTTATCATTGGAGCTGATAAGATAATTGATCAATTAATAGATTTGATGAATGTGTCATGTGGAAGGGCAGAATCTGGAGAAAACTGACAGTTGTGTCATCTGTTTTCATTTTCACCTGTCTCATCATTTTCCCTGATGAGAAAAAGATGCTTTGGCTTAAAGTGGATGGCTATGTCTTGTAAATATCTCCTGTCAAGAGACAGTATGTGAAAAAGGAGTCTTATCAGTATTTGTCCTTTATTTGAGAAGGAAGGAGGCATTTGTTCTTTCCTACTATTTTATCAGGCATCTAGTAGGAATGTCTGATACCAGACAGGCTGGGTGGGATTTACTTCAAACAAACATCCGAACTCTTCACCTCAGGTCTTGTGAAAATAAAATTGGAATTGTATAAAAGACATATAATACAACTAATCTGTTTTAGCCAGCTACTTTATTGTGACATAAATTGTGTCCTAGAACAGCATATTTCTCTTCACTGAGGTGAGAGACTAACTCAGATGTAGACTTCTACAATTTAGATCTGTCATTAAGCAAATATAAATAACCCTTGAGACATACATTTTCAGAAGAGTTATGGATTTATTTCCTACCAAGCACAATGTTCACCTATTTTTTGTTTTGTATGAAAAAAGGGGGTAGCTCAAGTCCCTATTGCTTTCTCTTTCTGTAATCAGATCATTTGGGAACAAATTCTATGTCAAGTTAATGGAATACAGAGATCTACAGTCCTAAGTATTCCGAAGCATCTTACAACTACTGCAAGTAGAAAATGATATTGTATACATTTTGTAGTCAGAAATTGTGTACACTGAAGAAAAACTGAGGTTCCGAATATGTACTTTCCTACAAACCTACTGAAAAATTGTAGCTCCTGATACACCAGCCAGGGATTAGCCAGGTTGTCTGTAAGAGACAATGCTGTGTCACAGAAATTGGAGGTAAAAAGTGCTGCAAAGTTACTGTACTTAAATCATTTGCAAACATCAGATTGCAATCATTCTGAAACTTTGTAGTCAAAGCTGGCTCTAGGCACCCTGCTGCTTTAGGCGATCTTCAGCATCCCACATTTTCAGCTGTCTCATTTAATTTTATATTTGACTTTATTTCTGATTTTTTTTCCAATCAATTAAAACTAGTGTGTGCTCTTTGAGGTTTTTTTTTTTCCTTTTTTTCTTTTGCCTGTTTTTCTGACAATGGAGTCTTCCATTAAATCCTTTCTTGCTCCTTGTTTTCCTTTTAAGTTGTTTTTGAAGAGTGCAGTTTTTCATCATCCATCTTTATCTTTGTCCCACTCTTTCTGTTTAGCAACATCTCTCACATTTTAACTTCTTGGTATCCAACAATTTCTTTGCTTTGATAGTTTAGTGTTATGTGATGTGCTTCTTCCAGCTCAACACTCCCTTTCAGGTGTTCTTTTGCTTCTTTATTGGTCCTTCCTCTTTCGTTCACAATTCTCTTAAACATCTTGTCCCCTTAACTCAGTGTTTGCATATACTGGTATGATTATTCAAACTTCCCATTCTCTAGTCCACAGACACTAAACTCCTCCTCAGCTTCTGCTTGAACACATACACATCTCAAAATCTCACACAGCTAAAGATTTCCTATGTGGGTATACAGTGCAAACTGAATTAAATTCAGTAAAACTTTCTTGTTTGGTTGGGTTTTGTTTTCTTTTTCTTTTTTTTTTTTTTTTTCCCTAATATGACAAGACAGACAGGAGTTGTCTCCTGCTTAAAGAACAGAAGCCTGAGTTTTCATTCAGAGATCAGTAAAACATTTTAAACATTTCCTCAGAATAGTTTTTGGCAAAGACTTTAAGTATCTTATTCTTCAACAATAAAAATCCCTTGAGTTCCATTACTGTGTCCTGTTGGCTCCCCACTATGCTGTCCTCACTTGCATTTCTCACATATTGATATCTCAGAAATTTCATCTTTTGTACATTGATTCATTCATCTGCTCATAGAAAAAAAGGAAAATTCCATTGATGAACACTAGGACACAAATGATGTCAGAACACCAGTGGGTATATGGCTTGAACTCTTTTGTATTTTCTTTTTTTTGTGTGTGTCTGTTATGTTGTGTTGTGTTTTTCTAACACACCGTTGTCTTGTAGCTTTAGCTATCAAAATCTTGCATGCTACTTATCTATGTTCCCAGCTACAGTTTCAGGCTTCTTCATAGATTTCATAGATTTCATAGATTTCTAGGTTGGAAAAGACCTTAGAGATCATCGAGTCCAACCGTCCCTAATCCCTATTAAACCATGTCGCTAAGTAGATCATCCACCCTATTCTTAAACACATCCAGGGATAGGGACTCAACCACCTCCCTGGGCAGCCTATTCCTGTGGCTGACAACCCTTTCAGAGAAGAAATACTTCCTAACATCCAACCTGAATCTCCCCTGGCTAAGCTTATACCCATTTCCTCTTGTCCTATCACCCAACACTAATGTAAAGAGCCCTTCCCCTGCCTCCCCACCATCCTTTCTCAAGTATTTGTAGGCTGTAATCAGGTCTCCCATCAGCCTCCTCTTCTCCAGGCTAAACAGCCCCAGCTCCCTTAGCTGCTCCTCATAAGTTTTATTTTCCAGCCCCTTGACCAGTTTAGTCGCCCTTCTCTGGACTCGCTCCAGGAGCTCAATATCTCTCTTAAAGCGAGGGGCCCAAAACTGGACACAATATTCTAGGTGCAGCCTCACCAGTGCCGAGTACAGTGGCAGGATCACTTCCCTATTCCTGCTGGTTACATTATTCTTGATACACGCCAGTATGCCATTGGCCTTTTTGGCCACCTGGGCACACTGCTGGCTCATATCAAGCCAGTAGTCAACCAACACCCCCAGGTCCTTCTCCGCCAGGCAGCTCTCCAGCCACTCTTCCCCGAGCCTATAGCGATGCTTGGGGTTTTTATACCCCAAGTGAAGGACTCTGCACTTGGCCTTATTAAAGCTCATGCCATTGGCCTCAGCCCAACGATCCAGTCTGTTCAAATCCCTCTGAAGGGCCTTCCTACCCTCCAGCAGATCGACACAGCCTCCCAACTTGGTGTCGTCTGCAAATTTACTGAGGGTACATTCAATTCATCCTCATCCAGGTCATTGATAAAGATGTTA
Source organism: Tauraco erythrolophus (assembly GCF_009769465.1). Taxonomy (NCBI): domain Eukaryota; kingdom Metazoa; phylum Chordata; class Aves; order Musophagiformes; family Musophagidae; genus Tauraco; species Tauraco erythrolophus. The sequence goes on along the minus strand of NC_141465.1, from coordinate 93,222,797 downwards.
AACAGAACTGGACCAAGCACTGAGCCCTGGGGAACCCCACTGGTGACCGGCCTCCAGCCGGTTTTAGCCCCATTTACCACCACTCTTTGGGACCGGCCATCCAGCCAGTTTTTAACCCAAAGGAGGGTGTGCCTATCCAGGCCAGCAGTTATCAGTTTCTCAACCAGAACACTACGAGAAACTGTATCAAAGGCTTTACTGAGGTCAAGGAACACTACATCCACAGCCCTTCCCTCGTCAACCAGGCGGGTCACCCTGTCATAGAAGGTGATCAGGTTTGATTGGCAAGACCTGCCTTTCATAAACCCATGTTGACTGGGCCTGATCACCCGGTTAACCTGTATGTGCCCATTAATAGCACTCAAGATAACCTGTTCCATGACTTTGCCCATCACCGAATGTGGAATCATACACACAGTTACCGTTGGGGCCCGGCCTTGATGATTTAAGCCTGTGCTCTTTTCTGAAGTTGGAAAACACCGATAATGAGGATGAGAAAGAGAAGGGAGTGTGAACAGCTGGTGCAGGGAGTGTGAGAAGCTGACATGGGAGTATGGGAAGATGATATAGAGTGTGTGAGGAAATGATGTTTAGTTTAGCAGGTGAAAAATAGCTCCTTTTTAGGCATAGCCAATAGTAAAGTTAAAATAGGTGCGTGCACTATTGTTTGTAACCAATCACAGCTGGGTGAGGGGCGCGTGGACACATCATGGCTAGAGTAATAATCTATAAAAGCTGTCTGTATAACAATAATAAAGGTCACTCTGTTATCACATCTACGGAGTCCGTGCATTCAACCGCCGCAACCGAAGTCAGACTGACAGGCCTGTAGTTCCCCGGATCCTCTTTCCGCCCTTTTTTGTAAATGGGGGTAACATCCGCCAGCCTCCAGTCCAGCGGAACTTCCCCAGTGAGCCAAGACTGCTCAAAGATAATGGACAGGGGTTTGGCAATGACATCTGCCATCTCTCTCAGGACTCTCGTATGGATACCATCAGGCCCCATAGACTTGTGGGCATCCAGCTGAAGAAGTAGATCCTTGACCCGTTCCTCTTGGATCACAGGAGCTTCGATTTGCTCTCCCTCCCTGCTATCAGACACCATAGGCCAGCTCACCTGGGAACTACTAACCTTATCATTAAAGACTGAGGCAAAGAAGGCATTAAGGACCTCAGCCTTGTCCTCATCCCTAGTGACTAACGTACCTCCTGAGTCCAGTAGGGGCTGGAGGTGATCTTTAGCCCTCCTTTTGTTATTAATGTATTTATAGAAGGACTTTTGTTGTCCTTTACGGAGCAGGCTAGCCTAAGTTCCAGTTGGGCTTTTGCCCCCCTGATTATCTCCCTACATGCCCTAACTTCCTCCCTGAATTGATTCCTGGATGCCTGCCCGTTCTTCCAAGACTTATAGACATCCCTTTTTCTTTTGAGATGTTCCCAAATCTCCTTTGTCATCCAAGCCAGTTTTCTACCCCGGCGGCTCGATTTCCGGCACACAGGGACAGCTCGCTCCTGTGCCTCCAGAATTTCCTTTTTGAGTAGTAACCAGCCCTCCTGCTCCCCCTTACCCTTGAGAGCTGTCTCCCATTGGACTTTATTAACCAGACTTCTAAACAGCCTAAAGTCAGCTCTCCCAAAGTCCAGCTTGGCTGTTTTAGTGTTCCCTCACCTAACTTCCCCTAGAATTGAGAATTCTATTATCTCATGGTCACTATGCCCCAGGCGTCCTCCAACCTTCACATCTCCCACAAGACCTTCTCTGTTCATAAACAGCAGGTCTAGGGGAGCACCTTCTCTAGTCGATTCACTGACCAGTTGTGAGAGGAAGTTGTCCTCCACACTCTGCAGGAATCGCCTGGACTGTTTCCTGACTGCCATGTTATACTTCCAACAGACATCAGGTAGGTTAAAGTCACCCATAAGGACAAGGGCTAGTGAGCGCGAGACTTCCCCCAGTTGTTTAAAGAATAGTTCATCAGTCTCACTGTCCTGATAGGGTCGTCTGTAGCAGATTCCCACTACAATATCCACCTTCGTAGGCTCCCCTTTGATTTTTACCCACAGACATTCTACCAAGTCATCCCCAACATTTAACTCGAAGCAGTTTAGACCTTCCCTTACATAAAGGGCAGCCCCGCCACCCCTCCTACCTCTCCTATCCCTCCTGAAGAGCTTGTAGCCATCCATGGTAGTGCTCCAATTATACGAGTCATCCCGCCATGTTTCAGTGATGGCAACTATGTCATAGTTTCCCCGGATAACAAGGGCTTCCAGTTCCTCTTGTTTATTGCACATACTGCGTGCGTTCATATAGAAGCACGTAAGTTGGGCTTTCGACCCCACTGCACCCCTAGGGGGGGAAGCTGTATTTCATGCCTCTGTTTAGTCCTATAATACTGTTGGGTTTTCATTCTATTTCTCTTCTCATTGTACATGTTCTTCAAATTTATGAAGTCCCACAGATGTTATAGTTTAAGTAGCACAGAAATCCCACTTTTCATAACCAGTTTCCTTATGTGATTCTTCAAGTGGAACTGCATGGCAGCGACAGCATCCTGCCTGATCTTATAGTTGTGTCAGACCCCTGCTATCTGCCTTCTAGTCCTGGTCTTCTGTTAGTAGTCTTAATACTCCCTCGCTTTCGGTTTCTTCATAGCTGATGTTTTAGAAATCTTGTCTTCATGCTATTCTATTTTTCAAGCTTGCTGGCTGCTCTCCATACCTATCTTTCGAAAAGAAGGTCTTCACACATATGGTTCCCTGTAAATGCTAGTCAGTGTCAAACACCTCGTTTGCAGTACGTAAAGTTTTCCCTAAAATGATCATCCCTTGTCTCAAAAGACAATGTTTTCATTCTGATGATAGTTTTTATCCATCAACTTCCTGCCATTTCATTAATTTGAAAGTTCACTTACAGACAGCCTCCTGCTTACTAGTGGAATTGAGAGACTCTCTGTCCAAACTGCAGTAAACACATGTTGAAATTTTCCACAGTCTCTATTTGGGTGTACTATGTGGTAAACTGAATCTAAATTCTGAGTCAGATGCTTGAGATTCTGCAGTGCTCCAATGTCAATGCAGAATATGCTCTGGTAGTTTCAACAATGTTTCAAAATAGAGTTCCTCACTGAATGACCAAGAGAAATTAGTAGCACAACTTGCCTATCACTGATTTATTTGTTTCTGTATAACTTTTTTTTATTTTTACTCTCATATTTTCCATTTTCCATGTTTCTATCATGTTCTTAATGAAAACATTTACCTAATTACTGAACATGTTAAAAGGAAGAAGTGGAAAACAAAAACCTACTTTTTTTTTTCTTTTCTACAATAATCTATCTTTCTATTTTGAGGCATAAACCAGTATTCTGTGGTTACTTTGCTTAGGCTTGTAGGTCCAAAGCAGCTAGAAAATCTTTTTTTTTTCTTTGTGATAAACAATTGTAATCTACTGGGACTTTCAATCTAACCAACCTCAATTTTGACATCTGAGCTAAAAAGAGTTGGCAATATTGTACCCTTGGTTCTGGAAATCACTATCATCTGGGTTGTGTAATATAGCTCAGGTTTTTCTGGCATTGAAGGTGTGATGTAGGCTTCTCTTTTTACTTAGCCCTTTAAAGGACAATGAAGGATACTTTTAAGTTTATTGATTTTGGTTTATTTTGTTTATGCCATGGCTGTAATTTGGAAGAGTTTTTTATTGATTTTTTTTTAATATAATTGCATGTCTATCACCTAAATTTCCACTACCTTGCACTATTTACTGCCAATTATCCCCGTGTTAAGTGGTTATAAAATGATTCCAATTTATGCTAGTAGCTTATGCTCAAGCTATACAGGTATAAATGGTTACCAAACAGCGTGAAATGAGTAAAAATCTGACCTTTGATATTCAAAATATGTTTAATAATTGTTATGGAAATTCTTATAAATGGCCAACAAGCCTGCAAGGATGTCTTGAAAAAAAGTAACAAAAAAAGATTCTATTCCATGAGACTTGCAAACTACAAAATAAGAAAGATGTTATAGAAGCGCTCTAGAGGGCCATATATTAAAAAGTTGGATTTTATAACATCTCTGGAAAATAAAGATTACGCATGGAGGAATTTGGGATGGATTATTTAGTCAGGAGGTAATTAATGGGGAGAATGGACTGCAAACACTGACATAGAACTTCCAACAGTGAGAACATATATAAAGCCTTTAGACAAGTATTTGCAAGAGGAAGAAATTACAGGGTGCAAATGTTTGAGGCTTCAATAAGCCACAAGGTATTCTTTCATATTGCAGTATTACTTCAGCAATGGAAAATATTTTCCCACTCACTCAAGCTAAATTAACCCATAAACACATGATTTATTTCCAAGAAAGATTTTCAAAAATAAAATTACTAAAAGTTCATTCTACTACAGATTCTTTGATACTGTTAATCAAAAGCCAAATTATCTTTACTTTTTTTTTCTTTCATCAAGAGCACATCTACTACTTATAACCCTGCTCAAAACTCTGACAATCAATCTGACAATACAGCTAAACAAATTCTATCTTACAGCCATTTCCAAGGTAACCATCCACGGAAATACACTCCACACAGTAGGAGAAGAAATGAAAACATCCACACTCTTTATGCCTTTCTGATCCTAATTTTTCCACTGCAGTGGGTTAATCCTGGCTGGATCCCATGAGTCCACCAAAGCCACCCTATCACTCCACTCCTCAGCTGGACAGGGGAGAGAAAATATAATGAAAGTCTCATGGGTTCAGATTAGGACAGGAAGATCACTCACCAGTTACAGTCATAGGCAAAACAGACTCAACTTGGGGAAAAATTAATGTAATTTATTACCAATCAAGTCAGAATAGGATAATGAGAAATAAAAACTAAATCTTAAAACACTTTCCCTCCACCCCCTCCCTTCTTCCCAGGCTTAACTATGCTCCCAAATTCTCTACCTCTTCCCCCCAAGCGACATGGGCATACAGGGAATAGAAGTTGCAGTCAGTTCGTCACAGGTCATTTCTACTGCTCCTCCCTTTTCAAGGTAGGATTCTTTACACTCTTCTCCTGCTTCTGCGTGGGCTCCCTCCCACAGGAGACAGTTTCCTACAAACTTCTCTAATGTGAGTCCTTCCTATGAGCTGCAGTTCTTCATGAACTGCTCCAGCATGGGTCCCTTCCACAGGATACGGTCCTCCAGGAACAGACTGCTCCAGTGTGGGTCCCCCACAGGAGTCACAAGTCCTGCCTGCATATGTACTCCAGTGTGGACTCCTCTCTCCATGGGTCCACAGGTCCTGCTGGGAGCCTGCTCCAACACAAGCTTCCCAGAGGGTCACAGCCTCCTTCGAGCATCCTGTATGGGGTCCTCCATGGGCTGCTGGAGAATATCAGCTCCACCGTTAACCTCCACGGGTTGCAGGAGTACAACTTGCCTCACTATGGTCTTCACCAACGGCTGTAGTGGAATCTGTACTCAGGCACCTGGAGCACCTCCTCCCCTTCCTTCTTCAATGACCTTACTTTCTGCAGAGTTGTTTCTTTCACATGTTCTCGCTCCTCTCTCCTCTGGTTGCACAGAGGAACCATCACCATCATTGATTGGCTTGGCCTTGGCCAGCAGTGAGTCTGTCTTGGAGCCAGCTGGCATGAACTGTCAGACACAGGGGAAACTTCTAGCAGCTTCTCACAGAAATCACCCTGTAGCCCCACCACCTGCTATCAAAACCTCATTATGCAAACGCAATGCATCCACCACTCTTGATTTTGAATTCACTTATTACTAGTCTCATATATAGATGAAATATGGCCTTTAGCCTACAAAGACCTAGGAATAAGGAATCACTGTTTTCTTAGCAAAGCATGTAGGACAATGGGATTATGCTCAGATGTGGAATTGTTAGTATGCTAAACCAGAAATGGTAATGATAAGTTTTTGTAACTGACAAACGCAAGAAGGATGAAAAGCCAAGCTGAATCCATAGATAATTCATTGTAATGACACATATCTTTCTGTTTAATCTTAAAAGAAGGGAGTACTTTGTACTTACCTCTGGAGAGTGATAGTGTGCAAGGTCTGATAATATGTGAATATTCCACGTAGTGATGCTTCATTAATTGCAAAATGCTCTCCATTAAGCTGGCAGCAGGACTGTTTAAAAGATGTTCATGTAACTCTAACTACCAGGCTGAATCTGCACATTTATTCTAAACTTCTACACAGTCCACCACCAGCGCTGCTCCTCCCTTCAGGAGACCTAATTCTAGGTTTAAAAATTCTGCTCTGTGTAGGGCTTTTCTTTTTCTTCCTCTAAAATCTTATTCTCTGTGACCAGTTTCTCTGTGTTTGGAGTCTCTAGAATCTTGTGAGATAAAACAAAAATAAACAAACAAAAAAAACCTTCAAAAAACTCAAGCCACAAAATCCCCCCAAAACTCACCCTCAAATCCCCAGATCACAGTCATTCCATCTTTTCAAGACTTTCAAACACAAGAAGCTCCTAAGTACACCATTTCTTCACACACAGAGCAACAAAATCAAAATCAAGAACATTCCTCCCATGCATGTTATTGGTTAAAATTTAGGCTGAAAAAGCGGTCATGTTATCTTAAAGCCAACCACTGAAATGCCATTCAAGGAACTTATAACCAGAGGAAACAACCAAGTGGTAATAAGAACAGTTAATAAATTTTCTAGCTGAGGCTTCTGTAGCAGCTTATGAGGTAGCAGCTACTTTTAGGAATAAGTGAATAACATTAACTTACTTGCTTTGGAAATAAATGACAATCTGAGGGAGGGAGGGCAGATATTGAGAAGAAAGTCATGGTACATGAGAAATAAGTATCTCTGACTCAAACCAGGACCAAAGTAGCCTATTGATTAGGCAAGTAGCTACCTATTTCAGCTTTGGTTAAAAAGATTGGAACTGCTTAGACCTAATCTTCTACCTTCTCCACCTTCTATTTGCACAGGGCATTGTTCTTTCTGCTGAGGGAGGAGGAAAGGATCTTGTGTTTGTGCATGTTCTCCATTTCTCCTTCCCTATCTCATCTCTTCGCTGTAGGAAGAAAACAGCAGAAAACACTGAAGTTTCTCAGTCTTTCTCTCCCCGTTTTGTTTTCCTTCTTGTGCAGTGGAACTAGAAGCAGCCCAAATTCCTCCTACATGGTAGTCACAAAAATACATAGGGGCTGTTTCTGGCATTGAGAAAAAAAATCTTCTTTAAGGAGAGTAGAGAGTAGGATGAAGAGAGAACAAAATCTCTGCAGAAGGGCTGGCAAGAATGTTTGGAAAAGAAATGCTCATAATCAGATAGCCTTCGTTCCCCATGTGCATCTAAATCCATCCAAAACAACATCTTAGAGCCCTGTCATATTAGAATAATCTTGAAATGCCACTACTCTTACAAAGACTTTTTTTCTACTCAAAGCCTAACTCTCACTTTTCCCTCATGATCATTCCCGCTCATCTGTCCTATATGTAAAATCCAACCTAATTGGCAATACTGGGCATCACTGAGCAACTCTGCAAGCAGTATAATGGGAAGAAAAAAAACTACATATGAGCAATACTTGTGACTGGGTCCACTAAACAAGAACAATTTAAAGCAGGGATTTTTAAGTAACAAGTCAACTACACATTTGTGTCTAATGTATGGCACACATAATTACTTATCTATTATACTTTCATCATTTACTTAGTCACCCTTTGTAGTTTTTAAGAAATGAGAACAGAAGCAAGCATCTTCTGCTCTGTTCACCTACTACAAGAGCTTTAGAATATACTTGTTAGTCTTATTTAACTATATTTGGACTCACATCCTTTTGAAATAATAATGATAGTTCCTTATTCTTTTCTTTATGTTTTTGTTTCTCCTCCTTGAAGTTCAACAAATGTGTGTGACTACTTTGGCTGAGTTCAAAACATGCTAATTATGCACATAAATTCAGATTTTTTTGTTTGATAATTGAATCCTTCAATAACAATAACACTGGGAATGTCACAAGAAGAGACTGCAATGTGTTGGCAGAAAGCACTTACAGATCAAACATCAATTTGCTGAGTATTTGGCTTAATATTCTTCTGTTATTTTTAATCTAATTAATCTTACTGGTTTTGATTCAGCAGAATCAATTGTTCCAGGTTGTTAATTGAAAGTTAATTGGAAAGTTCACATATGACCTAAAGCTTCTGTGTCTATTTCATCTTAGTGTCTATTTTAGTTACAGGTTTTGTCATAGTCCTTTGCGTGTGTTTTTCTGCACTTAATATATTGCTGAAATATAAAAAGAAAAGAGTGAATTACAATTATAAAATATTCTCCAACTATGATTTCTTTTGGCATGTTAACGTGGGAATGTTTTATATTGTACCAAGTTGCAAATGCTCGCTCACTAACTCTCAGTAGCATTATGGTGGTAAGCACATTTCTGACAACCATCTGCTTAGACCTTACTTTCTCCTAATCGATCCATTTGAAATTAAAATGATGATAAAAGCAAAAAAGTTAAGATGATAACTGTCAGGCAGTTGAAGTTATAATTCTACTAGATGTTGCATGTGTTTGCTGTTGCTGCGAGACATTGTATGACAACACAGGACTAACACAAAGTATGTGCATTTATTCCTCTGTCAACAGGGGTATGTCTAGTTATCAATGATAAATTTCCTATAACAGTTGCATACACATACACATATATATACTTCATTGTTTTTAAAACTTAAAAATACTAGTTGCGTGTTTTGTTCCAATACGAATAAGTCGTTCAAATTGTTCCAATATGAACACTTTGGGATTAACATTTCATACATTCATATAGTTTTCATCTTGTAAATTATTTACTCAAATCTTGTTTGATCTTATGGGTATTTTCATTGCATATCTTTCGGCTGTTTATTTCCCCTAATTTTTCAAAATTTTAATGTTTTCTGGACAGTTTTCCATGAGAGCAGATAAAAATACTTACCGATAGTAGTAATATTGTGAATGTCAGTAAATGTATCTAGAAATTAGATTGTTTCAGCCTTTTAGAAGATAAGAATTCTGCACAACTTGTGAACGATGTCTGCACAGTGTATTCTTATGAATGCAACTCCTTGAACTTCATCCAGCTGTGGGTGACTGATCTGCATATTCACCATGGGGGTCCACGCCATGTAGTTAAAGTCCAATGTTATAAGGATAATATGAAAAACTATCACTGTTATAAACATGTGACAAAACGCACAAAAATTTTAGTAATCAAGAATAATGCAATGCAGAAGTGACTCTCTTTAAAAGTTTCTGCCATTTAGAAAGATGCTACTGGCTGTTGAAAACAAGTGAATGAAAAGCAGAGTATCAGTAAAGTGGGCTTACCGTTCCAGTAGTACAAATTTCAAATGAATTCAATGCATGAAGAAAAAAGCATTTCTGATAATTCTTCACTTGTGTCATATGTCCCATCTGCCCTCTGCATTGATGTCTTTTACTTTTTGCATTTTCTTTCATTCTCAAGTCAGTGATTATGCCATCTAATGATTTTCAGCATGAGTCTTAACAAGAAAGAGTGTCTGTTTCAGGTTCTCAGTGGAATAACTTCACATGTTAACCAACCTTTACACATCTACATCAATGGTTTGCTCTTCTCTGTTGTCGCTTAATGAAATTGTCTAGCATTCAATAACTGCGTAAAAAGAGTTCTAAGGAAAGCCAGCAGCTACATTTTTCGCTGTGAACAGCCAAGACTACTCATGCTTGAGTACAGAAGCTTCTGTGCTAAAAAACTCTATAGGAGAAATGCTTGAGTAAGGATAGTCTTGATAATATACAGCTTCATGGCACAAGCTGGTTACAGACTGCACTTGAGCCGAAAACACAGCCAAAAGTCTGGACAAACAGGCACAGCACTGGCACTGTTGGTCTCCATTTACCCTGTTTTCAGACCTAGCTTTAGCTGCAGCTCCCAGGAGCTTGTAGGTAACCGTGACAGGCTTTTGCTCCCCAAGGCTGCTCTGCAGAGAGCTCCCACTCTCTAAACCACCACTGCCACATTGCTGCTCCCTTTCTCTTTGAGAAGTGTGATGCTATGTGGCATCTGGATCAAGACCTTCCTGAATGTGCTCGATAGTTGTGCCACTTAGGCTTTAATGGTTTTGTTTGTGCACAATCATAGGGCAAGCTCTTTCCTGAGAAAGCCTCTTTCCCTGTGCAGTATTGCTTTTTGTTTTGCACTGGTCTCTTTCTGAAGTTCAAAAATACAAAACTCAATCTACAATATAACAATCTTATTAACTGATTTCCCTGGAACAAGGGTAAAAATGAATTAATTTACAAGTAGGTATTTAAAAATTAGGAATAAAATCTGGATACTGGTGGAATATGCCATATTCCAGTTTGTATAAGATACGCTTAATAAAACATACATTATTCCTCACTGAAATACAGAGTGGAAAATGTGACTATGTCATTATTAGTAAATTAAACAGCTGTCAGGAAATGTAACTAGTTTCCTAATTACTCGAACTTGGCCCCTCATAACTATTAAATTGTGAGAAGAGTCCTGGGCTGGTTTTGCCCTGAGTCAGTTGACACTCCCAAATAATGTCTTGATACACCTTGGCAGTTACTACGGATCATCTTTCCTAATCCGTAGTTTGGATTTGGCTACCCAGTTACAGAAAATAAGAGAATTTGATGTTCTGGATATGGACTGTTCCATAACTATTTTATCATATTACTGCTAGAAGAAGATTATGAGTCTGTTCAATTTACTAGTTTAGGTATACACTGAGTCTAGTCTAGCAGGCTGTCAATAGGTTATGGAGTCTCTCTTTTCTTGCTTGCGTGCATTTCAATATTTTATACAGCTTGGAAGAAGTTGAACAAAAAAGTTTGAGAAAGACCTAATTCTTAATATCTTTCAATTCAGAGAACGTCTGGGACACGTAAGAACTGTTAGTTAGACAGGCAAGAAAAGAGGAGTTCAAATCAATCTTTCATACCTCAGAACATCATTTGATCCTCTTTTTTCTGTATGACAGGTACTGTAGATGTAACAAGTGGAATATTTCTGACCAAATACAGTTGTCTTTATCTGAGCTGACATACTTACACTCCCTTTGCACTCACTGGAAGAGAATGGATGTCTCTGGAACACAGTGCAGCCCTTGACTATTCTTGCTGATAGCCTCTCTCAGGCTAACATTCTAAGCTAATGCTGGAGGATACACAGGTCCAAGGGAAGTCCTGTTTAAAGTGTCTCAAATGGCAGTAGATGACTACATTCAGGAACTGACTTGCACTTCACTGATAGCTGAGTAGATATTTACTTTAAGAGATGAGAAACAACCTGCAAGGCTCATGACTATATTGGCTAGATCTCCATAAAATTTAGAAATTCACACATTTAGCTCATCCATTAAGTTATAGAATGAGCTTTCTTCATCAACTTGCTCATCTCCATGGAGACTTTTCTTAGGTGACTAACTTTCTCTATGCACTGGAGAACAGAGGTGATGACTATATAATCAAAAGACAGGAAAGAGAGTATGCATCCTGCAAAACTGGAAGTGCTTCTAGTGCTTCATACATTTGTCCCAGATGTTCTCAGTTCTGTTTTGTGATCAATTAATATGCACTATCGTCCAATTTCCATTTTAGTTTCCTCAGAAGAAAAGCAGCTGACACCTGGAAGTGATTCATGCATGTCATTTCTTCATGTTTCTATAACAGGTACTAATAGGAAATATTATTGTGAGTACCTGTACTACAAACCAGACAGCTTCACATGCTTTATGAGGTTTTCTTTTAAGTCTCATTTAGGTCACTCAGATCATTTTGAGAAAAGCTAAGTGTCCTGGTTGCAAATTCAAACAAGGTTGGAACTTAATAAAATTTTTAGTAGACACCGAAGCAATTAAACTTGTTTACGCGTAATTATTACATGTAAGTATTTCTGGTAGTAAAAGTCTAGCACAAGAGAAATATCATAGAATCATAGAATGGTTAGCGTTGGAAGGAACCTCAAAGATCATGTAGTTCCAACCCCCCTTTAAGTACTAGAAGACTGTTATAAGATCACCCCGGAGCCTTCTCTTCTCCAGGCTGAACTGCCTCAACTCTCTCAGTCTGTCTTCATACGAGAGGTGCTCCAGCCCTCGGATCATCTTCATGGCCCTCCTCTGGACTCACTCCAGCAGCTCCATGTCCTTGATTATATCACTGAATTGCAGGTGATTTAAAATCTAAATAAAAAAAAAGTTTAAAGTTTCTTGAGATGCTGCTTGTATTTTTTTACCAAATTTCACTACGACAGAGCAAAGCTAAAGTACAACAGTAAATCCGTGAGAATCTACTTCAGTGTGAAGCGTTAAAAGCCAGGTTTTTCAAACTGGCCGGAAAAACATAGAAAAGTATTATGAGTTGCTGGAAGATAATAAAGTGTTACACTAAGTGAGAAAACAACCAGACATTTTTGAACAATCTTAGTAGCAGACTCAAAGGCAAATGTAGAATCATTTCCAATTCACAATCAATTGAAATTAAATGGTCTGTCTGCTGATTTGCAGCCCTTCAGAATATGTTAATTTCTGTTATTACTCCATGGAAAAAACAGCTGTGATTGCAACTTTCTACATTTTGATAATGTATCCTCTCTGAACCATGTAAAAAACTCACAGAAACCAACAACAGCCAGGTATGCATATTTGTCCTTTATTGTGATATTTTGAGCATCATGCTGTTACATTTCTGCAGCTCAGCAAGAAAATATGTACTTTTTTTTGAGGGAAAAATAAAAATCTATAAAGAAGTGTTCAAGCACCGTAGACACCAAAGATAAATTTGTTTTAATCAGTATGTTACTCTGAAGAATACGGCCAAAAAAGAGAAAGCTAGAAGACGCAAACACTCTGTTCCAATTAGTTCTTGAGTGTCAAGGTCCTGAGAGCACCGATGAGCAGACTGGACTTCCTGGCTTCACCTCAGACCTCACTTACCAGCTCATGTTCAATGATCACCAAACTGTCAACGAAACCTCAGCCTGATCACCTTTTTCAGATATCATGGGACAGTTCTTGAAGCTGAAGGCACTACCTCAACCTGTGCTGTGCTCACCCTTGGCTGCTGGCTCACCTTTCTTTGCAGAGCATCCCTGCTCCTGATCTATTAGATCTGTCGTTCCTGAGCCCTGAGTGAGCCTTGTGGATCTTGGTCCTCACATCATGCTGGTCCCAGCACCTCCAAGCTGAGGTGCCATGGGCTGGTCCCCACAACTTCAAATCCCATAAGAGGCACCCTACAGAGGCATCTTGCAAACTCATGGGCTTTGTAGCATACCCTGTACTTACAGTGATCCATTCTATCACAATCAAATGAGAGTATAGGAGTTTCCAAGTCAAATGTGATTAATCTTTGCCATCTATCCAAGGGCTGACCCAGCAGATACTGGCTACTGGGCAGTAGTAATCTCGTGGCTCTAGGTTGGTAACCTCTGGCATTGAGCTCAGTGATTCTGTGCTGCAGATCCCCAACAGCTTCTAGAGTAACCTTATTATAAGGCAGCATATATATTTTCTTCCTTGCAACTGAGGCATGAAATATCTGAATATTTACTAAAACATAGTTAAAGCTTTCACTCACAATCATTTCTTTTTGATTCTTCTCATCTTAAAACTCTCATGGTAAAAGCTGGTATTTAAGAGGAAATCTTTGGGGTTATTAGGGTTATTTTTGTATTATAACTCTGGCCTCACATGTGTAGTCCTAAATATTTCCATTTTAAAACAGTTTTATTTAAAAAAAGAATTTGACGTGGAAAAATAAATTATTAGCTACAGTAGTTGTTCGTATCGCTACTGACAATATTTCATCTAGATTGGATAATAACAGGCTTTTGTCACTTCTTTAAAGATACAGATTTCACAGAAACGACAGCTAAAGAGACTACTAGAGTTTAGTCAGACTAATTATATATCAAAGCTATTTGATTAGTCTCCAGAATGCTAAACAAATAGAAAACAAAAGAAATTGTAGTGTCACCAAACCTTGTAGACCCGCACTGACAGAATTGATTAGACAACATGTATTATATAATGTATGTAAACCAAACATACATTTGCTATCCTAGATGTGAAACACAGCCGCGCGCTACGGAGAAATGCTGTCTTACAGAAACTTCATTGACCTTACTGAGGAACTGACTCCTTCCTGACTGTGTTTTGTAATCCTTGAACACTGAGAAAGCCATCAGGCAGCAAGGCACTACTGACTCATCCTGAATCATCTGCAGTTGTGGCCATTTACCTTTTCAGAGAAAGGCAAAACCAAGTCACATCCCACACAAATTAAAAATTTTCACTAAAATAACCAGGAAAAGTATTTTCAGGTTATTTCAGCTTAATAGCTGAAATCACTAACATAGAATTTTATTACAAGACCCAATTTGCTATATTTTGGAGGGTAATTTTGTCAAAAATGCACCTTAGAGTACCTAAGAGTCCACAGATTGTACTGTGAAGAAGGACCACTGTTTCTGTAGAGACAGATAAATGAGTTAAAAGCCTGGTCCAAATGAAAGCATGGAGTATGTTAAGTATGCTACTGAATTGACTTGAAATCTCTGTTAAGAACATGTCAATCATATCTCCTAGATTATCACTCTAGAATGTAATCATCTTCAGTCAGAAAACCATCATTTTGGTTTCCTAATTGAAGCTTCCAGGCCCTCAAGATAAAAAAAACTTTCAAGTATGAATTGTTTTTCACGGTTTAGGTATTCTTGTCTCCTCACAATTTCTTCAGTAAAACTAATACGGTATTTCCTAAAATTTTTACTACAGCTAGTTTTTTTGGTATGGTATTTCTTCTCTCCTTGAAATATTAACATGAAAACAGGATACAACTTCTGTCTTGCTTTGAATGTTTCTTTTATTTATTTCCCTCAAATTTCACATTATCCAGGCTATTCTCAAGTGAACTGGTGGGGAACTTCCTGCAGCTGTGGATTGTCTGTTCAATAGCTCAGTTTCCTGAAAATCATTTGATATTGTTTATTTACAAAAACATTTTCCTTCCACCAGACCCAAAAATGAATCTTGTGCCACAGGGAGAAGGCTATATATGGAGTTCTCAAGCTTCTGCTTTGTTGCTGACCATCCACAGATGTTAATAAATTATACCAATTTATATTGATCTGCTGATTTCAAGAAAGCTATTTCTCTTATGAGAGTCACCAGGGTCAGCTTTAAAAAGATAATTAAAAGCATACAATTTTTGAAGCCCATACAGCTGTTATAAAGCACATCACTTTTCTCCAGAAATTCAAATTTTCTTCTCTGTCCGTTGTGTGATTTAGACATCCACATTGTTATTTTATTTCTTCATTATCACATTACTTATTATTTGATATGTTGGGATTTTTTTGGTTTTGTTTGTTTGTTTGTTTTTTCCTCTTTTCACTATTTATTGTTAGATTATTTGACTAAAAGCTAGGGAAATCAAACACAAAAAAATCCACCAGAAGAATCAGAGAAAAAATGATAGCTGGAGGAATCTTATTAACCTATTCTGTGGAAATAGAATGTATTAGATTGGCTACTCCTAAGATTACCACAGGAGAACCTATTAAGATTATTAAATTAAAGAAATTCTCCCCAATACGTCATGCAAACTAAAAGAGTACGGGACTAACCATGAGATGGAAGAGGAAGGGAATTTGAGAGCAGAGCAGATGACTTTTGGGGACTATGTAAAACTTATTATGGGATTTTAAGGGGAGAAACCAAAACAGGGCAAAGGGAGGAGTCAAGATGAATTAAGATTAATAAGTATTAGAAAGTAGAGGGTAAAAGGCATACAAAATATTAGTCATGGTTGAGTAAGTGCTAGCTGATATGCATGCCTGACTGAGCCTATCAAGCCCTGTGCTTGACCATTGTAGTTTATGTTATATTCTTATTAATTTCTAACTATCTTCTCTGTGTATGAACTCTAAAGCATAAGATTCTGCATGTAAGTTTTTGGAAAGTTCATGCTGGAGGGAGAGGCCATAGGACTGAGGGAAGGGGGGGCCATAGGACTGAAGCACTCAGGAGTCCAGGTGCCATCAGCTGGAGGAGACCAGAGTGCCAAATGTTGAGTAAACCAAAGGCTCAAAATCAGCTACTGGAGAGACAATATTTTTTTCCAGGGAGGTGTATATACTTCACTACTGAACTCCCATTCTGATCAGGCAGTGATGGGGGGAAAGACTGGGGCTGAACTGTTTGTGTTCTTGTGGGTGCCAAGATAGGCACTACTCTCTGTGCTGGTGTGCGTGTCCAGCTTCACTTGTACCATGTGTGTGCCTGTGCAAAAACATGTTCAACATGCATGCTGCTGGACCTAGGGACAGGGAACCACAGCAGCCTTCCTTTGACCTGGCTCCCACGGGAGGTGGGAGGACCCCCGTGGTGCTGAAAGTCCACACAAACTCTGCTGTGATGGGCCAGGAAGGAGATTCTCCTAGGTCCCATCATACCGTCGTGTCTCCCATCTCTAACATTTACAAAATTTTTAAGGCATATTGTTTTATAATATTGAACATTATTAAATCAAATGGTACACATACAGTCTTAAATGTTCAAGAAGTCAAAATGCACAATTGCAACACAGATTTCTTGATCATTCAGAAATATCTTAACTAGAAAAAACGAGAATAGGATTTTTATGCTTTTGAAAAACAATGTTATTCTTGACCCCATATGAAGTAACATTCATTATAGCTTTGTCCTCTAATTCTTTGTTAATATAATCCGCACCTAGTTATTTCCCAAGGAGCAATATCAATCCTTAGTTCTTGGCATATTTAAAATATTAGAGAAATATTTATTTTTTTCCTACTTTTTGTTTTAATCTTTCCAAAGTTTGGTAATTATTAGAGAAGGGATTGTAGAACACCCTTATGCCTTATGAGTTTAATTCTAGCAGACACTTCCTTACTTACCACTGTTATAGATGTGAAACTTTCTGTTCCAACATATGATTATGGGATAAAGACAACCTCTTGATTGTTTTAAAAAAAAAAATAAATAATTTCAACCTAATTAACATGATTATGTGTAAGTTTCTTAATAGCAATGGACTCAGAAATTTAAGAATCCTAATATGCTTTTTAAGGGCTCCGTGTTATTTTTGGGAGTTATACTTTTACTGATAATTTTGGCTTTCCTTAGAAAAGCCTTACCAACTTTCTAATGTATTTTATATAGTATTTTACTTAATTTTTTTTTTATTTCATCATTTTCTTTTCATTCTGTGTAGTTCAAAAATCATAGAACTAACAGGAATATAAGAGAATCCATAGAAACACTGAGCTCATATTAGTGCTACAAA
This sequence comes from Tauraco erythrolophus, assembly GCF_009769465.1. NCBI lineage: Eukaryota > Metazoa > Chordata > Aves > Musophagiformes > Musophagidae > Tauraco > Tauraco erythrolophus. The sequence continues at coordinate 93,205,443 of NC_141465.1, read as the reverse complement.
ACAGGATCGCATAAAAGGACTTAAAAAATAAGGTCACACACAGAGGAATTAATATCCTGCCTTTGACGATGGCCATTAGTTGGTACTTACAGAAAACATATGAGAAACAAAACACTATTGAATACTATTTTAGGAAATATTCCAATGTTGAGGAATGGACCTTGCATTCTATTAGTTTGTAGCTCAGAAATTTCTGGGATTGCAGATTACATTCAAAGCATCTTGTCTGATAGCTTCTGGAAAGTGCTTTTTCCCACTAATTTCTCCAATCTATTAATAATACAGCTATACTTCTGGCATCTAAAATATTCCAAACCAATGGGTGCCACAATTTAATTATGGTCTAAGTGAAAAAGTACTTAATTCTTTTTTTTTAAACACTATGTGCTAATTTAATTTTTCCTAGTTTTCTATTATGAGAAACTGAATCTTTATTTTTACTAACCTTCACCATGCCATTTATAATTTTATAGACACCAATGATATCACCCTTTCATCTAGTCATCTGTTTCCTAAGTTCTATCCTGTATAATCGTTCATTTTACACATGTTCTTTCATTCTCTGATCATTTCCCATGATCTCTGATCAGTTACTCACCTTTGCACCTTTTCTAAATACTGAACGTTTTTCAGAGATGGGCTGCTCTGAACTGAGAATATAAAAATATTTAAGATATTGACATATAATGGATTAGTACAGGGGCATAATTTAAAGATCAAATAGATGTTCTTTTTACTTGCATGTATCAATATTGTAATTAGTCTGTGATTTTATCTTCTGGTCATTCACACCCATGAGATTTTTATGAAGGTCTTGACAGATTGCTTAGCTTTTTACTGACTTCGGAGTCAGTCAGCATTTTCTCTTCTCTATTCAGTCTATATTCTAAATCAAATGCAAATATATTGACAAACACAGGTCCCTGCACACATTCTTGTGAGAATCTAAGAATGTTTTTTGAGGCGTGGGTTCAATACTTATGTTTTCAATTTCTAACTATTATCATGTTTCAAGGTGAGGGTTTGGGTTTTTTACTACAGCAGTTAAAACCCTCCTAGACAGTCCCTAAGCCCAGTCTAAGAGAAAGTGAAGTCCAAGATCTGTTGACAGCAGACAGTGTGGAAGAAGACACCTTATTTTGTGGAAGGAGACCACTCTTTTATATATATATACAAATATTTTTCCTCAAGCTCAGAGAATGAGCTTTAGTTTATTTTATTTATTAATACAGATGTAACCACAAGAAACATATGCCAGGATCTATTTGTTTCTGTTTCAGTATTCCAGTCATAAGATGCATTCTGTTTAGTTTCAATAAAAACAGTGAAACCTCATTCCTAAGTAGGAATGTACTTCTTTTGCTTGCAATCTCAGCTCTTATCAATATGTAGTCAACTACAATATTTTCTTTCTATTATTTGCCAGTATTAACAAGCATCTACTTATAGAGTCCTTATGGGTATACAATACAGAAGACAACATCATGCTTCTAGTGCTGTAAGGACCCACTTCTGCTTTCACTGAACTCATTGGTAAAATACAATGTTTCTGTGGAATGTGAATAATGAATTCTTAAGTTCATACCAGATTAAAGAATATAAAATGAGATGCAACAGTCTTACTGATTAGTGGCAACCAAAATGATCCACTGTTTCAAAACTATTTTTTCATTGAATGAACTTCAAGAGCTAAAATACTACAGTTGAAAATGTATTTCATTCTCACACAATTAGTAAGGAAAAACACATTTTTACTTTCTTTCCAGGAGTCTGAAAGGGATTTAAACCGTTTTTACTAATACTTTTAGTATAAAATGTTTGAGAGTGTGTGTGTACGCATATTTATAAAAATCAAATTTTCAGATTTTTTTAAAACTAAGTCATTTATCTGTGGTATGATTCAGGCTTTGTATCTAAAATGGAGCCATACTCCTTCCTTAGTCTCCAAGCACTAATTACCTCAGTGTTGAAGAATATCAATAAAAAGCATACCGAGTCAGTTAATAGGCTGAGAGAAATATTTTCCTAGCAGAAATAAATCACATCAGTATTTAGAATAACATTGAGTGATTTGTTCTGCCCATCTACTCTTTCATTCCCCCACTGCACATACAACTCTGCTGCATACAGCCACAGGAAAAGGATCCTTAGTCCCACATCGAGTAACTGACAGTATAAAGAATAATGAGACTAGTAATGAAAAATAATAAGATGTAAAAGACATTCCTAAGGCTATTGATATCAGTGGTGGACCTCCCTTCTTGCCTCAAAGTAGCTGACCCAACCAAAGTATATACTTACTATATGATTAAAAATCTGATTTTTATTTTGTATTTTATCAAATCAGCACAAAGTTCATGACTGACAAATTCATTTTACGTCACTTTGTGGACTGAAGACCTGGAATTCAAAACTGAAAGTCCTGGCCTGAAAATATGTGATGGAGGAGAAAACTGCATAGGAGTGTTGCTCTAGAACTACCACAAGTTTACTGCTGAATCTAACAAGAATCTACTTTCACTATGTTCCTGTAGCATTTGGGAACTTCTGGTATGTGAGAAACATTACAAAGATTCTTTTTGAAGATACTGGATTTCAGTAGTGCTTGGTATATGAGTTCTTCGAATAATCTCAATCTTGCTCCAGACCAGTTAGAATATAAAATGAACAATGTAAGATATTAAAATGAAGTACAACTCATATCCAACAGAAGTCCATAGATGAAAATATAATCTTAAAGAATATTCAGATAATTTAAATAACAAATTTGTGAACCTTATAGTGTAGTCATGGTCAACATCTTCCTATTGAATTGAGGTAATTTTTCCAAATATATTTATGCCATTAATTGTGCACCTCCTCAACTGAACTGCATCTGTAAGCAATAACAGATGAAAAAGCGTTACTCTAGTCCACGAAAAAGATTAAATTTGGTGGCTAAATTTATCTCTTGTGCATTTAAACAGCCAAACTCTTTAAGCAATCAAGATAACTTTCCAAACATTTTGAGAATCAGTCCTGTATGTCTCTTAGCTTTTCACCAATGCAAGAATAACACATAGAAATAGACTTGCTCTAGCCAATCAGAGCACAGAGTAACTGAACAGCTATTGATGCATACCTGTATAGATTTTTCCTTAGCTATGCGTTTCTCTGCGCACTGGTTGGTTGAGTTTATCTGATTTGCATAATCACTGTACAGTTATTTCTCAATAGTTCAGGCTCTTGAAGCTGTTTACCAGCAACAAAGATGCAGTCTCAGCTTCTCTTTCTCTCCAACTTATGTAGAAAAAATATAAAATTTATATGAAAGAATAGAATAAAATATTCCAAAAATCAAAGAAAAAGGAGCTGTCAGGCAGTTGAAAGGAAAACTGTATTAAAGAATTTGATTCACCGGATTATTCCTATTTCCATAAACATACCCCTCCCCATCCTAATCTTTATCTTGTGCAAGCAGGTCAACAAGGTTCTTGTCCTCGGAAGAATTGTAACATTTCTATCTACTTCTCCCTAGCCTCATTGGGAGAATCCCACTCCATCCCTTCTGTTTAGTAACATATGTACTTATTTCTGAGAAAAGAAGAGCCTGGCGGATGAATGAAAAATGGAATTAAAAAAAAAAAAAGGAGGAAAAGAAATAGAAATAGGAACATGGGAAGGACTAAATTAAATGGAGGCTTGGAGAAACATAGCAGAAGGTGTACAGCAAGGGCCAGAAAGATACCTCTATATTTTTAAATACAGTTTAAATTTGGTCCATTTCCATCATTTATCTTTGAATACATCTTTGTCCATATTTCGGTCAGTAACTTTTGACTGTTACCAACTTCACTACCATATTCAAGCATTCATGTGTCACTTTTCTTGTTGAAATTTACGTAGACGTTAATCTGTAATAATTTTGTTAATGTTAAGTCTAGAATAGATCACTGGTTTCTTAGTATAGTTTCTCTTGTATGAAATGACTATTCATTTCATTCAAGACAATCTACATTTTCAAAAGCTTTTGACTATTAGTAAAGATATTTAGTCTTTAAGAGACTGAACTATGATTTTATTTCTTTTTTTTTTCTTTTCGTAAGTATCCCCAAATTGCATTTAAATGCAAATAATTCTGAGTCTTGTGGAGTGCGCAGAATAGGGAAAGAAACAAAAGATAGGAAAATTCGTTAATTTCCTTATTGCAAACACATAGAGGAACTGCCTAAAATTGCAATGTCAGTGTTCCTTGATCCAAAACAACTGACAGATGAGAAGGCACTTCAGGGTGAAAAATGAAATCAGTGTGAGGTTAGGCTGAGATTTATGTGTATCACTTATCACGAATGCTTGCAGTTCACTGCAGAAGAGAATGCAAATAAGTTCTTCTTGATTTAGCTTCTCACTGGCATTACAGAAAACTCAAATTAAATTGCTTCATCACTGCTGCTCTAAGCCTTCTAGTCTAGAGGACTTATATTTACCTCCTAAATTCAGTGGGGTTTAGACATTGATTATCTGGGCTCCTAGTCTATAGTTCCTCGTTTCTTCTTGCAATATTTATGGCACCAAAGCCTAAATAAACATTTAATGGTAGCTGAATATACTACTTCCACTACACCTTCTGTAACTAGTTATTATATCTTGCAATTCACTCATATATTTTGATGATAGTTGCTGTTATGAGAATTTAGAAAAGATTGCTAGCTTACGAATATGCCTCAGATTTCCCTAGTTAGACTGTTTCATTTTTTCTTTATTCTTTATCATTCTTCACAAATGTAGAAGTACATTTCTTCAGAGAATATTTCCCTAGAACATTCAGATATACGATTTAATCCATAAAGATAATTGTCCATTTTGTCCAGAAGTAACATTTAATTTTTGAAAATGCTGGTCCTGCTTTTTTCCTCATAAGAAAAACTGCTGATTCTTTCACTTAGGAAAAAAAACCCAACCTATCAAGTTTGTATGTCTGTAAGACTAGCGTCCTGCTACATGTTTACACAAGTCAAAAGCCATCATGTCAGAATACAATGTTGCATCTTTTCTTCCTTTCCAGACGCGATGGAGACGTACCATTTTTCTGATCTCTTGGTAGCAACAGATTTCTCACTTATTTACTCTTCAATTTTTCCACAGTATATTCTGACTACTGTATTTGTGATTTAATTTATTCTTTTGATCTATACAACAATAGTTTGTGGGAAAGTTTCAACAATATTTTCAAATGTAATGAGGAATATCTCTCACTTCTCTCATTATTCTTAGCTTTCTCAATTCCTTAATTAACGTCTGTGTCCAGCAATATAAACTTAATCCTCTTCATCTTCTGTCTATTCAAGAAACTAAGCACAATACATGTCATACTTAAAATCTCCAGTGAATTACTCTATTAATCAGAAAATCTTGCATGAAAAATTATTTGCAGTTGGTTTGAATAGTAACCTTCTGCACTATATATTGTGGTTCAAAATCAGCCATATGCATGTACCCTCCACAAACAGTATTTAATATTATGAGGTAACAACAGGCATAAGCAAGACAATATTAAAAACATCTGACTTATACACAGGAAGTTTTGAGCTACACAAACTGATAGCTAAATTTCCTTATTCCTGTTTTTATTCTTAGAGTTCTTGCTTTAATTCACTGTAAAACTTTACTTCACCTCTCTAATGTCTAATGTTCTGTGTATTATTATTAAATATTCCTATTATAACAACTAATAAAACTGTTGTTTAATGTTAGCTTGTATTACTCACTGTAGTTCAAATTAACTTCTCTTAATGTCTCAAGCAAGGCTTGGTTCAGTTTCCAAAACATAAGAAGAGGCTAGCTGCATTTACGATGCTCTAGCTGCTAATCCTGATAGGAAAAACTATCCCTTGGCTCTCTCAGAAGTTTTGCAAATGGTGCTAGTCTATATCATGGTGATAGGGATCAGTTTATCCTGATGCAGACACTTCCATCTAGTTAGTTGTCTACTTCTTCAGTTTCTGCTGATTTTACTGACTTGTGGCATAATTCATTTGCTGACACAAGAATGTCTACTGGCGTTGAGATGTCCTAGATTATCTTGCGTAGTTTCAGTCATCGTTATAGAATGACATTACTACTGCTTCTGTGTCATATAGAATCATAAAATCATAGAATGGTTTGAGTTGGAAGGGACCCTAAGATATTCTAGTTCTAACTCCCTGCCATGGGCAGGGATACCTTCCACTACACTAGGTAGTCCCATCCACTTCCAGGGATGGGATATCCAGAGCTTCTTGGGGCAACTTCTTCCAGGGCCTCACCACCCTCACAGTGAAGAATTTCTTCCTTATATCTAATTGAAATCTACCCTCTTTCAGTTTAAAGTCATTACCCCTGGTCTTATCACTACTCATCCTTGTCAAAAGTCTCTCTCCACCTTTACTGTAGGCGCTGTTTAGGTACTGGAAGGCTGCTAGAAGGTCTCCTTGGAACCTTCTCTTCTCCAGGCTGAACAACCCCAACTCTCTCAGCCTGTCTTCAGAGAAGTGCTCCAGACCTCTGGTCACCTTCATATATATACCACTATATACCAACTCTGCACACATGTCTTCAATAGCATCTGACATGTGAACTCCATTAGCAATTCTGTTTGGACAAATTAATTCCTAGATCACTACTTACCAGCATATTCATTTAGATTAATTTAGTTGGTTTTATGCATATGCATTCAATTCAGGGCCTCAATTAATTGAGTACAGATGGTGTCTAGTGGCATTTGAGATTTCTTAGCAGATTTCACCTGACATCCAGCTGCTGTTTCAGAAGGGCAGAGATATTCCCTGGACCCTGTCATTTTTGCCAACACTGTGAAGGAGCATTAGAAGCCCAAGGGTAGACATTTATATTTAAGTGAAAAAACCCTCACTCTAAGTGCCTAAAGCCTGGAGCTGAATTCTACCCTCACTAGTTTTTGGAACAGATAAATTTTGGTTTGAATCTATGAATAATATTAGATTAATTCAAAATATGTTTGAATTGGAAAATCTGTTGAAACTGACTGTCACAGTTTTGATATTGGAGTCTCATAAAAGAATTAGTTACAAACTATTTCTTCTGCTCATGAACTAATTTGTCTAATCCTCTGTAACACTTACATTTCCTCCTTTAACATAATTTTAAATTATTTTATCTCATATTGTCTTTTTCTGCTTCGTTATTTTTGTATTCCAAATAATATTAGTCAATTTTAATTTCTCACAGTCATTTAAAATAGTCACTTCATGAAACACAAACATGTTCATTAATATATTTTGGCATCTTCTAGGAAGCTTTTATGAATTATAAACTTGCACTTTTTAGATATTATTGTTTAAGAAGAATTCATTTTTGTGAAGTTTCAGTAGCTTCTCTATTACTCTATTACTCTATTACTCTATTACTCTATTACTCTATTACTCTATTACTCTATTCTATAATTGGTTAACTCTCCCATGTAAAGTTCATTCTCTTACATTTCTTGATTATAAAGACATGGAGTTGTATCCTTTTTGTTTTGTTTTAATCCACTACAGATTTCTATCAAAAGTGCTTATTTCTTCATCAAGTGAAGTTTTTAGCTGAGGAATAATAAAAACGATTTTTGTTATTTTTTATGAAATCATTGAATTAAACCAAGTGATTTTTCTTATCTACTTCATTTCTTCACACAAATGGTTGCATCTAAATTGTAGGATAGACACATTCTCTGGTGAGTGGAGTATGTTCATAGATACCATCCAGAGCAACTGATCTTTTGGCACAGGCTGCTGCATGCTCCTATCCTGAGAGCAGGTGAATACTCTCTTCCTCCCTTCAGGCAATGGCATCCATGAAGCAGATGGAGGAAGAGAGTGTGCACCTGCTGCTGTGTAGTCAGGGCACAGCCAAAAGTGATGCCCAGGTCAAGAAGATTAAAGGTGTTCCTAGAGCCTTACCATTCAGACACCGCTAATTAACTTTTCTTCTGTTGTCTTTAGAAGAAACATCTAGCCACCTGCTTCCTATCTTCTACCTGTTTTTGCTTCATTCTGTAAGATATAAGGACAGCTAAAACAGTAGCATCCATCTAGAGGCCAGAAGAGACAGCAATCAGTCATGTTTGTTGTTTTTTTTTTTTTAATTAATTTATATGGGTTATTCGGTATTTATTAGGTGATAGGATGGATGTTAACTGGAATCTAACAGCTGCGTGAATAGTCATCCCAGAAAGCTACAGTTCAAATTACTGGAAGTTTCTAACTCCCACTCATTAATTTCAGAGGGTTGACACATGTATTAGCATTGTCACTAGATTACATAACCTCATTACCTGAGAGTTGTGACTTAGATATCTATACTTTCAGGTTGAATGTAGTGACCCATGTATCTTTTCATGCCTCATTCTAATGAAAACTCTACCTAAAAGGACAGGAGTGTCTGTGGAAGTAGGAAGTGATTTTGATTCTCATGTATACCTTCCACTCAGACAAAAAAGAAAACAATAAAGAGCTGTTTCCTAATAAGCTGGACTTTATGATGTGGAAGCCATAACGTGACTAAACAAACTAGATTTCAGTTTCTTTGCAGTCTTTGATCTTCACATCTTCTAAAGTATTTTAATAGCTAAAAAGAAAATCTCCAACCATCCTTCAAAGACAAAACTTCGATTATGTAGACCAAACCAAGCAATATTTGACCTTAAAAAATGAAACTTTCCAAAAGTAAAAATAAAAATATTATTGCATGAGCATAATCAAATAAAGCAGAAAAAGAAGGAGCAGGGGGAAAGGAAGACACTTAAACAATTCTTCCTCTGTTCAAGTATCTCACTAAGCTTTCCTAGACTCCCAAGAAAGGCCATAGCAAAATGAACCTAAGCTGCAGGAAGCATAAAAGTAAAACATATCCCTCTTAAAAATGCAGTGAAATCAAAATAACCATATTCCTACATTAAGCATTATTATTATTCACACTATCCAGGCTTTGCAAGCATATTGTTACAAAACTGGGTCATTTTCCTTAAAAAGTATAGCAATATTGCAACTAAGAAAAATGTCAAAAATTATGCCCAGAAAATATATCAGTTAAGATGAAAGAAAGTAGGACAATTATGCTTAATTTATAATTCTGACTAAAATGCTTATAAACAATAAAAGATAGAAATTACCTACTAGCTGTCATGCGACTCTTCAGAATTTATCTATATTTCAGGCAAGTATAGAATCTTGACTTTCAATGTCTCTAAAAATTAATATTTATTATCCAGAAAGTGAAAGAACTTTTTTCACTATAAAATCTCAGTGCCTACTTTGCATATTGAAGTACTTATTTTCTTATCTGTCAGGAATAAGTCTGAAGTATCTTATTTTTTCAATAACTATCGAGCATCTTTTCCATCAACAGTATTCCGTTTTTATTTGACAGCAGTATTTGTGACTATCTTGGGAGCTCTTCTTAAGAAAGCAACTCTGATAAATAACACTGTCATCATCATTTCAACATGATTCAATCTCATATTATCTAATTAGATGACAGTATACACTATTTTAATAGTTTTATGCAAGATACATTATATTCTCTTATTTTTTGTTTGACTACTAGTATTATCTCTTAACTGAATTCATAAGATTTGGTTATGGACAACAGGGTCAAGTTCACATAATCTGTGCCAAATGAAGAGACAGAAGTAAAGTTTACTAAGTAAAACTGAAGACAGTCTAAAATAAAATCTTTATTGCAATTCCGTTAAAATAAGTGTCACATTCTTGTACCATTGTAGTAATGCATTGGTGATTTTATTCTATAATCTATTTCAGTCAATTTCAGTTTTCGTAGTAATAATGATAAAATTGCAATTAGTTGTACTCATTCCTATCCTTATATTGACAAGTATCATCACACATCTGAGATTTTTATTTATGTCACTAAATAAAAGAGAGAAGGGGATGAGTTTTTGCACTGTGGATTACTCCTTATGCAACCCTTGGCTTTCTTTCGGACCACTCTAATTCTCTTTTTCCAAGGCAGTCTAAACCCTAGCAGAGATTTGCACTAACAAACATCTGGCTCAGTTGCAGACTGGGTTACTTCAGTTTCTGTCCCTTTTTTCTTGCAAGCTTAGACATACATACTCTGAGCGTCTTCTCTCAGTAGTTATCTTGTAATTTCTGTTCTCAGAGGACTGGAACATATAAAAACTCATCAAGTAAAATGTTACATGATAAAACCATAGAATGAAAAGAAATCTGACATTATCAGCAACAATGGGCATCAGGAACTTACTATTTCAGTATAGGCTACATTGAAATATTAGCAATATATAGTGTATTCTTTCAAGAAAAAGAAGGGCTTTTTCAAAAAAATAACAAATGTAGAACTAATGTCTGAAAGTTCCTTTTAAAATTAAAAATCAGCTACATTAACTCTGAAGTATACAATTCTGTCATACTTTATCAATCTGAATTTTCTTTTAACATGGCTAGTTGCCCTCTAACTCACACTTCCTCTGCTATCTTAAATTGGTGTAGCTTCACTGCACACCACCATTCATATTTTATAAACACAAAGCATTATTAAATAATCTAATCTGTATTTTGTTGTCATATCATTCTCTGTGCATTCACTTTCACCTCCAGCGCTTTATGGTATTAATTGAACATAAACATCCCCCACTTAAGATATGATAAAACAAGCTGTTGGATGAATACTGTATTTGAAAACCTTCTAGCCAATCAGCAATCAAAAAAGTCAAAAAGCAAGCAAATATCTGCATCTGATTTTACCTCTTAAAGGCTTTAAAACTGAAAAAAAAACCTCTCAAAGGTTTCAATATGATTAGAAATATGACATTGGGCAATATTTTGAAGTTTATCAGGAGGATGATTCGAATCTGTATTCTGGAAACATAACTTCTTTTGGGAAAGCAGTAGTATTAATAAAAAGGAATAATATCTGCTTAAAGTAGATTATGATAAAGGGAAACATACAAGCAAACTCCTAATTTTAGATACTGGAATGATGGGAGCAAATGAAGTACTGAGATAGATGGCCCTGTTAATATTATCAAACTATTAAAGCATGATTTCATAGTCTTCAAATATTATTTTTTCAACATGTCATTTTTTTTTTTACCAAATTAGACAGAAAATCATAGAGAGAGAACAAATACAACTACTACCCACCTGGGCGGGGCAGGAAAAAACAACTTAAAATGCTGATTGTCTAATGAGCTATCTTCTAAACAAAAGTTCAGGAAGACTTAGAAGGTATGTTTTTATATCTAATTCTTTGTGTCTTTAAGATAAAAACTTTAAAATACATCTGATGTAACCTAGAAATTCCCAAATGTTTGCATACCTCCTCCATCCTTACCTGAATTTTGTATGCCTACTGCAATATGCAAAGTTCTTGCCTTGCTAGTAAAATAAGGACAATTAAGGTCTGAGATAGCACATCATTATTTTTGGCATTATGAATATAATGCATAATTTTGCAGAAATAAGAGATTAGCTACTTGTTTAAAAATGTCTGGAAAGCAAACCAGCTCTGCTCAGTCTCTGCTCACAGAATTTATGATTGGCTGAATGGCAATTGTTTGCCTAGTAGGTCATGTGGAAAGGGATTTATTTACATATATACAAATTATTAATATATATTTATAAACTTTTAAAGTACCAATTCTATGTTGGTAAAGTGAAATATTTTATATTAAGTATCCCAGTACAACTAATCTGATTCCCACAAATGTAACTAACTCCTTTAGTTAAATAGAACAGACAAATTATGAAATATATATCTCTAAATGAAAAATGCAGTTTTTTCCTCTGCACAAGTGACAAAAATAAATATATTTTTTCACAATAAATAAAATAATTGCTTGCTCATGAGATTTAGCTAAAGTAGTTTAATATGGCTTAACTTTTGTTGAGAGAGAGAATGTTTTGTTCCCTCTTCTTCATCTTTTTCATTGCACATGTGAGAGGGAATCATGAGGAAGCTATACTTGGTATATGTGAAGCACCCTAATTGCTGTAATGCGCTGTACAATCATTATTGAAGTGTGAAGGAAAAACAAGTTCTTTGGCATATAACTTTCTTCATTAAGAACGGAATACTTTTAAGCAGCTCAGAAAATAGTGAAAGAAATTAGCTTCCATAATAATATAGATTGTACCTCCTTTGTGAAAACATGTTTAAGAATATGCAAATAAATATTTTAAAACCTGGATCTCAAAAGGGAAAATCGAATGAAGGGTGGTCCAGGTTGAAGCCATGGCTAAGATAGCTGAAAACAACATGGAGATTTAGATATTTAGTTTGAGTTTTTTAATATCTGCCTAAATACATAAATACCTTTTTAAATACAAGAAGCTACAGAAATCCAATGTTCTTCAAATCAAGATCATAAAAATTCTCTTTCCTGAACAGGATGTTTTCCTAATTCATTCTGACATTTTAGGTTAAAGACTTCATTTTTATTTACTCACTAAGGCGGCAAGTGGGTTTGGCTCAATGACTTCTAAAGGACATTTCATTCGGATCTTTGATATAATGTTTCCCATATCTTCAACTTGTTCTAATTTCCTGTTTTATAAGACATGCATGTTGGACAGAGTGACAACTCAACTGCTGTTCTTGAAAGCCACCAATCAAGTGTTACACTAGAAGCTTGTGGGAGAATCAGGATTTGATGACTGGCTATCTTCATTTTAGTGCTATAACCACAAGATTATTATCAAAGGGTTTTCTTTGTTTTTTGGTTTCGTTTTTTTTTTTTTTCATTAACAGAAATGTATTATTTATTGATTAATTTGGAGTGATTTAGAGTACGATGGACTCGATGTAGTGTCTGACTCATTCATGGTTCATTGCTGCAACCACTATTCACTTAAAGAAATCTTGATTCATGGGTGACCTTGGCTTTTGCATATATATTTGTGATTCAGGTTTTACATGTGGAACAAGCATAACCTTGGACTGTTTCAAAAGACATTATCTCTCTGCATGAAAACCATCTTCTTGTCTTTGTACTTTGATTATAAAGTTACAGGGACTGTAAAATATTTGATTAATTTCTTCTTTCCCCATGAATAGAAAATTACTCTTAATGCATCTATTTTCCATTCCTTAATTATTTATGAATAAATAAAAGTCAACAGCTGAAAATAACCCTGTAAAATGGCAATAAACAGGTCTTTAAAGTAGACATATAGTCAAAATCTGGTTTCCAATGCAGAATCAGAAGTTCATAGACTTATTGTGGATAATATACCAAGAGGGATCTGTGAAAGAACTTTTTCCTCAGATGCACAGAAATCAATTCTTGTCCTCTGTTAGTCTGAGCTTTACAGCATCTGAATTTTAATCACGGATAGACCTATGGAGGCACAAAGACACAGGTTTAGTCAGCACATCTTCATGCATCTAGTCTGGGATTCATTTGTCTTATCTTTAAATATTTACAATAGAGACATGTATATTTGTCTTCCTGGATTCCCTTCATAGTGAAGAGAGAAAAATGGGCACTTGCGAGGAGCAATTAATCTGAAAATGTTGTGTCTGCTTTATGATGGAGTGAATCATTCCTCTAGATGTGCCTGTTTCTCTCCACTTATAACGACAATCTAAACATCTAAATCAGATAGGCAGATCTGCACCACAGATGCCTGTATTTGATCAGACGAACTCATATCTGAGGTGCTTCTGTCAGGAAGTCTGTTCTCTTCAGTCCTGATAAACTGTAAACTCTCAGAACAGTTCCTGGCTTAGTTTAAACCTTGGCCAGCCAGCATTTTCTCACAGACAGTTGGGTGGTAAGTACAAATGAACAAGTACGTTTCTAAAAGCAATTTAATATGGGCTAACTGTTCAGGAGAGTAAACTAATTCAACACAGCGCATGTGCATCATTCTGTACTGACTGACTTCAGTGCCAGAGAGTAGCTATGGGTGTGTTTAATTTACAGAAGGTAGTCCCTACGGCTGTAGTCTCCACACTGGCTTGCTACAAGCAACAATTCTGAACAAGTTATTCAGACAGAAATATCTTACTCTCCATATTGGTCTCAGTCTAAATATTTTAATTTCCCGTAGCCGCAATCAATGTTAGTAGGCTAATGGTTTGGGACACATATTCTATGGTCACCATTAAGAATATAAAAAAAGGCATTCTGGAGCTCAATTTACATCTCCATTTAGATCAGTATCCATCTATATCCAGTAACGGACACTTAAGGAAACGTAGAAATATTTTTATTTGGCACACCTTTCTCCTCTCCATCTCCTGGTGGTTTAGAGATTACTGCATTCTCAAAGCTTTCATTCAAATTTCTTGTGTATTTACAAGAACAGTTAGGAAGTTTCCACAACTCTAACCTTAATCCAGTCAAACTCTCCTTTACTTTGGAGATACTGTAGAGTTGATCTATAGATTCCATCTGCAGAATCATATAATCATAGAATGGTTTGGGTTTGAAGGGACGTTGAAGATCATCTAGTTCCAACCCTCCAGTCGTGGCCAGGGACATCTTTCACCACATCAGGTTGCACAGAATCTTTTTTTTTTTTTTTTTTTTTGACAAAAATACAGTGAGTGTACTAACACTATTCACTATTGATGCAGGGAACAAGACAAATTAGTCAAACAAAGTACACTTGAGAAACAGTGACTAGAAATATTGAGCAATGAAACAGTCTCTGTGCTTTAATGAATAAAAAGTAATGTGTCTGTGTGTGTGTGTGTTACGATATTTCAAATAAATGCAGGACACTGAAAACATGACAGGATAAAGCATCTTTCTTGTGACCTGGACTACATGCTAGGCATTACTTTCTATTTATAAGTATCCTGAATTTCAATCATATTATCAGCTACCTGCTGAGTCTGGCAACATATCTAATTTCATGTTGAACCACCTGACTGCCTTTTCTCTAAAAAACACTTTCCCAGTCTTATTGTCACTGACCTAACAAAGGTTAGCCATAAATCTTTTTCTCAGCAAGGGTGCTGATAGTTTAAGAGCTTCTCTAATAAGCAATGCTGTATTTCTGAGCTTATAATGAAAACAACATGAAATGTCATATATTTCTGAGAAGTATTTAGATAGGGTTGTGTAAATCCAACAGGTTAGTGAATAAATTTGCAGATTTTTTTGTGTATCTGTACCTGATAGACTACTTACTTTGTTTGTGCTTGTTCAGTCATGTTTTTCTGTTACTGGTGAATACTCATTCATATTACCTAGTCATAAGGTCTTCCTCACTGACTTTTCTCTGAGTAAACTAGTACTGAATGCCTTTTGTATGCAGGTTACTCTTATTTGAAAGAATGAAGATCAAATCTTTTCCAGTACTAAATGTGGTATGATTTGTTCCATTTATTAAGGAATCTTCAAGTTATTATCTGCAATATAATGCAATGTCTTTAAACTGAAAATCTAGAATTCATTTTCCTAGACTTAGTTTAACTTTAATCTGAGTTGATAGTTTTTCCATGTCACTGAAAGTGACTGCATTAGACATAAGGACAATGTGTCCACTTTGTTTTAATTTAAATCAATTTTGACTGTTAAGAATTACTGCTTTTTAAGTCCACCAAATTAGTTACAGCCTGAGAGTGCTCTTTGTTTGTCAGGAGACTATTCTTACCATACTTAAATGGTGATCTTGATGAACAGTCTTATGATAAAATAACAGTGAAATTTCAAACCATCAAAGAAAAATCTGCACTAATGTATTTTTAAAAATGCTGTGGGGTTTTGAGCTCTTATAGACTCACGTGGGAGGAAAAATGTTGGAAGTGTATTATATTTCTATAAATATCCTTTCTGGTTGTCAAATACTTCAGCCTTTAATTGCATAAAAAGGCCATTTATTGTCTCCTATTTGCCAATAGATAGAATAGCATGTCTCCAAGCTCATAATCAAAATAAAATAAACCGAAATATTAAGCTTATAGCTTTTTCAAACCATGACATGTCCACACAATGTTTCAAAGACATAAGATAAAAATGTGACATAAACCAAAAAATAAGTATCTAGTGCTTTCAGCTATGTAAAAGAAAATTTGAAGTCCTTCTCCACAGGATTTATCCCAATCCATCTTCTTCCCAACCCATATTTGTGGTTGGCATTGCCCTGACCCATATACAGAACCTTGCACTTTGCCTTGTTGATCTTCATGGCATTCACATTGGCCCACCTCTCCAGCCTATCAAGGTTCCTCTGGATGGTATCCTTTCCCTCCGGCATGTCAACCATACCATACAGCTTGATGTCATCAGCAAACTCACTGAGGTTGCACTCAATCCCACTGTCTATGCGTTGACAAAGATGTTAAACAGTACGCTATTAATGTGTAAAGTACATGTAAGGTATACATTCTATGTTGCTCAAAAAGTGTTATTAATTCAACAATATACAGATGTCATGAAAGTGCATATACTTCTGTCCTGGTTTTAGCTGGGACAGTTAGCTTTTCTTTTTAGCAGCTAGAAGAGCTCTGTGTTTTGGTTTTACTCAGAGGCTCGCTCTGAGAAGAATGCTGATAGCAAGTTGATGTTTGTGGTTGGACGTGAGACTCCAAGGACTTTTCAGTGTGCCGGAGTGCAGAAACACGGCGGGATAAGGGGGGAGCATAGCTGGGACAAGGGGGACATGATTCCCCTTGTGATTTGTGGTGGAACTTAAGATTGAGGGCCAAACTGGCCAATTAGTATTCCATATCATGCAGCGTCATTCCCAGTATAAAAGTGAGGGTCAGCCAGAAAGAAGGGCTTTTGCGCTTTGGCTCTTTCGCCACTTTTGCTCTTTCACGCTTGCTGCGTTTTTGCTCTATTGCCTTTTTTTTCCTCTCTCTCCCAGTACTCCCACTCTCGGAGTACTCTCTCTCTCTCTGCCCCTCTCTATTTCGGGGCCTCGTGTTCGTCTGGGATTGCAGCTTCGGGACGAGACGGGCTTCGGATAAGAGGGGGTGGTGAGCACCTACACTGTGTATTAAATCATCTGTATTAAATTGTTCTTATCTCAACCCACGGGTTTCCCGTTTCTCCTTTAATTCTCTCTCTCATTCCTGGGGGTGGGGGAGGGTGAGTGACCGGCTGTGTGTGGTGTTCGGTTGCTGGAGTGGCCTAACCCACGACGACTCCATTAGATGTAGATCTACAATTTAAACTATTCTTGTATATAGTTTCTACTTAGACCGTGACAATACTGTAATGCCTTCTTGTCTGTCAGCTGTCGTTATTCACATTTTCTGTTCAGAGAGAGTGATCAAATTCTAATTAATTATATGAATCCAAATAGTTTGGAATACGTAAAAAAAATACAATGCAGGGGTCAAATGGAGTGTGGTTTGGTTTTTGGTTTTGTTGTTTTTTTTCCACTGTAACTTTTTAAAATTAGCTATTTGAATGTAGCATGCAAGGCTAATTCATATGCACTAACTTTCTGTGCTAGTCACATACAGAATGCCTCAAAAAGAGGAGACAGTGTTCCAGTAAATTTCTAGATGTTTGAAAGAATATAAAATCTCCTCACTGCAGCAACAATGATATAACATAAAATAACAAGAGGTCTGAAACTTTGGGAAACTTCTGGATTTTGTCTTTAGGAAAACTTTGGGAGCTAAGTCTCTACCCATAAACTTGAATCAGGAAACTGAAGTTTGGCTGTCTTGCTGCTGGTTACTACTCATAATCCCCATTTTCATGGAGACTACTGTTGTACCGACTGAAAATGGGATAAGGTGCTTTAACATAATTGCTACTTTACACAAGACTGTTTTCCTTTTACGTTCAAAATTGACATTATTTTAAAGCATCATTTTCCATATTCATCATGCTGACGTGTTTCTATGGAAACAGGAAAAAAGTAATAGCTGAGTTCTAGGAACTCTTGTTCAACTTGGTGACTAAATCTAACAGAATTCCACTTTGAGAAGAAAGCGAAGACCAATCTTCTGGTCTGTAATGCTAAAAAGTTTTGGTCATGAATTATTTGAACAGGATGAAGAAATGTTTTCACTGTGATGATCTGAAGTGTTCATTATCCATTACTTTTCACCTAGTACCATCTAAAATACATTAATCTGTGACATTTTTCTGCTTACAATGTAAAAAAAATAGCATAAAAAGCATTTAGCTTGACCTTGCAAAGACTCTTCTAATTGTCTTTCTTCAGGAAATCTGTTAGTTACATAAGAGCTAGTGACTGAAACCCACCTCGGCTACTCAGTGCACTTATCTCTTTAGATCAAATAGTAAAGTTTACTGGTTTGAAGAGTACGTTTATTTAATTTTCTAAGTTGATTTGTAACACAATACATTCATTGCTTGAATCAAAACATATGGCTGCAGTTTTACTTTAGTTAAAGATTACTTTCAAGTGTCACTCCCTTTCTGATCTTAAATTCACTGAGATCAGTAGAAAATCTTGCATGGGTTTCAGATAACTGTGGATGAACTTCTACAAAGCACAACTGCTTCACGTACTGAACCAAAACCACCCACAAGGACTTTACATATTTCCTTGCTGTCCATAAATTATGTATGATTTAAGAGAATAAGATCAACATGTTTACTTATTTTAAAGAAAAAAGTCATGCATAAAGAGTGGTTTTAAAATATACTTCATTAAAATATTCAATTTTTTTTTTCTCCAATTACATTCTTGTCCAATCTTAGGAAAAGCTTTAATTTTCAAACATTTTTTTTCATGGAAGTCTGTTCTATTCGTCTACTGTCTCTGTAACAATATGTAATAAACATAAATGTATGTAGTTATGTTAAGTATAACAGTTCAATCCATACTGATTGGCAAATGAAATCTGACGGAGATGTGTATAATTGAGAGTTCATCTGTATACCCTGTGAACGGATTCACAAGGGTGTAATTTTTTTTTTTTTTCTGTAATTGGCTAATATTTTAATTGTGGAAAGAATTAATATTTGTCTGAGTTAAGTAAATTAAATTTTTATATTTTAATAACTGTATGTTGCTTAGAAGCATAGTAAAGGAAATATTATATGTAACGGTATAAACGTTAATAGAAATATGAGGTGAAATTGGGGCTAATAAAGTCAGTGAAAGAACTTCTTTTTGTTTCTCTAAGGGTGGTATTTTACTCATGGAATTTAAAGAAATACTATTTTTCAGAAATGGCTTTTAGTATTTATAACAAAACAGTAGCTCCATATCTTCTTTCTGAGAAGCTAAGCCTACACCACAGATTGGTATTGTGGTATATATTATATAAATGAGATTATTGAATAATTCAAGAAAGTTACTAATGCTTCTTGTGATATTGTGTGTTTTTAATGTATTTGTAAGTATTTCTTTTTCTATCTAATTCAATAGATTAAAAATAAAATCTGCACCAGGAGGTCAGTGTTTACAAAAAAAAAAAAAAAAAGAATAGAACCAACTCATTTGGGCTAGAATTTTCCTCTTGGTCTTAACATCACTACAGTGGTTGGAAGACATTTTGCCATAATGACACAGATTAAGTTAAAGGTATCTGCCAGTCCTCATCATCCTTCACGAGCAATCTTTAATCGGCTCATTTATTGCTATTTAATTGGTCTTATTACACCTACTTTATAAATAGAGACCATTACATCAATGATACAGGAGTCTAATATGACTTTGTTTGCATCAAATCAAAAATATCCCTTTTCAAAAATAGGTAAGTAAGTAACTGAACAAATAAATAAAGCCCAGAATACATTAAAACTATTTGCTCTTGAGGCAGAAGTTTACTCTCTCACATTGTAAGGAAATGCTGGCACTCTCAACATAACTGAAGAAATATTTCATCCTGATAGACCTCACTAAGGGTGAAATAATGCACAGGCTGGGTTTCAATGTCTCAGTAAATCAATGACTTCCCTGATTGCAATTTACTTTTGCATTTGCAATTCAGGGCTGAGATACAGAAAGATCAAATAATTTGTAAAATAGCTGTGACTACTTTTCAAATAGAATTTCTGACTTTGAACAAGAGAAAATAGAGGTGTAAAACTTTGCTCAAAAAATTGGATTTACTAGTTTAAAGGTATCATGTCATCTGAACACACTAAATGGTGCAATAGCATATTGGAATTTCAGTGTAGAATTTAGTGTGAATTCCTAAGTTTCTGACTCCGTACACTTAAACTTCCATTTCTACCAGGCCTTAGGACTGCCATAGTCTAGCATGTTCATACTATCTGAGCATACTGGGCATACTGGTTGCTTCAGTCACCAAGCATGCTGCGATTTTGCATCCTTAAGCACAAATCATAACTGGAAATGTTTTCTATCATTCTCCTAGGTGGAGGCAGGTAGAATTTGTCTAACTCACAGATGTTTAGTGCATACATCCATATCTTAGCTAATTGACATAGACATGACTTACAGTCAATGGAAAAAAAGATTGTGTCAGACTTAGTAGTACAGGTAGATAAAATCAAAAAATGAGTGAACAGGGTTGCAGCTGACAGAGGTTGCTTCTTACCTTAATAAGGTAAGCTTTGTTCTTGGACTCACGCCATTGTGTAAGACAGACCAGAAAAAAAGGAAAAGAAGGAAAAAAAAAAAAAAAAGGAGATACATAGAAAGATATAGATTCAATCAGTGCTGAATACATCTGTAAAATAATTATACCCAAGACCAATCTTCTTGTAAGCACCCAATTTTCTAATTCTACCCTAACTCTTCAAGAAAGCTTCTTTCAGTTTTATAAATTTATGCTTAATTCCAGTTTCCTTCATGATCTTCCTTAGTTATACCTCAGTTTGTTTCTTAAGAACAGCAGCTTTGTTTTAGTAAATGTATGGTCTTGCTAGTGATCTTTCCACAGCTGAACAACAAACTTGTTCTCATCTTGTGTTTTCTCTGCATTAAGTATAAAGATCAAATTTTACCAGTAAATGTCACTCTTTGACTGAGTGAAAATTTAGAGATATTGTGATTGATCAGGGACTTTGACCTCAAGAAAGGATTCACAAATAGGCTTAAAAGACAGAATGGAAATAACTTGCACTTCTGACCTTCTAGAAGTGAAAATTTTCAGATTTGTAGCACCCAGACTGCAGTAAACTGTTGCTACCATGTTTCCTCTGTGAAAGGCTTTCCAGACTTATTCTGCATAAATGCAAATTTATCTTTCTGTTGTATACAAACTGAAAAGATTGCTGCTGCTATCAACTACTTCTCTGATGTTAAATTTCCCACTCCTTATCCCCCAAGGTTTTTCTGTTTTTTATTCCCCTGCCTGTGTCCACTTTGTATTAGAAAGACTGTATCAATAAGATCATTCCAGCAAAACCAAAACAAAACCTATTTACCCCAGAAGTGCTATTTTTAAAAAGATGCATATTGTTCTAACTGAATCAGGTGTTGTATTTTTAATTTGTTTTTATTCTAAAAGCTACAAAAATATCCCAAACTCTGTATTTTCCTTGAGAATAGTGTTTATTCTAGTGTGATTTCAGATTGTTTTGGGAACAAACCCTACTAAAAACTTTATATCATAGTTCACACCTTTTATTTTATTTCTACTTTTTAAAAATTAATGCCCCCCCCCAAAAAAAAAAAAAAAAGTAGCATTCAAATTCCTAGTACTTTTAGAAACTTAGAAATCTTAGGAGCATAAGCTGCTTTATCCTTTAAAAGCAGGAAGCTTAAACTCCAAATCAGTTTGAATTCTCTGAGCCAATCTTTGTCTCTTAGAAAAAAAACGAACAGAGGCACAAACTAGATAACAGCCTTTTATGGGGTACAGAAATTAAAGTAACAGAATTACCTTTCAAAGAGATCTCCAGGGCTTTAATGTAAAAATAGCTATTATTTTATTAGACAAGGCTCTAATCCACAGTCTGTTCAGCTGTACTCCAGACTTCTGTAAGATAATCAATGCCTTCACTGGAGAGTAGCTTGATTAAAAAAAAAAAAAAAGGAAAAGGAAAAGAAAAAAAAAAAAAAAGATATTTGGAGAAGCTAGAGAGCCATCTTGTGGTGATTTTATTTAATCCTCCAAAAAGAGAGTCTAGTTTGTGTGAAGTGCTTTCATTTTCATCTTACTTGCAGGTTTTCACTGTAGATGTTTTTGACTGGAAAGTATTTTATAATTTTCTGTTAACCAACCCTATTTAGACGTCTACATCAAAGTATGCCTAGGAAAAAGATGGAAAAAAAGAAAAAAACACAGGTTGTGTTGCTCACAAAATTTGTTTGAAAACACTAACATAATCTTTTGTGCTCTCAATTACTGAATTATTTTTACCGTGTCTTTTCTTCAGAAATACAATAACAGAAAAAATGTTCTTTGAATTTAGAAAATTACAGCTCCTGCTTTTACTTCATGTACCTTTTTTTTTCTTTTTTTTTTTTTGTCATGAAAACTCCTGTAAAGAATCTAAACTCTGTAACTTTTCTACATGAGAAGACACTAACGGGAAGTTGAATTTATGTTTTATACATTTATATTAAATTGCTGAACACTATACAAAGACTCGGAGTTAGGAATATTAGATACTGTTATGGAATGGTCAATGCAACCGTACAAAGAATTTGTTTTAGAAATTCTAAAAGCAACTAGGTAAAGGTGAAAAAGGTACATACCTACAGCATTTAAGGAAACAAATCTGCCTCAGCTGAAATCAAATAATTCAATATTAGATCCTTGTAATATGTTCGGCTTCCTCCTGCTTGAGAAGACTTATTTAGTGGTATTTAGTTTTGTGCTTACTAGCCTAGATAAGCAGCAACAAACTTAATGAATGATTTTTACATTTGTAAGTTCCAGAAGGGTTATAACTTTTTCCTAGGTATTATTTTTTTGTATCTAAAAAGCCAGGAAAATATCTTGAACAATACTACAGAGACATAAAAGCTGTTTTTCAGCAACTATACTTCTAAGAAACAATAAGCCCTTGACAATATGGCCACGAAAAGCAGTTTCGCATCCAAGGATAAACACAGAACTTGTTGATGGTTTTCTCCTCTCTCCGTACCCTTTTAGTGTTTCCTGTTGTCCTTCTCTGTTTCTCCTTTTTGTCTACTCTTTACATATACCTGTAGGTAATTCTAAGTAAGAGCAGTGCCACTGGAAGTTGTAAATGGTCAAATTTGACTGAAATAGCTTCAGAAGAGGTTGTCCAGAAACCAGGAATATTAATATTGGTATCTTTATTCCCTTCCCTTTTCTCCCCTCAGCACAAGTCATAGCACTTCCAGATTTCACGTTTTTCAAGTTTTGTCCTATTTGAAAAAAACATTCCAAAATTCCTGCCTACATAATAGAGTGAGCTTGTTATCTAAATCAGTATTCAAACCTGCTAAGCCATTCCTGCATTTCTGCAGCTATACATTCTGCTTACTTCTTCTGTTAGAATTTCATCCACACAGTTTAAAATTGAATCATTTGAAACTCCATCTCACTTTAAGAATTGGCTTTGCATGGAAGCATCTACATGGATGTTCTGGTTACTCTTCCTAACATATTGAGACAGTCTGAAATACCATTCCTATGGTTAATATATACTGTGATGCATAATGTTATCTGCATGTAAGGGCAAATCAGGATTTCATTCCTCATTGTGACAAATGTGCTTGCCTTATTTATTTCAATCCTCTTGCAGAAGTGTTCCACCCACTCTTACACAGGCCTTTACAAATCTTATGCCAGATCTAGACTGATACTCAGCTTTCTCCACTGCCCTGTCCCTAAATAACGCATTGGATGTAATGAAGGTGTAAGAGGTTGAATAAGCAAAGTGTATATGATGTGAGCCAGAAATGCTTTCCAGTTTCTGAATGTAGATAGCCTTCCTCTCGGATGAGCTACAGTGACTGAAAATGCTTCAAGAAGACACATAATGCAAAGGATCAGAACCCTCAGCTGTGCTGTGGTACACTTCAAGGAGGGGGCGTACATAGATTTTATCCTTCATAGTCAGAAGGATGTCTGGTTTGCCGGAATGATTGTCAGTCTTGTTGTTAGACTCCTTTGCACACACAGAGCTCTTGAACAGGCAATCCTCAGGTTTAACTCAGCCATCAGGTTTGATTTCATTATGTCATTAATGTTCAAGTATCACTGCCACTAAAATAAAAATGACTGAATGTGATTATGGCAGGTCATCCCCTTTCTCATCACAACAGATGAGTAGTCTTTACAGTAAGAATTTTGCTTTCTGGCCTGGCAAAGTTGAAATAGATCAGAAATATTTTAATGAGCCACATGTTTGTTTTTTTTTCTCTTAAACATCAAGACATTTCTAATGTAGTTAACTGCTTCGCATGCAGACAATATAAACAAATACAGTTCACACTGAAAAAACAATGTAGTATTCTGAAGGACTATGTAGTAACAGAGAAGTGAAGAGGGAAAGGATAGATGTTGGAAATAATTGATTAGAAGCTAGCAGAAGAACAAAGAGAGAAAAGAAACATCTGTATGTGTGAAGAAACAGAAATGCATCAACAGCATATCAAGAGAGAAAGAGAAGAAAGTTAAAGCCAAAGAGGCTGATGAGTCAACTATGACGTCAGGAAAAAGAATGAAACTTAAAGCTATGGAAAGGAAAAGAGATATAGAAGAGAGAAAAAAAAAAACCCACAAAACCAACAACCAACAATCAAATAGCATGTGAAAAGATGGAGATAAATTTTATTAATGGACATCAAAAACAGTCTTTTGAAGAAAAGTCAGAAAAAGTAAATGCTAGAGAAGAAGCACATACAAAATAAGCCACCAAGGTGAATAGCTAAGACACTGAGAAAACATTGTTAACATACTTTTATGTAAGAGAATAAAACTGTATTTTTTTTTTCCAAATAAACATTATGTAAAATTATCTAAAGTAATGATATTTGCAGATATACTGAAATGAGGACATAAGTCTTAAAAACACTTTATATTTTTGAAATCCTTCTTTCTTTCAGGTCCCTGTTAAAATCCGTCTTTTTTAAGCTCCAGTTTCTGATTCATTTATCCTATTTCTTTTTTATACTTGTAATTATATAGTCCCTTAGGGAAAAATGTCCGTATTATGTATCAACATCAAAATCTGTCACAATTTGGCACAGTTGTCCGTCTTTGCTTAAGGGAAGGCCAGGAATGGAATATCAGAGGGCTTGCAGGTCAAGACAGAGATGAATTGACAGAGGACTTTTGAGACACTTGTTCGTTGTTTCTTGCAGTATACCTAATTCTGACTAATACTAGTACAGTGTATCACTTGAGGTTGTGTTCCTGGAACCATTATTCATTTTATGAACACTGATCTCACCCCAAATGTAGTTTAGAATTGACTTAATTAGTGACGCTGCAAAGAGGCAACTGTGTGTTTTGGTTCTGGTCATGATAGGGTGGCAGGCTTCTCATGCAGGAGCACACACCTTCATACTAAAAGCCTGTCAAATAAATCAGTTAGTTATTTAAAAAATTCTACAGAAGCCACTGAATGTGTTAAGGTAATCGCTACTTAGACAAATACAATGACGCTATATAAAAATAACTTTAATGACTACAGTATATACATAAATAAATCAATCTGCTTTCTTTTTCTTTTGAAATGTCTGGGACCAAAAGCCTTTCTGAGACTGAGTACACAAAATTTCAGATTATCTACATCATGATTAGCCAAGAAGGCCAGTAGCATCCTGACTTTTATCAGAAATGGTATGGCCAGCAGGACTTGGCAAGTGATTGTCCCTCTGTACTCGGCACTGCTGAGACTGCACCTGGAATAATGTGTTCAGTTTTGGGTCCCTCACTGCAAGAAAGACATTGACGTGCTACAGTGAGTCCAAAGAAGGGCAACAAAGATGATGAAGGGTCTAGAGCACTAGTCTTATGTTGAGCAGCTGAAGAACTGGGGTTGTTTAGTCTGGAGAAAATGAGATGGAGGTGAGACCTTATTGCTCTCTCCAGCTGCCTGAAAGGAGGTTGTAGTGAGGTGAGTGTCAGTCTCTTCTCTCAAATAACAAGCGATAGGACAAGAGGAAATGACCTCAAGTTGCATTAGAGGAAGTTTAGATTGGATATGAGGAAAAAATTCCTTCACCAAAAGGATTGTCAAATGTTGGAACAGGCTGTCCAGGGAAATGGTTGAACCACCATTCCTGGAGGTATTTAAAAAATGTGTAGATGTGGTGCTTAGGGACATGGTTTAGTGGTGAACTTGACAGTGCTAGGTTAACGGTTGGACTTGATGATCTTCAACGTCTTTTCCAATCTAAATGATTCTATCATTCTTTTATTTATGTCAGAAAACATAAATATTCATAACAACTGTGCCATTCCAAATATAGACCTTAGCATTTACTTTAGCATATATGATCTTCCATTAATTAAGACTGAAACAAAACTTGGAGATATTATTAGTTCTATTTATTTTATCATGAGATTATTACTCATTTTTAGAGGCATTTTTAACAGTTTTTCCCATTACATGTATTTTCCATTTTTCTCCGTTTGATTTACTCAGTCTCTGATATAAAACATTTCTAGTGACTTCTAAATGTGGTTGAAAAATCAGTGATTTCTCTCACGATTTATAATGAAGTATAATGAAAAATTTCAAAATTAACGTACTTTGAGTATTCCGGTAGTTGAAGAAACATGGAGACTATCAATAAAGCTTTCAACAATAATTCTTACATCCACATAATGAAAAATATATATTTTTTCAGCAAAATATATATAATTTTTTTTTAAAAAAATGGTGAGCTATAATATTTTCTGTGATTCTTGCTGAACTGTAGTAACAAGACTGCCACGATCTTAAACATGATGAGGCAAACCTATAGCAGTTACAATACAGCACTAAACTGAATAACACAATTATGCTCTTTCTAGGAATATGTTTGTTTTGGTACTTTAGAAACACAAAATATTCAGCAGTTTTCACTACCTCATGGGGAAGCAATAGGTCCTAAGTACATTTATAAGGAAAGTGAAGCTGTTCTATGTTTACGGAAAAAGAGAAAAGGAACAAAGCATCAAAACCTTTTGTTAATATCAAACTTAAGGCTGAGACAAAGTACATGACACTGAGAAATGAGTTTATGAAGATAGATCAGCATTAAATTTCATTGTTATGATTTCCCCTGAGAAGCATGTATCATTCATATATATGAAAAGAGGATTTATTTTTTGGTATTGCGTTTTAGAAATAGCTATCTCCTAAGCTACTCCCATGTTCTTGCTTGTTATGATCATTTTCCACTTTTTAGTCATAATTGCTGTACCAAAAACAGAAAAGAAAAAAAAAAGTTATAATTTCTGAGATGTGAGGATCAAAATAGATTTTTTTTTCTTTTTATTCCTTTTTATCATGTCAGAATTCAGGTTGCAAAGAACTTTGACAATGAAAGATGAAAGCTGTAATTCAGCTCTAGATTCTGGACGTCTCTCAGTTCAGTTTATTTGAAAGTGACAGTCTGCCTCACGACTTCTGACCGCCCCTGTTAAAAGAAAAAGGAGGGTAATTGTCATAGGTGATTCCCTTCTGAGGGGAACAGAGGGGCCAATATGTCGACCAGACCCAACCCACAGGGAAGTCTGCTGCCTCCCTGGGGCCCGCGTCAGGGACGTCACTAGGAAACTCCCTAGTCTGCTATGGCCCTCTGATTATTATCCATTACTGGTAATGCAAGTTGGTAGTGATGAGCTAACAGAGAGAAGTCCAAAGGCCATCAAAAGGGACTTTAGGGCATTGGGACGATTGGTCGAAGGGTCAGGAGCCCAGGTAGTGTTTTCTTCAATCCCTTTAGTGGCAGGAAAGAACATAGAGAGGAACAGAAAATCAGATTTGATTAACAGATGGCTCAGAGGCTGGTGCCACCGACGGAAATTTGGTTTCTTTGATCATGGGGAGGCTTTCCCTGAACCAGGTCTGATGGTACCAGATGGAACATGCCTTTCTCAGAGGGGAACCAGGGTCTTAGCTCAAAAGCTAGCAGGGCTCATTGGCAGGGCTTTAAACTAGATTTGAAGGGGGAGGGGGGGAATATCAAGAATGATAAAGATATGCTGGAAGTACCTGTAGAACAGAAGAAGGGAATTCCAGCCGCTCCAGCCAAGAAGTCAGATTCATACCGCTGTCAGCATGGCACCAGTGCCAGCACTGAGGGTCCAGAGGCTGGGGAAGGATCGCAGGTATGTTCAAACGAACTTACACTGCCGTCCAAGAGAACCCCTGTCGCTCCAGCCAGCGAGTCGGCTTTGTCGGAGGCCCAGCTGAAGTGTATGTACACCAACGCACGCAGCATGGGAAATAAACAGGATGAGCTGGAGATGCGTGCACATGAGCAGGGCTACGACCTTATTGGCATCACGGAGACGTGGTGGGACGACTCCTATGACTGGAGTGTCAACATGGAGGGGTATAAGCTTTTTAGAAAGGACAGGAAGGGGAGACGAGGAGGGGGTGTTGCTCTCTATGTCAGCAACCGGCTGGAATGCGTGGAGCTTCGCCTGGGGTCGGAGGAGGAGCTGACAGAGAGCTTATGGGTCAAGATTAGAGGACGGAGACGGATAGGGGATGTTACGGTAGGGGTCTGTTACAGGCCACCTGGCCAGGAGGACAGAGCAGATGAGGCGCTTTATAGCCAGATAGGAGCAGCCTCGCGGTCACAAGCCCTGGTCCTCATGGGGGACTTCAACCACCCTGACATCTGTTGGAGAGACAATACAGCAGGGCACAGGCAGTCCAGGAGGTTCCTGGAATGCGTGGATGACAACTTCCTCCTGCAGGTGATAGAGGAGCCGACAAGGAGGGGTGCCATGCTCGACCTTGTGCTCACCAACAGGGAGGGACTGGTGGGTGAGGTGAAACTTAAGGACAGCCTTGGCTGCAGTGACCACGACACAGTGGAGTTCAAGATCCATGGGGCAGCAAGGAAACCATTCAGCAAGCTCTGTACCCTAGACTTCAAGAAGGCGGACTTCGGCCTCTTGAAGCACCTGATGGGCAAAGTGCCGTGGGAGGTGGCCCTGGAGGGACAAGGGGCCCAGGAAAGTTGGTCCACATTCAAGGAGCACCTTCTCCAAGCTCAGCAGAGGTGCATCCCGACGAAGAACAAGTCGGGCAAAAAGACCAGGAGGCCGGCGTGGATGAGCAAGGAGCTCCTGGACCAACTGAAAATGAAGAGGTTAGCCTACAGAGGGTGGAAGCGGAGACAGATAGCCTGGGAGGAATACAGAGAAGCTGTAAGAGTGACCAGGGATCAAGTGAGGAAGGCTAAAGCCCTGAAGGAATTGAATTTGGCAAGGGATATAAAAAGCAACAAGAAATGCTTCTATAGGTATGTAGGGGACAAAAGGAAGTCCAAAGAGAATGTAGGCCCCCTCCGGAAGGATACTGGTGCTCTGGTTACCCGGGACATAGAGAAGGCTGAGGTACTTAATGAATTTTTTGCCTCAGTCTTCAATGGTAAAGCCTCTTGTCTTACCACCCAAGCTGTGGAAAGAACTAGCAGGGACTGTGAGGATGAACCACCGCCCACTGTACTTGAAGACCAGGTTCGAGAACATCTGAGGAACTTGAAGGTGCACAAGTCCATGGGACCTGATGAGATCCATCCGCGGGTCCTGAAGGAACTGGCAGATGAAGTTGCCAAGCCACTGGCTATTGTATTCGAGAAGTCGTGGCGGTCTGGCGAGGTCCCCGATGACTGGAAGAGAGGGAACATAACCCCCATTTTTAAAAAGGGGAACAAGGAGGACCCGGGCAACTACAGACCGGTCAGCCTCACCTCTGTGCCTGGCAAGGTCATGGAGCAGATTCTCCTGGGAACCATGCTAAGGCACATGGAGAGCAAGGAGGTGGTGGGTGACAGCCAACATGGCTTCACCAAAGGCAGATCGTGCCTGACCAACTTGGTGGCCTTTTACGATGGGGTGACAGCATCGGTGGACAAGGGTCGACCAATGGATGTCATCTACCTGGACTTGTGCAAAGCTTTTGACACTGTCCCGCACGACATTCTTCTCTCTAAATTAGAGAGTCATGGGTTTGATGGATGGACCACTCGGTGGATAAGGAATTGGCTCAATGGCCGCACTCAGAGAGTAGTGGTCAACGGCTCAATGTCCAAGTGGAGACCGGTCACGAGTGGCGTCCCTCAGGGGTCCGTGTTGGGCCCGGCCCTCTTCAACATCTTTGTCGGTGACGTGGACAGTGGCATGGAGTGCACCCTCAGCAAGTTCGCCGATGACACCAAGCTGTGTGGTGCCGTTGACACGCTGGAAGGGAGGGATGCCATCCAGAGGGACCTTGACAGGCTGGAGAGGTGGGCCCGTACCAACCTCATGAAGTTTAACCAGGCCAAATGCAAGGTCCTACATCTGGGTCGTGGCAATCCCAGGCATAAATACAGACTGGGTGGTGATTGGATCGAGAGCAGCCCTGAGGAGAAGGACTTGGGAGTACTGGTGGATGAGAAGCTCAATATGAGCCGGCAATGTGCTCTTGCGGCCCAGAAGGCCAACCGCGTCCTGGGCTGCATCAAGAGGAGTGTGGCCAGCAGGTCGAGGGAGGTGATTCTC